>NC_072425.2:24195000-24820000 GCF_028878055.3 Symphalangus syndactylus
CATTTTTCAGATGGCAAAACTGAAAGATAAGAGAGATGAGTGACTTGCCAAGTATACACGGCAAGGACAGAAATGAAAACTCAAGCTTGTCTAACTCCAGAGAAGGAAGAGCGTGGGCTCTTGGAATCTAATTCTCAGCTTTGTTTGTTCCTTGTGGATTGTCAGGCCACGGGCCTGGAGGCTGCTCCATTTCAGGAAGCGTAGCTAACAATAATGCTGGTTTATGAATTTACACTGAGAGGTTGCTCATGGTCCTTTATTTGAGAACAGTAGTAAGTGGACGTCAGAGAGTCATCTTGCCCCAGGGGTACGCCCCTATATTTTGATGGGAATATTTCAGTAGCTCCTAACTGGTCCACTCGTGTTACCTGGATGTTCCATGCTCCTTCACAAAGCTGTCCTTGCTAAGTTACTAAATAGAAAACCCTTCCTGCCTACCAGCTAGTCAACAAACTCCTACTTTCCCATCAAAACCCAGCTAATATGTCCCTTCTGTTTTCTTTTTAACGACACCATTTATAGATCCTCCAACTAGAGCCTTTTTAATAACACTAGTAATGTTATCATTTACTGAGCTCCCATTATCTGCTAGGCAATTTTAAGTATGGATATACTTGTTCCTTTTAATGTTCATGGTAATTATGCAATACGAGTATAACTATTTACATTTCTTCCAGATGAGGAAACAACCTCGAGATGTTAGGAAATTTGCCCAAAGTCTCACAACCAGGACATGAAGAAACAGATCTTTCTGACTCCAAAGTTCATACTTTCCCCCTTACACCACATCCCCCTTCCCTTGCACCATTCACTTTGAATTGCAAATACTGCTTGTCACTTGTCACCATCTTCACCATTGCCCCGCAAGCCCTGGCAGGCAGGTGGTGGCTCTGATTTCAGGACTGCCACCCCATTGTCCAGTACAAGGCCTGCTCTCAAGTGGCCAATCCTAAAAGTTGCGTAGCAGTGAATTGTTTCATTTACGGGAACACACCTTGGAAAATAAAAGCAATGTGTTTGTTCTTTCCCTGCAGATGGGATAGGCCCACTCTCTCCCCCGAAGAGGTGATAAGGGGGCAGGTCTTGCCTCCTTGAGGACTTGCAGATGTTTCCTGAGGCCCTGAGAGCATTTCTGCTTCTGAGCTGCCTTGGCTGCCACTGCCAGTTAATGGGAGCTGCTGGGAAAGCCAGCTTCATGGCTCTGCTGCATGTGGATGCCAACCACTGACTCCAGCCAGCTCTCCTGGAAACTGCCCTGAAATATTAAGGCTAGTAGAGGCCCACAAAGGATGGAGCCTGCATCACCAGCTTGCTGGATTCTCACTGAAGCCCAGCAGGATTTTCATTGCAGAAACTAAGCTTGTTAAGACCTCAAGCTTGGCAGTCAGCTCTAGCTTTGAAAATCTCCTCTACCACTTACTAAATCTGTGATCTCTGGGCAAGTTTCTCAACCTTTCTTAGCCTCAGTTCCTTCATCCATAACAGGAAGTAATTGCCTCCTTTTCTGGGTTGTTGATAAAAAGAGATAATGCACATAAATCCCTTCCCATTGAACCCAGCACAGTGCCTGCATACAGCAACCGCACCACAAGTGATGATAATAATGATGATCATTGTTACGCAACTGTCCATGGCAAATTTTTTCTTGTTTGCAGCTAAGAATCCTGATATGGCTAATATTATTAGTTGGGGGAGCAGAATAGTTTCTTTGGAAGGACAAGTCGTTTGGCCTAGATGAGTAGTTTTCCCTAGTCCAGGACCAGTCCTGCCTGAGAAAGTGATCTCCCACCTTTGGGTGTGAACATACGCCGTTCTAGATCCCAATTCCTGGAGTAACCCTGGGAAGGCAGAGGCCTGGTCAAAACAAGACCCACGCTTTCCTGAATGCCAGAAAGCAATTACTTCTGTATCCCAACCACCTAACTCTAGACAGAGCAATTAGCAATTATTAAAATAATTTATTTTTTTTGAAGAAAGTAAATAATAATTTTATAGTGAACAATATTTAAAAGTTAGAAAGTATTTTCTTAGGGATTATGATACTTACATTACTTAAGCACACGAATACCCACAAAAAAGAACATGGACTTTATTTAAATTTTACGTAACTATTTCTCGAACTCTTCCAGTTTCAACAACAGGGCTCCAGGGAGAAACTGATTGACTTGTGCTGTTTGGGTTTCCAATATTTTCCCTGGACATTCTTTCATATATACTTTTCTATATTTTGATGAATTTCATTTTGTCATTTTTAAGCTTATCATAGTATTCTTTCAAATGGGGGCCAAAGTTTGCTCATCCACCTGTAATTTGGGACCTGGGTAGGCCCCACTTTACGTAATCATGCATAATACTAGCAACCTTTATTTAAAAAAAAAAGATTTATTTATTTACTTATTCTTTGAGACAGTCTCACTCTGTTGCCCAGGCTGGAGTGCAATGGCATCATCTTGGCTCACTACAACCTCTGCCTCCTGGGTTCAAGTAATTCTCCTGCCTCACCCTTCCGAGTAGGTGGGATTACAGGTGTCTGCCACCACACGTGGCTAAATTTTGTATTTTTAGTAGAGACAGGGTTTTGCCATGTTGGCCAGGCGGGTCTCAAACTCCTGACCTCAGGTGATCCACCCGCTTCGGCCTCCCAAAGTGCAGAGATTACAGGCGTGAGCTACCGCTCCTGGCCTAAAACAAGATTTAGAAATAATTTTGGAAATACTTCCTTAGGACGAATCACTTAGATGTGGACTCGGGAGCCAAAGGATAGGAATAGATTTTTCTGCTTCTGTTACTAAAGGTTGGATTATCCTGAAGATAGAGAAAACCAGCTCACAGAGATCCTCCATGCACTCACTTCTGGTCTGAAATAGGAAAGAAATACAGAAGCAATGCCAATGAGATGACAAGGCATTCTTTGCAGAGCCAGGCAGCATTTGCTGGAAGGGGCTGGACTTTTCTTTTCCATGGGAACGTTCTCAGCCGATATCCCAGTCCTCTGGCTGTCAGTTTATTCAGGGCTACTGCACCCCCGCCTCAACTGCCTTTGCAGGAATTGCACAGTGGCGGTTGACACAGAGCCGGACGCACTCTAGAATCTCCCATGAATTCCGGAGATTCACACGCCTGCGTTGGGCAGGAATAAATGTTCTACCTGAACAAGGTGGCATGGCCTGGGAGAGGGAGAACCACACCGTCCAGGCAGGGCCCCGCCATCAACCTGCTGATGCAACAAGTACCCACTCCCCGCCTGGATGGCATGTGTTAATTTACACAACTATAGATACATTTATTTGGCTTAGGACTTTGATTCCTTTTTTTTATATATACAGTCTCACTCTGTCACCCAGGCTGGAGTGCAGTGGTGCCGTCTTGGCTCACTGCAACCTCTGCCTCCTGGGTTCAAGCAATTCTAGTGCCTCAGCCTCCCAAGTACCTGGGACTACAGGTGTGCACCACTATGCCCAGCTAATTTTTGTATTTTTAGTAGAGAAAGGGTTTTACCATATTGGCTAGGTTGGTCTTGACCTCCTGACCTCAAGTGATCTACTGGCCTCGACCTCCCAAAGTGTTGAGATTACAGGTGTGAGCCACTGCACCCAGCCAGGACTTTGACTCTTGATAAAATACAGGACTCCTGGGAGAGGGTACAGTGCCATTTATATCCCAGGGTGAACTATTTTACCAAAGCTGACTCTGAGAACAGGCCTGGTTGGGGAAGGAGGTGAAGAGACCCCATGAAGATCCTGAAAGCAAGGCCGGGTGCAGTGGCTCACTCCTGTAATCCCAGCACTTTGGGTGGCCAAGGCAGGCAGATCACTTGAGGTCAGGAGTTCCAGACCAGCCTGGCCAACATGGTGAAACCCCATCTCTACTAAAAATACAAAAATTAGCCAGGTGTGGTGGCACAAGACTGTAGTCCCAGCTACTCAAGAGGCTGAGGCAGGAGGATCACTTGAACCTGGGAGGCGAAGGCTGCAGTGATCCGAGATCACGCCACTGCATACTCCAGCCTGGGACACTGCAAGAGTTTTTATTAAAAAAGGAAAGAAAAGAGAGAGAGAAAGAGAGAGAGAGAGAAAGAGAGAGAGAGAGAGAGAGAGAGAAGGGGAGGGGAGGGGAGGGGAGGGGAGTGGGGGGAAGATCAGTTCCTGAAAGCAAGAAAAGGAGCCCTGTGAAGGAGGCGAAGCTCATGGTCTAGCCTTCTATAGTTCACAAAAACTCTTAGAATGTAGGCTTCCTTCTCTAGTTGCCTCTGCCCCAGGGGGCTCCTTGAGAAGAACAATGTGCTTTGGGGGAGCAGCAGACAAGCCCCCCTGAGGTCGTTTGGCCTAGAAACAAACCTGGGATGGGTGTTTCCTGTTGCATTGGAGAACTGACTGAGCTGCAGTTGCAGTGGAGTTGCCCCGGTGGGCATCTGGCCTTCACAGTTAGCACCATGATGATGTTGTGATTTCGGCTTTGCTGTGGCTCTGGTTCTCTGGAAGCGGAATCATCACCATGATTTAACCTTTAGCCCAGCTCAGTGCACCAGACTGTGGCTCAGACCAAAACTTCCTTTCAGATTTTATCTCTCTCATTTGCTGTATTCTACCCATTCTGGCTTTTTTCTCCTCCTCGAACACATACGAAGCTTGTGTCTGTCTATGAGACTTTGCATTTACCGTTCTCTCTCCCTGGTCTTCCCAAGCCTGCCTCCTCGTTCTCATTCAGGCCTCAGCTCAATGTGTACCTTCTCCCAGAGGGCTTCCTTGACCACGCTTGTGAAAGTGACATGCCACCCCGGAGTCATTTTCTATCCCATTATTAGTCTGTGTTTTCTTCTTAGCACTGTCATTTTCTGAAATTATCTGATTTATTTAGGTACCCATATACTCTCTGGCTCCCTAACCAGAACATAAACTCCATGAGAACAGCAATAGAGCCTTTCTGTTCTCTGCTAAGAGCTGAGAATAGCGCTGGCACTTACAGGGGATCCATCCAAGGATCACAGGCAGAGCCGTCCTTGCTTTTCCTCACGTGGCTTGAGAGTTTTTCTCCTAAGTGGTATACAGATATTGGCTTGGCAGGGAACAGAGCCAGGCAGCCAACCCTGCATGCAGACCAGGGTTCCCACCTAACTTAGCAGCTTCACAAGGAGTGTGGCCTGGGCTCCAGGGATTTGAGCTGGACCCAGTAGACAGAAGTTCACAGAGATGGGCTTTAGTGTAATAGCAAAAGGACTTGAGAACAGAGCTGACAGGAGACAGAATGGGAATGCGGACGCTTAACTGCACCAGCTCCATGCCCATCCATCACCCCGTGGTCCACTCGCCACCCTCTGCTTCTGTGCAGCCTGCCCACCCACCTGCAAGCTCACTGAGTTCATTGGTCACTGGAACTGCTTCCCAGCACAGAGGGTGGGGATTCGGCATCACTGGGGGAACTAAATTGGGTGGTCTCTGTGGGCCATTTCATCTCCCATTTCAGGGGCTTGGCTGAGAGCAGTTTATTTCTAATACTGAGGACTGCAGGGCCTCCAGGGAGGAGAGGGTGACAGACTGGGTTAAGCTGTTAATGGTGCTCTGGGGTTAAAGCTCAATGACCCACAGTGCCAGTGCACTGATTAGTGACCACATTCGCCCACCTGCTGTTTGCTTAGCGGGGAGAGCTGCTCATCTGAATCAGGAATGCAGCACCAAGAAGAAATATGCGTTCCAGGCCTGGTTCTGCTGCCAAGTTATCATGTGAGCTTGAATAAGTCCTTTCCTGCTCTGAGCCTTGGTGTGTCTTTCTGGAAGAAAGTTTGGATTAGACCTAGATGCTTTTGTTTTTTTTTAGATGGAGTTTCACTCTTGTTGCCCAGGCTGGAGTGCAATGGCACGATCTTGGCTCACCGCAACCTCTGCCTCCCGGGTTCAAGTGATTCTCCTGCCTCAGCCTCCCAAGTAGCTAGGATTACAGGCATGCGCCACCACGCCCAGCTAATTTTGTATTTTTAGTAGAGAAGGGGTTTCTCCATGTTGGTCAGGCTGGTCTGGAACTCCCGACGTCAGGTGATCCGCCCACCTTGGCCTCCCAGTGTGCTGGGATTATAGGCGTGAGCCACCGCGCGTGGCCTGACCTAGGTGCTTTTTAAGGCCATCTCTTCTAACTCTAGCATTCTAGGATTCTACTGGTGAACCTCACACATGAAAAAAGTTCCATCCATGGCAAGAGCTCGTGCCCAGGCTCCAATTCTTCAGCAGATCCTCTTTCTTAGCTGACAGCCTGGAATGGAACCAAGACCCCTGACCTCTGTCATCGGCAGCTCAAGTCTTCTCAGAGAGTCTGTGAATATTCACAGCTCTGGCTGGGGAGCTGAAAAAAGTATGTGATCTGTCAGTGGACAGATCCTGAGCTGTCCATCAGGAGGGAGATGAACTAAGTCTAGAAGCCACTTGGGGGCTGTCCCACCAGTGCCCCCAACGGGTCTACTCATCCAAAGGGCAGGAAAGGGACTTTGTGCCTCTGCCTTTGATGGTGTAAAGACTTCTTGGGCAACATTTATGCCAAGACCTCCCTGCATCTGGCAGAATTAGGGAGGCCTCCCTGTATCTGGCAGAATTAGGGAGGCCTCCCTGTGGTCCTAAACCTGGAGCAGGAAGGAAGTGTAATGACAAGAAGCCTTTTCGTGAGGCCCATGACTATTTCATGATGTGATAGTTTCACTGAGCTTTCCTGAAACTCAACTCATCTTTGGCACAGCCATGTAGGAAGATCAGGGAAGCCTGACACTGCACTCTGGGGCCATTCTTTGTCCTGAGCCAGCAATTTTTTTTTTTTCATTCTGTAAGGCTCTTGTAGGAATGAAAGATTCAGAAAGCCCAACAGTTGAGTAAACATTTCTCAAGCATCTTCTCTGAGCTAACTCCAACTTGGGAACCGGGGATTAAAAATGAATGTATTAACTTTTTAATGTTCTGTGCAACATATATACCGACACAGACACAGGGCATAGATTCTCTATTCATAGAGGAATAGGCTTTTCACAAAGCATAAATCTTTTAGATCACTGCTAAATGGACTGATACACTGGCTTTAAGGGAATATACTTCTCATGTTTGAAAAAAATATTTAAAAAAAAATCAGACATAGTCCCTGCTCTCAAGCAGTTTGGGTAAAATCCTTTCATCCTTTTGAGCTTCAGTTCTGCAAAATGGGACTGATGATCCCATCAAGGGCTGCCAGATTTAATGGATCAAATCACAAGATGCCCAGTTAAATTTGAATTTTAAATTTAACTGGGCATCTTGCATTTTATCTGGTAATCCTAGCCCTGCCCAAACTAGGACTTTTATAAGGTACAGAAGGAATAATATGTGAATTAATAATGTACAACAGTGCTTTACACTTTACAGAGTTCTGTGTCAGCGAGAAGGGTTTGGATTGAATGACTTTGATGAAAGGGGATCTCTTGCAGGCCTATGATTCTATTCTCATGATGAAGATACTGAGACATGAGGAGAAAGACTCAATGCTGCATCCCTCGAGAACACTTTTAATTCCAGGACAGTGAATACAAAACCCTCAATGGCAAAAGATGGAGCCTGGAGCAGCGCATGTGGGAAAGCCCTGGGGTTTTTGGCTCACAGAAAAATCAAAACAGGACCCCTTAGGATGTAAACTGCATCTGCGTCTTCTGGCCACATCCTCGAAAGGATAGCGTCCAGAATGCTGTCATAACTCAGACTCCCACTGGAGCATTAAAAGGGACAGGAATGGGCCTGGTTCAAGGAACTTGAAACCAGTGAGTGTCCTGGCAGGGACAGGAGTGATGAGAAGCGTTTGAACTGGAGATCTGTGGACTCAGGGGACATAAGCCATAGGCTTCCCGTCCAGCATGGGTCCTGCTTTCTGGAAGGTGCCACTCCCATCCGAGGTTGCCAGCAAGACTTTGTTTTGGTAAAGGGCCCCAAGCTGACATTCCTTTTCGGTCACTGTCCAGCTCGGAGAAGCGGAACACCAAGAGTAGCAGCGATTGTTCAAAATGTGAAGGCTGAAAAAGGCCTTAGAATCCCCAATCTTGGCCAAGTGCAGTGGCTCACACCTGTAATCCCAGCACTTTGAGAGGCCAAGGCAGTCGAATCACTTGAGGTCAGGAGTTCAAGACCAGCCTGGCCAACATGGCAAAACCCCATCTCTAAAAACAATACAAAAATTAGCTGGTCATGGTGGCACATGCCTGTAGTCCCAGCTACTCAGGAGGCTGAGGCAGAAGATTTGCTTGAACCTGGGAGGCAGAGGTTGCAGTGGGCCGAGATTGCACCACCACACTCCAGCCTAGGTGACAGAGTGAGACTCCGTCTAGAAAAAAAAAAAAATCCCCACTCTTTCCTCCTTCTATCTTAGCAATGGGGAAACTAAAGACAGGCTGGGGAGGTAACCACCCAAGACCACATAATAAGTTAGGTGCAGAACTGGGACCGGAGCCCACATCTGCTGCTTCCCAACTCAGGGTCAGATTCACATCAGCCCATCCTTTCCCAGGATTCCCTCTGTCTGGGCAGGCCCTCCAAGCAGCCACTTTTTTCCAAGGCCAATAATCCAGAGATATTGCTGAGAGGCCTTCATTTTTCACAGGGAGGAAAGGCAGTTATTTATTATAATAGTAGTGATGATAATCTGCTTGGGGACAGTACTTTATAGTTTGCAAAATACTTTCATATCATTTATCTGACCTCCCATCAGTTCCTACCTTCCTGCACCCTATACCTCCTGCACTTATTGACAGCCCCTAAATGTGCAGTGACGTCCCACAGTGAGGCAGTTTCTTGTAGTGTTTGGAGCATAGTTTCCAGCACCAAAATGCGTGTGATTAAAGCCTGGCTCTGTCATTATGAGTTGTGTCATCTGGGGCAAGTTATGTAACTGAGGTTAACTGTGCCTCTGCTTCCTCATCTGTAAAGTGGGGATGACAGCAATAGGATCTACTTTATAGGATTCTTATGTGAGGATTAAATGATTCATGTATGCTTACAACAGTACCTAGCACATTGTTAGGCCTTAACAAATATCAGCTGCTACCACTACTACTACTACTGTTATTATTTCAGAGCTCTGTTCTATAACCCCAAAGCCCTTCTACTATTCTTGTTGCTCCTTCAAGGCTTAGCTCAAACTCCCCTGCCCTAGGAAGACTTTTCTTTGATTCGTTCCCCTCAGCAGAGTTCGATGTTCTCTAATATTTACTGCACTTACTTAAATGCATTATATTTGCCTATTTTCTGGTCCATTTCCCTGACAAAGCTGTGATCTTCATCTCCATCTTTATCCCCAACACCATGCCTAGAGACAGGCAGATATATGTGCTTAATTGATGTTTGTTGAATGAATGAGTGAGTGAGTGATCCTGTGGATTCCAAAATCTAGGAGTAACTTTTTATTTCTGTCTTTCCTTCACCCCACACCCAATCCAACAGCAAGTCTTGACAAACCCACTTCTAAAACAGACTCTGAATCTGCCTCTAAGCCAGTCCAGGCCACCATCTTCTCACGCCTGGACAACTCAGCCTTCTGGCTGCTGTCTGTGCTTCTGTCCCTGCTGCTCTATAATCTGCCCTCATCTCCCTGCGTAAAACACTCCCTGACTTCTCTTTGCTCCTAGAATGAAGCCCAGTCTTCTTCCTTGGCTACAGAGTCCTGCACTGTAGCTTGTACCACTCTCTCCTTCACTTAATGTGCTTCACCCATTTTGGTTTTCTTTCTGTTCCTTTCCAACTTCAAAGTCTTGCACTTGCTGTTCCTTCCAGTTTTGGTAGAGTTTTCTCCTTTTGCTTTCAGGTTGAATGTCACGTCTCAGCAAGGCTTTCCTTGATCACTCTAAGGGGATATTATTCTGTGTCACAGCACCATTTTTATCTCCCTTGTAGCACTTGCTTAATCTGTAAATATCTTGATTATTTACCCATTTATTTGTTAATTGATTATCTTACTATATTGTATGCACCTTTTTTGTCGTCTTGTTCACTAGGGTATCTCTATACCAGTGTTTAATACATTTCTGCTGAATGAATGAATGAATGAATGAATCCTCCTAGCAACACGATAGGTAGACCAGGTATTGTATGCTGGTCTAACTGAAGCTTAAAAAGGGTGATTCTTGCTCTAAGTAACATAGGCTGGAAGTAGTGCAGCCAGGCCTGCTAGATCACGGACTTTTCCCTCTAGACCATTTTGCCTTGAAGGGAGACGGACAGAGGGCTGGGAACCCATCTTGGCTGATTCATAGACAGCTCCCCAACATGGGACCGGATGGCAGAGATAACCAGTTCCTGCCTCTTAAAGAGGTCATGCTGCCAGTATGTGACAGTTCCAAATTCCAGACTGCACTTGAGGCGTTGCACACACCCAATAAACACTCCATAATCACAAGAAAAGTTCAGTGACTGTCTGAGAAAGGAAATCAGACCCATAGGCCTGAGAGGAGGGCTGATCTACTAGGAACCTCTGCAGAGGCTGTTCTAATTTGGGCCTGATGAAATGGGAAAAATGTTTCTAATTCCTTTACACGAATGTGACCTGATTTGCAAGATTTTGTAATTCCTAAGGTCCCAACTGCTGCCTGAGAGCAGATCCTGATTATTGTTATCATTTTATTATTGTTATTATTATTATTATTTGAGATGGAGTCTCGCCCTATCGCCCAGGCTGGAGTGCAATGGCACGATCTCGTCTCACTGCAACCTCCGCCTCCCGGGTTCAAGTGATTCTTCCGCCCCAGCCTCCCGAGTAGCCGGGATTACAGGCACCTGCCATCATGCCTGGCTAATTTTTATATTTTTGTAGAGATGGGGTTTCACCATGTTGGCCAGGCTGGTCTTGAACTCCTGACCTAGGTGATCCGCCCGCCTCGGTATTGTCGTTATTTAAAATCTTGCCTTGGCCATTGATAAGAAGCTGGCAGCGGGGTGCCATTTCTGTGATTCTAGGAGGGAAGTTCCTGGAGAGGGAGCTTGGGGACATAAAGAGAGCCTTGGAGCAGAGTCAGAAGGTGGGAAGGTCCATCGGTGTCCAGCCAGTAGACTCTAGGCCTCTCACTGACCCTTAGCTGCCTCCTTTGTTTTTTTTTTTTTTTTTTTTTTTTTTTTTTTTTTTTTGAGACAGAGTCTCGCTTTGTCGCCCAGGCTGGAGTGCAGTGGCGCATTCTCGGCTCACTGCAAGCTCCGCCTCCCGGGTTCATGCCATTCTCCTGCCTCAGCCTCTCCGAGTAGCTGGGACTACAGGCGCCCGCCACCACGCCCGGCTAATTTTTTTTTTTTGTATTTTTAGTAGAGACGGGGTTTCACCGTGGTCTCGATCTCCTGACCTCGTGATCCGCCCGCCTCGGCCTCCCAAAGTGCTGGGATTACAAGCGTGAGCCACCGCGCCCGGCCTGCTGCCTCCTTTGTATGGACTGATTTGGGTCTGATGGTGGCCTGGGAGTCAGAGGGTTTGAATATGACCCTGGCTCTTGACAGTGTGGAATCTTACCAAGATGCTTTACTTCTGTGGTTCTTGGTTAATTATCTGTACAAGGACATGTTTGAAGGGACTTATGTCAAGTCCCCTTCCGGCTGTGATAGTTGCCGTTTTTGTGGTCTTTTCAGGGAAACAGTTGCTCTTCTAGAAGTGGATTTCCTTATTATCCAGCCAGCAAGAAATCACCACGGCTACCTCAAATAGTTCAACAAAGGGCATCATAGTCCTAAAGGCCTAAGGATCTCTCAGAAGGAGTCAAGTACTCATTCCTACCAAGTATTCTCTCAGTCCTAGAAGCTACCCTCTGACAGGCACACACTCCAGCAAAGGAGTCTCTTCAAAAGGGCTGAGGCCATGGAAGTCAGAGAGTATGGCTCTTCTGAAAATCTGGAAGTTCCGGGCATTGAACCCAAGGACATTGTACCCTTGTGACCTTGACCGACTATGTGAGAAGGCAAGGTATAGGAAAATCAGACATGTACCAAGGTCTTTTGAGTGTTTATCATGGGGCAGACTTTGGCCCAATGCTTTATATTCATTTGACTTTGAGGCCTATGAGATAAATATTACGATCCCCATTTTACAGAGGAGGAAATTGAGACACAGAGCTAAAGTAACTTGTCCAAGATTATACAGCTAGAAAGATCAGATTTGAACCCGGCATTCTTTACTGCTAAACTACTGTCTCCTCTAATAACAACAGCAATAAAAAATACTCAAAGTTGAGGAACTACAGTAGGCAGTTGTGGAAATCTGGACCTGAGGTCTAAATAAATGACTACAAATTCTATGCTTTCATTTGTTAGCGTGGTGATCTTGGATAAGTCATTTGACTACTTTGAATGACAACCTACTGGCTTGTAATGTGGGGGTAATCACTCTTTCTACTTCACAGATAAGGCTAAAAAGATTAAAAGGGGAATGCACAGTGGTTCAAGCCTGAAATCCTAACACTTTGGGAGGCCGAGGGGAAGATTGCTTGAGACCAGGAGTTCAAGACCAGCCTGGGCAACATAGCAAGACCCTATCTCTACAAAAAAATTTTAAAAGGTAATGTGCACCTGTAGTCCCAGCTACTCGGGAGGCTGAGGCAGGAGGATCACTAGAGCCTAGGAGTTTGAGGCTGCAGTGAGCTATGATTATGTCACTGCAATCTAGCTTGGGCGACAGAGCAATTCCCTGTTTTTGTTTTGTTTTGTTTTTGCTTTTTAATGAAAAGGCACAATGTATGTGAAGTGTTTAGAATTGATTCCTGACACATAACAAGTATTCAGTAAATGTTAAGTCTCCATCATTGTTGTCACCATTGTAGTTACTATCAATATCTTTCCTCCAGAGTTGTTGCCAAGTTCAAATGAGATGATGACTGGGAAAGCTCTGTGCTGTGCACCTGTCAGTAATCCCTTTTATTACAATGATAGCAACCTAAGGGATAGAGTCGTTTGTGAAGGTCCAACCCTATTCCTCCCCCAAATGGTTCAAATTCTTTGTATTGCAGCCAACACTGATGACGAGCGAGGGTTTGACTTGGTGCCCACTGTGAATGACGTCCTTCAATAGATCTCCAAGAACTGCAGCAAATGCTATTCTGGGCTTATTTTAGCATCAGAGGGCCTTTGAAGCAGGATTTCAACATTTAGCTTCATTGTTTGGGGATGGTGCCTTGCATTTAATGTGGGTTTACAACTTGAGCCTTTCTTCCTCTCATCGTCTTGAGATACCATGAAGGCAGGTCAGGGATGTGGTTGGCAGAGACATATCTCCAGATTCAAATGAATTCTATTGTTGATTCTTATTGATTTTGAGAGTAATAAGTGCTCACTATAAAAAAAATTGGAAAATGCTGAAAACTATGAAGGAGAAAAAAGTTAAATATCCATAATGCAGTCACTCAGAAAAAAAGAATGTTAACATTTTGGTGTATTTCCTTTTGGTATTTTATTCTCTGCACATATTATCATTTACACAATTTGGGAATCATGGCATAAATAGTTATATTAACGATTTTTTTCCACAATTTTATAAGAATTTCCTTCATAAGTATCTTTTTTTTTTTTGAGACACTCTGTCGCCCAGGCTGGAGTGCAGTGGCACCATCTCCACTCACTGCAACCTCCACCTCCAGGGTTTAAGTGATCCTCCCACCTCAGCCTCTAGAGTAGCTCAAACTACAGGTGCAATCACGATGCCAGGTGTTTCTGTATTTTTGGTAGAGATGGGGTTTCGTCATTTTGCCCAGGCTGGTCTCGAACTCCTGAGCTCAAGCAGTCCGCCCACCTGGGCCTCCCAAAGTGTCGGGATTACAGGCATGAGCCACTGTGCCTGAGTATCATCTTTTTTTTTTTTTTTTCAGGCACCAAGATTTTTATTTACCCACCTTCCTGCTTTCTTTTAACATTATAAACCATATTATTCTCTTTTTGAACCAGAGTTGTGATAGGAACCATCTTGTTACAAAGTAGTAGCAGCTCTATGCTTGCTTTTATGTTTTTATAGCCCCTCTGGCTGTCACTTCTCTGTCCTTTCTCAGTTATCCCTTTACAGTCTATTCTGACCCCTGTAAAACAGGAACTAAAAGTACCAACCTCATTGTTATGAGGTTTAAGAGAAGGCCCAGCCCTAAGCCAGGCTCTCAGGAAAATTCAAACAACAGTTCCTCTTTGCCTTTCAATATAGCTTCTTCTCATCTGTCATGGGCTGAGGAACCACTGAACCTGTAAACCACGGGTATAAGTCCACAGATCAGGAACCTTACCTGAATGGTAAGGTATATGGGCTTTGTGACTCCACTACCAACTTCCAAACTAAGGAAGGACTGACTTAGTGAGCAGTTCTAAGACCACTCAACTCATGGTTCCCTGTGGATGCCTCCCTTGTACCTCCATCATGACCAGGGCTTGAGGAGGGGCCTCTCAATTCCCCCTGCCACACTTGATATAGTGTGAGGGATGCAGCAGAGGCCAAAAACTGAGTGACCAGCCCCATCGATGGTGGACACTGACAAACCAATCGCAAAGTTGGTGCCATTTGCTCTTAGGGAGGAGAGGCGGGGCCTGAGCAAGGACAGCAGCTGGAAGGTGAAGGGCAGGCCTGACTCTCAGCAGCAGTAGTGATCTGGCTTGAAGGGGCCATCACGGGACGTGCTCAGCTACTGGGCTTGCTTCTCAGTTAGCTTGGTCAATTTCACGTTCAGCTTGCCCAGGGGGGACCTCAGCCACTGCCTCATCCAGCTTCTTGGGCAGGAAGTGAACCCCAATGGGGTACTTGTCTGGGGGGGTCCACAGCACAATCTGTACCATCACCTGGTTGATGAAGGAGTTACTCCCCACAAAGCTGGGGTGGCCCATGGCACAACCCAGGTTGACCAGCCAACCCTCACCCAGCAGGATGATGTGGTACCCATTCTTCAGCCAGTACCAGTCCACCTGGGGCTTGATGTTTACCTCAACAACATTCTTGTTGAGCCACCTGACATCGATCTCCACGTCAAATTGTCCGGTGTTACACAAGATGTCCAGTGTTACACATCCTTCATGTGCTCAAAGTGCAGGCCAAGGATGATATCGACATAGGTTGTGGAGTTGACAAAGATGTTGCCCTCCTGACAGGCCTTGTCTATGGTGGTCACCTCATAGCCTTCCATGGCAGCCTGCAGTGCACTGATGGGGTCAATCTTGGTGATGATTATGCGGGCCCCAAAACCCTGCAAGGCCTGGGCACAGCCCTTGCCCACATCACCATAGCCCACTACCACTGCCACCTTGCTGGCAATCATCACGTCTTGGCCCACTTGATGACATCTATAAGGGACTCCCGGCAGCCATAGAGGTTGTCAAATTTTGCTCTTGGTGACGGAGTCATTGACGTTGATGGCGGGCACCTTCAGGATTCCATTGGCCATCATCTTGTATAGGTTGTGGACCCTGGTTTTGGTCTCCTCAGAGGTGCCTCAGATGCCCGACATGAGCTGTGGGTATGTATTTGGTGTGGACGAGGTTGGTAAGGTCACCCCCATCATCCAGAATCATGTTGAGGGGCCTGTCCTTGAAGTACAGTCTCTGTTCAATGCACCATGGGTACCCCTCGTTCGTTTTGCCCTTCCAGGTGAATACTGGCATGCTACCCTCAGCAAAGACAGCCACTGCAAGTTCCTGGGTAGAGAAGATGTTGCAGCTAGACCACTGCTGCTGAACACCCAGGGAAATGAGGGTCTCAATGAGGATGGCCGTCTCCACAGTCATTTGCAGGCAGCCAGCAACGCAGACACCCTTCAGTGGCCTGGAGGCCGAGTACAGCTCCTGCATGCCCATCAGGCCTGGCATCTCGTTCTCCACAATGTCTAGGGCCTTGTGTCCCCAGGTGGCCAGGCTGATGTCAGCAACTTTGTAGGGCAGTTTGTCAGACATGCTGGCAGCACCTTTGATGGACAAGGGCAAAGGGGGCTGGGCCGCAGTCTGGGGACAGGCACTGGGTGGGCAGTGTTGGGCAGGCAGCGCTGGGCAGGTGAGTATCATTTTTTATAGATGTATAGTATTTCTACATAGAAACATCATAGAGCACAAAGTACTTAACTAATCCTTTGTTAACTGTTTAGATTTTTCTAATTTTTATAATTATATAATACTCTGGTGAACATTTTTGTACATACATATTTACATCTGATTATTTATTTCCTTTGGATAGATTCTTTTTTTTTTCTCTTTTTGGGACAGGGTCTTGCTCTGTTGCCCAGGTTGGAGTACAGTGGCACGATCATGGCTCACTGCAGCCTTGACTTCCCAAGCTCAGGTGATCTCCCACCTCAGCGTCCCAGGTAGCTGGGACTACAGGTGCACACCACCATGCCCAGCTAATTTTTAGTAATTTTTTTTTTTTTTTTTTTTTTTTTTAGTAGAGACAGGGTTTCACCATGTTGCCCAGGCTGGTCTTGAACTCCTGGGATCAAGTGATCCGCCCACCTCAGCCTCCCAAAGTGTTGGGATCACAGGCATGATCTGCTGTGCCTGGCCTTTGGATAGATTATTAAAAGTGGAAATAATGAGCCGGGTGCAGTGGCTCACGCCTGTAATCCCAGCACTTTGGGAGCCCGAGGCAGGCGGATCACCTGAGGTCGGGAATTCGAGACCAGCCTGACCAACATGGATAAACCCCATCTCTACTAAAAATACCAAATTAGCTGGGCATGGTGGCACATGCCTGTAATCTCAGCTAACTGAGAGGCTGAGGCAGGAGAATCATGTGAACCCGGGAGGTAGAGATTGTGGTGAGCCAAGGTCACCCCACTGCACTCCAGCCTGGGCAAAAAGAGCGAGACTCTGTCTCAAAAAAAAAAAAAAAAAAAAGTGGAAATAATGGGTCAAAGAGAATAAACACTTTTAAGGCTTTCTTGAAAGGTTGTATCACTTTATATTTCTATCAACAGTGAGAGACCATAACAAGTATTACTAGTTTGTAAAAATTTTTGCCAAATCAATAGGTTAAAAAAATGGCAACTCCTGGCCGGGTGCAGTGGCTCACGCCTGTAATCCTAGCACTTTGGGGGGCCGAGGCGGGCGGATCACGAGGTCAGGAGATCGAGACCATCTTGGCTAACATGGTGAAACCCCATCTCTACTAAAAATACAAAAAATTAGCCGGGCGCAGTGGTGGGCGCCTGTAGTCCCAGCTACTCGGGAGGCTGAGGCAGGAGAATGGCGTGAACCCAGGAGGCAGAGGTTGCAGTGAGCCGAGATAGCGCCACTGCAGTCCGGCCTGGGCAAAGAGCGAGATTCCGTCTCAAAAAAAAAAAAAAAAATAGCAACTCTTTATCTCAACTTGCAATGCTTTAATTACTCAAGTTGCATATGCAGTATTTCATATGTCTTAGTCATTTGTATTCCTTTCTGTGACTTGTCTGTTAGTGTCCTTTGCTGGGCCGACTTTGTGAACAGTGGCTCCAGTAATCCTACAGTTGTCTGCAGAAGATGCCAAACCTTGCATTTAGCCACATCTGATAGGAGGCCAGCCTCTGGCAGGATTAGAAATAGTCCATGTCAGCACTGCTGTTTCAATGAAACCAGAAAGGGGAAAGGTGTCTGTGTTTTATTGGAATCTGGGAGATGAAGTTATTTTGCTGAGCCCTATCTATCATATTATTATACCTTCTTTTCTCACTCCCAAAGCTTCTCTTTTCTTAAATGCTTTTCTAGCAGAAGGGTTAAATTGGGTGCATGTGTGTCCTTTCTTTCAGTATGTGTTCACTGACCTCCTACTACGTGCAACACATAGCGGCCACATCAATAGACTGTAGTGTATAGAGAAGAGCCTGGGCTTTTGAGTCACAAGGGCCTTGGGCAAGTCCCTTAAGCTCTTGGAGGCTCAGTTTCTTCTTTGAAGTGCAGATGATAGCCCTGTCTTTGAGGAATAATGTGTTCTGAATATAAAACTCCCTGAACAGCATCTGCCACGTCATAAGACTTCACAGACAATTTTTAAAAAAATTTTTTCAAGATGGAGTCTTGCTCTGTCGCCCAGGCTTGAGTGCAGTGGTGCGATCTCGGCCCACTGCAACCTCTGCTTCCCAGGTTCAAGCAATTCTCCTGCCTCAGCCTCCCAAGTAGCTGGAATTACAGGCATCCGCCACCATGCCTGGCTAACTTTTTTGTATTTTTAGTAGAAACGGGGTTTCACCATGTTGGCCCAGGCTAGTCTTCAACTCCTGACCTTGTGATCCACCCACCTTGGCCTCCCAAAGCGCTGTGATTACAGGCGTGAGCCACCGCGCCTGGCTCACAAACAATTCTTGAGCCATTTCTGTGTATTTGACACTGTGCTAAGGTGCTGACTATAAAGTGAGAAATCAGATGGGGCCCTTTACAGCATCCCATTTGCCTAGGAGAAAAGTCAGGCTGCACATTGGCTCCAACAAGGCCCTCTCTGACCCCTGCTGTTCTGTGGTCCTTCCCCAAGCCTTTGGCTCCAGGTCTCATGGGCCTTAGCTACAGTTCTGGGGTAAATAGGAAAAGTGCCAGTCAATATTCTGTTACACAGAGTGTCACAGCTATAATTTTTATTTTTTCTTTTCTTCTTACCATTATAAGTATCTTCCCTTTATAGTTAAGGGTGTCAGTGTGAGCCAGCCAGCCTCAGTTTGATTTCTAGCTCTATTATTTACTAAGTGACCATGGGCAAGTTGCTTAACCTGTGACCTAGTTTCCTTAGCTGTAAAATGCAGATAATAATAGACTATAGACTGAATGTTTGTGTCCCCCTAGAATTCATACATTGAAATCCTAACTCCCCATGTGAAAGTATTTGGAAGCCTTTGGGAGTTGATTAGGTTATGAGGGCAGCGCCATCATGGATGGAATTAGTGTCCTTTTAAAGGACACCCAGGGAGCTCACTGAATCTGCTGGTGCCTTGATCTTGGACTTCCCAGGCACCAGAGCTGGGAGAGATATATTTTTTGTTGTCTACAAGCCACAATCTACAGTACTTTGTTGCAGCAGTCCAAATGGACTAAGACATAATAGTACCTACTTCCTGGGGTTCTTAGGATTAAACAAAATAATTCATATGTAGCTCTTGGTATAGTGTCTAGCATAAACTATGAGCTCAATTATTTACTATTAATATTTGCTATACTGTCTTCATAGCTACACTTACAATGACTTTATATGATTAAATTTAACAGGTATAATAATACCTTTCTCTGATGGTAGATATGTAAGATATGTAAGGTGTTTCCAATTTTTAAACACAAACATAATTCCTAAGAAAGTCATCTTGTAGTTTAGAGATTAAGGAAGATTTAAGATTAAGGAAATTTCAGAATTAAATGTTGAATGGACATTAATACATTTAAATTACTGATATCTTTCAAAAAAATTCAATATTTTCTATACATATTACAGGCTAATTATCCCGTCTTAAAAGCCCCGGCATGGATGATCCTTGCCTAAGGCAGAGAGCTGACCTGAATCACTCGACAAGGTCTCCTAGTCATTTGCTCTGTGGCTCTCCTGGCCAAGAAGCTGCATCAGCTTTTTTCCCCTTGCCAGAGAACCTCTGATACAGCACAGCTCAGGGCCAACCCAGCATTTTTCAGATATTATTTGGAAATATCAGGTAGGGCAACTGTCAGGCCATGTCACCTGACGGGTAACTTATGGGGCAGAGGTTTCTGCTCTGGTCCTTCAGCCAACAAGGCTCAAAGTTAGCAGTGGTATAACAAAAATATGAATCTACACAGCTTGAGCACCATCTGTGTGCTAGGCTTTGTAAAAACATTCTCCCCAATCCTTAGCTCAACAAATGAGAGACAATTTATTGGCCCCATTTAATAGATGAGAAAACTGGCCTGGCGCGGCGGCTCATGTCTGTAATCCCAGCACTTTGGGAGGTCTAGGCCGGAGGATCACAGGAGTTCGAGACCAGCCTGGCCAACACGGTGAAACCCCATTTCTACTAAAAATACAAGAATTAACTGGGCCTGGTGGCAGGTGCCTGTAATCCCGGCTACTTGGGAGGCTGAGGCAGGAGAATCGATTGAACCTGGGAGGCGGAGGTTTCAGTGAGCCAAGATCACGCCACTGCACTCCAGCTTGGGTGACAAGGGTGAAACACGGTCTCAAAAAAAAAAAAAAGGGGGGGGGGACTGAGGCTCAGAGAGGTGAAAGGTTTCCTCCAAAGTCACAGAGTTGGCAATCATGACCCAAGTCTGTCTAACTCTAAAGACACAAGCTCCTCCCACAAGCACCACAAGACTTCAATTAATTCAATGTAACCAGCATGGGTTAGCACTTACACGTGTTGCCCCTGCTAGGTACCGAGAACAAGGAGAACATCTGATGTAAGAGACAGACACATAAATAACAAGTTCTAGTATTAAGGCTGATGCATGCCTATGAGAAGTAATAAAGCCATGTGGGCAATTCAATTTATCCTGTTGTATATATTTCTGAAAGCCATCCTTAATCCTCTTAGGAAGAGGCAAGGGAGAGGTAGATTGGTAGATCAGGGCATAAACAAGGGGTGTTGGGGAAATGAGAAGGGAGAGATTAATTCCCACTCAAATCCAGGAATGTCTTTTAGAAAATGTGGCATTTTGGTTGGGGTTTGAAGGGCCAGGGAGGATCAGCAAGGGAATATGGGGGACTGGCATGACCTGTTCACCCTCCCAAAGCAAAGTAAAAATAGAACCTTGGTTAGTGCTTGCTAAATATTGGTCCTGAAGACAGAACACTCACATTCTCCCTCATTCCCGCTGTCTTATATACATAGACCTATCAAGACACACCCATAGATAACCACAAATGCAAAAGCACAGAAAATACACAAAAACACACACCAGTACACATGCAGATTATTAAGACACAATATATGAAAATAGATACTAGCTCCCATACTCAAACTCACACAGATACACACAATACTCATACACACAGACTCACAAACATGTTTATGCATTCATACACAGCCTCCCCCACCCACTACTCACGCAGGAAAATAAATGCATGCTTTAATTAACATACACAGGTTCACACATAAATCTCATCCTGCTGGTCTGGTTGAAGACCTGTGACTAATGGGAAACCATGCACGAAGCCAAACATCACGTAGGGGAGGCCGGGATTGGGTTAGCAGTGGGGCTTGGATTAAACCCCATCAGATGACAAACCCGCCCTGCCTGGCTTCCCCTGGAAGCTGCTGAGCCGAAGCCGCAGCGCCTGACCTAGCTCTGGATCCTGGGCGGATGATGCGAGGCTGCGTGCTCGAATTCCAGCTTGATCCAGGGTTTAGTGTCATCCAGGGTCAAGCTCGGCTGTTAGCCCCACCCCAATCCCTGCAACAAGCCGGAGGCTCTGGGGGCACTGAAGGGCTGTGGCCTGGGGCTGCTTTCTAATCCTAGGCTTGCCCTGGCGCAGGATGCTGAGAGTAGTTAGCATTAATGAGGGTTACAACAGTGGGCCAGGCGCTGGGCTAAGCCCTTTAGGTCCATGACTTAATTCTCACAACAGCTCTGTGAGGGGGGTGAGGGGTGTCCTGTCATTTCCATTTTAGTGGTGAAAAAACTGCGCTCAGGCCACAAAACCATTCAGCAAGAGACATCAAGTTGAGGTTCAACCCTGTCTGATCCTGTTCTTCCCGGGGTCTAGGGAAGTGTGCTTGCGAGCCTGTCTCCACGCAGGAAGCCTGCACCTTCTGCCCTGAGGGGTCTCCACCGCCCGGTCCCGCCCCCTCGTCCAGCCTGGCACAACACCTGGCCCACAGCAGGTTTCTGGTGAGGGCGCGGGTCTCGGTTCAGGGAGGCCCTCAGCAAGGGCCTCAGTTTCCCCATCTCTGAAATGGGAATGGCGGCAGAGACCTCGCAAGGTTGCGACCAGGCTTTCTGGAGCAGCAGAGGGCATGCCAAGCTCTACATCGTCGCTGCCGCCGCCCTCTCCCATCGCGGGGTTCCCGCGCGGTCCCCGCCCGAGCCGGGGTGCGGCGCCGGCGCCCCATTGTTCAGGAGGGCGGGGACGCTCCCCAGTGCTGATTCCACCCCCCGGTCGTGCTCGCAGCCCGGTGGAGCAGATGACTAGGCCCGGCGTCTGCCGCGCGGGGCGCATCCTTTGTCTGCTCCGCGGCGCCCAGTGCCCGAGGCCCGCGCCCCTCTCTCTGGGCAGACAAAGCCGGGGCCGCCGCGAGCCCGGCGGGCTAGAGCTGGGCTCGCACCACCCTACTCCCGCCTCACGGACCGCCCCCTCCCCTGAACGTCCTCTGACTGGCCCACGGGGCTACAAAGAGGCCGGGAAGCGGGAGGATCACGTGGGCGACCCTGGCCTCTCATTGGTTAGACGCGGCTGCCAATCGAGGAGGGCAGGCGGTCCGCGCTCGGTCCGGTCGCTCCCTCCGCGCTGGGGCCCGCCCGCGGGGCCGGCCGCCTGTCAGAGGGAGGTGGCGATGGTGCGCCTGGTGGCGGCGGCGGTTGCAGAGGCTTCCTCGGTCGGATTGCAGCGAGGAGAAGATGACTGACCAACCGACTGGCTGAATGAATGAATGGCGGAGCCGAGCGCGCCATGAGGAGCCTGCCGAGCCTGGGCGGCCTCGCCCTGTTGTGCTGCGCTGCCGCCGCCGCCGCCGCCGCCGCCTCGGCCGCCTCGGCCGCCTCGGCCGCCTCGGCCGCCTCGGCGGGGAATGTCACCGGTAGCGGCGGGGCCGCGGGGCAGGTGGACGCGTCGCCGGGCCCCGGGTTGCAGGGCGAGCCCAGCCACTCCTTCCCTAGGGCGACGGCTCCCACGGCCCAGGCCCCGAGGACCGGGCCCCCGCGCGCCACCGTCCACCGACCCCTGGCTGCGACTTCTCCAGCCCAGTCCCCAGAGACCACCCCTCCTCGGGCGACGGCTGGACCCGCTTCCACCACCTTTCAGGCGCCGCTCGGCCCCTCGCTGACCACCCCTCCGGCGGCAGAACGCACTTCGACCACCTCTCAGGCGCCGACCAGACCCGAGCCGACCACCTTTTCGACGACCACTGGCCCGGCGCCGACCACCCCTGTAGCGACCACCGTACCGGCGCCCACGACTCCTCGGACCCCCACCCCCGATCTCCCCAGCAGCAGCAGCAGCAGCAGCAACAGCAGCAGCAGCGTCCTCCCCACCCCACCTGCCACCGAGGCCCCCTCTTCGCCTCCTCCAGGTGAGTCCGGCTCTCCCTCTCGGGCAGGACCCGTCCTCACCCCAGCCCCGGGATCTAGGGTTGGGCTCTTGCCTATAATTTATCGTTTGTTGCCCCAAAGACTCCGCAGATTCCGGCTCCCGAGGGAGGATCCCAGGTCCAGCTAGTCCCCATCCCGCCCCCGATCAATCTGGAAAGTCTTTTGTCCCCCGTGGGCTGCGCTCCCTCGGGAGGGGGTGGCTGCTGGGTGGAAGGCATCTCATCTTCTTCCCAACAGGGCTTTCTGGCCTTTTTCAGAGACCCAGAATGGGCGCAAACTTTTGGGTTGGGTTCGCGCACCCAGTCTTTGCCTGGGTTATCTGGGGAAGTTTGAAAGCCCGCATAGTACCTCCTTCAACCACTGGGTCAAAAGCTGAGGGTAAGGAATTCCTCCCAAAGCTCCAGTTTCCCTGTTCGTTTCTTCTTGTTTATGTAAATATCAGATGTGTGTGTATGACAGGTGGAAGAGAGGTAGTGAGAGGATTTTGTTTACAAACAGTAGTATGGACCACTCGAGGGCAAAAAATAAAAACAAAAAAGGCATTGTAATCCATGTTGTCCCTGCAAATAAGTGGATTCAGTAGGTCATTTGGGACAGGTGTGTATCTAGGCTGAGCACATTTACAAATTAGGTTAAATCTCTTCCTCGCACCATTTTTTTCTTCCCCAATTATAAGGTCAACATGTTTGGACAAATACACAATTTAAGCAAGGATGCCTGTTTTTGTCTCATTAAGCCAGGATGTTCAACTTTGCTGATGCTGATAAATGCCAATTTCTGTTTGAGCCCACGTAGAAAAGGCTTTTCTTGCTGAAGTCTTCAAGCAAAGTTAGAGACAACTCGTATTCTTTCCCCGTTTAAATCTTAAGTGGGCCTAGAACTAAAACAAAACAAAACAAAACAAAACAAAAGCCTACCTTGTCAAGATGTTTGGACAAAAGTTTCTGAATTGTGTTGCTTTGAGTTGGGGTGGAGATTTGTCCAAATCCTTTGTCTAGCTGGGTCTCTGACCTAAATCTTAGGCTTAGTGATTTACTGTGGAGTCAGGTATGGACTTTGGACTATAATTGAGTGTGTAGAGAATTTTCCCACGTGGTTATGAGCCTTAATACAGTCTTGAGCTTGGCAATGACATAAGTAGGATTATTCACCCATAAAAAGCCAAGCGTGCATCCCTTCCAGCTTCAAGGAGTGCATTAGCTAGCTAGGTTTTACCTGTAACCCCTTTTGGCTTTCATATAGAGAGACTGACATATTACTGAGAGACAGGAAGCACAGTGGTTGAGAGTATGGACTCTGGAGTTTATTCTTAGGTTTGAATCCTAGCTCTTCCCCCTGTTAGCTGTGTAAGCTTAGGCGGCTCACCGAAGCTCTTTGGACTCAGTTTCTTTGATTGTGAAATGAAGATAATATTATAGTAGTACTTACCTCATAAGGTTGCTGTGAAGACTTTTTTTGTTTTTGTTTTTGTTTTTTGAGGCAGGGTCTGGCTCTGTTGCCCAGGCTAAAGTGCAGTGGCGCAATCTTGGCTCACTGCAACCTCTGCCTCCCAGGCTTGAGCGATCCTCCCACCTCAGCTTCCTGAGCAGCTGAGACTACAGACGTGGGTCACCACACCCAGCTAATTTTTTGTATTTTTCGTAGAGATGAGGGCTCACTATATTGCCCAGGCTAGTCTTGAATTCCTGAACTCAAGCAATCCTCCTGCCTTGGCCTCCCAAAGTGCTAGGATTTCAGGCATGCTTCACTGCACCAGGCCTGCTGGGAAGATTAAATAAGTTAACACTTACTGTGCTTACAACAGTTCCTAGTGTAGAATAAGCACCGTGTGTGTTAGCTATGCTTATGACCAGGCCTGTGGGGGGTGTGTGTGTGTGTGTGTGTGTGTGTGTGTGTGTGTGTATAGAAAGCATTTGAGAAAACTAGTAGGGACTTGTGATGATTTTTATTTGTTTTAGTAAAATATAATAGAAAAAGAATGAATTAGATTCTCTGGAGTTTTAAGCATACAGTAGCATTTAAGTAGAAAGATCACTTACTTTGGTTAGTATCTGATAAATAAATCTGTGTAATTCATGTTATTTTACTTTTACTATTTTTGTGTTGTTATTTTTCAACCACAAAGGTAACCCCTACTGGCAAAAAAATATAAACAACCAGAAGTCCACAAAGGAAAAAGGGAAAGTCACTCCTTCACTGCCTCCTAGTTTCAGTCAGTCCCTAGAGGTTACTACTGTTAGCAATTTGTCAGATCTTTTTTCAGCTGTTTTTGCTGGGCATATATGAACATACACACAGGGTATTTAAAAATAGATTTTAAAAAATCAAAATGGAATAATTCTATACATGTTTTGCAACTTATGGTATTCACTTAACTATGTATCATGGACTTTTTAAAAAAAGTCAGTATCTAGGGTCTACTTTATTCTTTTTAATAGTTGCATTTTCCAGGGTAAGAATGTATCATAATTTATTTAACCAAGCCCTTATTTATGGACACTTAGATTGCATCTAGGCTTCACTTTAAAAAGCAGAGAGGAAGCAGCACAGAGTATTTCTGTTAAGTCCATCATCTATTTACTATATTCTCTAATACTTTCACTGGAGTTGCTTAGAATCCAATTCAATTTAAACTGCAGTAAAGCTGGATTGAATAATATTTGTCATCTGAACTGTTGTTCAAGGCTTTTAGTAATTTTCACGAACTAACATTATACTTATGTCTGTGGTGGTCTTTGGGTGAAAAAATTTTAGAAGGATGTCCAATTTCGATAACTTTCCTGTGTTTTAAATATTAAGTAGTTTGTACTTCTCTGTGAATTCACACTAGATTGCCAGTATCTGGTTCTCAGCAGCTAAACTGACTTTACAGTGCTCTGATCAGGTATGGAGCGTGGGCTCCAGTCTACTTTAAACAGAAAACATATCTCTTTGGCAGAAGGAAAACTTATAATTGAATTTGAGACAACTGGTTTGGCTTGCAAAGTTGAATTCCCTGGCATTTGAGAAGATGGTTGTATAGTATTTTTTAATTTCAACGTTCCTATAAGAACTAAGTGCCATTGATAATATATTATTTGATTGAATAGGTCTTATAGATACTTTCTGAATTAATAATAATTTCTTTCATGGAGATCTAGCTGAAAGCTCTTGCCTGCCCCTCAATTAGGGCTCTTTTTTGTTTACAGGAACACTGATCTGCAAACTGAAACTAATTGCCCAGCAAGCAGGCACTTTTTCTCCCACAAACCCAGCAAAACATTCAGCTGATTGGTTGGCTGGGTAGGACTTTTTTTTTTTTTTTTTGAGACGGAGTTTCGCTCTTGTTGCCCAGGCTGGAGTGCAATGGCGCTACCTCGGCTCACCACAACCTCCACCTCCTGGGTTCAAGCGATTCTCCTCAGTCTTCCGAGTAGCTGGGATTACAGGCATGCGCCACCGTGCCCAGCTAATTTTGTGTTTTTAGTAGAGACAGTGTTTCTCCATGTTGGTTAGGCTGGTCTCGGACTCCCGACCTTAGGTGATCTGCCTACCTTGGCCTCCCAGAGTACTGTAATTACAGGTGTGAGCCACCATGCCTGGCCCTGGGTAGGACATTTTAAGCAGGGTGAAGAGAGATGCTGTGGTACCAGAAGTAATAATAATCAGTAAGACACTAAGGTAATGATAAATGTTTGATTTTGTTTGTTTGTTTGTTTTTTTGAGACGGAGTTTCGGCTCTTGTTGCCCAGGCTAGATCGGCTCACTGCAACCTCCGCCTCCCGGGTTCAAGCGATTCTCTTGCCTCAGCTTCCCGAGTAGCTGGGATTACAGGTGCACACCACCATGCCTGGCTAATTTTTGTATTTTTAGTAGAGATGGTGTTTTACCACGTTGGCCAGGCTGGTCTCGAACTTCTGACCTCAGGTAATCCGCCCACTGTGGCCTCCCAAAGTGCTGGGATTATAGGCGTGAGCCGCCGCACGCTGGCCCAAATGTTTGATTTTAAAAATTATGGACCCTTAGGGGTAGACAGGACTTTAAATGCCACTACCTCCTAATGTTGCTCTACATTTGAAGAAATATTTCCATAGGCTTAGCTGAAATTTTTTCTTTTAGTTAACTGATCGATCTGGCTCTGCCCGTTGGGGCCATGCAGAAAAAGTTGGCTGTCTCTGTGCCATGACAGCTCTTACAGGTTAGGGGACAGGGATCATGATCCCTCTCTGTCTTGGCTAAATAACTTCAGCTCCTTCAACTGATCTTTATGTGACATGGTTTCAAATTTTCTTACTATCTTGGTTACTTCTCTTCTAGTTTTTTTTTGTTTTTTTTGTGTTTTTTTGAGATGGAGTTCCACTCTGTTGCCCAGGCTGGAATGCAGTGGCACCATCTCAGCCCACTGCAACCTCTGCCTCATGGTTTCAGGCAATTCTGCCTCAGCCTCCTGCCTAGCTGGAATTATGGTGCATGCCACCACACCCTGCTACTTTTCGTATTTTTAGTAGAGACGGGGTTTCACCATGTAGGCCAGGCTGGTCTCGAACTCCTGACCTCAAGTGATCCACCCGCTTCAGCCTCCGAAAGTGCTGGGATTACAGGCATGAGCCACTGTGCCTGGCCCTCTTCTAGTCTTTTTCAGTCTTTCTGTGTCTCTACCAAAATGTGAAACAGAGCTGAACATAATACTCCAGATGTGCTCTAACCAGCTCGTAGCAGAGAGGGCAGTTGCCTCATTCCTTCTGGACGGGTTACTGATGTTGATGCGGTTAGTTCCTAATCACAGTAGCTATTTGGCAGCCGCATTATGTTGTTGACTCATTGAGCCCATTAAGATTGCTAAGGTCTATTAAAATTTATTTATTTTTAAATGTGTGCTAGGTGAGTCTTCTTTCATTCTGGACTTGGAAATTCGTATAATTTTCTGAAGTATAATCTGAGACATTTACTAAATTTATAAGATTGATTGTGTTAAATGCAATTATCCTTTTAGATCCCAAGTTTGTCAGTGTACTCCAGCCAGTTTATTTGCATTTACCTACAGTGTGTTCCTATAGACAGAGTCTACGGACAAGTTAGGGCAGATTATTCTTACCTCATAGGGCAGAGTAAATTTACAGATGATAAAACAATTTGGAAGGTAAAGGATAATAATTTAGATTAGTTTTAAAGGGTCTCTTTCAGCTCTAAAGTTCTGTGATGATTTGGTCTGCATGATTCAAGGCATATTTATGTCCCCCAAAGAACCTTAATTATTTATTTGTTATCTAAGTGATGAGAATAGACTTTAAGCAAGCACTAGAATTTAGAACTTGAAAACTCTAACATGACATATAAACAAAATATTACAGATGGATTATATATTTTTGTTTGTTTTGTTTTTGGAGACGGAGTTTTGCTCTGTCGCCAGGCTGGAGTGCAGTGGCGCCATCTCGGATCACTACAACCTCCACCTCCCCGGTTCAAGTGATTCTCCTGCCTCAACCTCCCGAGTAACTGGGACTACAGGCGCATGCTGCCACGCCCAGCTAATTTATTTTTTTTTTTGTATTTTAGTAGAAACAGGGTTTCACCATGTTGCCCAGGCTGGTCTCGAACTCCTGACCTCAGGCAATCTGCCCACCTCGGCCTCCCAAAGTGCTAGGATTACAGGCATGAGCTACCATGCCCAGCCTGTTTTTTTTTTTTTTTTTTTTTTTTTTTCAGATGGAGTCTCAGTTGCCCAGGCTGGAGTGCAGTGGCACCGTCTTGGCTCACTGCAACCTCCACCTCCCAGGTTCAAGCAATTCTCCTGCTTCAGCCTCCCGAGTAGCTGGGATACCCAGCTAACTTTCTTGTGTTTTTAGTAGAGATGGGGTTTCACCATGTTGGTCAGGCTGGTCTTGAACTCCTGACCTCAAATGATCTGCCTGCCTCAGCTTCCCAAAGTGCTGGGATTACAGGTGTGAACCACCACTCCCAGCCCAGATGGATTATATTTGAAAAGAACATCCTGGGAATATAGGACCCTCCTAACCGTACTGGAAAATGTTTTTGTCATCCTAATATTCTCTAATACTAGATTCAGGATCTTTTTTTTTTTTTGAGACAGAGTCTCGCTCTGTCGCCCAGGCTGGAGTGCAGTGGCGCAATCTCGGCTCACTGCAAGCTCCGCCTCCCGGGTTCACGCCATTCTCCTGCCTCAGCCTCTCTGAGTAGCTGGGACTACAGGCGCCCGCCACCATGCCCGGCTAATTTTTTTTGTATTTTTTAGTAGAGACGGGGTTTCACCGTGGTCTCGATCTCCTGACCTCGTGATCCGCCCGCCTCGGCCTCCCAAAGTGCTGGGATTACAAGCGTGAGCCACCGCGCCCGGCCAGATTCAGGATCTTACTTACTCGTGTTTCTTTAAGAAGATGCCATTTATTTTAAGGAAATACAAACTGTCTGGGCTTCAGAGTTAATATAGACCCCACAGTCTTTTATCTAAAACCTCTGGGTTGGATGTGTTTCAGAATTTAGATTTTTTCATTTTTTCATAAATACATTCCAGTGAATTGGGGGCAGTATCCTGTAATCAAACACATTAAGATATCTGCAGCAAAATGCACGTATCTTTACAGTGAGTGTGATAAATAAAGACTTTCAGTAGCCTTTGCTCAGGTCAGGTTTTATTTGCATTTGTTCAGGTCAGGTTTTGTTGCCAAATGTATTCAGGGTAGGTCAGATATTTGCCAACAAGTGAGTTATAGGAAAATTTGTAGTTTCACAGCTTCTGGTATTGAGCATCAGATTTGAGGGATTGTGGACTACTATAATAGTAATTACAAACACACTTACTATGTTCCTGGCACTGTTCTATGTGCCTTATATATATTAAGTCATTTAATCTCCAAAACAGGAACTACTAAGTTAGTTACTATTATTATCTTCATTTTATAGATAAGGAAATTGAGTTCCATAGAAGCCCAGCTCTGGCAGAACCTACATTCAAACCTAGTGGGTCTGGCTCCAGAATCCATATTATTGGCATTTAAAGAAATACAGCTACCTAGAAGAGTAGGAAACCATTTTGCTAAAAATAATTGGTCCTTGGATACTAATCTGGGAAAATTTCTACTCTTCCTTGGCGTTTACTGTCTTCATTCCACTGTGTGCTATGCATTCATTTCCCCGAATTTTCTTTCCTTCTCTCTGGTTTTTTTTTTTTTTGAGACAGGGTCTCACTCTGTCTCCCAGGCTGGAGTGCGGCGACACAATCACGGCTCACTGCAGCCTCAACCTCCTGGGCTCAAATGATTCTCTCACCTCAATCTCCAGAGTAGCTGGGACTACAGGTGTGCACCACCACGCCTAGCTGGTTTTTGTATTTTTAGTAGAGTTGGGATTTTGCCATGTTGCCCAGGCTAGTCTCGAACTCCTGAACTCAAGTAATCCACCCACCTTGGCCTTCCAAAGTACTGGGATTACAGGTGTGAGCCACCATGCCCAGCCACCTCCCTGAATTTTCTGTTTGACAATGTTTTACAATTGTTATATTAAATTTTAGCTCTTATTGTTTCATTAATTAGGTTCTAAGTTTCTCTGTGATGGAGAGATTTGTTCATATTTTTTGTGGGGCCAGGCCCAAGGACATCTAAATTTATCATACCTTATGCCTGGCCTTAGTGCCTAGGTTTCTGTAGAAATTCCTTAGTCTGATTAGTTTCTGGAGCAGCATAAACTCCAGAACATTAGTTTCAAATCTTCTGAATTATGTCCCCAGGAAGCCTTCTGGCTAGTTGAAAATTTACACATTGAAATAATCTAGGTCTTTTTAACTTGATTTTTAAAAAAGACCCCTAAAATTTAAGTGTGCATAACTTTTCATCTTAGCATTTCTATACGTATGTATTAACTTCCAGACATTCTGGCACCCTTATAAAAAGAATAGAAGAAAAGTATTGCAGTGCTGTTTTTACTGATGAGTAAATTATGGGTGGAGAGAATTCTGCTCTAGGGTACTTAATAGATCAGAAGAAAATAAAAATGTAAGACCTTGTTTAGCTGACAGTGTTAGATGATATTTTAAGTTATAAATAGCTTTAATCCTTGCTTTTTCATTTATCTTGATTTTTGTGTGTTTTTTTTAGATGTGATATAAAAATCCTTATTAGTAATGTTGACATTATATTACAGGGACCTGTTCTGTGATCACTTAGTCTTTTTTTCAAGTACACATTTTGATTTATCTGTTTTTCACTAGAAATGACTATCCTGACTGCCCTGGTAACTTTAAAGGAGGATTTCTAAAAATGTGATGAAGAAGATAAAGATTATGTCTGGATACCTAGGTTTGAATCATAGTAAAGGTTTACTAAAAATATTTATCCTTTTAGATGTATCTGTGTGAGTACATCTGATAAATTTGTATCAAAATAATCTCTCTAATAATGCCACTGTTCTACAGAGAATTATTTTCAGAAAAAAATCTTTCCCTATTATTTTGTCTTCATTGAAAAATAAACCTTTCTTCCATTCTCCTTGCTCATTTTTTTCAATTTAAAACCTTCTATGTGTTCCTCTCACTTGTATCTTTTATTTTTAGCCCCAGCCATTCTTTCCATGATCTTTAAGGAACAAAATTACCCTCTCTGTTTAACAATTTACCACTTTGTCCTCCTTCAGTGCTTCCTCAAAGCTTAATTCTTCCAAGACGTCTTTCTAGATGAACAAAAAGTCCTTAAAGATGTGTTAGTGTCAACACGCATGGCGTTGAACAGTTTGCAGTGAGAACAAAATCTGTCTTTCTCTGTGACTTTTGCTTTTTTCCTATTGATTTGTTTTTGGTCTATTTAATTTAGATTATGAAGCCTTCTTAATATGAAAATGTCATCCTTTATACAATATTCAGAACATGGTATTCTCTCTTTTTGAAAAAAAATGGAGAAAAGATTTTCTTTTTCCACTGGGGTCTTCTTTATTGTCCAACTTACGCCCCACCTACCCCCTGCAACCTTCTTCTGAGGAGCAATAAAGAAAAAACTTTCATAACAGAAGTTATCTGGCTCTAAAAAAAATCAAGAACTTTGAATAAGTAGCAAATTTATTTTCCTATTTATGAATAACATGAGCTGTTTTTGTTGGCAGGTGGTTTTGAGATGCATACCAGTATAATTAATTTGGTTAAGAAACAAATGTTTGATCTTTTGAATGGCGGAATTTCCCTGTTAGAAATATAATTAAAGTTAATAGTGAACAGAGTGCTTTTAATATTAACAACAAGTGTGCAGTGCATTATGGCTTACAAGGTGCTCTTAGAATGTCTAAGACCTTGCAATTCACATTTTGTTGATTTCTGCATATTATATGAATGAAAAAGGCTTATGTCCTCTGATCAATATTGGTGAATATTGATCAAACCTTTATAGGTTTTGTTGGGTTTCAGATTTGATATTTTGTATTTTAAACCACTGTCTTTTAAGTTTATTTTGTTAAGTGTAAATCTTGTCTTGTTTAGCTGCCCATATTTATATGATGAATAAATGGTATTTGGAGAAGAGGACTGCTTGCTTTATATTTTCTTTCCTAGACACTATACAGGGCTGAATGTTGTGGAAAGAGCCCAGAAGTAACTGAAAGTAAATGATGATGGAGATAACAAGGTGAATTACAGAACTTGACTGTGAGGGCTCATGTGAATTTCATTTCTTTTTTTTCTTTTTTCTTTTTTTTTTTTTTTTGAGACACAGTCTTGCTCTGTCGCCCAGGCTGGGATGCAGTGGCGCAATCTCAGTTCACTGCAACCTCTGCCTCATAGGTTCTAGCAATTCTCCTGCCTCAGCCTCCCGAGTAGCTGGGATTACAGGTGCCTGCCACCATGCCCAGCTAATTTTTGTATTTTTAGAAGAGGTGGGGTTTTGCCATGTTGGCCAGGTTGGTCTTGAACTTCTGACCTCAAGTGATCCGCCCGCCTTGGCCTCCCAAAGTGTTGGGATTACAGGTGTGAGCCACTGCGCCTGACCTGAATTTCATTTCTTCGTATTGAAATATTTACTTCCTTCCTAGTGTAAGAATCTCTTTGGAATTATCTTTTTTTTTTTTGAGATAGAGTCTCACTCTGTCTCCCAGGCTGGAGTGCAGTGGTGCCATCTCGGCTCACTGCAACCTCTGCCTCTTAGGTTGAAGTGATTTTCCTGCCTCAGCCTCCCAAGTAGCTGGGATTACAGGTACCCACCACCACACCCAGCTAATTTTTGTATTTTTAGTAGAGATGGGGTTTCACCATATTTGTTAGGCTGGTCTCAAACTCCTGACCTTAGGTGATCCACCCGTCTCGGCCTCCCAAAGTGCTGAGATTACAGGCATGAGCCACTGCACCTGGCCCAGAAACTCTTTGGAATTATGTTAACCTGCTATTTCAGTTGTACTGCTTCAAATCACTGTTTTAATAGCAAAGAGACTTAACACTCTTACCTCTCATTTTTAATCTGATATTTAACACTTTGGCAGGGAAGGTAACTAATGTTAACTGAGCACATATTATCTGCCTGATTACCTATAAGGATTTTTTTACTTGCATCATGTCATTTAATTCTTAAACAATGCAGTAGTTAAATCTTATTAACCTTACTTTATGACTGGCAAACACTGGGATTCAGAAAGTTAAAGTAGTTTGCTCAAGCCTGTCAGGGTTACAGACTCCATGAGGGCAGGACTTCTGTTTGTTTTGTTCACAGTTATACCTCTGCGGTCCAGCCCAGATAGATTCTTAATGAATATTTAGCGATTGAATTAGTGAAAAAGAAGGAACAGTTTGTAGGTATACTAGACGTGCAGTGTATTCTTGAGGAAAATAATGTTATCATGCCTTTCTCTTTAGTTAGAAATGAACGTTTCTCTCACTCATAGTAATATGAGGAATAGTTTGAGAACCTGCTTAGGACAAGTGGAACTCCTTGAGATCTAGCTTATTATGTTAATGATTCATTTTTTTGTTATGTAACATTTCCCCCTGTATTTTTCTTAAAGGAAGAACAACAATGGACAAATGAACATTTGATGACTTTTGTAGAAAGGGTAGCTAAGTTGCAAAAGCTGAGCACTTGTCTGTAAGATGTGGGATCCTAAGTTCTTTCATTAGTTCTTTTACTAGTTCTCTGTCTAGTAAAAGCAAGTGGTTCTATCTGTTAAATGAGTTAAACTAGATTTGTGATTTTTGAACAGTATTATTTGGGGACCCAGGGTTCCTCTGATGTGTTTGGGAGCCATTATAGGAACTGGAGAGGCCAACAGGTCTACTTCTGGACCTTTCACACCCAACCCTCACCTCTCACCTCCACATCAGCTGTTCTTTCATTTGGCCTATATTTTGGATTTGTCCTTTCAGTAAAGATTTTTGAAAGAGGAATTCTCCTACTCTAACATTTTATGATAAAGAAATTTGGTAATTTATGAACTTACATTAAAATGTTTACATTATATTAAGCAGCAATATACATATGAGGAGAGAAATATACCAAAATATTAATTTGTTAAACCTAAGTAATGGGATTATGGGTAATTTTAATTACCTTCTTTGTGTTTTTCTGAATTTTTAAAGTTTTTTCATGACTATATCCAATTCTAATTTTATAGTCCTAAAAATAAATGAATAACATTTAAAAATGAATAAAAAGTTCTGATAAGCTTGGTAAGTCTTATATAAGATCAAGTCAGATGATATTACCCAGGGCCACTTAACTATAATTTCTGTCATTGACTAAGCAAGTTTGATCTATATCAGGGTATTTGTTTAGTCTAAGTGAGTCAGGGTTTTGAATAAAGGAGACTATTCCTGCGGCCTGACAAATCTTGAACATACAGTAGGAATGACATATCTAAGATTTGGTACCTTTAGGCAAAATTTAACTGAGATCTTCAGCAGAGGCTGAAAATTGAGAGCTGGCTCTTTCTCCATTTCATTTTGTCTAGGTAATTTTTTTAATTAATTAATTTTTTTTTTTTTAGAGACAGAGTCTTGCTCTGTCGCCCAGGCTGGAGTGCAGTGGCGTGATCTTGGCTCGCTGCAAGCTCCACCTCCCGGGTTCACGCTATTCTCCTGCCTCAAACTCCCGAGTAGCTGGGACTACAGGCGCCCGCCACCACACCCGGCTAATTTTTGTATTTTTAGTAGAGACGGGGTTTCAGCGTATTAGCCCGGATGGTCTCGATCTCCTGACCTCGTGATCCGCCCACCTCGGCCTCCCAAAGTGCTAGGATTACAGGAGTGAGCCACTGCTCCCCACTTTGTCTAGGTAATTTAAAGCATTCACTTTAACATTACTTAAAGTAGCTTATTGAAATAGATCTTCCTTAGATTGTGCAAAATTTGAATTCATGGCATTGTTCATAGTCTTTATCAATACATTTGATTATTTCTTCTTTAAAGTTACTGAGCCCCCAAAAGTTGGGTTTCAATCTGTCCATATGTTTTCCAATTAGATCAGACAGGATTGCTGTTATACTGGTAATATAACAGCTGTTCTATATGATACCTTGCCAGGGAGACAGTTAAGCATTAAGGGAAGGGAAAATTTATTCATTTGGAAAAAGGAATGCATTCTGCCTAGTCACAGGGCAAAAGATAAGGAGTAGGAATGTTGTCAACCTGCCTGGAGAATGTTAAATAACCTTTATTTACTAAATTTTAGACCCTTTAGATAACTGAGTCTGAAAACTTATTTCAGTCTTACATGCTTCCAAGAAACTGGCATATTATCACAGATCTTATTAGATTTTTATCATTTATTTTTAATAATCTAGTGCTTTTACTTGATATATGTGAGCAAAAAGAAGAGATGAGAAGTAGCATTGTTAACTACAAGGAGGATATCATATTTCCTACTCCTTTTTAATTTTGGAAATTTTTTTTTTTCTTTTTTTTGAGACAGGGTCACACTCTGTCACCCAGCCTGGAGTGCAGTGGTGTGATTGTGGCTCACTGTAGCCTTGACCTCCTGGGTTCAAGTGATCCTCTCACCTCAGCTCCCAGGTAGCTGGGACTACAGGCGTGTACCACCATGCCCAGCTAATTTTTTTTAAACATTAATTTTTTTTTTTTTTTTTTTTTGTAGAGACAGGATTTCACCACGTTGCCCAGGCTGGTCTCGAATTCCTGGGCTCAAGTGATCTGCCCACCTCAGCCTCCCAAGTGTTGAGTTTACAGGCGTGAGCCACCGTGCCTGGCCTGGAAACGGTCTTTAAAGATGAAATTTCTTAAAACCAAACACCGCATGTTCTCACTCATAGGTGGGAATTGAACAATGAGAACTCATGGACACAGGAAGGGGAACATCACACTCCAGGGACTGTTGTGGGGTGGGGGGAGGGGGGAGGGACAGCATTAGGAGATATACCTAATGCTAAATGACGAGTTAATGGGTGCAGCAAAACAACACGGCACATGGATACATATGTAACAAACCTGCACATTGTGCACATGTACCCTAAAACCTAAAGTATAATAATAAAATTTTAAAAAAAAGATGAAATTTCTTTAAAAATATTCTAGGAAAAGTTTAGATGTTATTCACTCTGAAGGAAATTGGATAACTTGAATAGGTTTTTAGATTCTCTTAAGTCCTATTAATCATTATAGGGATTGGGAAGGGTTATTGGAAATAATGGGGGGAAAGGACTTGCATTCCAATATATTTATCCTGTTGTGTTTGTCTATTGAGTCTTGATGAGAGGAAGGCATTGGGCTTTTTCTGCTGTAGATTTTTCATGTGATTTTATATTTATTGTAATGCTACAGTGTGTTTTATCAGTTCTATATAAATAGCACTAACAGTATAGTCCCACCATCTATTGATGTTGTGTGAGTTATTGAATAGTTATAAAAGTGTACCAAAAACCCAAAGCAATCTAGTTGTTGGGTATTATTATACTGAATTGTTGGTGTATTTGCCTGCAAACCTATCCTGTTCAACTGGTTTTAGTTTTTAAGTTAGTTTGTTGCTTCAACTTGTCCACAAAGGCAGGGCTGGATGATCCAGCTAATCAGTGGAATCGAAGTCAGAAGAACTAAATTCTAGTCTTTCTATTCACTTTTTGAGTTATTGAGTACATTTTTTGATGACTCTATGACTTAGTTTCCCAGACTATAAAATGAAACTTCCAGTCACCAAAGGTTTTTGAGAAGTAACACATGTAAACTACTTTGGGCTTTCTCAGACATAAAGGCTTTAATATTCTTTCCAAATTACATGGTTTATATTAGCTTATAATGTAATGTGACCAAGATAGCTTTGATTAAACACAACAAAGAAATAAACACATGCATTTATATATGGCTTCTTTACACAAAATATATTTGTATGTTATTTTGTAGTTGACATATTTGTATAATTTAACAATTAAGGTATTTTCCAAAAGTTTGGGGTCCTTTAGTATTATTTTTCTTCCCCACTACCTTGAGAAAACAAAATAATTTTTATCTCATATTAAACTCACAACATACATAAGTTGTGCTTTATGTAATATTATTTTTGGTTGATCTGTTTAGAATGGATTCTACTTACTTTTTTTTTTTTTTTTTGAGAAACAAGGTCTCACTCTTTCAACCAGGTTGGAGTGCAGTAGTGTGATTGTAGCTCACTGCAGCCTCGAACTCCTGGGCTCAGGTGATCCTCCCATATCAGCCTCCTGAGTAGTTGGGACTACAGGCATGTGCCACCATGCTCAGCTAATTAAAAAAAAAATTGTAGGCACGGGGTCTCGCTTTATTGCCCAGGCTGATATTAAACTCCTGGCTTCAAGCAGTCTTCCTACTGCAACCTCACAAAGTGTTGGCATTACAGGTGTGAGCCACTGCACCTGGCCAGTTTTTTTTACGATTATAAAAATAATCTATGTTCATTTTCTACAATGTTTATTGTAGAAAATGAAAAATAGAGAAAAAAGCTGTCCCATAAAGCTTTTTTAAAATCACTGATTGAGTTTAATATTTTATTACTGTATATATTGCTTCATTTCTCACGATAATAAATGAGATCACTTGCTTGTTATGTAAACAGAGGTGCAAGTAGGATTTAACACTCTTCTGAAGACCAATATAAGACAGATCAAAATGTGAAAAAATTCACCACATTTAAATTATTTGTCATGTCACCAAAAAGAACGTAAATCTATTTTGATCTAAGACCACATATGATGCTTTACTTGAGACTTGGTACTCCTTGGCAGAATCAAGTCAGTGACTGTTTTTCTTATGTCTGCTCCAGCACAAACATGATTTGTCTTTGGTTCACGTGGCCCCTGAAAGCCCAAAGCAGCCTGGAACAAAGCCAGGCATTTCGTATTTTTCAATACTGTGGTGAGAGAAGACAAGGTGCCCATCTGCCTGGCTTGTACATTGCCAAAAGGCCTAGGTGCTACCCTAAAGAATATGCCAGAGAATGACTCTGGCCTTTAGGAAACTGGTAATATTACTCTTCTCTGAATTTTGAACTTTGAAATCCAAGCAGTAATGAATCATAGTGTTATTGAGAGGATTAAATTGATCAATGCATGTAAAACCCTTAATTCAGCAGTGCTTAACAATCAGCACATACATTAATAATCAGCACATAGTAAACACTCAAAACAGTTTTTGAAAAACAGGAATTTTTCAAAGACAGCAGCGAGAACTTTGTTAATTTTAGATTAATTAATTTACCAACTTCCGTCGTATAATCCATAGACTGGTAACACATTGGTAATCAGAAAGGCTTGCATATTGTCACAGATCAACTCTCTAATAGGTGGTTCTAAGGTGCAGGGTTGGAATAATATGCTTGAGGCAAAGGCTACCTCCTATCCTTCCAGAATGGCCCAGGTCAAGCCAGAATTATCCTGTGTCATGTTGCCAGATACAACAGTAATGGTACTGCTCAGAACTGGACTAAATAGAAGACATTTTAAAAAGGCAAATGCAAAGATGGAAATCCCCAAAACAGCCATTGTCCAGTTCTGGTGGGTATATACTCCTTGGGATCTTATGTAGGCCCTAGCTACAAATGACCTAGTAAAGTAAAAATAAAATTGGGCTCATAGAAAGATGTGACCACTCTATTTTATGTTGGTAGCACATTGATATACACCTATCATAACCTATTATAACTTATACTTTCTAACATTACATAGTTGCATATAGGTGCAAGTCACATAATCTTCCTGGGCTTCTATACTATCTTCTGTAACATAAGTATAATAGTAATCTACCAAATAGGGTTCTTGGGTGTTGGGCCTGGAATTCAAAACTAGCCCTCTGACTCAAATCTGTGTCCTTTTTTTTCCTTTGATTAAACTGTGCTGCATTGCCAAAGCAGATGGGAGTAGCAGAAAATGAAATAAAGCATTTAGTAGTTACAGAGCACATTTTGGGTTCTGTTTTTTTTCATCTCCCCTATCCTCCCCCAGCAAACTCATACATTTTCTGTCTCAGCACTGGTTCTGAGATGTACACAGTGATCCGGGTTTGCTTTCAGTAGCTACTGTGAAAATCAAAATTAGATCAAAGAGTGTTTCTTGAAGGCAGATATGGGTGTGGAGTGGAGGTTGGGAGAGGAGGTAATGGTGGAAATTAAATGAGGGTAAGCAGGTAGAAAAGCATGGCAAATGTAAAGCAGAACTGAATAGTAACTATGTGATTGTCTATTCAGCACAAAGAGGATCGGTGCTAACAAGAGACAATGTAATGCTTATTAGCATTTAGCAAGTAATACCACATACTGTGAAATGGTAGTATTGATTGTTTTTGACTTGACAATAAAACCTTTCATCTTTAACTTAATATGGACTCTAGACCAAGATGCTAATGCATAACAATATTTTGTAAAAAAAAAAAAAAAACAGGTGACATTTGATTATATGAAAGTCATAGAATAGGCTGGGCATGGTAGCTCACGCCTGTAATCCCAGCACTTTGGGAGGCTGAGAGGGCCAGATCACTTGAGCCCAGGAGTTTGAGACCCGTCTGGTCAACATGATGAAAACTCTTCTCTACAAAAAATGCAAAAACTAGCTGGGTATAGTGGCTTGTGCCTGTAGTCCCAGCTACTTGGGAAGCTGAGGTGGGAGGATTGCTTGTGCCCAAGAGGCAGAGGTTGCAGTGAGCCAAGATCATCCCACTGTACTCCAGCCTGGGCGACAGAGCGAGACCCTGTCTCCAAAAAAAGAAAGAAAGGTCATAGAATATCAGACTTGCAAATGTGATTCATACTCTGCCAGTCATTTTAGGGTGCATTCCTCTTCCTTATTTTGTAAGCTTCCCTCCTTACTCAAAGGTTAGTTATATCTCAGATCAGATGAAGGAGCAGCTGTTATTCAACTATAGATCCAACTAGGTTCTAATATGTTTTCCAACTAGATTCTAATCTAGTTGGAAAACATATTGACAGATGATATGCAAAATTTTGGAGGATTTATGTGTATTAGAAAGAATGAAATAGCTTCCGTTTGTATGGTATCTGTACTGAACAATGACAATATTACATCCTACAGGTACATAAGTACAGTGGTCAGATCATACTATACAACTATAGATGTGGAGAATACATATATAAAGTAAAACCTAATCATATTTGCCTAATCATTTAATATACTATTTATGTTTCACTATAATTCTCCTATTATTCACTATTAAAGTGAGCCCAGCCCATACAGTTCAAGTTCTTTGGTATGATTTAAAACTCCAAGATGTCTGCCATCCTCATTTCTTGTACTCTTCCCCTTGTGCTTTAAACTCTAGCAGACTCAAATGGCTTATATTTTCCTTCAAATACTATGCTTATTTTTATTATCACTATTAATAAAGCAATCATCTGTGAAGGTCTTACTCTTTGTCAGATACTAAGAGCGTTAAATGAATTTCCATGACCTCATTTAATTATCAAAAGAACCTAATAAAAAATTTGTATTATTATCCCCACTCTACCAAGCAGGAATTGAGGTTTTGAGAGTTTAAATACACAAAGCAGGGTTTCATAGCTAGTACAATGTAGAAACTTGATTCAAATTCAGATCTGTTTAGCTTTAGAGCTGCCTCTCCTAATCACTAAGTTAACTAGATTCTCCTTATTTTGCATGTGCTGTTCCCTCTACCTGGGATGCCCTACTCTTCAGTTTCAATAGGGGTCTTAATTCTAAGCAACAGAAATCATTTATTGATTCAATCAGGATTGAAATTTATTAAAAGGATATTGGGGAGTTCACAGAATCTCTAGAGGTACCAAATTCAGGCCATGGAGTTAGAGGTAATAGTCAATTGTGTCCATTGAATATATGCCACTGACATCACCACTCACACTGCTAACCTTGGGTACTGGATGTAAGAACAAGTGCTACTGCCACTTGTCATGCTCCATCCATCTCCCTGTTTGCCACCAGAGAGAGGACCTCCTGTTCATTCCTTTGAATCATTAGTTTCTAATTCCAAGCCAGGTAAAGGTGCATCTGATTGTTGGAACCTCAATGACTGGCCCATGCCCTGGCTGCAGGGGAGGCCAGGAAAACAAGAATCTGACATTATGAACCTACGTGGTGGGGTATCAAGGCTTAAAATATGGGGAATTCCTCCAAATAGGAAGGGATTCTGAGAATGGTGGGAAATTATACCATGATACTAGGCTGACAAAAAGAATGACACATGTCTACCCACACCCTTTCTTTGGCTACCTGCAAACTTATTTGTCCTTTAAAAATATCCTTACAGCCTCCTATTATAATTTATACTTTCTAACATTACATAGTTTTTGATTACTTGCTTTTTTTTTTTTTTTTTTTTTTGAGATGGAGTCTCGCATTGTCACCCAGGCTGGAGTGCAGTGGTGTGATCTTGGCTCACTGCAACCTCCGCCTCCCAGATTCAAGCGATTCTCCTGCCTCAGCCTCCCAAGTAGCTGGGATTACAGTCACCCGCCACCACTCCTAGCCAATTTTTTATATTTTTAGTAGAGACGGGGTTTCACCATTTTGGCCAGGCTGCTCTTGAACTCCTGACCTCGTGATTTGCCCGCCTCAGCTTCCCAAAGTGCTGGGATTACAAGCGTGAGCTACCGCACCCGGCCTTTTGATTACTTGCTTTTTAAGGACTCTTATTTTAAGTATTACTTGTCTATGTAACTGACTCCTCTATACCTTTTCTCAAGTAGCCTATAGGCTATGTCTTATTGATGTTGGCACTCCCTAACATGTACATAGGGTAGTGTTCAGCATGTAGTAAATACTAAATAAATGATTGAACAGCATTCGTGCATAAATTGTCCCTACTCATCACCAGCACTAGAATGTAAGGTCCGTAAGAGGCAGCGGTTTTTGTCTTTGTCTCTCTCTCTCTTTTTTTTTTTTTTTTTGTTAAACCACTATATGGCCAGCACCTAGATTAATTCCTAGCATGTGGTAGGTCTGTGGTAAATATTTGTTAAATAAGTGAATACCCCTAAATAGTAAATTATTTATCTATTTTATAAATAGAGTGATGCTGTCAAAAAGGCCTTTGAATGTGAATGGGAAATTCAAAGCACCATGTTATAATATACAACTAGACCACAAACAGGACAGAAACTGCCGTATTCATCTTTGGTTACCTCTTCTTCCTATCTAGAAACATAACCAGAAAAGGGCAATTTGAAATTCTTTCCTAGACCTACCATGATAGTCACTAGCCACAAAAATTGCCTGAAGTACCTACCATACCTGTTAAACATGAAACTTTCTTTTTGGTCTCCTTTTATGTATAACCAGCTGTATCCTGAGATTGCATCTACTCTGGGAAGAAAAGGCTGTTGGGCAAACTGTCTTGTACTTATGTTTAAAAAAGTAGAATAACCTAGGGCAGTAGCATCTCACTTTGAAAAAATGAAGAAGTGGAGGTCCATAATTGTGAAATGATTCACATAAATGTAAAACACTTAGAATTCCTGGCATAAATTGGCCTTCTACATATTAGCTGTACTTTTTATTGTATATTGAAAACTTAGTCCTTCAGACTTTTTACTTCACTGCTTCCAATCCTTTTAAATTCTTCATTACCTCTAATCCTCTCAATTCTGTTGATAAGCAGTGTTACCCTACTTTACAAATAAAGAATCTGAATCTAAGATGAGGTTAAGTTGTTTGCCCAAAGGTCACACAGCTAAGTGCTAGTTAGCTGGGATTCAAACCCAGATATATCTTATTTTTTAAGCTCTTTCTAGGATGGCAAAATAACATGCTAAATGTAGGTTGAGTTTAATGTGTTCTATTATGTCCTTCTAACCACTGTTAGTTTTAATGCATCTTTTGCCCTTGCCACCTTTGCATCTCTTTTCTGATTTGTAGTCATTATTTTACTGTCCATATCATAAATCTGTTTACTACTCTCTTCAGTTTTTCTTCTGATTCTTTGGAGTAGAAAGTATGCATTTTACCCAAAAGAAAAAGCACATCCTCACATACTGCTCTGTCCATTTTACTTTTACCTTTATTTTTTTGTTAGCCTAATTGATTTGTACAGTGGATTGATTTCCAGAGGAGAAGACTTGGATATCTGTTATGAGTCAGATGAGTAAACTTATACATTAGCCAGGATGACATTTAAGGGCTAATAGCATACATCCCCAAACTAACAGTCATTTTAGCCAGTGTAAAACATGAAACACAAGTTGGTCAGAAATAGAGACAATAGCAAATAATGATATTGAGTTACTACAAATGCTTTGCAACCTAGTAATGTACTTTTATGTGTATCAATTATTTTTAACTTGTGCATAATACTGAAAAATTCCAAATGGATTCCAGACATTTATTGCCAACAAAAAAGTTTACTTAAACTTGCTGTTTTAGAGAATTATTTTTCTTAGCATATGGTCTTTCTTGTTAATAGCAAGCCTTTTAACAGTTTATCAGAATGTAAGCATTTCTCTTTGCTATATTTCTTTTAGTTGATGATCTTGTGTAATAGAGCACTCATTTAGAAATACACACACTTAAAATCCGTGATTAAATGGTCTTCAGGGGCTAAAGCCACAAGCAGCAGGATGCTGTTGCTTTCTGTTTCCTTATTGCTTAACCAATCTGCAATGGTATCATCCTCTTTTTCCTCTTCTTCTTTTTTTTTTTGGTTAACCAGACAAAATTTCAGATTCTCTTTATTTTTTCTTGCCATGTTCAAATTGGTCTTTAACAATGCTTCACTAAGATGCTTCTGTTTGACTTTACATTCACTTTTATTTAAGTAATAAAGGAAAGGGTGTGCTTTTGTCAATAAGTTTACACTGGGCTTTCTGTTATACAAAATAAGGTTCTTTTACATTCATCAGGTCTTTGTTAATCACCCTCTGTGCACCTAGCTGGGCTAGATAGATACTGGAAAGACAAATAAGACCTGGTTTCTGTCATAGAGAACATAGCGAAGGATATGGAAAATTAGACTACAGAATGGTAAGTTCTATCATAGTGGTATGTACTACAGAAGCAAAGAGAGGACTCCTTACCCAGACTTTTAGGGGATGAAGGACAATGTCAGGAAAGGCTTTCTGAGGGAGGTTTTCTCTGAGCTCAGTCTTGAGAACAAACAGGAATTATTCAGGTAGAAGAGGGGAAGGACACTCTAGGAAAAGGGAGCAGCAGCATGTTGAAAAAGTACAGAAGTAAGAGGGCACATACTGGCCCATTTAGGGAACTGAAGTCCTGAGTGGCTGGAGTAGGGGAGGAAAAGGTACATGAAGGTGGAACAGGGAATGAAGAGATTTGAGGCTGGGATGGTCCAGAGTTGTCAAATCATGACATGCTTTCCATGTCATGCTTAGAAATTGATTCTAAGAGCCATGAAGAAGTATAAGCCAGGAAGTGACATGGTGAGATTCATGTTTGGAAAGATCAGTCTAGAAACTGCAACATACTTCTATAAGTGTAAATGATCATCAGTGAAGATAATTAGAGGGCGCTTACTGTCTCTTTAAATCTTTTCCATCATTAATTTTGGATTAAATGCTAGATAACATAATAATAGAGGGTTTATGAATTAGTTTCCTGTCTTCTGTTATTAAGCAAACATTTGAAACCTATTTTACTTGTTGGTATAACACATAGACTTAGATAATTAAAATTAGAGACTTGACAAAGCTACCAATTGGTGCTGCACCTCTTGATGGATCTGATGTTAAGTTAAACGAACACAAGTGCCTTCTGCTTGCCAGGCAGTGTGCTAGGAACTGAAGAGAGAATGGTGAATGACTTAGGCATTCACAGTCTAGTGGAGAGACAGATTCATACACAAATGAAAGTGCTCTAGAATACTTATGTATTAGATTCCTTAATGTACATTTTCACTTTCAGTCCTTACCTTAAACTTAAGTATGGATGAGGAAACCGAAGACAAGAAGTATTTAACTTACTCAAGGTCATGTAATAATGAGTGGTAAATAGCCACAATTCAGTATTCGAAGTACCTAACTCAATTTATTCCATACCATATTATACTGCTGCTCTTGACAAGGCAATGCATATATACTTTTGAGCCTGAAATAGAATTAAGAGAGGAAGAAAACTTTCTAATGCTACCCAAACCAGTAATGTTCAGCCTTGAAGTATCCAGTCATTGTTGGTTAAAAGTGCAGGCTCTGAAGTCAGATTGTCTGGATTCCAATCCCAGCTCCATCACTTATTCCCTGTCTGTCAGCCTACATCATAGAATTATGAGATGATGTTTGTTAAGCACTTAAAACGGTGAAAGCACAGGGAAAGAATTCAATTGATGTTACTTAAAATTGTCATTGGAATAGCAATTCATCTACTTTCCAAACATTCAGGAAATTTTGATAAAATGCATTTAAACTATCCAACTTTATTGAAGTTAATCTTGGTGAAGAGCTTTTGCCTAGTGTGCATATTTGAAATCTGACTTCTTGTTCAGGGCATCAGTGACCTGTGGCAAAGATGCCCCAAAAGTATCTAGGAAAATATGCCTGTGAGAGTAATGTAAAGATACTTAAAAACTTTTGTATTGTGGAAAATTTTGAATATATACCAAAATTAACAGAGTAGGGTTATGACCTTTCTCATATCTCTCACCCACATGCACAACCAACTGTCACTCCATGGCCAGTCCTGCCTCATCCACACCCCTATCTATTTATGTTGCTAAAGCTAAATCTAGAGGCTTGATTGATTGATTGATTGATCATTTTTTGAGAGAAGTAATGAAAAATGGTGGCTTTTTTGTTGTTATTTCTGGCATTGTTAAATACCTAGTAACTCAACTGAGGATGAAAACTGGCAATATAAGTACTCCTGGAATTGTTTGGGTAGGGTAGGATACAGATTATTACCCAGTTTCTACATGTGAAGAAACTATGACTCAAAGAAATGCTTATCAATGGTCGTATTATCTGCAAACAACTTGTGCTAAAATTTGTCATTGGAACCATGCTCATTCCATACATATTTGAGTTCAATAAAATATTTATATTTCTTTTTAGATGTCTATGGCCAACATTATTTTTATAACAAGGGCATTTTTATTTTGATCACCTAATTTCTTCTTTTGTTATGTTAGAATTTAAAGTACTTCCCTCCTCCTCTGTCCTATCCTAATTTTTAGCCAGTAGAGTGACTTTAGGGATAATACAGAGGAAATTTTGGTCTCCAGCAGAGGGTCAGTTGCAACTATGAAAACAACTCAGGCAGATGGTCTATTGATAGTAGAAATTTTCATTATAAAAAGTTCTTTTCAAATTCCAGGATATTGGTTGCTTGGTCACTGAAGAGTCTGTACTACCATTCAGTAGCACCCTGGGTGTCTGAGCAGACCTGGTTAGGAATGTACTGCTCATTTTGAATGAAATAAATAAAAAGGATAGAGAAGCTGCCCCAAGCATTGCCAAACATTCTACATCTGATATATCATTGATACAAAACATTAGTCTTTTAGAGTATACCCTAAAATGCAAATAGTTTTCATTTTGAATGTTGCCGCCACATATCCTTTAATATACACACACACACACACACACACACACACACACACACACACACACTGACTCCAGGGCATTGGTGAAAGTTCATTGCTTTCTTGGTCTCTGGGTGAGTAAAGTTGTTTTAATATGTCAGGTTTGGTTTTGTCAACAAAATACCCCAGTGTACCTACCTTCTTTATTCCCATTCTTTAATTTTTATGTCCTTGGACCTCATAATTTCCCCAAAGTTTTATATGCCGTTCCCTCAACAGCAGAAGTAATAGTGCTTGATGAAGTATGACTTTGATATTAGTTTAGTTATATATCTGGAATGTTTATTCCCTTGAGCTTTCCAACTGAGGGAGCCCAGCGTGAACTCCTACTTTGGAAAATATCTGAGTGGGCAGACCCATTTGCCACATTACCCTCATTGTCTGTCTTTGTTTATTCAGCTGAAAAGCAAGTACTTGCCTCTTATACAGCCAGTCATGAATCTTAGAGTCTCAGAAGCTGTTAAAATGGGTAGAAAAATTGTTATGGGAAGGGAGAGGATGAAAATTGTTATCAGGTATTGACATAATGTGCAAGTAAAGGTGCTGTCTTAGAGAAGAGCATAATGACTTTCGGTGGTTATAAAGCACAACTCTGGCAACATTTTTATGGGCCTAATTTATTAGGGTCTTTGATTTTTATGCAATTTTCCTACCTTCTGAGTAAGAGACAATGATAATTCATTGGCACACATGATTCGTTTTCACTACAATAGGGGAAAAACTAGGTTTTTAGGATATGAGCATACCATCTGGTGCACAGGTAATGATAAATATCCTGTGGTCATAATAACATGCACATGCTCTTGGCATTTATTTTTCTGGCTATCTTCATCTCCCAATTGGATTTTTTTTTAGCAGGCTGCTAAAAAGTCTCTTTGCATTCATTCTTTCCCTGGTCCATTTTCACACTGTAGCCAGAATTATGTTTCTGAGATGGAGATCTGATTATTCCTCCTCTCTTGTATAAAATTCTTCCATGGCTATCCAGTTGCTCTTAGGAAAGTCCTTCACCTGTCACCACTTCTGACCCCATTCTATGTCCCAGCCACAGTGCACTTTTTCCAGTTCTCCATAGTACTATGCTGTCTTTTGCCTCGATGTTGTTACACATGCTGCTCCTTGCCTTGGGGATACTCCTCTCCTCTACACTTAGCTTAGCTATACGTCCTCATTCTTCACGTTCAAGCTTAGATATTTCTTCCTCTATGAAGTCTGGATTAGGTGGTTCTCCATGTGCAAACACATGTACCATAATGTTCTATTTATATTTCTGTTTCAGTACTTATCACACGATATTGCTTCTTTGTTTTTCTCTCTGCTGTAAGACATTAAGCTGTATGAGAACAATAACCATGTCTTTCTCATTGTTGTATCTCCAGCACCTAGAAATTGTAGTCTATATTTCTGGCACAACACTAGTTTGTTGACGACTGAACCAGTGATTCATGTGCTTTCCTAGGAATCTTTTCTCTGGAAACCTCAGAGAAGAATTACAGTTCTCTGGTTTTGTGATCTTCATATTTTTCTATCTTCTATCATTATTAATTCAATTATCAACAGAACATTGCTTTGAACCTCTTAAACCTCTGTACCTTGCCCAGAAGCACGTGTAAAGAACATGTAAAATGAAAAACTCCTGCAGATACTTACCATACGCTTCCTACGTCCATCCTATCTAAAATTGCACTCCCACAACACACATGTAGTTACTCCCCACCTCCATCTCCCCTGTCTCCCTTTCCTGCTGTTTTTCCTCCTTAGGATTTAACTGCCTTCTAACATACTAAATATTTAACTTATTTAAGTAACTAATTGTGTGTCCATTTCTAAGATGTAAGGTCCATGAGGGCATTAATTTTGGCCTGTTTTGTTTACTGCCACATCCCTAGCATCTGAAATAATGTTTAGCAGGTATATATGAGGCAATATATATTTGCTGAATGAATGAATATATTCATGCCCTTGGATGTATGTCTTTTTCTTTTTCACTTGATTTTGGCACACCTGATTCAGCCCTGCTGTTAGCACTGTACTGTTTCTTTTCCTTCCTTATTTTGCAGACTTTACAGTTAGTCCTATTTGGGGCCATAATCTTGGCTACTCCAGGCAGAGATTCTGTTTTTCCATGTTGATTGGCTCAGGTAACCGTATCTTCACTTGAATCTGACCTTCACATCTCCTAACTTGATCTTTGAAGCCCAAAGAGAAGTTGTATGTGTGCGTGCGTGTGTGTGTGTGTGTGTGTGTGTGTGTTGCGGAGAGGAGATGATGCATTCAGAGATAAGTCAGATGCAAAACTTGTTCTTTTAAAACCTAGATAGGACAAATAGATGATTATTTCTACAGTACAAGTTTGAGTATGATGGTATTTGTTTATGAGAAATGCTAACCAATGGGGAGAAACTGATTCTTCATTTTAAAAATTATGAAATATATTGTTTTCTTAAAAATATAAAAAGTAATATAGTGAACATCCCTTGTATACCTGCCTCCCAGCTTTGTAATATCTGAATTTTCTCCTGTATTTGCTTTGGATTGTTTTCTTTTTGAAATAAAATATTAAATATGATCATAGCCTCCTGGTGTTCTTTTTTTATCTCTTTTTCTTCCTGCCCTACTCAGATGTAACCACTATCCTGAATTTGGTGCCATGCATTTAAAAATGTTTACACACACACACACACACGCACACACACAGTGTTATGTTCATGTTTCAAATTTTGCATAATGAACTCTTACCATGCTTTTTTAAACTCACCATTTTTTTGAGATTTATCTATATTGTTCCATGTAATTCTACTTTATCAAGTTTGCTGTATAGTTTCCTACTGTATGAGTAGTCCACAATATCTCATTTTTCTTATAATCATTTGAGCTGATTCTACATTTTTTGCTTTTTCAAGTAATGCTGCAATGAACAACATTGCGTATGTTTTCTTCACATGTAGGTGAGTTTCTCTAGAGCAATACGTCTCAATTAATGTGCATAGGAATCACCTGAGTACCTTATGATACTGCAGGTTCTCATTCAGGTTCTGATTCAGTTGTTCTCAGGTGGGCCTGAGAATCTGTATTTCTCACAAGTTCCCAGGTGATGCAGATTCATGGACCATACTTGGAGTTGCAAGGCGCTGCTGTTTCTAGAATATGCACATTCTTCTCTGAAGAGGTTATACAAGTTTATATTTCAACCAGGAATGTATGAGAGATTTGGCTGTTCCAGGAGTAGCCTCTTTTAGATGATTATATAAATTTAATGTGTAACCATTCTCTCCTTAAAATTAGATAGTTTTTTTGGAGGGAAAGCATTAAAACATACAGCAGAATCATTTCAGTGGGTAGTTGGCTTAATTTCAGCATTTCTCAGGAATTGATCTAAATATATATACACACACTATTTTATTAAAAATTTGCCTGTTTCCTTTTTGTTCAAATAGTTAACTGTGTTTACCATTGCCAACCAAGACAGGGCTTTGACTACAAAATGAACCATCCCAGAGAGTTGAAAGGGAAGGAAGACTGTGTGCCAAGTACTATGCTACATTGTTTCATTTAATACCCACATTTGTACAGGGGAGGGAGCTGAGGCTCACAGCAAAGTGTTAGAGCCAGTGTTTGGATTCTAGTCCACCTGACTTTAAAGATTGGTGTACTACTCTTAGCTTCAGTTATCTGTAAAAAGGAGGTAGTGGTAGAGCAGATAATCAGATCTCTAACTTCCAGCACTTTAAGATTCACTAGTTTCTAGTTAGGGAAGTAAAGAATGCCTGCCAGCATACCGTATCATGATAGCTCCCTCCTTTTCAAATTATGGGTTAAAAAACATATAAAGCTGACCACTGTAACCATTTTTAAGTGTACAGTTTGTTAAGTATATTCACATTGTTGAGAAACAGATTTCCAGAACTTTTTCATCTTGCAAGTTTGAAACTCTGGATCCATTAAATAAGAATTCCCTCGGCCGCGCGCGGTGGCTCACGCTTGTAATCTCAGCACTTTGGGAGGCCGAGGCGGGCGGATCACGAGGTTAGGAGATCGAGACCACAGTGAAACCCCATCTCTACTAAAAATACAAAAAATTAGCCGGGTGTGGTAGCGGGCGCCTGTAGTCCTAGCTACTCGGAGCTACTGAGGCAGGAGAATGGCATGAACTTGGGAGGCGGAGCTTTCAGTGAGCCGAGATCACGCCGCTGCACTCCAGCCTAGGCGACAGAGCGAGACTGTCTCAAAAAAAAAAAAAAAAAGAATTCCTCAACTCCCTTTTCCCCTTCCCCCAAGCCCTTGGCAACTATCATTCCATTCTGTTTCTGTGAATTTGACTACTTCAGATACTTCATAAGTGGAATCATGGAGTATTTGTTGTTTTGTGACTAGTTTATTTCACTTAACACAATGACCTCAAGGTTTCTCCGTGTTGTAGCATGTGACAGGATTTCTTTCATTTTTAGGGCTGAATAATATTCCATTGTATATAGATGCCACATTTTCTTTCTCTATCCATCAATAGACATATGGGTTGCTTCCACCTCTTAAGTATTGTGAATAGTGCTGCTATGAATGTGGTTGTGCAAGTATCTCTTTGAGGCATTGCTTTTAGTTCTTTTGGATATAAACCCATTAATGAGACTGTTGGATCATATATGGTAATTCTAGTTTTAATTTTTTGGGAAACTGCCATACTGTTTTTCATAGTGGCTGTACCATTTTACAGTTCCACCAAGACTGTGGTGATAGCTTTTAATGGTACAGAAAGTAGTGAATGGGATGTATGAAATCAGAAGTGAAGTAGAAAGAATTGGCAAATTCTGCTAGTATGGAAATAGATATCACTTAGCCATCGTCTGTTTCCCCTAGATATTTTATCTAACATTGCCAGCTTCTCCAAGACTATTACTTAAGGAGGGGAGGAGGGAGCCAAATTATTTCTTTTTTGATATATTATTGACCATTGGTCCCTGAGAATATCTGAGATTGTTAACATCTAATAGTGCCTTGGCAATGATTAGAGGAAGTTTGAGGGTTGTGTTTTGTATTTTTCTCTGAAGGAGTGTGTAAGAGTATGATGTTGATGTAAACATTGTGATTAGCAGGTTAGGAGTATGTCAGGAACGTGGAATGCAATTCTATGTCTGTATTGCTTGCAGCCTTGAACAAAGTCTTCAACATCTTGATGCTTCCAAAATCGCATTTAAAAAATGAAGCCTCCCGGCCAGGTGCGTTGGCTTACGCCTGTAATCCCAGCACTTTGGGAGGCCGAGGCGGGCGGATCACAAGGTCAGGAGATCGAGACCATCTTGGCTAACACGGTGAAACCCCATCTCTACTAAAAATACAAAAAATTAGCTGGGCGTGATGGTGGGCGCCTGTAGTCCTAGCTACTCAAGAAGCTGAGGCAGGAGAATGGCGTGAACCCTGGAGGCGGAGCTTGCAGTGAGCCGAGATCGCGCCACTGCACTTCAGACTAGGGGAGAGAGGGAGACTCCGTCTCAAAAAAAAAAAAAAAAAAAAAGAAGCCTCCCAGTCTGTTTTAGTATTGTGACTTCTCAACACCAGTTTTCTTTTGAGGATCTTGGTGTATACATGGCATATATGTGTTGGCAGGGAGGTGGCTGAGTTCCACTAATGGTGTGTGCAAGAGCAGGAATGATCAGTGGTGTTGGAAGAGGGATTTCTTCTCTACTGTGCCCTTCTTTTTGAATATGAAGTGTTACTCAAATGCTTAGTCATGATGATAAAGCAAAGAACTTCACAGCTTGCAGTGTGGAACAGTGTTTATACTGTATAAGTGTTTGATAATAGTGAAGTGTGGCAGGAGAGTGGGAAGAATTTGTCAACAAGTTTTGAGGATTAAGAGGATTAGATAGGGAACACAAAGTAAGATAACCCCCTTTGACTTCCGAAAGAAAAAAGTAGTTATTTTAAAATGTCGTTTGGAATGACTCAAGCCTCAGCTATTTTACTTGCTTCTTAACTGCAAATCTATTAAACTTCTAGCACTGTAGACAACTGCAGACAGGTATATTTTCGACCTTGGAGTGTTTATTCAGAGAGCAAGCTGACTTAATTTCAGTGTATAATATACAGATAGACCCTACTTACTGTGCCATCTGTATGTTTGAAGAAGCAGCCTTTACTAGTAACTCTGCCCAAATTCAGATTCTCCTCTCAAATTGCTACAATAGTTCATCAATAAACCTGTTGCCCTAGTCTCCCTTCTCTAGTTCTTTCTTCACGCTGATCTTAAAGATGGTCATGACCATCTGACCTTGGGAAAATTAATTTCTCTGTGCCTCTATTTTCTTATTTTATCCTCTCTATGGTAAAGGTTGTAACTATCTTATAGGTTCCTTGTACATTTTTATTTGTATTTGTACCTGGATTTTATTTTTAATTTTTTTTCCTTGTAAGTTTTTTGTTGGTTTTGGGGTTTTTTTTTTGAAGCAGGGTCTCACTCTTGTTGCCCATGCTGGAGTGCAATGGTGTGATCATGGCTCACTTCAGCCTCAACTTCCCAGGCTTGAATGATCCTTCTACCTCAGCCTCCCAAGTGCTGGGACTACAGGTGTGTGCCACTACACCTGGCTAATTTTTTGTATTTTAAGTAGAGACAGGGTTTTACCATGTTGCCCAGGCTTCACACTGCCAGTTTTCACACTGCTATAAAGAACTGCTTGAGACTAGGTAATTTATAAAGAAATGAGGTTTAATTGACTCACAGTTCCACATGCCTGGGGAGGCCTCAGGAAACTTACAATCATGGTGGAAGCCAAAGGGAAAGCAAAGACCTTCTTCACATGGCGGCAGGGAATAGAGCTAGCAAGAACAGGGAAAACTGCCTCATAAAGCCATCAGATCTTGTGAGAACTCACTATCACTAGAACAGCATGAGGGAAACTGCCCCTATGATCCAGTCACCTCCCATCTGGTCTCTCCCTCAACACATGGAGATTATGAAGATTACAATTTGAGATGAAATTTGGGTGGGTTCACAGAGCCAAACCATTTCATTCCCTTTGGCTTATGGCCAACTTTTCGGGTAAATCAGAATGAATTTTGAACTATGTAAAAATGCATATTCCTTAGTACCCCCACCAGAGATTTCTATTCAGTCGGCCTAGGATGGGACCCAGGAATCAGTGTGTTACTGTACTCTCCAGGTGATTTTGAGGCTGGTGGTACTGGAACCTTCTTTGGGGAATCATTCATTGTTGGATGAAATGCAGACTCTTTAGACTGGAGTTCAGGGCCCTAATATACCTTTCTAATATGTATATTCTCCTATTCCTCCCTATTAGTCTTTGCTGTAACCGTAACAAGTACATTTTCTCTACTCACTCTTCTCTATATGCCCCATGTATTTTCCCAAGATAGTATGGCATAACTTTGTAAGCAAATATATATTTATTCCTAGTAATCTACAAAATATTCATTTAATACTATGTGTAAGGGCTGGGTGCGGTGGCTCATGGCTATAATCCTAGCACTTTGGAAGCTGAGGTGGGAGGATCACTTGGGCCCAGGAGTTTGAGACCAGTCTGGTTAACATAGCAAGATCCTGTCTCTACAAAAAAATAAAAACATTAGCTGGGCCTGGTGGCTTGCTCCTGTAGTCCCAGCTACTTGGGACGCTGAGGTAGGAGGATGGCCTGAGCCCGGGTGATCTACAGTGGACCATAATCATGCCACTGCACTCCACCTTGGGTGGCAGAGAAGACCCTGTTTCAAATATGTGTGTGTGCGCGTGTGTGTGTGTGTGTAAGGATTGGTTGGGGATGAATGTGAAACTACAAAATGTGGAACCAACCTTCCCTTTTTTGAATATTGGTAAATAGTTCCTAGGTTATACCACTGCACACCTCAGGATAGCATTTTTAAACTGACCTTTCCTTTTGTTCTGTTCGTACTACTTTTCTCTGAATGAATTTTCCAGGCATTACAATGAGCAAATAGTTCTAGCCTTTAAGTTGCTCAGCTGGCCTCTCTGTAAACAGAGACAGTAAGGCAAATCTGGTCCCAACCTCAGAAGCAATTGGCAGTACTTGAAATTGAAGTTATTTTCTTCTTATGCTTTTTGTTATATTGCCTATAAGATTAAGCCTTAATCAGGCATTAATGAATTATTTTGGGTATTTTGAATTCATTAATAGGCCTCTGATGATCCCTTTTAGTTTTTAATTTTTGCAATCTGTAGTAACATCTAAGGATGCTACTTTGCCAAACAGATTGCTTATAATAAAAATGTAGGGTAGAGAAAGGCCACTGTCATAGGTGTTTGTTGTTGTTGTTGCTTCTTGTTGTTGTTTTGCCTTGTATCTTCTAATTCTGAAAACATCCTTGTAAGGTTCATTACTGTAATTTTAAGAAAAGTCTTTACAAAGAGGACATGACATTTGAGATTGAAGAGCTATAAACAATGGATTCAGGTTTGCACCCAAGTCCCTTTACTTCATAAACTAATCTTCCTCTACTGTGGCCTAGAGCCGGATTTCAAGTTACTCAAATTCAGTTTCCGTGTTTGCTCTCCCTGTCTCTACCTCCCCTTGGACTCAGGATATTGTGATAATGCTGTAAATCAAAAAGTCCATATAAATTCAAGAATAGTTACCAACATAATAGCTACTCTATATTAATAGGTATATGGTAATTAAGATAGAAAACTCTTTTAAGCCTTTTAGGCAGTACTTGGTTAATTATTTTAGTATTACACATTCTAAATTTGATAGTGGCCTGATAGAGTCAAATGCATTCTTTTTTTTTTTCATTAGGCACATAACCCATTTTTATTATAAAAAGAAATGCACATATAAGTAAACTTGTCTTGTGCCATCCCTCCCCCAACCCCAGGCAGTGCATCTTGCAGCAACAAAAGTGACTCCTTCCTTTTGTTTAAGGAGAGGAGGCAAAGAGTAAAGAGGACTTTGTCTTGCATCTTGGATACCAGCTCAGCCATTGTAGTATAGGGCATCAAGCAGAGCTGTGAGGCCCCCATTCCAGGACCTAGCTCCCAGACAACATTTCTAGACACACCCTGTGCCAAAAAGGAATCTGCCGCCTTCAAGGGAAGGACCCAGTCCTGGCAGCATTCATCACCTACTGACTAAAGAGCACTTGGGCCCTGAATAACCAGCAGCAGTAGCCAGGGAGGACACTGTGGGGCCATGGGCTCTGAGATATGCTGGCTTCAGAGGTAACCCAGCACATTCCCAGCTGTGGTGGCTATGGTGAAAGACTCCTTCTGTTTGAGAAAAGCAGAGGGAAAAGTAAAGGGGACTTTGGCACCTTAAGTACCAGCTCATCTATGGTAGGATAGAGCAATAAATGGGCTCTTGAGGTCCCTGACTCTAGGGAGCCTAGGCCTAGGCTCTTAGGCAGCATTTCTGGACCTGTCCTTGGCCACAGGGGAGCCTGCTGCCCGGAAAACAGAGTCCCAGGCCTGGCAGCGTTCACTACAAGCTGACGGAAGAGCCCTTGGGCTTTAAAAGAACATCGACAGTGGCCTGGCAGAACCAGTGGTGGTGGTGGCCACAGGAAGAGGCTCCTGTGCCTGTGGAAAGAGGGGGGAAGAGTGAGAAGGACTTTGTATTGTGGTGCGAGTGCCAGCTTAGCCACAGTAGAATAGAACGTCAGGTAAACTGCTAAGACTTTTTACTTCTATCCCTGGCTCCCAGACAACATCTCTGGATACATCCAGGGTCTAGGGGAGCTTGTCGCCCTGAAGGGAAGGGCCTTGGGAGAGATCCAGTGCTGTGGTGGCTTCAGGTCTGACCCGGTGCAGTCCCAGTGGTGGTGGCCACAGAGGTGCATGCGTTACCACACCCCCAGTTTCAGGTGGCTCAGTACAGGGAGAGAGACTTCATTTACTTGGGAGATGGTAAGAGTAAAGAATAAGAGTTTCTGCCTGGTAATCCACAGAATTCTTCCAGATCTTATCCAGGACCACCAAGGCAGTACCTGTATAAGTCTGCAAAAACAGTGTTACTGCATTTGGGGCCCAAGTCCTTTCGAATACCTGGAAAGCCTTCCCAAGAAGGAGAAGCACACACGAGCCCAGACTGTGAAGACTACAATAAATACCTAACTCTTCAATGCCTAGACACCGGTGAATATCTACATGTATCAACACCATCCAGGAAAACATGACCTCATCAGATGAACTAAATCAGGCACCAGGGCCCAATCCTGGAGAAACAGAGATATATGAACTTTCAAACAGAGAATTCAAAATAGCTGTTTTGAGGAAACTCAAATTCAAGATAAAACAGAGAAGGAAGTCAGAATTCTATTAGAGACGTTTAACAGAAATTGAAATAAGTAAAAATAATCAATAGAAATTCTAGAGTTGGAAATGCAACTGACATGCTGAAGAATGCATCAGAGTCTCTTTTTTTTTTTTTTTTGAGATGGAGTCTCACTCTGTCACCCAGGCTGGAGTGCAGTGGCACAATCTTGGCTCACTGCAACCTCCGCCTCCCAGGTTCAGGTGATTCTCCTGCCTCAGCCTCCCAAGTATCTGGGATTACAAGCACTTGCAAGCACACCCAGCTAATTTTTGTATTTTTAGTAGAGACAGGGTTTCACCATGTTGGCCATGGCTGGTCTCAAACTCCTGGCCTCAGGTGATCCGCCCGCCTCAGCCTCCCAAAGTGCTGGGATTACAGACATGAGCCACTGCACTGGCCAGAGTCTCTTTTTTTTTTTTTAATTTAAGTTCTAGGGTACATGTGCCCAACATGCAGGTTTGTCACATATGTATACACGTGCCATGTTGGTGTGCTGCACCCATTAACTTGTCATTTACATTAGGTATATCTCCTAATGCAATCCCTCCCCCCTCCCCCCACCCCTCAACAGGCCCCGGTGTGTGATGTTCCCCATCCTGTGTCCAAGTGTTCTCATTGTTCAATTCCCACCTGTGAGTGAGAACATGCAGTGTTTGGTTTTCTGTCCTTGTGATAGTTTGCTCAGAATGATGGTTTCTAGCTTCATCCATGTCCCTACAAAGGACATGAACTCATCCTTTTTTATGGCTGCATAGTATTCCATGGTGTATATGTGCCACATTTTCTTAATCCATTCTATCATTGATGGACATTTAGGTTGGTTCCAAGTCTTTGCTATTGTGAATAGTGCCGCAAAAATAAACATGTGCATGTGTCTTTATAGCAGCATGATTTATAATCCTTTGGTTATATACCCAGTAATGGGATGGCTGGGTCAAATGATATTTCTAGTTCTAGATCCTTGAGGAATTGCCACACTGTCTTCTAAAATGGTTGAACTAGTTTACAGTCCCACCAGCAGTGTAAAAGTGTTCTTATTTCTCCACATCCTCTCCAGCACCTGTTGTTTCCTGACTTTTTAATGATCACCATTCCAACTGGTGTGAGATGGTATCTCGTTGTGGTTTTGATTTGCATTTCTCTGATGGCCAGTGATGATGAGCATTTTTTCATGTGTCTGTTCAGCCAGAGTCTCTTAATAGTAGAATTGATTAAGCAGAAGAACTAGTGAACATGAAGACAGGCTATTTAAAAATACAAAGTCAGGCTGAATGCAGTGGCTCACACCTGTAATCCCAGCACTTTGGGAGGCCGAGGCAGGTGGATCACTTCAGGCCAGGAGTTTGAGACCAGCATGGCCAACATGGCAAAACCTCATCTCTACTGAAATACAAAAAAATTAGCCAGGTATGGTGGTGCACACCTGTAATCCCAGCTGTTCAGGAGGCTGAGGCATGAGAATTCCTTGAACCCAGGAAGCAGAAGTTGCAGTGAGCCAAGATCATGCCACTGCATTCCACCCTAGGCAACAGAGCGAGACTCTGTCTCAGAAAAACAAACAAAAAAATCCCCCACAAAAGTCAGACAGTAATAGCCGGGCGCGGTGGCTCACGCTTGTAATCCCAGCACTTTGGGAGGCCGAGGCGGGCGGATCACGAGGTCAGGAGATCGAGACCACGGTGAAACCCCGTCTCTACTAAAAATACAAAAAGCTAGCCGGGCGTGGTGGCGGGCGCCTGTAGTCCCAGCTACTCGGAGAGGCTGAGGCAGGAGAATGGCGTGAACCCGGGAGGCGGAGCTTGCAGTGAGCCGAGATTGCGCCACTGCACTCCAGCCTGGGCGACAGAGCGAGACTCCGTCTCAAAAAAAAAAAAAAAAAAAAAAAAAAAAAGTCAGACAGTAATAAATGCTGGTGAGGATATGGAGAAAGGGAAATCTTGTATACTGTTGGTGGGAGGGTAAATTAGTACAGCCACTATGGAGAACAGTTTAGAGGTTCCTCAGTAAATCAGAGCTACAATACAATCCATCAATCTCACTGCTGGATATATACTCAAAAGAAAGGAAATCCGTATATGGAAGAATATTTGCATTCCCATGTTTGTTGCAGCACTGTTCATAATAGCCAAGATTTGGAAGCAACCTAAGTACCCATCAGCAGACTAATGGATAAAGAAAATGTGGTGCATATACACAATGGAGTACTATTCATCCATAAAACAGAATAAGATCCTGTCATTTGCAACAACATGGATTTGCAACAACAACAACTAGAGGTAATTATGTTAAGTGAAATAAGCCAGGCACAGAAAGTTAAATATTGCATGTTCTCACTTATTTGTGGGACCTAAAAATCAAAACAATTGAACTCATGGAGATAGAGAATAGAAAGATGTTTACTAGAGTCTGGGAAGAGTAGTCGGGGCTGCGTGGAAGGGAGGTGGGGATGGTTAATGGGTACAAAAAATAAAATATACTCTCAAAACATAATTAACTCTCACTAAGTGGCAAAATTAGTTTTTTCAAAACTTTGAAAAATGTATACTAATGGAAAAGTGGTGGCACAAAAAGATAAGTGTTTTGCCTAGGTTCAAATAGAAGTTTGAAAGCTTAGTATAGTCCATATCCAGAACTCTTGATCCCAGATTAGCACATTTCTTTTAGAGAGATACTTGCATTGTTTTAGTTATGAGAGTGCATTTGAATAAAATAAACAGATGACAAATACTAACTCATGATTGTGTCTTTGGCTTTGAACAGTGTGTTAAGGTGTACCAGCTGAAAACCAATGCAAGGTGTTGCCAATTGATAATTTACTTTGTAGCTTGAGCAACTGCTTCCCTCCTACCCCACAACATTTGGTAATCATTTGATTTGATGTCACTTGCTTACAGAAAAACAGATTGGAAAAAAAAGGCCAGATGCAGTGGCTCTGGCCTGTGAACCAGCACTTTATGGGCTGAGGTGGGCAGATTGCTTGAGCACAGGAGTTCGAAACCAGCCCGGGCAACATGATGATACCCCATCTCTATTAAAAAAATTTTTTTTTAAAATTAGGCTGGCATGGTGGTGCACGCCTGTAGTCCCAACTACTTGGGAAGCTGAGGTGGGAGGATAACCTGAGGCAGAGAGGTTGAGGCTGCAGTGAGCTGTGATCGCGCCACTGTACTCCATCCTGGGCGACCGAGGGAGATCCGGTCACACACACACACACACACACACACACACACGAAAATAAAAGAAAACACAACTGCATTTATAGTACTAGGTAGAATTTCTTCTTCTTTTTGCTGCTTATCTCCTCCCCTTCTTTTAAAGGAAGAAGTGGTGAAGTGAAGTGAAATGAGGAAGGGTTTTGACGTATGATAAACCTGGATGTGAATGTTGTCTCAACCACTTACCCGCTAACTCTGGTCTTGGGCAAGCACTTAGCTTCTCTAAGTTTTAGTTTTCCTCTCAATAAACTGGGACTTGCAGTCTCTACAGTTGCAAGGTTGTTGTAAAGCTAAGTGTTCATGCAAGTAAAATGTGCAACAAAGTCTGAGACATTGTAGATCATAGTAAATGGCAATTATTTTTATTATAATTAATAGTAATAAGGCTTACCTAGGGATTAAGATAAGTAGTTGTGTGAAACAGTTTGCTGTATTTTATCACAAGCTGTTGTGGAGGAAACCCAGAATTATATCTATTGTTAGCCAGATAAGATATGACCTTTAATGGAAGATCTCATATCATGTAACTTAAAAACAGAAATCTTTACTCAAGAAAATCAAGGGGAATACCATTAGAAACAATAAGAGAGTTCATCAAAATGCCTGTGTGGATATCTCAAAAAATCTAATTGAATGATTATTACTAATATTGATTAGAAGATGCAATGGAAAAAAAATCACAGTTTTAACCACTACTGCCATCACCACTACTAATGATAAAAAGCTTAGAAATCATCATAACAAGATATGTATGAAACTTATATACATATTTTTTAAGTTATAAAATTTCACTGATATAAAAGAAGACTGAATAAGTGGAGACACATGTTAGTGCTCATAGATGGGAAAATTGAAATTTTTTTTTGTAGAAATGGAACCGGTTTTGCCATGTTGCCCAGGCTGAACTTGTAGACTCAAGTGATCTGTCTGCCTTGGCCTCCCAAAGTGCTGGGAATGCAGGCCAGAGCCACTGTGCCTGGCTGAAAATTGAATATTGTAAAGCTGCCAGTTCTTAATGCATTAATTTTTAGGATAAGTGGAATTACTGGGGAAATTACAATAGGAATATTTTTGGAGGGAATGTGGCAATAAAGTTTAGGTGGAAACATTAGTAACTATGAACAACTAAAAAAATGTAAAGAAGGATAATACGTTAGTGAAACACATTATAAAGCTGCAGTTATTAAAACATTTTTATGTGCTGATATAAGAATAGGTTTTTTGTTTTTTTTTTTTTTTGAGATAGAGTCTTGCTCTGTCGGCCAGGCTGGAGTGCAATGGCGCAATCTCGGCTCACTGCAACTTCCGCTTCCCAGGTTCCAGTGATTCTCCTGCCTCAGCCTCCAGAGTAGCTGGGATTACAGGTGCCCGCCACCACACCTGGCTAATTTTAGTAGAGACAGGGTTTTACTATGTTGGCCAGGCTGGTCTTGAACTCCTGACCTTGTGATCCACCCGCCTCGGCCTCCCAAAGTGCTGGGATTACATGTCACTGCACCTGGCCAGTCATTTTTTTTTTTTTTTTTTTGAGACAAGGTCTCACTCTGTTGCCCAGGCTGGAGTACAGTGGCATGATCACAGCTCACTGTAACCTTGACCTCCCAGGCTTAAGCCATCCTCTCACTTTAGCCTCTTGTATAGCTGGAACCACAGGTCTGAGCTACCATGCTTGAGTAACTTTTTAAAATTTTTTATATTGTAAAGATGGGGTTTCACTATGTTGCCCAGGCTAGCATTGAACTCCTGGGCTCAAGAGATCCTCCTGCCTCAGCCACCCAAGTGCCGGGATTACAGGTATGACCCACTGCACCTAGCCAGACTAAGTCCACTTAATAGATCAGACATAGATTCTGACGTGTAAAAACATTCTCATATATAATATAAAAAGGACCGCAGTTGGTTTAGCCATTCACCAGTCGAAGGACATTTGGGTTATTTCCAATGTTTGGTGATTACGAATAAAGCTGCTATAAACATTCAGTTACACCTATGTGTGAACTCAGTTTTCATTTCTCTTGGGTAGATACCTGGGAGCAGAGTTATTGGGACATATGGTAGGTATATATTTAACTTTATAAAAATTAGCCGGACGTGATGGCTGGTGCCTGTAGTCCCAGCTACTCGGGAGGCTGAGGCAGGAGAATGGTGTGAATCTGGGAGGCGCAGCTTGCAGTGAGCCGAGATCGTGCCACTGCACTCCAGCCTGGGCGACAGAGCGAGACAACATCTCAAAAAAAAAAAAAGAAAGAAAGAAAGAAAGAAAGAAACTGCTGGCCTGGTGTGGTAGCTCACGCCTGTAATCTTAGCACTTTGAGAGGCTGAAGAGGGAGGATCACTTGAGGCCAGGAGTTTGAGACCAGCCTGGCCAACATAGCAAGACCCTTGTCTCTGCACAAAATTTAAAAATTAGGCAAGCATGATGATGTGTGCTTGTAGCCCTAGCTTCTTAGGAGGCTGAGGCAGGAAGGTCCCTTGAACTCAGGTGTTTGAGGTTACAGTGAGCTATGGTCATGCCACTGCACTCCAGCCTAGGTAACAAAATGAGATCCTGTCTCTTAAAAAAAAAAAAAAAAGAGAGAAGAAAAAAAGAAACTATCAAATTATTTTTCAAGCATTCCCATCAACATTGTACTGGAGTTCTACTTCCTCAGCATTGTGGTATTTGGTATTGACAGTTTTTTGAAATTTACCATTCTCTTAGTTGTGTAGTAGTATGTCATTTTGGTTTTAATTTGTATTTTCCTAATGAAAGATATTGGGTACCTTTTCAAGTGCTTATTTGTCGTACATATATCTTCTTTGGTAAAGTTTCTAGATCTTTTCTCCATTTTTAAATTGCATTATTTCCTTATTGTTGAGTTTTCAGGGTTCTTTATATATTCTTGATGCAAGTGCTTTGACAGAAAGCTGATTCGCAAGAATTTTCTCCCAGTCTATGGCTGTGTTTTTATTTTCTTAGCAGTCTTTTGAAGAACAAAGTATTTCATTTTAATAAAGTCCAACTTATAAATTTTTCTTTTATGGATTTTACTTTTGGTGTTTTATTTGTAAGCTCTTTGCCTAATGCAAGGTCAATCATATTTTCTTCTATGTTTTCTTCTAGACGTGTTATAGTTTTACATTTTACATTTGGGACTATGATCCATGTTGAGTTAATTTTTTTTTTTTTTTTCGAGACAGGGTCTCACTCTGTTGCCCAGGCTGGAGTGCAGTGGCGCGATCTCGGCTCATTGCAAGCTCCGCCCTCCGAGTTCAAGCGATTCTCCCGTCTCAGCCTCCCTAGTAGCTGGGATTCCAGGCGCCTGCCACCGCGCTCGGCTAATTTTTTGTATTTTTTTTAGTAGAGACGAGACTACACCATCTTGGCCAGGCTGGTCTTGAACTCCTGACCTTGTGATCCACCCACCTCGGCCTCCCAAAGTGCTGGGATTACAGGTGTGAGCCACCGCGCCCGGCCTGTTGAGTTAATTTTTATATAAGGTGTGAGTTTATGTCGAGTTTTAATCTTTTGTTTATGGATGTCCAACTGTACCAACACCATTTTTTTTTTTTTTTAAAAAAAGCATCCTTTCTCCATTGAATTGCCTTTTAATCTTGTCAAAAATTGAATTTGTTAGATATTTCTGAGGGTTTCTTTCTGGGCTCTCTATTCCATTGGCTTTTGTGTAGGTTTTTTTCTTTTTTCTTTTCACCAATAACACCATGTCTTGATTACTATAGCTTTATAGTAAGTCTTGAAATCAATTATTGTGAGTCCTCCAGCTTTGTTGTTATTTGGCTATTGAGGTTTCTTTGCTTTTTCACATATATTTTAGAATCAATTTGTTAATATCTATAAAAAAATCCTTCTGGGATTTTGATTGGGATTTATTAAATCTATAGATCTAATTGTTTACATTATTCTCCATATTTTTAGGTCTTTTTGTTTCTTTTTTCATGTTTTGTAGTTTTTAGCATAAAGGTCATACACATTAATTTTGTATGTAAGTATTTCATATTTTTGGAGCTATTCTAAGTGGTATTAAAATTTTAAAAATTCCATCTGTTCATTCATAACACATAGAAATACAGTTGATTTTTGTTTGTTAATTTTGTATCTTGCAACCTTATTTTTTATTTTTTTGAGATGGAGTTTCGCTCTTGTTGCCCAGGCTGGAGTGCAATGGCGCGATCTCAGTTCACCACAACCTCTGCCTCCTGGGTTCAAGTGATTCTCCTGCCTCAGTCTCCCGAGTAGCTGGGATTGCAGGCATGCACCACCATGCCCTGCTAATTTTGTATTTTTAGTGGAGACAGGGTTTCTCCATGTTGGTCAGGCTGGTCTCGAACTCCTGACCTCAGGTGATCTGCCCGCCTCGGCCTCTCAAAGTGCTGGGATTATAGGTGTGAGCTGCCGGGCCCAGCCCTTGCAACCTTATTAATGTCATTCATTAGTTCTAGGAATTTTTGTAATAGATTAAACATTTTTTTTCTATATAAGCTTTCATGTTATCTGTGAATAGAGACAGTATTTATTTATGTATTTATTGAGACAGGGTCTCATTCTGTTACACAGGCTGGAGTAGAGTGGTGTGATCATGGCTCACTACTGCCTCGACCTCCTGGGCTCAAGTGATCCTTCCATCTTAGCCCCAGGAATAGCCGAGACTACAGGCATGTGCCACCATTCCTGGCTATTTATTTATTTATTTATTTATTTATTTTTCTGTAGAGATGGGGTCTCACTATGTTGTCTAGGCTGGTCTTGAACTCCTGGATTCATGTAATCCTCCCACCTTGGCTTTCCAAAGTGCTGGGATTTTATACGTGTCGAGCTACTACCCCAGCCCAGTTTTGTTTCTTTTTTGATCTGAAGACCATTTCTTTCTTTTCCTTGCCTTATTCCACTATCTGGGACTTCTAATATGATTTTGAACAGGAGTGGCAAGAGAGGACATTCTTGCCTTGTTCCTGATCTTGGGAGAAAGTAATTAGTCTCTCACTATGAAGTGTAATATTAAATGTAGTTTCTTCATAGATACCCTTTATTAGGGTGAGAAAGTTTCCTTCTATTCATAGTTTTCTGGGCACTTCTCCCATGAATGGATGTTAATTTTTTAAAATCTTTTTTTGCATCAATTGAGATGAGATGGCATTTTTCTTTAGTCTGCTAACAGGATGAATTGCACTGATTAATTTTCAAGTGTCGAACCAGTATTTCTGAAATAAATCCCACTTAATCTTTTTATATATTGCTGGGTTCAATTTGTTGTTTATATATTACTGGTTATTTTGTTGAGAGATTTTTGATCCAAGATGTTCACAAGGAATATTGTTCTGTAGTTTTCTTGTAATGTTTTTATCTGGTTTTGATATCAAAATAATGCTGTCCTTATAGAATTAATTGGAAAGGATTCCCACCTCTTCTGTTATCTGGAAGACATTTTATAGAATTGATGTTATTTCTTATTAAAATGCTTAGTAGAATTCTCCAGTGACGCCATCTGGGCCTGGAGATTTCTCTTTTGGAAGGTTTTAAACTATAAATTCTATTTTTTTAATAGGTATAGGACCATTTAGGTAATCTGAATTAGGTTTTGATAGCTTGGTTTCCAAGAGATTGGTCCATTTCATCAAAGTTGTTGAATTTATGTGCATAGAGTTATGCGTAATATTCCCCGTAGTGATGTCTTCTCCTTCATTCTTCATATTAGTGTCTGAAAACAATAACAATGATTTGTTTCTCATTCTGATGGTTCTTCTCCTGGTCTCTCTTGGGCTTACTCTGGCTGTGTTGGTAGATTGGCTACAGCTGGAGGATCTAAAATGGCCTCACGCCTATGTTTGGGGCCTTGATGGGGATGACTGGAGTAGCTAAGACTTGTCTCTCCCTGGATTCATTGGGAACCGAGATGATCTGCCATGTGGAAGTGGAAGCATAAGGAGAGGACTTGATCATAGTAAAATCCTCAATAAATGCTCATGGATTTATCCAGTGACATGAAGACCAAAGAAAGAGTTTCAAAAAGGAAGGGATATCAGTATGTCAAATGCTGCAAAATGGTTAAGCAGAATATGGCCTGAGAAGGCTATTGTTTTGTTTTGGATTAGTAACTTTTGAGAGAGCATTTTTAGTAGAGTTTAGAAAAGATTGCAGAGCATTAAGAAGAAAACATGTGGTGAAGAAAAGGAGGCAGTCTGTATTTTTGTTTGAGAAATTTTATTTAGAAAATAAATGCTAGTTAAATGGAGCAGGATACTAAACAGAGAATTGTGAGAGACCCAATGCATATTTGAAGGTAAATTCTGTAAAAAGTGAAAGCTTGAAAAGGCTCAAGGAGGGGGACAATGGGAGTGGGCGGAGTAGAGTCCTGGAAAGAGCTCTGGGAGAGGATGTGATAAAGAGTGCAGTTGGAGGGATTGTTTGGTCTTGGAAGGAGCTGGCTAGCCTGAAACTGGAGGGAAGGTTAAGTTGGTGGGAAAAAGGAGGAAGAGAGAAAAAGAAAGGTCTCAGTTTCCATGAAGTTGCAACCATTTGCTGGTTGTACAGTGGGATGGAAAACTTAAAGAGAAGCTTGGAATAGCCAATGCTGGCAATGGATATGGAAACAATAAGATAAATCTAAGGATTTAGAAGCAGTTCTAGGGAATTAGTGAAAGTAAAACCTTTAACAGACCAGGTCTTTATATTGTAACTTTCTCTAACAATGCTCCAGGAACACGGTAGAGGATACATAGTGGAAGGTAACAAAGAACTTTTAGAGGCCGGGCATGGTGGCTTATGCCTGTAATCCCAGTACTTTAGGAGGCTGAGGTGGGTGGATCATTTGAGGTCGGGAGTTTGAGACCATCCTGACCAACATGGTGAAACACCGTCTCTACTAAAAATACAAAAATTAGCTGAGCATATTGGCATATGCCTGTAGTCCCAGCTACTTGGGAGGCTGAGACAGGAGAATTGCTTGAATCTGGGAAGCGGAGGTTGTAGTGAGCTGAGAGTGTGCCATGGCACTCTAGCCTGGGTGATAGAGTGAGATTCCATCTCAAAAAAAAAAAAAAAAAAAGAACTTTTAGAGAATAAGGGTGTTTAGAATGCTAATGAGGAAAGTATTTGAGTACATGATCCTGTATAGTAAATATTTTTCTGTAATCTAGACTAGACTTCTCTCTTTCTTCTACCTTTTTTTTATGACTTCAGGAAACTTGTTGAATTATTCCAATCCTGGATTAAAAGAAGGTCCTTTCTGCCAGAAAATTGTAAAAAGCTGTAGTTTAACCAACTCTAATTCCTAATCTTCCCCAGTCCCTTATTTTAGAGCATTTATTGTCATTTCTCGTTTCTGATATCAATTTCTGAGAGCATTTTCTACATTTCAAGAAAAGTAGGACATCTGGGGAGATAAAACAGTAAATATCCTATTCTGATACTGTCACATTTTTATCTCATTTCATCCTCAGAAATAACCATATTAAATATATTTGCTGTCATTTTGCCTTATATATTTTGAGACTACAGTATTAGATATATATCTAATTTAGAACTACATATTTTTAATGAATTGTACATTTTTTTATATAGTGACCAGATCTCTTGTCCGCTTATATTGCTTTTTTTTTTTTTACCTAAACATCTATTTTGTCTTATATTAATTAATGTAGCTATCTACACTAGTTTTCTTTTGTTAGTATTTACGTGCTTCATCTTTTTCCATTCAGTTACTTTTAAACTTTAGGTATAATTCTGTTTTATGTCTTTTGTAGCTGGATTTTGTGGGTTTTCATTGAATCTTGAAGATCTTTGTCTTTTAAATTGACCAGCTCTAATTTTATTTTATAAAATGGAATCTGATTTGAACAGACATTTGTAGCTATTTATTGATCACTACTGTGCTAAGCCACTATGAGAAATGTGGAGAAATATGAGAAAATTTGCCATCATTGAGCAATTTAAAACCTACGATTTTCCCTTAAAACGTAGTATATACATTCAAAATTTTCAAAGGAAATTGCCTTCTGATTTACTTATTCGGATTATTAGATACACCAGTGGCTCAATGAAAAAAAAGTTTTTGTAAACCAAAAACAATATACATGGCCATATATAATTTGACCTTTAATTATTTTTCATGATAGATGAAAAGAATTAGCCACATTTTGTACATGGAGACACTGAAACTCAGAGCAGTTAGACTCACTAACGGTCCTAGAGCTGGTTAATTAGCAGCAAAGTTTGATTTTAAAGTGTTCTGGGTCTGTCTGATTGTTGGCTTCTTAGAGTGAAAAGACATGGACTTTGGAGTTACTCATTTTGGGCTTTAATCTCTTCTTTGGTACTGATTAGTTGTATGATTTGTTTCATCTATCTGACACTCAGATTCCTTGCTTAAGGTACCTGCATCACAGGATTATGGTGAACACTAAAGGAGGCCATTTGTGTCCAGTTTCTTGTGTGATGTCTGATATATGTGTAGTATATGCTTAATAGCTGGTAATATCATCATTGTTATTAGTAGTAAAAACTAGCCTTTACAACCTTTTCCAGAACTTGTCATCTTGTCTCATTAATTAGATGAATTATCTCTGAATTGTGGAAAACTGGCAGTGAGCCAGGGACAAGCACCAACAACATGATTTTTAAATGTGAGACAGAAAATTTTCTACAAAACCTGGGTTATGTTGCCCCATTTATTTCATATGTCTACCATAAAGTTGAAGAAATGTTTTGCTCTAGTAAATTGTGACCGGGAATTTTAATTGATACATTTTTATTTTCAAACAAAGCTTAAAGCTTTTCTTTAAAAGTAGTGGCTTTAATACTACACATCTCTACAAAGTCTAGTTTAAATAAATTCATCAGCTTTAATATTAAGTTTCTGAAGTTTCCAAAGATTTGTGGCAATACCTTGGCATAACATAAATGTGAAATGTAATTTGAGTATTAATGTTACTCTAGAGTAAGGTTCTCAAAACAAAAACTCTTGTGTTGATAATTCCTCTTCCCTAGAATGAGGCTTTTCTGAGATTCCTTTTCTTCAGACCTAAAACATAAAATATGGTCCAATAAAAAGTACATTTTGAAATACACCATATACTTAGGAAATCAGGCCTGTAGTCAAGATAATATAGTTTTGTTGGTTTTTTTGTTTGTTTGTTGTTTTGAGACAGGGTCTTGTTCTGTCACCCAGGCTGGAGTGCAGTGGCACGATCTCGTCTCACTGCAACCTTTGCCTCCTGGGTTCAAGCGATTCTCCTGCCTCAGCCTCCAGAGTAGATGAGATTACAGGCACATGCTACCATGCCTGACTAATTTTTGTATTTTAGTAGAGACGGGGTTTTGCCATATTGGCCAGGCTGGTCTAGAACTCCTGACCTCGAGTGATCTGCCCACTTCGGCCTCCCAAAGTGCTGGGATTACAGATGTGAGCCACCACACCCGGCCAGTTTGTTGGTTTTTTTAAAGAATCATTCGATGTACATGAAGAGGTTTGAATTGTATATTCCTACTCTTGATTTTGACGATGTTTTTCCTTTTCTTTTCAATTCGAAAATCAGGAATGTTGTAATTTTTGTGGATCCAATCCTAGGCTTGTGGAAATGGGTGAAGTTCTTTGTTGGATAGATTAGATAGATTGAAAGTTGTATTTACATGCATTTTCCTGGTCTTTGTTTAAACAGGGTTTTTAATGATGAATCTCAAAAGGAAACAAACAATTGCATATGAAAAAAGGATAGTAATCCTATACATCTTTATCTTTCATTTTTTTCCTCTTCTCCCTCATTGTACATGGGAGCAGTTGCAGCCTGAGACTTAAGTTGGAGCCAAAGGGAAAAGAAAAGATTGTACTCCTTTTAGTGAAATAGCATTTTAAATACTAAAATGTTCCACAACTCCTTATACAATAATCAGCTGAAGCATTAATAACTTTCTGCTACCTTAAATGTAACAGTCACTTTGAAAAAGCCTCAATCATTAGTTGGGTCCCCTGTGGACGTTAGTGCCACAGTTCAGTTGAAATAGTTGCTTGTGGGTCACCGAGGCATCCTTCCAGCAACATTTTAAAAATTGAATCTAGTAAGACCTCATTGCTTAAAACATTTTTTTTTGCATATTTTAAAATTTATATCCAATGAAATTTACTCATTTGATGTGCAATAGTTCTATTAGTTTTGATACATGCATAATCAAGATGCAAAATGGTTTTATTACCCCCTCAAAATTCCCCTGTATTGCTCCTTTGTAGTCAGCCCTTCCCTCCTGCCCCCAGCTCCTGGCAAACCCTTGATCTGTTCTCTGCCCCTGGCTCCTTTCATTTAGCATAATGCATTTAAGATTCATCCATGTTCTTGGATGTCAGTGGTTTATTCCTTTTTATTGATGAATGGTATTCCATTATGAGAATGTACCATAGTGTATCCATTCACTAGTTGAAGAACATTTGGGTGATTTCCAGGTTTTGGTGATTATTAATATCACTTATCATAAATATTTCTGTACAAGTTTTTGTGTGACTATAACTTTTCATTTCCCTCAGATAAATACCTAGAAGTGGAATTGCTGGTTCATATACTAAAGGTATAATTAACTTTATAAGAAACTGTCAAACTGTTTTCCAAAGTGTCTCTACTATTTTGTACTTACACCAGTAATTTTTGAAAGTCCTGCATGCTTGCCAGCAATTAGTATTGTCAGTTTTTTTGTTTGTGTATTTTAGCCATTCAAATAGATGGGTACTCATTGCCTTTCAAAGTACAGTTTTGCTTTTGACTTCCACTGAGTGGATGTTCCTATAATGTTTGCATTGTGTGTGCTGAGAATAGAACTATTTCCATCTACTTTTGCAAGTTAGACTGTAGTTCCAACTGTCTAAAACTATGATATATCTTTTGGACTTAGAACTTGAATGGCCAGTGCTCTGATAAATATTGTAAGTTTAGGAATAGCTTAATACAGGTTTTTTGTATTCTTAATAGATAACAGTATTTGAAGATATTAAAAAGCAAGAGTGTACTACCTGAAGCTATTTATAGATTTAATGCAATCCCTATCAAAATATCAATGATATTCTTCACAGAAATTTTTAAAAAACCCTAAAATTCATATGGAATCACAGAAGACAAAGCAATCCTGAACAAAAAGAACAAAGCTGGAGGCATCACACTACCTGACTTCAAAATATACTACAAAACTATAGTAACCAAAACAACATAGCATAGGTATAAAAACAGACACATTAAGTCAGTGGAACAGAACAGAGAATCCAGAAATAAATCCATGTATTTACAGCCAATTGATTTTCAATAAAGGTGCCCAGAACACACATTGGGGGAAAGGATATATTCTTCAATAAATGATTCTGGGAAAACTGGATATCTATATGCAGAAGAACAAAACTAGACTTCCCGTCTTTCATCTTATAAAAAAATTAACTCAAAATGGATTAAAGACTTAAAAGTAAGATCTGAAACTATAAAACTGCTAGAAGAAAACACAGGGGAACTGCTTTAGAATATTGGTACTATACAGCCATGAAAAATAATGAAATCCTGCTATTTGTGGAAACATGGATGAAGCTGGAGGTTATTATGTTAAGTAAAATAAGGCACAGAAAGATAAATACTGGGGCCGGGCGCCGTGGCTCACGCTTGTAATCCCAGCACTTTGGGGGGCCGAGGCGGGTGGATCACGAGGTCAGGAGATGGAGACCACGGTGAAACCCCGTCTCTACTAAAAATACAAAAAAATTAGCCGGGCGTGGTGGTGGATGCCTGTAGTCCCAGCTACTCGGAGAGGCTGAGGCAGGAGAATGGCGTGAACCCGGGAGGCGGAGCTTGCAGTGAGCCGAGATTGCGCCACTGCACTCCAGCCTAGGCGACAGAGTGAGACTCCGTCTCAAAAAAAAAAAAAAAAAAAAAAAAAAGAAAAATACTGCATGTTCTTACTCATATGTGGGAGATGAAAAAAAAATTCGAGCTCATGAAAGTAAAGAGTAGAATTGGAGCCGGGCGTGGTGGCTCACGCCTGTAATCCCAGCACTTTGGGAGGCTGAGGCAGGCAGATCACGAGGTCAGGAGTTCAAGACCAGCCTTAACAACATGGTGAAACACCGTCTCTACTAAAAATACAAAAATTAGCTGGGTGTGGTGGTGTGCACCTGTAATCCCAGCTACTTAGGAGGCTGAGGCAGGAGGATCGCTTGAACCTGGGAGGCAGAGGTTGCAGTGAGCCGAGATTGCACCACCACACTCCAGCCTAGGCTACAGAGTGAGACTCCGTCTCAAAAAAAAAAAAAAGAGTAGAATTGGAGGTATTAGAAGCCATGAAGGGCAGGTGAGAAGGAAGGATGGGAAGAGATTGGTTAATGGATACAAAATTATAGCTGGATAGTACTAAATGAGTAGTGGTGTTCTGTAGCACAATAGGGTAAATATAGTTAACTGTAATTTACTCTATATTTTCGAAAAGCTAGAAGAGAGAATTTTGAATGTTCATAGTACAATGAAATGATCAACGTTTGAAGTAATGAATGTGCTATTTAGTCTGATCATTACACATTGTATGCATGTATTGAAATATCACTCCGCATTGCATAAGTAGGTATTATTATTGTGCGTCAACTAACAATAAAAGGAGTGAAATTGTTGCTGAATGAATGAAAAGGAGTTAGAAATTGAGTTTTGCAAAGGTATTTATGCAGTTTTGCAAAAGGCTGTAGGTTGAATTTCAGGCTGTCTTCCTGAACCAGATTCCAGTGAGTGCTCTGTATTCATTATAGCCACCAGTAGTCTTCTAGTATCTATGCTTAAGTGCAATAATTTTGTAGATAGAATTTCAGGCTGTCTTTCTGAACCAGATTCCTGTGAGTGCTCTGTATTAGTTATAGCTACAAGTAGTCTTCTAGTATCTCTGCTTAAATGCAATAATTTTGTAATCATTTTAGTTTACCAACAGTATTGTTGTCAGGGTAACATTTCTTTGTCCTAGGAGATTTCCATCATGACTGAGGACATAGTTTTTTTATTTTGTTATGCAAATTTTTCATTTACTGTTTTTATGGTTTTTTTATCTGCAAAGGTTTAACACACAATTGTACCAAACTGCTTGAGCATTACAGTTAATTTTAGCACTTAGAAATGACTTCAAAAAGAGACACAGAGAGGACACATTCATTAGGACATACAATCACAATTAGTATTTTCCAAAAACTCCCATCATTAATGCAAACAAGCTGAATACCAGCACACACCAAATATTCTCTATGAGATGATTAAAAATTGGATGAAAAGAGAGCCTACCAGGTATATGAAAGGCCTAGAAAAGGTCTTCAGTATGTTCAAGTAGATAATCTCTTACCAGGGCAAATGTTTGTGCACAAAGGGAGGGCAGGTGGGGGTAGGTGGCAGGGGAACTTATGAGACTTGTAAACAAAATACTTTCTTTTTTCATCTCTTGGCTTTTGGAATGTTTGAAAAAGTGCAGGATTTGATTTTCTCTGGGACTTTATGTGACTATTTTCAAATACTTAAAGCAGTTTGGCAAAGATTTTAGTTTCTTATTCTTCTTCAGAGTGAAAATCACTATATTTTATTGTTCTTCAGAAGCCAGACAATAAAAGGAAATAATGTTGCCAAGATTTTGCTGTCTCTGAGAACATTTACATTACCCTTCTCTAATTATTTCTCTATAGAGTTTTCCAAAGAATTAAAGGGCTGAAAGGAAACCTGCTACTCACATGATAAAGAGTTTATTCCATATTTACTTTTAGGCAATTGAATGAACTGTTTGGCATCTTATTCATACTTGTCTGCAATTAGCTTTAGGTGTCCTCTTCATATTGTTTCATTCCCATTAACATCCACACTGGTGACTTGCCATTAATCATGTTGCAGACTCCTTTGTGCTGCTCTGGTGTCTAAGATTCTAACTCATTAAAATAAGTCAGCACTTCCTCTTGTCTTTGGTCTTTCTCATTGCTTCTATCAATTGAAACTTCCTTCCTTCTTTTTCATATTGCCACCTTTTTACTAAGGGGATTGCATTATTTCTGCATTAACTCCTATCTGGTTCTGCACAAATGTCTAGACCTGTGAAGGGTCTGAGATTTTACTCTACTTACAAGCTAACAAATTATCCTGGCACAATTTAATGAATACCCGGAGTGTTTTACATTTATTACTATTGCTTATACTATTCATTTAACTTGCATCATTTCATTTAAGGTCAGTCACTGGGACGGGCCTTAAGTTCTGAGTTACAAACAGAAAAGATGTCCATGCTCCCTGGTACTTGGTTTACTTTGTATTCTCCTCCTTTCCTTTGGTTTTTTTGGGGAGAAGTATTAACATGATAGTGCCTTTTTGTCTTGATATGTCAGCCCCCTTCTTATCCCTGGGGTGGTCTCTCTTGCTGAAATATTTGCCATTCACCCTGCTACTGTTAAACTGATTAGTACCAAGGATATATAATAAATAAATGCTCATTTTTCATCTTCTCTGAAGCCACATCCTAAATCCTTCTGTTTTTACCAATGTATTTTAAGGCACACATATTGTTAATGAGTGGAGCCTAGTATAAGTAGAATATTGTCTTATTCTCTACCTAGATGAACCACAACATGGATTTCTGCGTAACAGGACACTAATTCTGTTTCCCAGACATTATTCAAAGCTGCTATAGTACTAAACCCATTGTCAGGCTTTTAGATCTTATCCGCAGGATATAACGAAGCTGTAGCCTGTGAATCTAACATCTGAATTGCATTTATTATTTTATCTGATAACACTTTCTACTTTTTTCCAGCTGTTGCATTAATTATTGCAATACTCCAAAGCACTTCCAGCTTAAGTATTGGGACTGAGTGGTGTAGCTACTATTATTATGCCCTGTTTACAGGAGAAAAAATGAAGACACACAGATCTTAATTAACTTGCCTAAGGTTATAAAGTGAGAGAGCCGGATTTAATCTTAGCCGTCTACGTCTACAATCTGTGCTCATAACTCTTTGCTTTACTGCCTCTTCAAATTATTGTCATTTGAGAGGTTTAGGTAGTAGGTATTGTTATGGATTCATAATAGGGGCAGTACAGTTAAGAGTTTATGGAGAAGTGAGTTTCGGCTGATTCTTAAAATAGAGAATAGGTTTGAATATGTGAAAAAGAGCATTCCAAGATGCACAGAATAAGCAAAGGTTCAGAGACAGGACTAACCAGAGTATGTTCAGGGAATAATGAAGATATTAGACTGACTATAGAAATAATAAATAACCAGTGAACTTGGTTAGTACTGAAAGTTTATCCATTAGAACTTCACTGGAAAAAATATTGAGTGTTTATATCTGAGTTCTTAAATTCAATTGGATTCTTTTGAAAATACTGCTAATCTTACTCATTGGGAACACTGACTCAGTTTTCAGATGGAAATACATTAGTAAGGAAATAATGAAATAAAATTCATAGTTTTTATTATAGAAACTTTTTTTTTAGTATTTTCATTTTTTCTTGAGCTAGTTCTACTGACACCAACATACTTTGATTAGTTTAACTTGTGATAAAATAGGTCCAGCAGGAGAAGTTGGATGTAAGTTGAATTTCTGCCCTATTTCAGAAGAAAAATGTTAAGTGTTCTGGTCATTTCTGGAGTGAAGGTCTTGTCATGAAGTTGTCATTGGCAGGTTTACAGACCACTGAACGTGGCTTTGTTATTTACAAAAACCACAACACATATACGCAGAAAGTAGATATCATGTGAAAATATGTAACTCTGTCAAAGAAATGTCATGTTTATGTAGCCTAGTGAAAATAAGAATCTTGATTGTAATGGGAAGCTGGTTCCTTTCCTAAGCTTGAGGCTGAAGAAATCTGAGCTTTCCTTTGGGTTTTGTGAACCACCCAAGTTTGAAATAGACATAAAATAAACAAATAAGCTGCCAATATTTATTTATTTATTTTACTTTAATTTTTTTTTTTTTGAGACAGGTCTCACTCTGTCACCCAGGTGGGGGTGCAGTGGCAAGATCTTGGCTCACTATAACCTCGGCCTCCCAGGCTCAAGCGATCCTCCCACCTCAGCCTCCCAAGTAGCCAGGTCTGCAGGTGCACGCCAGCACTACAGGTGCATGCCAGGATGCCCAGCTAATTTTTGTATTTTTTTTTTTTTTGTAGAGATGTGATTTCACTATGTTGCCCAGGGTGGTCTCAAACTCCTGAGCTCAAGTGATCTGCCCACCTCGGCCTCCCAAAGTGCTAGGATTACAGGCATGAGCCGCTGCGCCTGGTCTATTTATTTGTTATTTGTTATCTTTACAAACTAGAAGAGCTGTGAAGAGCAGGGAAATAAAGTGACACCGAAGGTTAGGAACTGCAGGAAGTGTGGAGGTATAGAGTTGGCCAAGTGGGAATTTCTTTGAGGAATCTTTTGTTTTGACTTGTGTGGATAAATAAGCTGCTTGTGATTACATAAAGAATTTTGAAGCTTAATTTCCTTTTCTAGAATGGAGAAGCAAACCCCTTTACAACTCTCTATTTAAGACTCTGGATTTGTAGTTGTCTAGTAGCTTTTCGAAGTAATCAAAAATAATATCAAAGATTGTTTTTTCCAAGCTAAACTGTGTTGGTACAGTGCCATTTTATATAGTGCCTTACCTATTTAGAACTGTAATTTGTACCATAGATTTCTCAGGACCCTTTAAGGATAGGATCATAGCTGTTTTGGAATGGGACCTATTCCTAGGATATATATGTTAATACAAAGTCCTCTGTTACTACTGTGTCAAGCTATGTTGAAAACACTTTCCTTTTGATAAAATGAATAGAGGCAGTAGTAAAAAATGAATCCTAACTGACCTTTAAATGAGTCTTTGCATTAGAAGGCTAAAACTAAGGGCTTCTCAATATTTTTATCCAAAGAACTGTCTGACTGCGAAGAATAGTGGACAGGGGTGTGGTGCGGAGGAAGTGGGGACGGTTAATGGGTACAAAAAAAAAAATAGAAAGAATGAATAAGACCTAGTATTTGATAGCACAACAGAGTGACCGTGGTCAATAATTTAGTAATTTATGGACAGTAATTTAATTGTACATGTTAAAATAACTAAAGGAGTATAATTGGATTGTTTGTAACACAAAGGATAAATGCTTAAGGTGATGGACACAGCGTTTACCCTGATATGATTATTACACATCACATGCCTGTGTCAGAATACCTCAGGTACCCCATAAATATATACACCTTATACACCTATGTACTCACAAAAATTAAAAATTAAAATGTTTCTTTTGAAAAGTGAAAAAAGTGAAAACAACAAGCAAACAACAAAGAACTGTTTGAAATATACTTGAAAGCAATGTTTATTTCCCAAATATTTTAATTTGGGAAAGACATTCAAATTGGGATTGGTTTTAACTCACAGATCAGGATGAACCTGTAAACTTTCTCCTCTGGTTTTATTGTTCATCATTTCCTTACTTCAAAGTTTCTATTCTTCATTAATTTCTTCCTGGGCAGAACACATTAGCTTATGATTCTAGCTATGGCACAATCTAGTATGACCTTGAATAGGTTACTACAGTTAATCATCTGAGCCTTAGGCTTTTGCTGCTATACAATGGGATTATTTATTATTTAACGTGTTGTCATTTCCAACATGTGCCCTTAGTGCCATGTAGATAAGCCTGCCTTTGGTGGCTTCTAATTCAGAAAAACTAATAATACACACACACACACACACACTCACACAGACACTACATAATTCATGTACTCTATATGTTTCCTGATTTAAGTAAACTAAATGGGATAGAAAGTAAATTTGAACTAGAGTTAATTTTATCTATCCTTACAAAGTTGTCATGAAAATTTATTAAGAGAAATAAAATAGAGTGTATTTTATTAAGAGGGCATTAAATCTTAGTTGGTAATGTCTCTTTCCTTCTTTCATTTGCAGAGTATGTATGTAACTGCTCTGTGGTTGGAAGCCTGGATGTGAATCGCTGCAGCCAGACCACAGGGCAGTGTGAGTGTCGGCCAGGTTATCAGGGGCTTCACTGTGAAACCTGCAAAGAGGGCTTTTACCTAAACTACACTTCTGGGCTCTGTCAGCCATGTGACTGTAGTCCACATGGAGCTCTCAGCATACTGTGCAACAGGTAAGCAACAGAGGGTGGAACTGAAGTTTATTTTATTTTAGCAAGGGAAAAAAAAAGGCTCCTACTCTTAAGAACCATACTGGTTTAAACAAAGGGGGATGAGGGTCATAGATTTACAAAATATTTTATACTTTTATTCCCTTACTTTATATGTTATATTTAATGTCAGGATTTAAAAACTTCTAATTTACTGATTTAGTTCTTCAAAAGCACTAGAGTCGCCAATTTTTCTCTGGGATAATTTCTGTAAATTTCATGGGAAAAAATTATTGAGGAAGAAATCTGCTTTCTGGAAGGGCTTTCAGACATGAAACCTGCAGGAGGTTTAGAAATGTTCTTATGTTTATTAATATAACATTGGAGTTTGAGGAAATTTGTTCTTTGGTTTATTTTTCTCTCTAATCAAAATTCTACATTTGTTTCTTTGGACATCTAAAGCTTAACCTGGGGATACCCTAATTTATTTAACTAGTGGTAAGTAGACTGGTTTTACTCTATTTACCAGTACATTTTTGAGACCAAAAGTAGATTAAGCAGGAATTATCTTTAAAATATTATGTTATTTGGAGGTGATTTAATCTAGTGGAATAATGTACTGTTATCTAAGCATTTGCCTTGTACTGCACTGAAAGTAATTATTCTTTGACCTTATGTGAGGCACTTGGCTTTTTGTGGACCCCAAGTCAAAAAACTGAAGAGACAGTATTAAATAATGAAAAAAATAATGACAGGTTATACTCAGTGTAACCTGGGTATAACCCAAGATCTGCTGCCACTTAGGAGCTGTGTTCCTTGGCCAAGTAATTTCGTTTCACTGAGCTTGTTTCTTCTCAAGGCTGTTGTGAAGATTAAATGAGTTGATATATATAAAATGCCTAGCACATGTCACTCAATAAATTCTGGTTTGTTTTAATTTCAAAGGAATATTATGGGCTGAAATGAGAGAACATGTTTTAAGAACTTTTAGCTCCTTGACAAAGAAGTGCTTTATACTTTAGCAGTAAATATTTTAAATGCTTTATAAATGATATTGTACTGTTATGGAATATTGTATCATATTGTAGTTTATTAAAAATGTAGAAGAGGCTGGGCGCAGTGACTCAAGCCTGTAATCCTAGCACTTTGGGAAGCCAAGGCGGGTGGATCACTTGAGGCCAGGAGTTCTAGATGAGCCTGGCCAGCACAGTGAAACCCCGTCTCTACTAAAAATACAAACAAATTAGCTGGGCGTGGTGGCACACGCCTGTAGTCCCAGCTACTCAGGAGGCTGAGGCAGGAGAATCGGTTGAACCTGGGAGGTGGAAGTTGCAGTGAGCTGAGATCGCGCCACTGCACTCCAGCCTGGCGACAGAGGGAGACTCTGTCTCAAAAAAAAAAAAGTAGAAGAGAACTTCATTAAGAAGTTTATAATTTCAAATGCAGCAATAATCAATGCTTCTGATGCTTAGTATTTTAAAATAGTTATTTGTCTTAATTTTCACAGCAACTCCTTATATATAGGTTACTAGGTCACAAAGATAGTAAGTGCCAGAGAAAGAATTCCAAATTAGGTCTTTCAATTCCAAGTCCAGTGTCTTTACCACCATAGCATACCCTAGCATATAGATTCTATAATGAGAAAACTGATAATCACTCTATTCTTTGAGATTGAGAATAGAGTGGTAGCTTAACGCTGTTCCCTCCACTCCCCCCAAGACATGCTCATACAAGTTAGATGCAGAAGTTTCACATTGCTTACCGTTTTAAAAGATAAGATATTGTTAAGTTTGTTCATTCTGGTGTCTCATGGAATGTCCACTACTTTCTTTCAAATAATATTCTGCAAACATATTTGCTTTGAGTACTTTTAGAGAAATAGAAAAGTGTTTACTTCTAGGCCCAGTGCTTTATTAGAAGAGAAAGAAATAAAGGAAGGATTAAGAGAGAGTTTTATAATAGAAGCTGTAAAAGAGGAAAAAACAATAATACTAATATTTATGTACTATCTTACTGTATTCATAATTCTTCTGCAAATTATTCCTGATTTATCTTTTCTCTGACAGTTAATGCTACTAAGTTTAATGTTGAAACCCTATCCTGAAAATAGGTGGTGACCATAAAGTAATGGAAAAGTACACTAGACTAGTAATGTAAAGGCCTAGGGCAGGGGTCTGCAGACTATGGCCTATGAACCTAATCCACCCCACTGCCTGTTTTTATTAAGTAAGGTTTTATTGGAACATAGTTCCACGCATTTATTTATGTGTTGTCTGTGGCTGCTTTTGTGCTATAGTGGCAGCATTGACTAGTTGTGATAGAGACTGTATGGGCTGCAAACCTAAAATATTTACTATTTGGCCTTTTTGGAAAAAGTTTACCCACCCCTGGTTTATATGGTGGTTTATATCCAATCATGGTGGGTATTTCTAGATAATCATGTAACTTTAGGCAGTTCACTTTAACCTTTATTTTATTTATTATTTTATTTTATTTTGAGACAGAGTCTCACTGTATACCCAGGCTGGTCTTGAACTCCTGTGCTCAAGCGATCCTCCTGCCTCGGCTTCCCAAAGTGCTGGGATTATAGGCATGAGCCACCATGCTTGGCTGAATTCTTTTAAGTGTTTGTCTTTTTATTTGTGAAGTGAAGATAATAATCCATGTCCTTTCTCTCTCCTGCTTAAAGTTGTTTTGTCTTAAGAATCAAGCAAGATAGTGCATGCATAAATCTTCTAATCTGCAATTGCTAGACAGATAATAAAAATAATTATGGGAACCATTATTGAGCATATGCTATATGCTAGGGCTCTCTACTAACTACTTGATGTGCATTATCTCATTTAATCTTTTTTTTTTTTTTTGAGACGGAGTCTCGCTTTGTCTCTCAGGCTGGAGTGCAGTGGCGCAATCTTGGCTCACTGCAAGCTCAGCCTCCTGGGTTCACGCCATTCTCCTGCCTGAGGCTCCTGAGTAGCTGGGACTACAGGCACCTGCCACCACGCCTGGCTCATTTTTTGTATTTTTAGTAGAGGCGGGGTTTCACTGTGTTAGCCAGGATGGTCTGGATCTCCTGACCTCGTGATCTGCCTGCCTTAGCCTCCCAAAGTGCTGGGATTACAGGTGTGAGCCACCATGCCCGGCCATCTCATTTAATTTTTAAAAAAACTCCCTTGAGGAGAACATTATTATTTTCCCATTTTGACTAAGAATTTTGATGTTTAAAGGGTATAGTTAACTTGACTAAGTCTATACACTAAAGCTGCCATTCAACCATTTGAACAAATGTAATATGTAAACAGAGTCCACCAAATGACTTTACGGTTCCTGTTTTTCCTAGTAGAAAGCCTCTTGGTATTTAACACCCAAATGTCCTTGAATTCATTCTCTTTCAATTCAGTGTGTTTTGGCAGATGATTATAAGATACATATTTACATTTATGTCCCAGAAATAAAGCCAAATACTGCATTTTAAACAAAATAATGTGTGAGAAGTCTGTGTTAAATTCCAGATATAGTTGGTAGACTGTCAGAATCACATGTCAACAATTTGAAAGGTGCACCAAATATCAACAAAGAGGATATGTAGCATGTTACTACTTGTAGTCACTGTTAACCTTAGGAATGGTTTTTGCTCAGGAAGTGATGTTTTCAGCATTTTATATCCTAACATGGGAGTTTATTACTTTTGTGTAGGTGCTTTACTGTGTTTTAGTTACACTTTAGGAACTTGGTTAGTTGTTTGGGGTTGACATGAAATGAACTGTAATTTTTTTCACTTAAAATTGATAAATAGGTTTTTTGTTAGTATCTCATGTGGAATATCTGATATTCAGTGATGGACGATTCATGCAAGAGGTGGAAGAGACCTATAATATTATTACTATGTTACTTAATGGTGGAGATATGTTGTGAGAAATGTGTTATTAGGCAATTTCATTGCCACGCAGCATCATAGAATGTACTTACACAAACCTAGATGGTATAGCCTGCTGTATACCTAGACTATATAGTATGGCCCGTTGCTCCTAGGCTACAAACCTATACAGCATGTTTCTGAACTGAATACTGTAGGCAATTTTAGTACAATGGTAAATATTTTTGTATCTAAACATAGAAAAGATACAGCAAACATATAAAAGATAAAAATGGCACACCTGTGTAGGGTACTTAGTATGAATGGAGTTTGCAGGACTGATGCTTGGTCTGGGTGAGTCAGTGATTGAGTCATGAGTGAAAGTGAAGGCCTAGGATACTCTTGTACACTACTGTAGAATTTATAAAGTCTGCACACTTAGGCTACACTAAATTTATTTTTAGAAAGTTTTCTTCAGTAGTAAATTAATCTTAGCCTACTCTAGCTTTTTAACATTATGATCTCTGATGTTTTGAACTTTTTGACTCTTTTTGGTAACACTTAGCTTAAACATAAGTCCACTGTACAGTTGTACAAAAATATTTTCTTTTTTATATCCTTATAAGCTTTTTTCTATTTTAAAATTTTATTTTTTACTTATTAAACTTTTGTGTTAAAAACTAAGACGTAAACATACACATTAGCCTAGGCCGACACAAAGTCAGGACCAATAGTACTGTCTTCCACCTCCACATCTCATCCCACTAGAAGGTCTTCGGGGGAATAACATGCATGGAGCTGTCATCTATGATAACAGTGCCTTCTTTTGGGATACCTCCTGAAGAAACTGCCTGAGGCTGTTCTAGTTAACTTTTTAAAAATCGTAGATGTACACTCTAACATAACAATAAAAACTGCAGTATAGTAAATACATGAACCAGTAACAGTCATTTATTTTCATTATTATTATGTACTGTGTATAATTGTACATGCTATACTTTTATATGATTGGCAGTGCAGTAGGTTTGTTTACACCAATATCACCATGAACACATGAGTAATATGTTGCAGTGTGTTACCACAGCAATGATCTCACTAGGTGATTGGAATTTTTCAGCTTCATTATAATCTTAAGGGACCACCATGATATATTCCATACATCATTGACAGAAATGTCATCATGTGGCACCTGACTGTATTATTTTTCCCTGTTCTATATGGACTGTTTTCTATGTGTACCTACCTGATAGCTTCTGTTATCCTTAGTAGGTTTCCTTTTTTTAATGAGGTAACACATGATTTTATATTATCCTCATAGCATCAAAGTGTGTTGATTTCTAAAATCCTTTATCATCTTCTTCTAAGTGAAATCTGGAAGGATCTTGCTTCCCCTGCAGCTCATGCAAGTAATGGTTGTTTTCTGTCTCGTACTCTTGTTTTTTTTTGTTTTTGTTTTTTACTTCTGGACCTGGAGTTGCAATATATATCTCTTTTGCTCTTCATTGCTGCTCTCAGAGTGCTCTTCCCAGCCTCCTTCCTAAAAACTCCTTTGAAGCTCATGGCAGCAGACTATGCTGTCACACCTCCTTGTTGCTGTTTCTACTCCTGGGCACCAGCCTTTATTTCTTACACTTGGCTCACTGTTACCTCTGACACTACACTTGCCATAATTTTAGATGATTGCAGTGTCTATAGATGAGCCTCTAACAATACTTCAGCCTCTCAGTTTCTTGACCTCTCTTCCAGTAAGTTTTCCTCCATGCTCCTTCCAGTCTTTGTTTCTTTACTTGCCGTATTTCTTGTTTGTCTTTGGCATATTAAACTTATGAGATAAATGTATGCTTCTATTGGTCACAACAGAGTAATTTTTTTAGTTGTAAAAAATATTATTAAAAAATAAAGGCCAGGCGCAGTGGCCGACGCCTGTAATCCTAGCACTTTGGGAAGCTGAGGTGGGTGGATCACTTGAGGTCAGGAGTTCGAGACCAGCCTAGCCAACATGGTGAAACCCTGTCTCTACTAAAAATACAAAAATCAGCTGGATGTGGTGGCATGCGCCTGTAATCCCAGCTGCTTGAGAGGCTGAGGTGGGAGAATTGCTTGAATCTGGGAGGTAGAAGTTGCAGTGAGCTGAGATAGCACTATTGCACTCCAGCCTGGGCAACAGAGTGAGACCCTGTCTCAAAAAAATAAAAATAAATAAAATATTATTTCAGAATGTCAGGTAATTTGTCAGAACAAGTAGTGTATCACAAAAGTAGTTTAAAAGCCTGTACTTAAAGAAAGTCTTTATAAGGAAGGCTTAGGAGCTCTAAATCCACATGGCCCTAAGCACTGAATTTCTTAGTAGGAAGTTAAATTGACAGGAAACTAGAACAGAAATGGAAAGTTGCAGGATGTGTACTTTGCAAGAAGATGTGGATGAACTATGAGGAAACAGCTCTGTGTTCTGCTCTGCTAGAAATTATGTGTGAGTGGGTTAAGGGAGAAAGGAAATTGTAGACAAGTAGTGTGATGATGTGTAGTAGAAAGGGAGTGGAATTTGAAATTGGTAGACTTGGATTCTATTCTTGGTTCAGCCACTGGCTGTGTGACCTTGATTAAGCTGTTTGACCTCTCTGAACCTCAGTGCTGTTATCTGTAAAACAGGATTAATATATCTAACATGAAGGATTTTTCTGATAATTAGTACAAAAATACAGTTAGATAGAAGAATAAAGATCTAGTCCTCGGTAACACAATAAGGTGACTATAGTTAACAATATATTTTGTATATTTCAAAAAGCTAGAAGAATAGATTTGGAATGTTTCCAACACAAAGGTCATTACCCATTGTATGCTTATATAAAAACCACATGTCCCCTATAAATATATATGACTATTGTATATCCATAAAAATTAAAAATTAAAAAAGTTTAAAAGAAGAAAACTAAATTGTGTGCATACGTGTGTGTGTGTGTGTGTGTGTGTGTGTGTGTATGTGTGTCCACTTAGACTGGCACATAGATTCAGCTCAATAACTCTCTACTAGTTGAATCTCTTTTTGGTTTTGTTTCTGTTTTTTTTTTTTAAGACAAGATCTCGCTCTGTCACCCAGGCAGGCAGGAGTGCAATGTAGCTCAATCATGGCTCACTGCAGCCTCAACCTCCTGGGCTCAATGGATCCTCCCACCTCAGCCTCCCAAGTAGCTGGGACCACAGGCATGCACCACCACACCTGCCTAATTTTTGTATTTTTTGTAGAGACAGGGTTTTACCATGTTGCCCAGGTTGGTCTTCAGCTCCTGGGCTCAAGTGATCCACCTGCCTTGGCCTCCCAAACTTCTGGGATTACAGGCAGGAGCCACCATGCCTGACCTGTTTTTTTTGTCTTGTTTTGTTTTTTGCTTGTTTGTTTTAAGTGAGGAATAGAATTAGTGTTATACCAAAAAGGAGGATTAAATCAACCACCTTTGAGTATGAGTAGATTTTGGGGTATTTGTTTTTTGTTGGTATGCTAGAGAAGAAATTGTTCATTATAACAGAAGAAATTCTCTTATTTTCTTCCATTTTTATTTAAAAACCTATTATATAGGCCGGGCGCGATGGCTCATGCCTGTAATCCCAGCACTTTGGGAGGCCAAGGCAGGTGGATCACAAGGTCAGGAGTTCGAGACCAGCCTGACCAACATGGTGAAACCCTATCTCTACTAAAAATACAAAAATTAGCTGGGCATGGTGGCGGGCGCCTGCAATCCCAGCTACGCAGGAGGCTGAGACAGGAGAATCGCTTGAACCCGGGAGGCAGAGGTTGCAGTGAGCCGAGATCGTGCCATTGCACTCCAGCCTGGGCCACAGAGCAAGACTCTGTCTCAAAAAAAAAAAAATAATAAATAAATCCTATTATACCTTTTAAAATTGAATGCTATATATTTTAGAATAATAATAGCTTAAACTAAATACTTGCAAGGCATTATCCTAAGCCCTTTGCAGTTATTAATTTATGTAATTCTCATAGCAACCATATAATGTAGGCACTATTATTATTATTCTCATTTGTACAGGAAGAAAAATGCAAGTTAGGTAATTTGCCTAATTTGCCGCATAACAGACAGTAAGTAAAAGAGTTGGAATTAAAACATTTGCAGTCTGGATCTAGAGTATATACTCCTATACACTATGCTGGTACAGCCTTTCTCAAAATCTCAGATATTGAGTAAAGAGAGTGAGTATTGTAAGAAATTCGATGCTGTGGTGCAGACTTCTTGATATTTTCTAGAAATTTCTTCTAGTTGTCTTTTTGTAATCAGACACTGACCCTGGTGTGATGTAGCTCATGTTATGTAAATAATAACTCTTCTTTGTAAGGACTAATCCTAGTTTTGGCTTAGTAGAAATTAGAGCATGAAAGGACCAGCCCTTTGATGAACAAATACCAATTGCAATATCTGTTATATTGCCCTTCCTTTTTATTAGGCACTTTGGAATATTGCTTTTGCTCTTGTCAAGAAATTTATAATCTAATCTGTGCAAAACTATGAAACACATACAATACAAAATAGTTTATGAATATCTGCTTAATTTGTAAGTATAGTAGTTCAGAGTAGAAAAAGAACAGGAATAAGTAAATTGAAGTGTAATAGGAAAGGCTTTCCATAGGAGGTGGAAGTCTTACAGGTTATGATTTAGAGAGGCAGAGAGATGAGAAGACCTATCAGGAGAAAAAAAAAACATGAAAATTCCAGTGAATTTCCTGATTATACAATGACATAAGAAATCTGATATCCTAACACCAAATTCTCTTCTGTTGTGACCTCTCTGTCCTCTTTTAAAAAATAAGAGTAGAAAAGTGGATTCAATTCTATCCTGATTCCCTCATATATTGAAAGTCTATGGAACTAACAATTGGCTTTTAAAAAATTCATTTCCCTATTCTTAATGCCCATATATTTCAGTGGGAGTCACCCCAGTGAGGTTAGATTTTGGCTGCAGGAGCCAGATGTGGGTTGAGCAATGTCTTTGTGTGCAAACACAAAGTTCTTTATGTACTGACAGATGTCCACCCCCTCACATCACCATGGTGTTCCAACCTGTTTAATTGGAAGGAGTTGGTCTACAGTATCTGAACTTTTCAGTTTTGCTTTTGGAACATATTTCAAATGTTTTTCCTGATATATATTTTGACATGTGCTTAATAATAGAGAAATCAGGTAGCATTTTCTCTCAAAAAGCAGTATGCTTAGTGAAAGCGTAAATCTCAATATAGTTCTTAAAATGTTATCAGGGATGACTTTATATGTAGACAATTGCATATTGATTTGAGGCTTTTTTGCCACTACAACCTCTGCCTCCCGGGTTCAAGCAATTCTCTGCCTCAGCCTCCCAAGTAGCTGGGATTACAGGCGCCCGCCACCACGCCCGGCTAATTTTTTTTGTATTTTTAGTAGAGACGGGATTTCACCATCTTGGGCAGGCTGGTCTTGAACTCCTGACCTCGTGATCCACCCGGCTCGGCCTCCCAAAGTGCTGGAATTACAGGTGTAAGCCACTGCGCCTGGCCTGATTTGAGACTTTTTAATGTATTCACGGTAGGTTAGAGTATAAGGTGCATCATTTTAGACTGTCTTAGATAACAAAGAAATTCTGTATTGGATAATATCCTTTTCCATAAAATCTGTCATTGCTGCTACACAGTAAGTCCTCCTCATCATCATAGGTTCTTGGAAACTGCGACTTTAAGCAAAACAAGGTAAAACAAAACCAATTTTACCATAGGCTAATGGATATAAACAAGAGTTTAAGTTCATATGGCTTATTTCTGGTCACAGGAACATCACCAAACTACCAAAAAAAGACCAAAGACACTTTAATAATAAACATTGAAATAAATGTGAGCTATACATATATGTAAGAAAAATCAATAACAAGTAAGAAAATTATTTACCTAGTTATTCCAGTTTAGGGTCATGGGTGGCTGGAGCCTGTCCCAGCAGCTCAAGGTACAAGACAGAACCAACCCTGGACAGGACACCATTCCACCATAGGGTGCATTCACACTCCCGCCACACTCAATCATCCTGGGATGATTTCAACCTGCCAGTTAGCCTGACATGCACATCTTTTGGATGTGAGAGGAAACCAGAGTACCGAGAAAACCTAGAACGACATGGGGAGAACATGCAAACCCCACACAGATAGTAGCTTCCACTGGGAATCATTTTTCTTCAACAGTGTTGTACTGAAACTACATTATTTGAGGATGAGCTCTACAGTGTATCTTAAAATTTACAGTCAGCTTTCCTTATCTGTGAGTTCCACATCTGCAGATTCAAGCAATGCAGGTTGAAAATATTTTTTAAAAACCAATTAAAAATAACAGTACAACAATAAAAAATGAAAATTTAAGACAACAATATAAAACTAATTATTTACATGGCATTTACATTGTGTTAGGTATTATAAGTAGCCTTAAAGTATCTGGGAGGACGTGCATATGCAAATACTGTGCCATTTTATGGAAAGGACTTGAGCATCTGAAGACTTTGGTATGGTGGGAAGGTCCTGGAACCAACCCCCATCCCACACTCAGGGACAACTGTATTTACTATTTTGCATTTTAATTGTGGGAATGTGCCTCAGGTTAGAAGGCAAACTTATGAAGTAAACCGATGCCAAAATAAATTTCAAATGGAAAGATGACAAAACACCTCGGAGGCTTACATTCATATAGGGCTCTGAAGATCATCTCTTGTGTAATACTAGACAGTAACAGCTGCTTTTGCAAACTCTCATTTACTACTTTGTCTATACTTCTGGAAGATTGAGAAAAAGGTTATTTGATCACTAGAAACAATTAACAATTTAGAAAAACTTTGTCATTTCATTCATGTTTTATTTTTAAAAAGACATTGCATTTGCCAAGTATATGTCAAAAGATATTATCTCTATTCTCATCGAACTTACTGGCTAGTGGACTTGCAAAGATAGACTTGCAAACATTCAGGGAGGTCTTAAGAGAGGCAGTTGCATTTGGATTGATATTGAAGAGTGAGTAGAAATTTGTTTAAAGAAAAAGACGTCTTCACTGATTGCAAGTGGTTCACTATTTCTTGAAGACAAAGCTTGGTAGTAGTGGGGAAGAAGGGTTGAAAGGAAGTAGGCAATGACAGGATGACATTTTTGTCTATTTGTCTACTGTTATATCTCTGACACCTAGAACAGTGATTGGCATGTACTAGATATTCAGTAAATACTTGATGAATGAACAGAATGAATGAATGAAGAATAAACGGGGCCAAACCATGAAGGCCATGATGTGCCTTGTAAATACGTTTATCCATTGAAGAATATTTAACAAGAGGTGACATCAGACTTGTTTTTTGGAAAAATTACTCTGCCAGAAGTCTGGTGGTTAGAGAGAGTGGGCTCAGGCAAGGAAACCAGATTGAGAAAGCTGTTGTAACAATCTAAGCAAGAGAACTTAAAGGCCTGACTTAAGATATTAATATTGGCATTGACAATAGTGCTGGAAATGAGAGAATTTAAGAGATACTTGGAAGATAAAATATACAGTACTAAATGGTTGCTTGTCTATGGAGAGAGAGAGATGACTCCCATGTTTCTGGCTTGAGCACATAAGTGAAGAGCTATTCTATTATTAATAACTAAGTAAAGAGTACAGATAGATAAGCAAGTTGGAGGAAGATGATGATGTTAGGTTTCAAAAATGTTGATTTTGAAGTGACTATGGGATATTCAGGTAGAGATGTCTGGTAGACACTTGAAAGTAAACATTTGCATATTCATTGTGTGTCAAACTCAAAATCTAATCTAGCATATTCTTATGCTATTTTGTAGGAAAGCAGAACAATACTTCATTCTTTTTTTATTTTAAGATAACTTTACTCTGTACCCCAATTATTCCCGCTATTATACCAATCTCTAGTTTAAATTGCTTTTTTGGTACACTTGAATATTTTTTTCCTTGAAAGTAGACTTTTTAAAGGTAGCCATCTTGATCAAAAGTAGGTAACAGCTTTTAGCCTTTATCTTACTGTGATTCATTTGATTCAATAAATGCTTGTACAGGACCAAATGGTTTATGTCTTAGAAGATATCAAGTATGTTAAGTTCATGGAAAAACAAATTAAAGTTTGAATGTTAATAAATGGTCAGAGAGGAGCTTGTTCAGAAAAAGGCACTGAGTGCGTTGGGATTTAAGTGTAATTAATGCATATCTAATACATTCTGGAAAGCTCTATGTTTTTTTCAGTGGATTTTTGTCTTAAAGTTTCCATTCAATACAGGGCATAATCTACCCTCCTAGTCTAATTATTAACCAGATATCAGCTGTAGTCAAATGAATGGAAAAAAAAAACAACTTTTTTCCAGGTCTCGGTGACCTTTGTGAACATTAACATGTCACAGTGTGTTGATATTGCCGTTGATTAAACATGTTACTGTCCCTAAACCATGTTGCAGACTCCTCTACTTATTTCATTTTATTAAGCTAGTTTTAGGCCAGTTTATAATTTTTTAAGGAAATATCTTCAAATTTTGTTATTTATAGTATTAGATCATTTATTTCATTTTTATGAGAAGCTCCCCTCTAAATCTATAGCTGAATATATGCTAATAGTATAAATAATTTTCTATAAATGCAGCATTTGGTATTATGGTTTCTGTTGAATAAAATAAATACCTTATACTAAATACCGCATTTATCTGCAGGTAATTTAATAAGCCTTGTGAGAGATAAAAGATAAATAAGATAATGGGTCTCATTCAAAAGGAGCTTCTGGTCTAGTAAGGACACTATTAAATATATGTAAATAGTTATAATACAAAGTAAAAATTGACCCACATCACAAAATACAGTATAAAGATAAAATGTTAAGGGGATTAAGAAGCTGGGAGACATCACTTATAGCTGGAAAACTCAGAGCTGAATTCATTGAGGAGGTAGCTTTTGATCCCAGCTTTGAAGGAAGGAAAGGATTTAGACATACAGAAGTGAAAAAAGATGAGAAAGGACTTTACAGACAGGAAACAGCAAGATTAAAGTCTCAGAGATGGGCTTACTGAAGATGTCAAGTGGAAGAGGAGTAGGGGCAGGAGATGAGTCTGGTAAGTCCTGTTGGGGTCAGGTCACAGGGAGCCTTTAGGGCCAGATGGATGATTTGGGTTTTATTCACAAAGCAATTTTTAAGCAGGAGAAAGATCAACACTGGATTGTAGCGGTAGGAGAATGAGTAGATGTAAATAGGGAGAGATTAGAGGCAGAGTGAAAACTAACAAGGGCCAAAATTAGGGTAATATTAGTGAGAATGGGGAGAATATTTAAAATATGGAGAGTAGTCAGAAGGGCGATACACCATGACAGCCATGTTTCTATGCATAATTCTGTGGAAATTTTGTAATTTTTGCATTAATACATACAAATCTAAAGGTAGTTTGTATTTCTAAGTTGAACTTATGGAAATGCTTAGGCACAAGGTTCCTTCTCAGGCCCACACCCTCTCCCTGTGCTTACCATTCTTCCTTTGTTGCAGGCTGCAGGAATTGAATCTGCTTTCCTATGCTCCAGCGGTTGCTACCATCCACTATATCCCATGGGATTTTTATTCCTGCATAAGCCTTGCTGCTGAGTGTCAAGCAGTGTCTCTGTACCCACATTCTTTCTGCATTACTGAAAAGAAATCCAAAGGCCCTTTACCTTTTAAGAGTTTTTAAAACTGTTAATCTTTATAAGGAGGCCTTTGAGGGTAGCAAGCAATAGATATTGGAAAGTTGAAAGCTTATATAATTGACAAACTTTACTTCTTTTATTTTTCCAATTAATTGCTCTGGCCCTCATATGCCTAAATAGCATAAAGTCAAGTACTCTCTCCTCTTGATGCAACACATTATCCAACAGGTAACTAATTGTCCAATAACTCTAGGGGTCAGTCCTACTGTTTCTCACTGCTACATGGAATTGTTGGGGTGAAGCCTGGTCCCTGAACAACCTAATGGATGGATGATGCTTGCTCACAACTGTGATGGTGCTTTAACTGGTCCAGATCCTTGCAGAGGCAGCAGTGATTCTTTAAGGGAGGATGAACCCACTCCCTTAATGCCACATTCTTTCAAGGATGCTCTAAATTGGGTCTCCTAGGTTCTATCTAGATCTTAACAATCAGCTCCTTCAGTTTATATGTGCAGCCACATCTCATTGTGTAAGCCAGTCCCAAGAGTACTTTTTGAGGACATTTTGTAGAATCTTTTCACTAACAAACCTCAAACTTTCTTCCTTCCCCAGGGCTTAAGCGCCTTTCTTTAGTCACTCAAAATATAAAGAGTCTTGTTAAACCCTTCTCTCAGGACAGTAGGGCCTGTTCACGCTATACTTATGTAACTAAAGGAAACCCAACTTAAATGATTTTTCACAGTCAGGAGGATCTGCTTCAAGGTTATTTTCCCACCTCTACCCAAATGGCAAAGCAATTGCACACTTCTCTTGCTAAAGAAGAAAGGAACTACAAATTTAATCTTTATAAACATCTCTCTTATAGGGCATTTTACTATACTTAATATATTTTAAAACCTTACGAACATGTAGTGTTTTCCTGTCTGTAGTTTGACTTCCTTCTGAGACAAAAATACCACACAACTTGACAAATGCTCCTAACATTATTACTACCACTATCAACGCCAGAATGAACAGCACTAACATTTACTGACTGTTTACTATGTGCCAGGGTAAGTGCTTTATATTTACTGTCTTGTAAGGATAAAATAACAATTAATTGAAGGTGGTATATTCTGTTTTACAGATGAAGAAACTGAGACTTAATTTGCCCCAAAACAGACAACTAATAAGTGGCAGAAACTGGCTCAAATTAACATCTGTCTGACTGTCCTGCCTTCAGTAGGTCCTAGTGTTTGTTAATTGGTTGGCCGAACCACTGCTTATTTTCAGTAAGCCTGATAGCCATCCTTTAAGTTTAGCTATCATACAAACAGATTCCTAGCGTTAAAAATTATCGTCTATGTGATCAAGGTAACATCATTAGCAATATGTCATGAATATTATGTATCCCTAGTGTGATGAGAAAGATTCATTACCTCTGTGATAGTCTTCCTCAAAATTCATAACCTCATTCTAATTGTGACAAGAGATCAGACAAACCCAAATTGAGGGAAATTTCACAAAATACTTGTCAAATTCCCTTAAAAGCTTCAAGGTCATAAGAGACAACAAAAGACTGAGAAACTATCAGATCGGAAGAGGCTACGGAGACATGATGAGTAAATGCAAGGCAATATCCTAGATTGGATTCTGGAACTGAAAAAATGGATACTGGTAGAAAAATTCGGGAAATCTGAGTAGTTAATAGTATTGTGCCATTGTTAATTTCTCCTTTTTGATAAATATGTCCTGGTTACATATGAAGTTAAACAGGCTGAGCCTCATGGTGCCTCACACCTCTTATCCCAGCACTTTGGGAGGCCAAGGCGGGAGGATCGCTTGAGCCCATGAGTTTGAGACTAGCCTGGGCAACATAAGGAGACCCCATCTCTACAACAGATTACACAATTAGTCAAGCATGCTTGTAGTCGCAGCTACTTGGTGGCGCATGCATGTAGTCCCAGCTACTTGGGAGGCTGAAGTAGGAAGATCACTTGAGCCCAGGAGGTCAAGGCTATAGTGAGCCATGATGGCACCACTGCACTCCAGCCTGGGCAACAGAGCTAGATCCTGTCTCGAAAAAAAAGAAACATTAGTGGAAGCTGGGTGAATGGTATATTAGAACTTTCTGTACTATCTTTGCAACTCCTCTTTAAATCTAATATTATTTCAAAATAGAAAGTTAATAAAATTGTTATTTGAAGCAGTCATTCCAGGGAATATAGATAGTATTATTTATTTGAGGGCAAAGTTGGTCCTTATGGTAATTCTTAGCCTTAAGTACAGAAGAGAAATTAGGATAAGGAAATAAACTTACTTTGTTGACCTGCCATTTTAGATGTATGACATTGTGGTTAGAATGTACAATCAAATTCATAGCCTATTTTAATGTTCTTTTTTTTCTGCAGTTTAAAATGAATAGCTTCTAAGACTCATGTTAGTAGACTTAGGCTAAAATAGAAGGCCTCTTGTTGCCACAGAGAAGGCTTTGTCTTCCTCTCTATTCCCTGAAAGAAAATTAAATCAGCATGACTTTTTCCATCTCAGATTTTTTTTTTCATAGCAAGAAATATGTTTCCTAGAGGATGGAGATAAATATGGGACTGTTCAGCTTTTTTTCCTCCCTGGATGTGATTTCTTCTCAAAATACCTAAATTTGTCAATCCTAGAGGGAGACTTGGACTTGAAGTTTCTTTTGATTTTCCATAAAAAGGGACATAAATGCTTCAGCCATGATTATTTTGACATAGTATATAGGACTAGTTTAAAAATTATGAATTCCATTATTATGGCTTTGTGTAGATTAAATGAATATTCTGGTGTGATATATTTCGTGTGTTTCAACAATTTGGAGTTTTCAATTTGGTTTTTCAGTTTGGGGTTTTCTACATACACTACAGAAGGAACATAGGCATGTTTCTCACATTGCCAAAAGCAGTAATGCAAATATGGCTTATATTGTCAATAACAAAATCTCTTCCTTCTCTTCTGCCGGTTTCCAACACATATACCATGACCATTTCTTTAATTAAGTTTTACTTTTGCTGGCCTTGAATTGATTTTCAAAGGGTTCTGCAATTGAATAGAATGTCCAATAAAACAGATATTGTGGATATTTCAAGGAAACATTTTTACAGAGAAATATATTAGCTTTCTTGACTAACATGTTCACCTAAAGAAGCTGCATAATCCAGGAGAGGCAGCAGGAGGAACAGAAGGAAATTAACATTCATTGAACACTTTAAACCTCCATTCTTGATGTTTTACACATAAAACCTCTCTGACTTCTCAGACAACTCATCCATTTTGTTCTTAGCAGCTAAATTACTTAGCGACATGGCATAACTAATAAATGGCAGAACTTAGATTTGAGCCCAGATCTGTCCGGCTCCAAGTCTCTTCCCACCGTACCCCGAAATAGAATAGGCAAAATTAGATATGGCAGTGTGAGCGTCTCAGTGTAAGTGCAAGGCTAGCTGTGGGTGAGTATGACTCATCAGTTTAGGTACTGGCCTATGGAAATATAAATCTAGAAATCAGACCTGGGCTACAATGAAAATAAATACTGAACAGAAGGCAACAATAAAAATTGTTGAGAGCATACATACAGAATCATTTGAAAGGAAAAGGCAGGAATTAGGGCATTAGAAATATTTAAAGCTAGGTCTGTGGTTTGGGTGGCAGAACATCTGACTTGCTTGGGTTTAAGTTAAAAGGCAGGCATTTGATATGTGAGAAGTCTGAAAGCAAGTGTCATGGACCTAGTCATTGTGGTGGAAAGTGGAGAGGCAGGGCCACTGAGACCAGGAGCCAGGCATTGAGAAACTAGGGACAATAGTTGTAATTAATCATTAGGAATATAGGGGACTGAGGACAAAGGAACCAGTAGCAAATGGGACTTGACAGACCACTGAGGTTGATTGCCTTAAGTACCCTCTTCTTAGGTTAGGATTGATACCAAATTCAGGGTTCATCCTATGCCTGGAAGTGGAAAGTAAGTAGCTTTACCAGTCAGGGATAGGGATATAAAAAATAGAGTGAAATAAGTACAGTTAATTTAGTAGAGTAGTTCTCCAATTGTGGTCCCCAGACCAGCAATATCAGTATAACCTGGAAATTGCTTAGAAATGCAAATTCCTAGGCCCAACACCAGACCTATTGAATAAAAAAGTCTGGGATAGGGCCCAAGAATCAGCATGCTGAAGTTTCAGAACCACTGATCTATGTTGGTGGCTCTGAGTATGTTGTCCCCAAAACCTAAGGTCAACTTTTGCAGATGCAAACTAGAACTAAGAAAGAAGGTGTTTGTTTGAGGCATTTCAACCTCTATTCTTTGTTTATATGAGAATTGTATAAGCTAAAGAGGCTCTATTCAGTAGGGTCATGATGGAATATTGGGGTTGAGCAAAACGGATTTTTCTTTGAGGGCTAGGATTTTTTTTTCTATCTGCTCTTCTTTATCTTACTTTAATGAACAAACCTGAGGGATCACTGTCTTACAAGGTTGATTGGCCTATCATGGGCTAGTCATTAAATGTCTCATTTTGCTCACCTAGAATGAATATTCTATTTCCAAGACTCTAAGAGGTTTATTTAAATGTGACGTAAAGTGTCAAGATTAAGTGCATGCTATTCACAATAGCAAAGACATGGAATTAATCCTGATGTCCATAAATTGTAGAATGGATAAAGAAAATGTGGTACATATACACCATGGAATAGTATGCAGCTGTAAAAAAGAACAAAATCATATCCTTTGCAGCAATATGGATACAGATGGAGGCCATTATCCTCGGCAAGTTAATGCAGGAACAGAAAACCAAATACCACATGTTCTCACTTATAAGTGGGATCTAAACATTGAGTACAGATGGACATAAAGATGGGAACAGTAGACACTGGGGACTACTAGAAGGGGGAGGGTGGGCGGGGGTAAAGGGTTGGAAAACTACCTATTGGGTACTACCTGGGTGATGGGATCATTCCTACACCAGACCTCAGCAACACAATTTACTCATGTAACAAATCTGCATATGTAGCCCCTGAAAAAAGTTGGTAAAAGTCAAAAGAATAATAATAAAATTTTTAAAAAGATTAAGTACATGGAAAATATTAAATGGACTGAAATGAAAACAAATATTGTGCTTAGAAGTCATCAAGAGTTAATGAAGAAAGCACACATAGACTTTGGAGCCAGATTATGCAATCATTAAACAAAGTTTGCATGCCTATCACATGCCAGGCACTGTGCTAGGCACTGGGAATATAGCAGTGGAAAAAACACATAAAACCCCCCTGATTTCACAGAACTGACATTCTAGCTGGGAAGAGAGATAATAAACAAGAAAATAAAATTTATAATATATTAAATAGTAAGAAATATTACAATTTCAGATAGTGTGGCTAGGCAAGGTATGTTGAGAATATGACATTAGAATAAGGAACAAAAAGAAGTAATAGAGCATGCCATGCGGATCCCCTGTGGAAAAGTATTGCCAATAGAGAGAACAGCAAGTAGAGTCCCTGATGCAGGAAGATGCCTGATGTATTTGAGCAACAGCAAAGTCACTGTGGCTGAAGTGGTATAAATTGGGAACAAGAGTTAGGGGGGTAGTATGTAAAGCAAAATATATACACAGATATCCAGAATACCATTCTTTTGATTTATCTGTATTTTCAAAAGTTTTTATACAGAAACATTGGAGAGAGGTAAAGCTATAGTAATCTAGACAGGGTGGTATTGGTTCAGGATAAACAAATAGATAAAAAAGAAAGCCCAGAAGTAAATCATATGTATAAAGACATTTGATATATGGCAGAGGAGGTACTAAAGCTTAGGGGCATAAAGGGTGGACTTATCAATGAATCGTACTAGAGTTTTGGCTATCTATTAGGAAGAAAATGAGTTTGAACCTTTCACTTATATGTTATGCAAAAATAAATTTCAGGTAGATCAAAGACCTAAATGTGAAAGACAGAATGTAAAACTTAATGATATTGGGGTAGGGAGGGATTTCTTCAACAATAATACTAAAATAATAGCAACACTTAGGTAGTTTTTACTCTGAGTCAGGCACTGTTCTATATATGTGCTTAACACATATTAACTAAGTTAATCTTAACAAACCTATGAGATAGGTCCTCTGTTTGACAAATGAGGAGCTGAGGCATAAAGAGATTAAGTAATTTATTTAAGGTCATATGACTAGTGGCCACGATTTTAATCCAGGTATTCTAGCTCCAGAGTTCCTACTTTTTTTTTTTTTTTAAAGACGGAATCTCACTCTGTCACCCAGGCTGGAGTGCAGTGGCACAATCTCGGCTCACTGCAACCTCTGCCTCCCAGATTCAAGTGATTCTCCTACCTCAGCCTCCTGAGTACTGGGATTACAAGCGCATGCCACCATGCCCGGCTCATTTTGGTATTTTTAGTGGAGACAGGGTTTCACCATGTTGGCCAAGCTGGTCTCAAACTCCTGACCTCAAATTATCCACCCACCTCGGCCTCCCAAAGTGCTGGGATTACAGGCATGAGCACTGTGCCCGGCCCAGAGTTCCTACTCTTAACTATTTCACTAAAATACTCTCCAAAATATAAAAAACATATGGGAAATATTTATGCCTTCAACTGGATTAAAAGTGAAAACTTCTGTTTGTCAAGAGACTTTATAAATGAAATGAAAAGACAAGCCACAAACTGAGAGAAGATAATTACAGCACATGAAACTGACAGATGATTACTTTTACAGAAGTATATAAAGAATTTTTACAAATCAATGTCAAAAATACTTGGACAAGCTGGGCATGGTGGTGCACACCTAAGCCCAAGCTACTCAGGATACTGGGCAGAAGGCTTGCTTGAGTCCAGGAGTTCAAGGCTGCAGAGAGCTATGATTGTGCCACTGCATTCCAGCTTGGGTGACACAGTGAGACCCCATCTCTAAAAACAAACAAAAAATACTTGGGCAGATTCCTCATAAAAGGGGAAACTCAAATGGCCAATAAGGGTGAAAAGATGTTCCATCTCATTACTAATCAGAAGAATGCAATTTAAAACCATGTTGTGATACCACTTCAAGCTGCCAGATTGGCAAAAATGTAAAAGCTGGTAGTGTCAAGTATTGGTGAGGATATAGACCAGTGAGACCATTATTCCATTGCTGATGGGAGTATAAATTGTTACCATCCTGTTGGAAAATAGGCATTGCCCAGTAAAATTGATCATGCCCAAATATTGCCTATTGACTACTCTACCCCCATAGGGTTCAAAACTCAAAGACTTAGAACTTGGATATAAAGGACTTAGGCTTCAACCCTGTCAGTAATGTTTCAAGTTAAGCAGGTTTTTGTTTGCTGATCTGGAAACTAAGCTACCATTTATGCAATCGTTTCTCTGAGAAAATGAGTTCTAAATTATAGGCACTACAAGTTAATTGTTGGAATACAGCAAATACAAAAATTAGGTATTAATAATTACTTTTTCAGCTGGGTGTGGTGGCCCATGTCTGTGATCCTAGCACTTTGGGAGGCCAATGTGGGAGAATCACTTGAAGCCAGGAGTTAAAGACCAACTTGGGTAACATAGTGAGACCCTGTTTCTACAAAATCAAAAAATTAGCTAGGTGTGGCAGCGTGCACCTATAGTCCTAGCAACTCAGAGGGACTGAGGCAGGATGATTATTTGAGCTCAGGAGGTCAAGGCTGCAGTGAGCTGTGATCGCATCACTGCACTTCAGTCTGGGTGACAGCGAGACCCTGTCTCAAAAAAAGAAAAATGTTAAAAAAAATTTACCCTTTCACCAAACATCTCTTTTACAATGGTTACAAAAGAATACAAATATTAACATATTTGAGAAGCAACTTCTTTGCAAGACATGTAGACCCTATATTTTGTCTCTACATTTTCTTTTTTCAAAATGACTTTTGAAATGCAGAAACTCTATCAAATAATGTAGTACTTTTTTTGTTTTTTCAGCTTTCCAAACAGGTCAGAATACAGATTGGCCTAAAAAGCCAAATTCTATGTTCACTCTTTTTTTTTTTTTTTTAATTATACTTTAGGGTTTTAGGGTACATGTGCACAATGTGCAGGTTTGTTACATATGTGTCCATGTGCCATGTTGAATTCCTGCACCCATTAACTCGTCATTTAGCATTAGGTGTGTCTCCTAATGCTGTCCCTCCCCCCTCCCCCCACCCCACAACAGTCCCCGGAGTGTGATGTTCCCCTTCCTGTGTCCATGAGTTCTCATTGTTCAATTCCCACCTATGAGTGAGAACATGCGATGTTTGGTTTTTGTCCTTGCGATAGTTTACTGAGAATGATGTTTTCCAGTTTCATCCATGTCCCTACAAAGGACACGAACTCATCATTTTTTATGGCTGCATAGTATTCCATGGTGTATATGTGCCACATTTTCTTAATCCAGTCTATTGTTGTTGGACATTTGGGTTGGTTCCAACTCTTTGCTATTGTGAATAGTGCCGCAATAAACATACGTGTGCATGTGTCTTTATAGCAGCATGATTTCTAGTCCTTTGGGTATATACCCAGTAATGGGATGGCTGGGTCAAATGGTATTTCTAGTTCTAGATCCCTGAGGAATCGCCACACTGACTTCCACAATGGTTGAACTAGTTTACAGTCCCACCAACAGTGTAAAAGTGTTCGTATTTCTCCACATCCTCTCCAGCACCTGTTGTTTCCTGATTTTTTAATGATGGCCATTCTAACTGGTGTGAGATGGTATCTCACTGTGGTTTTGATTTGCATTTCTCTGATGGCCAGTGATGATGAGCATTTCTTCATGTGTTTTTTGGCTGCATAAATGTCTTCTTTTGAGAAGTGTCTGTTCATGTCCTTTGCCCACTTTTTGATGGGGTTGTTTGTTTTTTTCTTGTAAATTTGTTTGAGTTCATTGTAAATTCTGGATATTAGCCCTTTGTCAGATGAGTAGGTTGCAAAAATTTTCTCCCATTCTGTAGGTTGCCTGTTCACTCTGATGGTAGTTTCTTTTGCTGTGCAGAAGCTCTTTAGTTTAATGAGATCCCATTTGTCAATTTTGGCTTTTGTTGCCATTGCTTTTGGTGTTTTAGACATGAAGTTCTTGCCCATGCCTATGTCCTGAATGGTATTGCCTGGGTTTTCTTGTAGGATTTTAATGGTTTTAGGTCTAACATATAAGTCTTTAATCCATCTTAAATTAATTTTTGTATAAGGTGTAAGGAAGGGATCCAGTTTCAGCTTTCTACATATGGCTAGCCAGTTTTCCCAGCACCATTTATTAAATAGGGAATCCTTTCCCCATTTCTTGTTTTTGTCAGGTTTGTCAAAGATCAGATAGTTGTAGATATGCGGCATCATTTCTGAGGGCTCTGTTCTGTTCCATTGATCTGTGTCTCTGTTGTGGTACCAGTACCATGCTGTTTTGGTTACTGTAGCCTTGTAGTATAGTTTAAAGTCAGGTAGCGTGATGCCTCCAGCTTTGTTCTTTTGGCTTAGGATTGACTTGGCGATGCGGGCTCTTTTTTGGTTCCATATGAACTTTAAAGTAGTTTTTTCCAATTCTGTGAAGAAAGTCATTGGTAGCTTGATGGGGATGGCATTGAATCTATAAATTACCTTGGGCAGTATGGCCATTTTCACGATATTGATTCTTCCAACCCATGAGCACGGAATGTTCTTCCATTTGTTTGTATCCTCTTTTATTTCATTGAGCAGTGGTTTGTAGTTCTCCTTGAAGAGGTCCTTCACATCCCTTGTAAGTTGGATTCCTAGGTATTTTATTCTCTTTGAAGCAATTGTGAATGGGAGTTCACTCATGATTTGGCTCTCTGTTTGTCTGTGATTGGTGTACAAGAATGCTTGTGATTTTTGTACATTAATTTTGTATCCTGAGACTTTGCTGAAGTTGCTTATCAGCTTAAGGAGATTTTGGGCTGAGACAATGGGGTTTTCTAGATATACAATCATGTCATCTGCAAACAGGGACAATTTGACTTCCTCTTTTCCTAATTGAATACCCTTTATTTCCTTCTCCTGCCTGATTGCTCTGGCCAGAACTTCCAGCACTATGTTGAATAGGAGCGGTGAGAGAGGGCATCCCTGTCTTGTGCCAGTTTTCAGAGGGAATGCTTCCAGTTTTTGCCCATTCAGTATGATATTGGCTGTGGGTTTGTCGTAGATAGCTCTTATTATTTTGAGATACGTCCCATCAATACCTAATTTATTGAGAGTTTTTAGCATGAAGGGTTGTTGAATTTTGTCAAAGGCGTTTTCTGCATCTATTGAGATAATCATGTGGTTTTTGTCTTTGGTTCTGTTTATATGCTGGATTACATTTATTGATTTGCATATGTTGAACCAGCCTTGCATCCCAGGGATGAAGCCCACTTGATCATGGTGGATAAGCTTTTTGATGTGCTGCTGGATTCGGTTTGCCAGTATTTTATTGAGGATTTTTGCATCAATGTTCATCAAGGATATTGGTCTGAAATTCTCTTTTTTGGTTAAGTCTCTGCCAGGCTTTGGTATCAGGACGATGCTGGCTTCGTAAAATGTGTTAGGGAGGATTCCCTCTTTTTCTGTCGATTGGAATAGTTTCAGAAGGAATGGTACCAGTTCTTCCTTGTACCTCTGGTAGAATTCAGCTGTGAATCCATCAGGTCCTGGACTCTTTTTGGTTGGTAAGCTATTGATTATTGCCACAATTTCAGAACCTGTTATTGGTCTATTCAGAGATTCAACTTCTTCCTGATTTAGTCTTGGGAGGATGTATTTGTCGAGGAATTTATCCATTTCTTCTAGATTTTCTAGTTTATTTGCATAGAGGTGTTTGTAGTATTCTCTGATGGTAGATTGTATTTCTGTGGGATCGGTGGTGATATCCCCTTTTTCGTTTTTTATTGCATCTATTTGATTCTTCTCTCTTTTCTTCTTTATTAGTCTTGCTAGCGGTCTATCAATTTTGTTGATCTTTTCAAAACACCAGCTCCTGGATTCATTAATTTTTTGAAGGGTTTTTTGTGTCTCTATATCCTTCAGTTCTGCTCTGATTTTAGTTATTTCTAGCCTTCTGCTAGCTTTTGAATGTGTTTGCTCTTGCTTTTCTAGTTCTTTTAATTGTGATGTTAGGGTGTCAATTTTGGATCTTTCCTGCTTTCTCTTGTGGGCATTTAGTGCTATAAATTTCCCTCTACACACTGCTTTGAATGTGTCCCAGAGATTCTGGTATGTTGTGTCTTTGTTCTTGTTGGTTTCAAAGAACATCTTTATTTCTGCCTTCATTTCATTATGTACCCAATAGTCATTCAGGAGCAGGTTGTTCAGTTTCCATGTAGTTGAGCGGTTTTGAGTGAGTTTCTTAATCCTGAGTTCTACTTTGATTGCACTGTGGTCTGAGAGACAGTTCGTTATAATTTCTGTTATTTTACATTTGCTGAGGAGAGCTTTACTTCCAACTATGTGGTCAATTTTGGAATAGGTGTGGTGTGGTGCTGAAAAAAATGTATATTCTGTTGACTTGGGGTGGAGAGTTCTGTAGATGTCTATTAGGTCCACTTTATGTAGAGCTGAGTTCAATTCCTGGATATCCTTGTTAACTTTCTGTCTTGTTGATCTGTGTAATGTTGACAGTGGGGTGTTAAAATCTCCCATTATTATTGTGTGGGAGTTTAAGTCCCTTTGTAGGTCACTGAGGACTTGCTTTATGAATCTGGGTGCTCCTGTGTTGGGTGCATATATATTTAGGATAGTTAGCTCTTCTTGTTGAATTGATCCCTTTACCATTATGTAATGGCCTTCTTTGTCTCTTTTGATCTTTGTTGGTTTAAAGTCTATTTTATCAGAGACTAGGATTGCAACACCTGCCTTTTTTTGTTTTCCAGTTGCTTGATAGATCTTCCTCCATCCCTTTATTTTGAGTCTCTGTGTGTCTCTGCACGTGAGATGGGTTTCCTGAATACAGCACACTGATGGGTCCTGACTCCTCATCCAGTTTGCCAGTCTGTGTCTTTTGATTGGAGCATTTAGCCCATTTACATTTAACGTTAATATTGTTATGTGTGAATCTGATCCTGTCATTATGATGTTAGTTGGTTATTTTGCTTGTTAGTTGCTATAGTTTCTTCCTAGCCTCGATGGTCTTTACAATTTGGCGTGTTTTTGCAGTGGCTGGTACCGGTTGTTCCTTTCCATGTTTAGTGCTTCCTTCAGGAGCTCTTTTAGGGCAGGCCTGGTGGTGACAAAATCACTCAGCGTTTGCTTGTCTGTAAAGTATTTTATTTCTCCTTCACTTATGAAGCTTAGTTTGGCGGGATAGGAAATTCTGGGTTGAAAATTCTTTTCTTTAAGAATGTTGAATATCGGCCCCCACTCTCTTCTGCTTGTAGAGTTTCTGCTGAGAGATCAGCTGTTAGTCTGATGGGCTTCCCTTTGTGGGTAACCCGACCTTTCTCTCTGGCTGCCCTTAACATTTTTTCCTTCATTTCAACTTTGGTGAATCTGACAATTATGTGTTTTGGAGTTGCTCTTCTCGAGGAGTATCTTTGTGGCATTCTCTGTATTTCCTGAATCTGAATGCTGGCCTGCCTTGCTAGATTGGGGAAGTTCTCCTGGATAATATCTTGCAGAGTGTTTTCCAACTTGGTTCCATTCTCCCCATCATTTTCAGGTACACCAATCAGACGTAGTTTTGGTCTTTTCACATAGTCCCAAATTTCTTGGAGGCTTTGTTCATTTCTTTTTATTCTTTTTTCTCTAAACTTCCCTTCTCTCTTCATTTCATTCATTTCATCTTCCATCAGCGATACCCTTTCTTCCAGTTGATCGCATCTGCTACTGAGGCTTCTGCAATCTTCGCGTAGTTCTCGAAACTTGGCTTTCAGCTCCATCAGCTCCTTTAAGCCCTTCTCTCCATTGGTTATTCTAGTTATCCATTCTTCTAATTTTTTTTCAAAGTTTTTAACTTCTTTGCTATTGTTTTGAATTTCCTCTCATAGCTCAGAGTAGTTTGATCGTCTGAAGCCTTCTTCTCTCAACTCGTCAAAGTCATCCTCCATCCAGCTTTGTTCCGTTGCTGGTGAGGAACTGCGTTCCTTTGGAGGAGGAGAGGTGCTCTGTTTTTTGGAGTTTCCAGTTTTTTTGCTCTGTTTTTTCCCCATCTTTGTGGTTTTATCTACTTTTTGTCTTTGATGATGGTGATGTACAGATGGGTTTTTGGTGTGGATGTCCCTTCTGTTTGTTAGTTTTCCTTCTACCAGACAGGACCCTCAGCTGCAGGTCTGTTGGAGTTTACTAGAGGTCCACTCCAGACCGTGTTTGGCTGGGTGTCAGCAGCGGTGGCTGCAGAACAGCGGATTTTCGTGAGACCACAATTTCAGCTGTCTGATAGTTCCTCTGAAAGTTTTGTCTCAGAGGAGTACCCGGCTGAATGAGGTGTCAGTCTGTCCCTACTGGGGGGTGCCTCCCAGTTAGGCTGCTCAGGGGTGAGGAACCCACTTTAGGAGGCAGTCTGTCCGTTCTCAGATCTCCAGCTGCGTGCTGGGAGAACCACTACTCTCTTCAAAGCTGTCAGTCAGACAGGGACATTTAAGTCTGTGGAGGTTCTTGCTGGGTTTTTGTTTGTCTGTGCCCTGCCCCCAGAGGTGGAGCCTACAGAGGCAGGCAGGCCTCCTTGAGCTGTGGTGGGCTCCACCCAGTTCGAGCTTCCTGGCTGCTTTGTTTACCTAAGCAAGCCTGGGCAATGGCGGGCGCCCCTCCCCCAGCCTCGCTGCCGCCTTGCAGCTTGATCTCAGACTGCTGTGCTAGCAATCAGTGAGACTCCGTGGGCATAGGACCCTCCGAGCCAGGTGCGGGACACAATCTCCTAGTGTGCCGTTTTCCAGGCCCTTTGGAAAAGCGCAGTATTAGGATGGGACTGACCCGATATTCCAGGTGCCGTGTGTTTCCCCTTTCTTTGACTAGGAAAGGGAACTCCCTGACCCCTTGCACTTCCCGAGTGAGGCAATGCCTCGTCCTGCTTCAGCTCGCGCACAGTGTGCTTCACCGACTGTCCTGCACCCACTGTTAGGCACTCCCTAGTGAGATGAAACCAGTACCTCAAGCAGAAATGCAGAAATCACCTGTCTTCTGTGTCGCTGGGGCTGGGAGCTGGAGACGGGAGCTGTTCCTATTTGGCCATCTTGGCTCCACCCCCGTTCACCTTTTTTTTTTTTTTTTTTTTTTTTAGGCAGAGTCTTGCCCTGTTGCCCTGGCTGGAGTGCAGTGGTGTGATCTCGGCTCACTGCAACTGCTGCCTCCCGGGTTTAAGCAATTCTCTGCCTCAGCATCCTGAGTAGCTGGGATTACAGGTGCCCACCAACATGCCCAGCTACTTTTTGTATTTTTAGTAGAGACGGGGTAACACCGTCTTGGCCAAGCTGGTCTTGAACTCCTGACCTCATGATCCACCCGCCTCGGCCTCCCAAAGTGCTGGGATTACAGGCATGAGCCACCACGCCTGGCCTGGAGCACCATTTTTATGCTTGTATTTTTTCTGTTTTAAAAAAAAAACAGTGAAGGAAGTGAAAAATCACTGTCCCAGTTGAATTAAGTTAACTGTTGCAAGTTGTGGCTCTGGAAATGTGTCACATTTGATTTTTATGCCTTTAAGTTTTACTTCTGAGTTTTTAAATTTTTGAATTTTATTTTGATAAGATCAGTTATCACAAAATATTTTTGCACTTAAGCAGTACTCTTTTTGAGTATTATGAATTTCTGGCCACCACTGCCACAAATGTGTACAACCTATGCCACTGAGATGCTTACAGTTATTGCTGACATTGAATAAAGATGAAGAATCTTCATGAAGACTATACCGCTGCACCCAACTGGAAACAGAGTCACCACCTCCTTTTCAACCAGCAAACTAAAACCCAACTGCAGATGAAAGTCCTTATCTATGGAAGCCACTCTAGAAAGTTAGGAAGAAGTAGGCTGGACGCGGTGGCTCAAGCCTATAATCCCAGCACTTTGGGAGGCCAAGATGGGTGGATTACTTGAGGTCAGGAGTTCAAGACCAGCCTGGCCAATATTACAAAACCCCATCTCTACAAAAATACCAAAAAAATTAGCCAGGTTTGGTGACACACACCTGTAATTCCAGCTACTCGTGAGGCTGAGGCAAGATACTCTCTTCAACTTGGGAGACAGAGGTTGCAGTGAGCCAAGATCCTGCCACTATACTCCAGCACAGGTGACAGAGGGAGACTCCATCTCAAAAAAAAGGAAGAGGTGATTGTTCCACCAGGTGCACAGACATCAACACAGAGACACCAGAAACATAAAAAAGCATGGAAATAGGATGCCACCAAAGGAATGTCACTTTCTAGTAGCAGACCTCCATGAAAAGGAAATCAACTAATTGCCAGAAAAGGAATTCAGAATAATGATTTTTAAGAAATTCAATGATATACAAGGAAATATAGATAGTTCAGTCAATAAGAAAAGAATTTATGATGTGAATGACAAATTCAACAGAGATAGAAATCATAAAAAAAAAGAACCAACCAGAAATCCTGCAACTGAAGAATTCAGTGAATTAAGTTAAAAAATACAACAGAGAGATTCAGCAAAAGAAAGAATCCAGCAAAAGAATCCCTGAAGTTGAAGATAGGTCATTTGAAATTACCCAGTCAGAGGAAAAAAAAAAGAGAGAAATATGAATGAAAAAGAGTAAAGAAAGCTTACCAGACTTATGGGACACCATTAAGTGAACAAGTATTTGTATTGTGAGAGTTATAGAGAAGGGAAAAGGCATAGAAAACCTATTTAATGAAATAATAGCTAAAAAATTCCCAAGCCTGTGGAGAAATATGGAAATCCAGTTTCAGGAAGCTCAGTGGTCCCCAAATAGATTTAACACAAAAAGGTCCCACCCAAGGTACTTAATAGTCAGATTATTAAAAGTTATATACAAAGAGAGAATTCTAAACACAGCAAGAGAAAAGTGTCAAGTCATGTATAAGGGAACCTTCATTAACCTAACAGCAGATTTCTCTGCAGAAATCTTACAGGCCAGGAAAGAATGGATTGATATATTCAAGTTGCTAAAAGGAAAAAAAAAAGTGAACCAAGAATACTATACCCAGAAAAGCTATCCTTCAGAAATAAGGGAGGAATAAAGTCTTTCCCAGACAAGCGAAAACAGAGAATTCATCATCACTAGAACAGCCTTACATGAAATGCTCAAGGGAGTCCTACATCTGTAAGTGAAAGGACAATAATCACTATTATGAAAAAACACAAAAGTGTAACATTCACTGGTAGGAAAGATGGACAAAGGAGAAAGAGAAAGAATCAAACCTTATCACTACAAAAAAACCACCAAACATCAATGATAAACAATAAAGGCGGAAGAAAGGAAATAAGGATATACAAAACAACCAGAAAACAATTAACAAAATGTCAGCAGTAAGTTCTTACTTATCAGTAATAACCTTGAGTATAAACAGATTAAATCCCCCACTTAAAAGATATGGACTGGCTGAATGGATAAAAAGATATGGCCTAACTATGTGCTGCCTACAAGAAATTGTCTTCACTTGTAAAGACATACACAGACTGAAAGTAAAGTTATGGAAAAAGATATTCCACACATATGGAAACCAAAAGTGAGCAGAAATAGCTATGCCTAAGTCAGGTGAAACAAACTTTAAGTCAAACACTGTAAAAAGAAACAAAAAAGGTCATTATATAGTGATAAAGGAATTAATTTAGCAAGAGGATATAATAATTGTAAATATATATGCACCCAACACTGGAGCACCCACATATATACATATTATTAGATCTAAAGTAAGAGTTAGACTCCAATACAATAATAGTTGGAGATTTCAAAACCCAATATCTAACATCTCAACATTGGACAGATCATCTAGACAGAAAACCAACAAGGAAACATTTGATTTAAACTGCACTTGAGACCAAATGGACCTAACAGACGTTGACAGAACATTTAGTCCAAACGCTACAAAATGTACATCCTTTCTTTTCAATAGGACATAGAACATTCTCCAAGATAGACTGCATGTTAGACTACAACACAAATCTTAACAAATTTAAAAGAATTAAAATTATATCAGGTATCTTTTCTGACTGTAATGGAATCAAACTAGAAATCGACAATTAGAGGAACTTTGGAAAGCTATACAAATACACAAAAATTAATATACTCCTGAATCACCACTGGATCAATGAGGAAATTTTAAAATTTCTTGGAGCAAATGAAAATAGAAATGCAACATCCCATACCATGCTATGGGATAGAGCAAACACAGTATCAAAAGGAAACTTTATAGCAATAAACACTTGTAATAAAAAACTAGCAAAATTTCAAATAAACAACCTAATGATCCAGCTTAAGGAACTAGAAAAGCCAGAACAAACAAAACTCAAAATTAGCAGAAAGAAAGACATAATAAAGATTAGGGCAAAAATTTTAAAATTGAGTCTAAAAAGCAATACAAAAAATCAACTAAATAAAAAGTTGGCTTTGAAAACATAAACAAAATTGAGAAACCATCAGCTAGACTAACCAAGAAAAAAAGAGAAAAAACCTAAATAAATAAAATCAGAAATGAAAAGGAGGACATTACAACTGATGCCACAGAAATACAAAGGATCATTAGAGGCTATTACAAACAACTGTATGCCAAGAAATCTGAAAACCTAGTGGAAATGGATAAATTCTACTTGTGTGGAAACATGCAAGCTACCAAGACTGAATCAGGAAGAAATGGAAAACCTGAACAGACCAGTAACAGGTAATGAGATTGAATCAGCAATAAAAAGTCTCCCAATAAAGAAAAGCCCACTGGTTGCATTCATAGCCAAATTCTACCAAACATACGAAGAAGAACTAACACTAATCCTCCTGAAACTATTCCAAAAAATTAAAGAGAAGGGAATTCTCCCTAACTCATTCTGTAAGGCTAGCATCACCCTGATACCAAAACCAGACAAGGACACAACACAAAAAAGAAAACTACAGGTCAATATCCCTGAAGAACATAGGCTCAAAAATCTCCAACAGAATACTTGCAAACCAAATCCAACAACACATTAAAAAGAAAATACACCATGATCAAGTGGGATTTATACTAGGGATGCAAGGATGGTTCAACACATGCAAATCAATAAACGTGATACATCAATCAACATAATGAAGGACAGTAACCATATGATCATCTCAATGGATGCAGAAAAAGCATTTGATAAAATTCGACATTCCTTCGTGATAAAAACACTCAAAAAATAGACATAGAAGAAACATACCTCCGAATAATAAAGGCCAATATGACAAACCAACAGCCAGCATCATACAGAGTGGGGAAAAGGTGAATGCCTTTCCCCTAAGAACTGGAAAAAGACAAGGATGCCCACTTTCACCACTCCTATTCAACATAATACCAGAAGTCCTAGCCAGAGCAATTAGGCAAGAGAAAGAAATAAAGGGCATCCAAATTGGAAAGGAGGAAGTCAAATTGTCTGTTTTCTATATAAAAGATGATATGATCTTTTATATAGAAAACCCTAAAAGCTCCACCAAAAAGCTCTAGAACTGATAAATGAATTCAGTAAAGTTGGAGGATACAAAATCAACATAAAAAATCAGTGGTGTTTTTACACAGCAGCAATGAAATAGTGGAAAAAGAAATTTAAAAAACCAATCCTATTTAAAATAGCTCTCAAAAAAACACTTAGGAATAAATTTATGCAAGAATATGAAAGATTTCTACAAGGAAAACTATAAAACACTGATGAAAGGAAATTGAGGCCGGGCGCGGTGGCTCACGCTTGTAATCCCAGCACTTTGGGAGGCCAAGGCGGGCGGATCACGAGGTCAGGAGATCGAGACCATGGTGAAACCCCGTCTCTACTAAAAATACAAAAAATTAGCCGGGCGTGGTGGCGGGCGCCTGTAGTCCCAGCTACTCGGAGAGGCTGAGGCAGGAGAATGGCGTGAACCCGGGAGGCGGAGCTTGCAGTGAGCCGAGATAGCGCCATTGCACTCCAGCCTGGGCGACAGAGTGAGACTCCGTCTCAAAAAAAAAAAAAAAAAAAAGAAAGGAAATTGATTAGGACATTTAAAAAATTGAAAGATATTCTATGTTTATGGGTTGGAAGAATTCATATTGTGGGCTGGATTCTTGGGAGGCCGAGGTGGATGGATCACCAGGTAAAGAGATCAAGACCATCCTGGCCAATACGGTGAAACCCATCTCTACTAAAAATACAAAAATTAGCTGGGCGTGGTAGCACGCACCTATAGTCCCAGCTATTCAGGAGGCTGAGGCAGGCGAATTGCTTGAACCTGGTAGGTGGAGGTTGCAGTGAGCTGAGATCGCATCACTGCACTCCAGCCTGGCGACAGAGTGAGACTCTATCTCAAAAAAAAAGAAGAAAGAGGAGGAGAAGGAGAAGGTGAGGAAGGAGAAAGAGAAGAAGAATTAATATTGTGAAAATAACCATACTACCAAAAGTGATCTACAGATTTAATGCTACCCCTATCAAAATATCTATGGCATTCTTCACAGAAATAGAAAATACAGGGCCGGGCACAGTGGCTCATACCTGTAATCCCAGCACTTTGGGAGGCTGAGGCTGGCAGATCACTTAAGGTCAGGAGTTCAAGACCAGCCTGGCCAACATGGCAAAACCCCATTTCTACTAAAAATACAAAAATTACCCAGGCATGGTGGTACACACCTGTAATCCCAGCTACTCAGGAGGCTGAGGCAGGAGAATTGCTTGAACCTGGGAGGTAGAGGTTGCAGTGAGCTGAGATTGCACTACTGCACTCCAGCCCAGGTGACAGAGCAAGACTCTGTCTCAGGAAAAAAAAAAGAAAGAAAATACAATCAAATTCATGTGGAACCACAGAGGACCTCAAATAGTCAAATTCTGAGCAAAAAGAACAAAGCTGGAGGCAACACACTGCCGGACTTCAAAATATACTACAAAACTTTAGTAACCAAAACAACATGGTACTGGCATAAAAACAGACACATAGACTAATGGAATGGAACAAAGAATTTAGAAATGAATCCACATATTTACAGCCAGCTTGATTCTCAGAGGTGCCAAAAACATTCATTGGGAATGGGACAGTCTCTTCAATAAGTGGTGCTGGGGAAACTGGATATCCATATGCAGAAAAATGAAACTAGACGTTTATCTCTCACCATATACAAAAATCATTTCCAAATTGACTAAAGAACTAAATGCAAGACCAAAAACTATGAAACTACTGGCAGAAAACATAGAAGAAATGTTTCAGAGCAGTGGTCTGGGCAGAGATTTTGTGAAGACCTCATCAACACAGACAATAAAAGCAAAAATAGACAAATGGGATCGGATCTGGTTAAAAAACTTTTGCACAGCAAAGGCAACAATCAACAGAGTGAAAAGACAATATGCAGAATGGGAGAAGATATTTGCAAACTATTCATCTGAAAAAGACTAATATCCAGATATCTTCAAACACCTCAACAACCAGTAAACAAATAATCAATGTTTAAAATGGGCAAAGGAGCTGAATTAACATTTCTCAAACAAAAACATACAGATGAAAAGTAGTCAACATCACTAATCATCAGAGAAGTACAAATCAAAACTACAATGAGATGTCGTCTCACCCCCATTAGAATATCTGTTATCAAAAAGACAAAGAATAAATGCTGGCAAAGATGCAGAGAAAAGGGTACTCTTATACACTGTTCTGGTAGAAATGTAAATTAGCACAGCCATTATGAAAACCGGTATGGAAGTTCCTCAGAAAACTAAAAATAGAACTATCGTATGATCCAACAATCCCTCTACTGGGTGTATATCTATAGGAAAGGAAATTAGTATGCCAAAGAGATATTTGCATGCCCATGTTTATTGCAGCACTTCGCAATAGCCAAGATACAGAATCAACCTCCGTGTCCATCACCAGAAGAGTGGATAAAGAAAATGTATGCAATGGAACACTAGTTAGCCATAAAAAAGAATGAAATTCTATCATTCATGCACCATGGATGAACTTGAAGAACATTATCTTAAGTGAAGTAAGACAGATGCAGAAATACTGCATGTTCTTACTTATATGGGAACTAAAAATGTTGATCTCATAGAAGTAGAAAGTAGAATAGTGGTTATTAAAGGTAGAAAAGGGGGGAGGGGAGGATAGCCAAAGGTTGATAAACAGATACGAAAGTATACATATAGTCTTTGTATTGACATACCACACTGTACCCCATAAATATGTACCATTGTTATTTGTCAATTAAAAATAATAGCAAAAAGGCCACTCAGCAACGCACGGATAGTCAAGGTATACTGAACTGTACCATTAAAGAGTGAAAATAGCCATAGACAATACATAAATTAATGGCTGTGTTCCAATAAAACTTTTCTTTTTTTTTTTTTTCGAGATGGAGTCTCACTCTGTTGCCCAGGCTAGAGTGCAGTGATGCGATCTCAGCTCACTGCAACCTCTGCCTCCCAGGTTCAAGCGATTTGCCTGCCTCAGCCTCCTGAGTAGCTGGGACTACAGGTGCGTGCCACCACGCCCAGCTAATTTTTGTATTTTTAGTAGAGACGGGTTTCACCATATTGTCCAGAATGGTCTTGAACTCCTGACCTCAGGTGGTCCATCCTCCTTGGCCTCCCAAAGTGCTGGGATTACAGGTGTGAGCCACCGCGCCCAGCCAAAAATTTTTTTTGCGACAGAGTCTCACTCTGTCACCCAGGCTGGAGTGCAGTGGCACAATCTCGCCTCACTGCAACAACCTCCACTTCCCAGATTCAAGCAAGTCTCGTGCCTCAGCCTCCTGAGTAGCTGGAATTACAGCCGTGCGCCACCATGCAGTTAATTTTTGTATTTTTAGTAGAGACGGTGTTTTGCCATGTTAGCCAGGCTGGTCTTGAACTCCAGGCTTCAAGTGATCCGCCTTCCTTGGCCTCTCAAAGTACTGGGATTACAGGCATGAGCCACTGCACCCAGCCTGTGTTCCAATAAAATTTTATTTAAAATGTGTCGCAGGCAGGATTTGGCTCTGTTGTTCAGATTAATCATCATGACTGGGCCAGGCACAGTGGCTCACACCTGTAATCCCAGCACTTTGGGAGAACGAGGCTGAAGGTTGCTTGAGCCCAGGAGTTTGAGACCAGCCTGGACAATATAATGAGAACCTGTCTCTACAAAAAATAAATTTCAAAAAGTTATCCAGACGTGGTGGCACATGCCTGTAGTTCCACACTCAAGAGATTGAGGTGGGAGGATTTCTTGAGCCAGGGAGGTTGAGACGGCAGTGAGCTGTGATCGCACCACTACACTCCAGCCTGGGCCAACACAGTGAGACCCTGTCTCAGAAAACAAAAAACAAAACAAAGTCATCATGACTGGAGTGTTGTACTCATGAGAAAAGTTTTCAGAGGCTAAGAGATTGTATCATTGAGAGGTGGTTATTGTTTCAAGACAATTCTCTAAAGGTCTCTTGTGCTTTTGCAAGCAGAGGCACTGCCTTGTTCTGGACTATTTATTCAAGGATATTTGCATAGCAAACTGCCTTGGAAAATAGAGCTAATATCTTCCTCTGGAGTAAAGACAGATTTGCCACTGTCTAATATAATAAAAATAAAGTCTCCCCCCTGGGCAAAGATCAGGTAAGCTCACTGTCCATTATAAAAGATTTGGATTCTCTGAGTTTGGGGTTCTTCTTCTGTAACAACCCACCTCATATGCAGGCATCACTGGCCCTCTTTGCATGACCGTTGGGAATTGAGGTTTGGGGACATGGTGCAAATGCTGATACTCTACTCTAGCTACTGCTTTTGTTTGGAGGAATAAACTGTCCTCTGTCTCTGGAAAAAAAAAAAAAACACAAGAATTTCTGTCTGAATATGGATTTCCTCTAAACATATTTTAGACTGTTTGCCCTCAAAAATACAAGGAATGTTTAGCATAATAGCCCAATGTTTTCAACAATAAAGCTATCCTTTTTTTTCCTGCAGAAGCCTCGCTTATTGCATAATGGTCTTTTCCATAACTGTGGAAAGACAGAGGAACACTAAATTCAGATAATCTTTTGCCAGAAAGTCCAATTATTAAGTTTCTTTTAACAAAAGAGGAGAAACTATTATTTTCTTACCTCCACAAAGCCATGACCCAGACATGAAATTAAGAGTTTTTAATAACTTTTCATTTTATTTTTCCATATAAAACCTTTTTCTAGTTGGAAAAACTTTTTCTAGCTACCTTTTAAAGTTTGATTTTAATATATTGAGCGAGTTTATAATCAGCGGTTTGCTATTACTGATTTCAGACTATTTTAATTACTAATTTCAGTCTCCTCCCAAAGTAAATTGTTTTTTAGTTATTTAAAAATAGCTTAAAATGTTATTTTTAAGTTCATTTTTAAAAGTGGAGGAAGAAGAAAATTGATACATTTCATTATCTCTTTATTGTGTTTCTTATTGTCTTCATGTCAGAGTGTCAACATGTATACTGTCTGAGGAAGAAGGAAAGGGGAAAAGCAAAGTTCCCAAATGACCACAAATGAATTAATTTTCTCTAATTAGAAATATGGGCTGGGCGCAGTGGTTCACACCTGTAATCCTAGCACTTTGGGAAGCCCAGGCGGGTGGATCACTTGAGGTCAGGAGTTCGAGACCAGCCTGGCCAACATGATGAAACTCTGTTTCTACTAAAAATACAAAAATTAGCCGGGCGTGGTAGTGCATGCCTGTAGTCCCAGCTACTTGGGAGGCTGAGGCAGGAGAATCGCTTGAACCCAGGAGGCGGAGGTTGCAGTAAGCCGAGATTGTGCCACTGCACCACTGCAGCCTGGGCGACAGAGCAAGACTCCATCTCAAAAAAAAGAAAAAGGAAAAAACTATGTATAATTTTTAAGTTATTCTGTAACTGCTTGAGTTAAAATTGATAATGTGATACCTAAAAATATACATACACACGTACTTTATATCTTGTAAATCTTAGGAAGAAAATAGACTTTCTTGATAACAAAAAACATGCCAAGACATTTAACAATTTAGAAATAAATCATTAACTAGTTGGTAGAAAAGCAAGTCAGGTCCAGCTGGCTTTGATCCCACCTAATGTGGGATTTTGCAGATCTTTTCTCTTCTCGATTAAATTTTTTTTCCCCAAAACTGTTTCTACCATGTGTTTATAATGTGCTCTCTTTTTCTAGCCATATTTTTGCTACAAACTAGTAATTATCCCTTAATTTTTTGCCTTTTTTCAGTTTTATTAACAGAATTTTAAAATTTTAAATTACTTATAAATTTTAAATTTTAAAAGTAAGTAACTTAGTCTTCCCTGTCTTTGCCAACTGGGAATTCTAACCTACTTTCCGTAGAATTCTCAGAAAATATTTAAGATCTAGGATCACTGTCATCATGTTCATAGTTGCTTTCATTTTTGAGTACTGAGTATGTGCCAGACACTGTGCTAAATGCATTGTGTATGCAATATTTAATATACTACAAAGGTTGGTATAATTGTCTTCACTTAACAAATGAGAATACAGAGGCCAAGATAGAATGAATACTTTGTGCCAGCTAGTCACTAGTAGAGCTGGAATATGAACCAAACTCCGTTTCCTCGGGCTGTTTTTTTTCCATAAACCCTGATACTCCTTTCCTGTATTATACCCATCCCACCTAATCAATGTGACTGTAAAATAATGGAAATTCTGAAGCTTCTCCACCCACTCATCTTAAGCAGAATCTTTAAAAAGATAATTTGGCTTGTATTCATGTGATATAGATATGTACCATATCTTGAGATGATACACCAGTGAATTTTCTTTTGAAAAGGTAATGACTATTAGTGTTGTAAAATATATTATTATTTATATATACTTAAAAAATGCTTTTTTCTAAAGTGTTAAAACCTTGCAGGAATTGTTCATGCCCATGAGTATGTAAATTCTATAACTGAGCATTACTACCACAAGAAAATCTGAGAATCCCTTTTGGGATAATTTAAGAAATGTGTAGTATATGCATAGTTACACTTAATGCAGTGTAGCTCCACAATGCTTATGCTTCCTTTATAAATAATTCTATGTTCTTTTTTTCTGATAAAATTTTTGTGCTATCTTGGTACTTTACTAGCAACACGTCATTAAGACCAGATTAGCAAATTTTATCTTAAATTGTTAGCTGATCTCAATAGTATAGTTGTCTGATTTCTATTTAAAATCCACTTCTACACCTTTATTCTCCAGTTATGAAGCTGTGGGGTTTGGTTCTTTCATTTCAAATCTATGGATAAGCATAAGTGGTCTGTTAACAGCCTTTTTTTTTTTTCTTTTTTGGTTTCATTACATTTATATCATTGACCTTTGCTTCAGAAAGCATTCAAGTCTTTAACAGAGAGAGACCATGAAAGGGAATGTTGTAAAGTCTTTATTCTATGAAAGAAGTCACACAGGCAAAGCTTTATATTTGCTGAGTTATTTCTTTTCTTTCTTTTTTCTTTTTTCTTTCTTTCTTTTTTTTTTTGTGAGACAGAGTCTCGCTGTCACCCAGGCCGGAGTGCAGTGGTGCAATCTTGGCTCGCCACAACCTCCACCTCACAGGTTCAAGTGATACTCCTGCCTCAGCCTCCCGAGTAGCTGGGACTACAGGTGTGTGCCACCACGCCGTGCTAATTTTTGTATTTTTAGTAGAGACGAGGTTTCACTATATTGGCCAGTCTGGTCTCGAACTCCTGACCTTGTGATCCACTCGCCTCACCCTCCCAAAGTGCTAGGATTACAGGCATGAGCCACTGCACCTGGACGATTTAAATCTTTTTATAAGAGACAGAGTCTCCCTGTGTCGCCCAGGCTGGAATACAGTGGCTATTCACAGGCCCGATCATGGCACACTCAGCTCAAGAGGATGGCTTCAATTCCCTATGATGTCATTTCCTGCCTAACCAGTCAGCACTTCTGGCTCCCTGGTTTCACCCCACCCACCAAGTTGTCCTTAAAAGCTCTAATCCCTGAATACTTAGGGAAACTGATTTGAGTAATAATAAAACTCTGGTCTCATGCACAGCTGGCTCTGCATGAATTATTCTTTCTGTATTGCAATTCTCCCATCTTGATAAATCAGCTCTGCCTAGGCAGTGGGCAAGGTGAACCCACTGGGTGGTTGCAGGATTAGTCTCCTGTGTTTCGTTGGTCTGTGGGACTTTATGAGAGACAGGTTTAATTTGAGATAAGTGGACCCAGCTCTTTATTCCTGTTTAACTGCAGTTGGAGTAGTTCACGCAGCCTAGAACTCCTGGGCTCAAGTGATCTTCCTGCCTCAGCCTCCTGAATAGCTGGGACTACAGGCATGTGCCACCATGACTGATAAATTTAATTCTTATACGTGCAGAAATTGGCCTTGGGCCATGAATAACATGATGCAAAAGCACTAGTAGTGCAGCCTCACAACCAAAATTCCTCACTTCATTTTTTTTTTTTTTTTTTTTTGAGACGGAGTCTCACTCTGTCACCCAAGCTGGAATGCAGTGATATGATCTTGGCTCACTGCACCCTCCATCTTCCGGGTTCAAGCAGTTCTGCTTCAGCCTCCCGGGTAGCTGGAACTACAGGCACACACCACCACTCTGACTAATTTTTGTATTTTCGGTAGAGGCAGGGTTTCACCATGTTGGCCAGGCTGGTCACTGGTCTTGAACTCCTGACCTCAAGTGATCCACCCACCTCAGCCTCCCAAAGTGCTGGGATAAAGGTGTGAGCCATGCGCCTGGCCTATATTTTCTTTTAAAAGAGAGAAAAGCACCTTTTATTTTTCTTGTTGTTTTAAAATCTGACCATGCATGGTGTCTCATACCTGTAATGCTAGCACTTTGGGAGGCCGAGGCAGGCAGATTGCTTGAGCTCAGGAGTTTGAGACCAGCCTGGGCAACAGGGGAAAACCCTGTCTCCACAAAAAAAATACAAAAATTAGCCAGTTGTGGTGGCGCATACCTGTAGTCCCAGCTACTTGGGGGGCTGAGGCAGAAGGACCACCTGAACCCAGGAAGTTGAGGCCGCAGTGAGCCAAAATTGCACACTGCAGCCTAGGGGACTAAATGAGACCCTTTCTCAAAAAACAAAAACAAAAACAAAGACAAAGAAAAATCACCCAGGAAAAAATAAAGCATGGTATGTACACTCAGACAACTACTTTATTAAGATTCATTAAGTCACTTTAAATCAGCAATTAAGGAGCAGATCCTCCAGATAGAAAGTCTTTTAGTGCCCCAAGAATTATTAAGGGAAAACCCACTTTAAGAATAGCAACTACTTTGGGAACATTGCTATATTATGGTTACACAGTATTATTAAGTGATTTTGTGTTCAAAACTAGTACCTTCTTCTTGTAGGTTGTGGGTTAGGCAGACACCATCATTGAAAGTAACTGTTTATCCTTTTGTATATTGAATAATGTATTTAGAGGAATAAGGAGTAAGCATATTTTGATTAACATTTTAAAAACCTTTGGAAATAAGCTGATGAAGTGTTGCAAGCCATTCTTTGAAAGGTACATTATGTTCTTTATAATTTTCTGATAGTATAGAGGGGCTTCGATTGACTGGTTCTTTCTTATTGAGTCATAAAATATTCCTGAATTTTATTTTTTATGAATACAGGTTTTGTTTGCTAGATCTTTAAGTACCCTGGGATATTCTTGTGTAAGACTGTATACGTGTGTGGCTTCTTTTCTTTTTTCTTTACTAAATTACTTAAGATTCATAGATTCATGCTTGGTAGTATAAATTAGATAATGTAAATTTTTGTTGCATTTTTAAAAACATCTCCTATACTATGATCAGTACAAATTTTAATTAAGCTTTAAACATCAAAATATTTGGGTTTATATCTCTGAGAACCTTTGACTTTGTTAGGCTGCAGCTTCTCTTCAAGCAATAAGATTTCTCAGCCTTTGTTAAAGACCTGAAATTTACTTGCAGTGAGAAAAGAGACCAAGATTTTTTCTGGACAGGGCATAAACACCATCACTGGAGTCAGGACCTATATAGATGGTGAATTGTAATGCTTTGGATCTACAGAATGAAGCTTGATACCTAAGTGGATATCAAGTTATTTGGCAGACAGATTTCTTGTACCAATTTAGAGTCAATCTTAGGAGCAGATAGTATGGTGGGGAAAAGTCTGGTTTTGTATGAATAGACTTGACTTACTAGCTGAGGACAATAACTTTATCTGAATTTTCTCAGTAGTAAAATAAGTATTATGACCCTCACCAGGTAGAACTACCTTGAGGATTAGAGAAAAAATATATTTATTGACATAAGCCCTCAATAAATGATAGCTTATTGTATCATCATCATCATCATTATTACTCCTGCTTTCAAATGCCTCCATTTTAAATTTTCTGTAAAATTGTTAGCTAAGAAATTGCATTATGCAATACACTAGACAGCTTTTAATAGCAATACAGAATTTGATAGGTGATTTCTTTGGACACAAGGCTTTGAGAGATGGTAAGTATATATGATTTACATGAGCTGGGCTTTCTTTCCCTTCTGGGGTGTTATGCAATACAACTTTTAAACTGATTTACTTTTATTCATTGTCTTTGCTTTTATTTGCAGTTCTGGGAAATGCCAGTGCAAAGTGGGTGTCATTGGCTCTACATGTGACCGATGCCAAGATGGATATTATGGCTTTAGTAAGAATGGCTGCTTGCCCTGCCAATGCAATAATCGGTCTGGCAGTTGCGATGCCCTCACAGGTAGGTACTTTCCTTAACTTTGTCATGTAATTATTCCACTGTTCTTTTAATTTGGAAATCTTTCAGCTATAGGTTGATTCTTCTGAAATAGTTTGGAAGGGCCTTTATCTTCTAAGTAGGATGTAATAGATCACAGCAAGCCAAACTCCTGCTACAACAGACTTGAAAAAGTACGTAAATTAAAAAAAAAATCCTATACCTATGGAGGCAAGGAGAACTATAGGAACTAAAATTCCAGAAAGGTTGGAACTCTTCCTAGGTAAACTGATGATCACAAGCCTTTGTCTTTCCAGGGGACATTTGCTGATTCTAAGCATAGGCAAAGAATGAGCTAGACCCAAGCAAAGGAATTCTTCTTTAGGAAAGAGATAGAAGAAATGTTTTTGGCAATCATTTGAGGCTTGCATGATGGTTGGAAACAAGAGGATCCCCAAACACAAGGCCAGCTTTCCCACAGGATATTAGCTGACTATGCAAAAGATGGAAGGCTGGCCCAGAAAGGTAGAAAAAAATCGCTTTCTCTTTCAGTCTTGTGCTGAGGAGACAAAATCCCTTTAGAAAGAGAGGGCCTGCTATGACATTCAATTATCTCCCCCTCAAGATGTTCTCAGACTCTGAAGGTGCATGCAGTGGGACCTAGGCTCAAATTACCAAAGGCCAATACAGATCTCTCACAGTCTTTTAGGGCTAAGGAGACACAGGCTTGCTAGGCTCTCAAGCAAAAGCTTTAGAGGGCCATGACCAAGAAATAGTAAGGAACCAGAAGTTGATTAACTCATACTAAAATTATAGTCCACCCTCAAGCTGCCTCACCTTCTGATTGGATTGAAGTAATTTCTCTCATTATATCTGCCTAACAGATGAAAGGGGAGCCCTCTCTGGTTCTTTTATATACTGTGTCCGGCATACAATAAAAAATACTGGACAATGCAAAGACAGAAAAATGTGACCAATACCAAAGAGAAAAAAAATGAACAATGGAAGCAGACCCTTAGGTGATCTAGATGTTAGAGTCAGCTTAGAAAGACTTGACTAAAGTTAGTATTTTCATACAATAGAGGGAAAATCAGACAAAATAGGTGAAGAGAGGCAAAATTTCAATATAAATTGGAATCTCTAAAAAATCAAATGAACAAACTGGAACTGAAAAATACAGCATGTGAATTAATAACTCATTGCATTAATCTAACAGTAAATTGTACACAGTGAAGACAAAGTTGGAAGACTTGAATACAGTACAATTAAAAATATCCAAACTGAAGCATTTCGAGAAAATATAATGGGAAGAACAGAGCAGGGAAGATGTGGGACCCAGCCAAAAGGTTTAGCATAAATGTAATTGGAGATCTAAAAAGAGAGGAAAGAGATGTTGGATCACAGTAATATCTGAAGAGAAAATGACCATGAATTTTCCAAATTGATTAAAGGCAATAACCGACAGATTCAGAAAGCTCAGCAAACCCTAAGCAATATAAAAACAAAGAAAACCACATTTAGGCAAACTTAGTCAAACCATTAAAAACTAAAGCCAATTAACTTCTGATCTTAGTTTTCCTAAATGTAAGAATTAAGTATCCTTCCTTGGAAACATTTTTTTTCCCAAACAAACAAACAAAAAAATCAGGACACACTAGTCTGACAAGTACAAGTGTTTTTATGAGAACAGGGTGGCAAAATATTTGAAGTCAAAAGTACCCTGGAAAAATCGGTTAAAAGTTTATTCTTCGTTCAAATATTCTATAGTGAAACAAATTGATTTAGAAGAAATTGTATTTTTTTTTTCTTTTATGTGATCTTGTCCCTGCCTATTTGCCAGTTTTATCTTGTGGCGTTCTTTTTCTTTATATCTGTGATCCAGTCAGACTGGCTTTTATTTCTAAAACAAGGCATGTTCCCTGGTCCCAGGGTTCTCATATATGATCTTTCCTCTGCCAAGAATGGTTTTTCTAATCCACCTCTACCTCCATCCTTGACCCCTATGCCTTATTAAATCATATTCTTCCCTCGGGTCGTCAATTAAAGGCCACTTCATTAGAAAGCATTTCCTGATGCTCTAGGCTTAATGGTAATTTCCCTATTATATGCTCTCACATATACTTGTATTTTTTCATAGCACTTTTCACAGTTTGTAATTGTATATTTATTTGTGATTCTGAGTCACATGTGGCTCACTCGTGAGGGCAAGAACATTTTTTTTTCACCATTGTATACACGATCTCTAGCATGGAGCTTTAGTGTATAGTAACTGCTCACTAAATTTTTATCAAATAAATGAACAAATGAATGGAAAGACATACAGAGGAAAGATTATTTTCAATACTGAGTAACAACAGGAATACTTCATTATACTGAGTTGATTAAAATTACTCCCTAGATCTTTTACAGTACCGAAAAGCAGTCTACATTGCTGGTTCTCAGTTTTAATTTTTCTTACTGCAATGAGGCCATTCTCTTTACTGTCATGTAAGTGCTGACCTGTCCTTGCTCTGGAGATAATTTAAGGCAAAATAATTCTTTTTCATGGTTATGGTTTCTGAAAGCAGCTAGTAGTGAGAGAAATAAGTGGTTTCTTTGTTTGGAATTATAATAAAAGTGGAATCCAACGTGAAGGAGTGCAAATACTTTATTTAAAATTACAAGCTTTATATAAAACCACTCTTGTCAAGTGGGTTTATTTTCAACAGTGCTGTGATAAGGTTGCCCTCTGGTGGCCACTTACTATGTTTTCACAGTCCTATTTTCACCCCCTCTTGCCGTTTTTCTATACCTTGTGTTTTAGATTGAAGTAGATTTTCAAAGTACTCTTTTTTTGTGGTAAGATATATTTGGATAAACATTTTAGAAAGCAATTTGACAGTAAGTATTAGAAATCTTAAAAATTCTTCTTTGATCCGGTAATTCTATTTCCAGGAATCTATTCTAAGGAAAGAATTCTAAATTCTTAAGAAGCTTATGTTCAAAGATGCTCACCAAAGTGGTAGTTACAATTTTAAAAAGTTAGACAACCCAATTTCTCACAATAGGGTATTAAGTAAATACTGTTATCTAAACAGTATATTATTAAAAACACAGAAAACCAAATGTTGACCTTACCTTGAGCAAGTTGCTTAATCTGTTTCTTCATCTATAAATTTGATATAATAGCAGTAACTGCCTAGTGGGTTGTCGTGAAGATTAAATGCAATACATTTGTACAGCCTTCATATAGTGCCTGGTCCATCACAAGTAATCAGTAAATGGTAACTGTTATTACGTTCTCGATAAAATGTTTTGTTTTGTTTTTTTCTGAGACGGAGTTTCACTCTTGTTGCCCAGGCTGGAGTATGGTGGCGCGATCTCGGCTCACTGCAACCTCTGCCTCCTGGGTTCAAGCGATTCTCCTGCCTCAACCTCCCAAGTAGCTGGGATTACAGGTGCCCACCACCACACCCGGCTAATTTTTTGTATTTTTAGTAGAGACGGGGTTTTGCCATGTTGGTCAGGCTGGTCTCGAACTCCTGACCTCAGGTGATCCACCTGCCTCAGCCTCCTAAAGTGGTGTGATTACAGGTGGGAGCCACTGTGCCTGGCTGATAAAATGTTTTAAAGAATGATATATAGCAATGTGAGAAAGTGAAAGAAGCAAGGTATAAAATGACATATGCCATATAATTAGACTAGTTAAAAAACAAAAGCCAAACCCCTGTAAATGAGGAAAGATTACAAAGAGAAGTACTAAAAATCTTTTTTTTTTTTTTTTTGAGACCGAGTCTTGCTCTGTCACCCAGGCTGGAGTGCACGGCACGATCTCGGCTCACTGCAACCTCTGCCTCCTGGGTTCAAGCGATTCTCCTGCTTCAGCCTCCCAAGTAGCTGGGATTACAGGTGCCCGCCATCACACGCCCAGCTAATTTTTGTATTTTTAGTACACACGGGGTTTCACCATGGTGGCCAGGCTGATCTTGAACTCCTGACCTTAGATGATCCACCCTTCTCAGCCTCCCAAAGTCCTGGGATTACAGGCTTGAGCCACGGAGCCCAGCCTAAAAATCTTAATGAGAGATTTCCTAGGATGATTTTTTACCCCTTTCTACTCCTGTGTTTTTCCAGATTTTCTTTATTAAGCATGTTTCCCTTAAAATGGAAGTGGGGGGATATTATTTTTAAAACTGGAACTTTATGTTCATATAATATACTTCCTTTGAAAATCCAATGTACCTTTATGGATTCATAGTGTCCCATGATGAGTAACTTGACCTGAGCAGCTTGACTGAGTTGACCAATCCTCTACTCCCCAATGATACTTACTTCAGAGTATCATGCTTTCCTGGTTTTTTGTGCTACCTAACCAGCTTTTCCTTCTTATTAGTTTCATGCTTTCCTGGTTTTTTGTGCTACCTAACCAGCTTTTCCTTCTTATTAGTTCTACTACATCTTCCTCAGTTTAGCTACAAGCACTGGAGTGCCTCAGGGCTCAGAGCTTGTCAAGTTTGTCTTTGCCATTTAAACTTTCTCCCTAAGTGGTCTCATTCAGTCCCCTGGATTTAATTTGTATGTGTTTGTTTTAGCTCATTTTCCCCCTTAACCCTGGATTTAATTGAAATGCCATCTATATATGTGCTTATTATCAGATTTACATTTCTCCCTTGATCTCCACACTGAAATATCCAACAGTCAAATATCCACTTGTTTTAATTGGCATTATATACCTAACACATCCGAAACAACTTTTTTTTCAACTTTATAAGTTAAGCCTGCTCTATCCATTTCACCAAGTTATACAGTCCCAAAGCCTAGTAGTCATTTTTTATTTCTCTCCTTTTTCTTACTGCAAATATCCAGCTCATCAGTATATTCCGTCAGCCCTATCTTCAAAACATACCCTGAATCTGACCACTGTTCATGACTTTTTTTTTTTTTTTTTTTTTTGAGACGGAGTCTCGCTGTCACCGAGGCTGGAGTGCAGTGGCGCGATTTCGGCTCACTGCAGGCTCTGCCCCGTGGGGTTCACGCCATTCTCCTGCCTCAGCCTCCCGAGTAGTTGGGACTGCAGGCGCCTGCCACCTCGCCCGGCTAATTTTTTTTGTATTTTTAGTAGAGACGGGGTTTCACCGTGTTAGCCAGGATGGTCTCGATCTCCTGACCTCGTGATCCGCCCGCCTTGGCTTCCCAAAGTGCTGGGATTACAGGTGTGAGCCACCACGCCCAGCCTGTTCGTGACTTTTATTGCATCATCCTTGCCCAAGCCACTGTCATCTCTTTGAACTACTTTGGCACAGTCTCATCTGGTCTTTCAGCCCCCTCTCTTCTCTCCCTGTTCTCTGATCCCCACCCCACCACAGTTAGTCTCCACATAACAACCAGAGCAATCTTTTTAAAATGTAAAACCAGATCATGTCATATTCATGCTTAAGCCCTCCAATGGCTTCTCATCCCTTTTGGAATATATAAAATTCAAACATCTCTCTATGGCCTATCTGGTTTTACATTTTCTGGGCCCTGCCTTTCTCTCTGACCTTATGCCCTGTTACTCTCTCCCTTGTTAACCTGGGCTCCATACTGGCCTTCTTTCAGTTTGACAGCTTAAAGCTTGCCTTTTGTTCTATAAAGAGGGTAAGGTAGTTCTTCCTACAACAAAGCACATTACTGTATTTCAGATAGGTTTATATGTAAATGATGAAATGGTAAAATAAAGGAATAAGGAAAGGTCTTTTTGCAGGTAACAATGTATCTTTTCAATGTTTTGTCCCTGAATTTGGCTGGAAAGGAGCCCTACATTCCTTTATTTGACTAGTTATTTTCTTGGTTATCTCTACAAAGATTTTTGAGATGCTTAGTCAAGGAGCATGAAAAAATCATCTTCAGAAAACATTCCTTTTGATCCACTGTTTGGCCATCTTTCAGCAATGAGAATGTGAGAATGTGAGTTTTAGGGCAGTATTGTTATATTTTGGGGGGTTCCAGGCAGAGCATAATGAACAATGTTAAACTTCAGCTTATTTTTATATATCATTTATCATAAAAGAAAGATCCTTAGATTTTAGATTTAAAGGAAACCTTAGATTTCATCTAGTTCAGCTTTTAAAATTTACAGATGAGGAAATTAAGACATAAAGAAAAAACATTATGTCCTATGGAATAGTCTTTCACCCTTTGAAATGCTCACATTATATTAAATCGTTAGCCAAAGAATTATTATCCCATTTTACAGATTAGAAAAGTGAAAATCAGAGAAGCTATTTGCTTAAGGTAACTTAGTTTGTGAGAAGTTCAGCTGGAAATGGAACACAAATTTGACACTAAATCCCATACCACTTTTTTCTTTTTTTTTTTTTTGAGACGGAGTCTCGCTCTGTTGCCCGCCCAGGCTGGAGTGTAGTGGCGCAATCTCAGCTCACTGCAAGCTCCGCCTCCCGGATTCACACCATTCTCCTGCCTCAGCCTCCCGAGTAGCTGGGACTACAGGCACCCACCACCATGCCTGGCTAATTTTTTATATTTTTAGTAGAGACGGGGTTTCACCGTGTTAGCCAGGATGGTCGCGATCTCCTGACCTCGTGATCTGACTGCCTCGGCCTCCCAGAGTGCTGGGATTAGAGGCGTGAGCCACCGCGCCCGGCCCCATACCATTTTTTTAATGCTATGTTGCCTCTCACAGAGGAGTTGTAAGCTATTTAAAAATCAAATTCACATCATTAGTTTCTACCATATATAGGTTTTAAACGTTATGGTCTTTTATTGTAAAAATAATTATTAAATATATATATGAAGTGTTTCAAATTGCTTGAGTTCTTGAAATATTTTACAATGTGTATGTGATATATTTTACAATGTGTTATTTTACAATAAGAAAAATCAAGATAATAAAAAATAAAAGTGATGCATGTATACTAGAGATAATTTGAAGACTAGAGGGAGAAAAACTCTGAAAGGGCTATTGTCTCTCATGACTGTTGTTAACACTTTGGTTATTTATGTCTGGCCTATCTTTAATTTATTCGTTTTCTTTCTCTATAGTTGTACTTTAGGTACATGCACCTTAAAGCAATGTAAACAGTGATGAATATTTAAGAATCAATGAATTTTATTCTTTTTTTAATTTATTTTTTTTTTCTTCTGAGACAGAGTCTCGCTCTGTTTCCCGGGCTGGAGTGCAGTGGCATGATCATAGCTCACAACAGCCTCAACCTTCCAGACTCAAGTGATCCTCCCACCTCAGCCTCCCGAGTAGCTGGGACTCAGGCATGCACCACCACACCCAGCTAATTTTTGTATTTTTTGTAGAGACAGGGTTTTGCCCTGTTGCCCAGGCTGGTCTCAAACTCTGGGGCTCAAGCAATCCACCTGCATTGACCTCCCAAAGTGCTGGGATTACAGGTTTGAGCCACTGTGTTGGGCTAAATTTTATACATATACTTGCTTTCATTTTTAGTTTTGAGATAGCATTGTTTACCATGTAAGGTTATTTTTTTTTACTTATTGATTTCTCATTGCAGGGTATGGCCAAAAAACAAACAGAAATAAAAAATTCTTCTGGAAAAAATATTCTGGTATAAATGGCTTAAGAGAGTAGAATTATATTGTGGCAGTCACAAACATGTGGAGTCTTATTTAGAATAGTAAAAAGCCCCAAAATAATAAGCATGTAAGCCCAGTAGCCCTGTAGGAGTAAAGGATTACATATATTTATTTATTATTATTATTGTTATTATTATTATTATTATTTTTTTTTGAAAAGGAGTTTCACTCTTGTTGCCCAGGCTGGAGTACAACTGTGTGATCTTGGCTCACCACAACCTCTGCTTTCCAGGTTCAAGTGATTCTCCTGTCTCATCCTTCTGAGTAGCTGGGATTACAGGCATGCACCACCACACCTGACTAATTTTGTATTTTTAATAGAGATAGGGTTTCACCATGTTGGTCAGGCTGGTCTCGAACTCCTGACCTCAGGTGATCCGCTTGCCTTGGCCTCCCAAAGTGCTGGGATTACAGGCGTGAGCCACCATGCCTGGCATATATATATATATGTATATAAAGGGTAGCAACATGACCTTTTCTTGTCACATCAATTATGCACAAAGGACTTATTATTGGACTGCATCCTACTCTGAACATCCAAATTTTATTATGGAACTGTTAGCTTTTTTTTTTTCAGGTATTTTTTATATTAAAGCTTAGCACTTTATCAGAACTTTTTCTCTTAAAAATTCTTTGTATTGAACATTTTTAATAGGGGGAGAGTAGGTAGACAGATTTCACACATAATGCAGGTTTTGACATGTCCAACCTGAGGAACAATTTAACTTTTAAAATTGTTTTATTTTTAGAGCAAAACTCCAGTTTCCTACTATGTATTTTTCAGCTGTTTTTTAGTCACAAAGATACATAGCTAAAGAGAGATCATGATACAAGAAGATCTGAAAGATGAATATATACTGCTTTGTTATATGTGGGAAAAATATCATTAACACTATCAGGCCTTTACAATTACATGATTGAAAACGATGATATTTACATACAAGTTTGATTTAATGTTAAGTGTTCATATAACAAACTTTTGAAGATATCTTTCACCATAAATTCATGAAGTTTGGGGGAATTTTGCTGTAGTCAGTTAAGAATTGAGATTTACACTTAGGGAAGCCTACATGGGCGCATCACTTGAGGTCAGAAGTTTGAGACCAGCCTGGCCAACATAGTGAAACCCTATCTCTACTAAAATACAAAAATTAGCCGGGCGTGGTGACGTACGCCTGTAATCCCAGGTACTCGGGAAGCTGAGGCAGGAGAATCACTTGAACCTGAAAACAGGTTGCAGTGAGTGGTGAGCAGAGATCATGCCACTGCACTTTAGCCTGAGCCACAGAGCGATCTCTGTCTCAAAAGAAAAAAAAAAAAAAGAATTGAGCTTTTTAACATGTAGGTTGATGACATTTTCATTCTTTTGTTTTTTCAAGTTTTGCTTCAGTTGTGAGACCATTTTATTTCACAACCTTATTCTCTCTCCCCTTTCAAAAATATTTCTACTAGTAAGGAAAAGAAATCAAGACTTTTATGAATAGTTTTAGCATTGAACTGTAGTTAGCTTACTTTGTAAAATGTCATTATCTTCCTAGATTTCTATGTAGAGTTTACTCACTGATTTCCATATAATAGTAGTTCTGAGTGTCCCTTTGAATCTTCCTGGCCCCATAAGGAAGGAATGTAAATTATGCTATACTTTCTCATTTCCTATTTTCAGATGTTATGCTGCTTCCATGTCTGTAGAACATCCTTACTAATAGAGTGCCAAGGGAGTATTATTACAAAACCTAACTTTGTTTCTTTTTTTTCTTTTCTTTATTAATTGCTTTTATTTTTACTTTAAACTTTTAAATATATAAAGCTATGGAGAATAATATAGCAAATACCCATGCACTCATCCCCAGAATTATTAATAATAAAGATTAACATTTTGACATTTTGCTTCATATTTATATATATATGTATATAGTTACATCTTTGAAACAGAAAATTTCAATAAAGTTGAGGTCCTCTTCTCCTCCCTAGTCCTGTTTTACCCCCCTCCCTCCACAGAGACAAGCAGAGTATAAAATTCCCCTATACCCTTGCAATCCACATTTTAATTTTTACCTCATGTTTATATCCATCTGGTTAGTATACTCTGCATCCATTTGCTTAGCGCGCTTAGTGTGGTTTTTAAATTTTAATAAGTATTCTCTTTCTGTATGTGTTATTCTCCAATTTGCTTTTCAACCAACGTTCTTTTTAAGATTTAGGCTGGGTGGCTAATCTAATGGCTCACGCCTGTAATCCCAAAACTTTGGGAGGCCAACGCAGGAGAATCGCTGGAGGCTGAGAGTTCAGTATCAGCCTGGGCAACACAGTGAAATCCTGTCTTATAAAATAATTTAAAAATTAGCCGGGTGTAATGGCATGCTCCTGTAGTCCCAGCCACTTGAGAGGCCCCATCTCTAAAAAAAAAAAAAAAAAAAAAAAAGATTTATGCATATTCATGCATGTATGATTAGTTCACTTATGAAAATGCCACAATTTATCTATTCTTCTATTAATATGTATTTGGATTGTTTTTATTTTCTCCTTGGCGTATAGTTGCTACTTTTGGTATGTAATCAGATCAACCAGCAAGGGTTTATTGAGCCACTAATCCTGTATCTCACCTTTCCCTAAGGAGCTTACAATCTAGTAGGGGACACAAGTCACAGACATGGGCAGTATAGAAATCAGGTGGGGTAGAAATTAACTCTATCCAGTCCCTATTAGTTTTTCTTTTTCTTATGATCTTTTTGTTGCAGGCATGATTTTTGAAAGTTACTTGGCTTTCAAGGTAAATCTTTAACTTTTAAAAATAATTTGCTTCTTTTAGGTGCTTGTTTAAACTGCCAGGAAAATAGCAAAGGAAATCACTGTGAAGAATGTAAAGAAGGATTTTATCAGAGTCCTGATGCCACTAAAGAATGTCTTCGCTGCCCTTGTTCAGCAGTGACATCTACAGGCAGCTGCTCTATAAGTAAGGCCTTTCTCTAACTCTTCATTTTAGAGGGAAAAAAAAAATCAGTCATCAGTAGGTATAAGTTGCATTGATGAATAAAGTTCTGGATGCTATAGGTGAAAGGGAGTTATAAAAACAGCAAAAGTTTTGCTTTCCAGGAATTTATAATCTAATCCAAATATATATGTGAATGAGACTTAAAGTGTCTAAAAACCTGCATAATGAGTTAATAAAGGAACTTCAAGACTGAGCAACTTTTGCTCACCTATTTCAAGGTAACATTTACTAATTAGTTCATCCTAGATACCAAATAATGTTGACTAATTGCAATCTAATAAATATAGTTGACTCATTTAATCCTGAAGTATATATTAGTTATCTGTTGCTAAATAACCTATTACCCTAAAATTTAGTGGCTTAAAACAATAAGCATTTATTATTTCACATATTTTCTACTAGGACTTTCGAAGCAGCTTAGCTGGGTGGTTCTGGTTTGAATTTTTTCCTCTCTTTCTTTCTTTCTTTCTTTCTTTCTTTCTTTCTTTCTTTCTTTCTTTCTTTCTTTCTTTCTTTCTTTCTTTCTTTCTCCCTGTCTGTTTAAATAATAGCTTTGTTGAGCTATAATTCACATTTCATACAACTTATTTAAGATGCAAAATTCAGTATTTTTAGTACACAGTCTTAAAGTTTTGCAACCACGACCACAATCAATTTTAGAAGTTTTCATCACCTCCCCCAACAAAAGGACCTAAAAAACAATCCTGTAATCATTAGCAATTACTCCCTTTTCCTCTGGCCTTAGGCAACCACTAACCTACTTTTTCTGCTCTATGGATTTGCCCATTCTGAACATTTCATATAAAAATGAAGTCATATAATATACGGCCTTGTGTGTCTGGCTTTTTTCACTTAGCATAGTATTTTCGGTTCATTCATGTTATAACATGTCTCAATACTTCATTCCTTTTTGTTACTAAATAATATATTACTGTGTTATACCCCATTTCATTGCTCTCTTCATCAATTGATAGACATTTGAGTTGTTTCCACTTTTTAGCTATTACAAATAATGCTGCTGTGAACATTTGTATACATGTTTTTGTATGTACATATATTTTCATTTATCTTCAGTGTATACCTAGGAGTGGAATTCCTGGGTCCTGTAGTAACTATGTTTATCCTCTTGAGGAACTGCCAGACTGTTTTCCAAAATGAGTACACCATTTTGCATTCTCATTCTCATCAACCCTGTATGTAGGTTCCAAATTTTCCACAGCTTCACCAACACTTACTATCTGCCTTTATATAATTACAGCCATCCTAGTAGATATGAAGTGGTATTCCACTGTGGTTTTAAGTTGCATGTTCCTGATGGCTAGTTATGTGCTTATTGGTCATTCATATATTTAGAGAAGTGTCTGTTCAGATCCTTTGCCCATTTAAAATTTGGATTATTTATCTTGTTATCATTGAGTTGAAATAATTCTTTATATATTCTAGATACAAGTCCCTTAACAGATATATGATTTATAAATATTTTTTCTATTTTGTGGTTTAATTTTTTGCTTTCTTGATGGTGACCTTCTCAGCAAGGCCCAGTTCAAATGTTACCTGCTTCATAAAGACTTTTCTATACCTCCCAGTAGGAAATTATCCTCTCCCTCAAGCTCTCGTACTACAGTGCAGTATCAGGTATTTATGTATAGTGGATGCACCAAGAGGGAATAATTACTTTACCTGGAGTGGGGGAATATCAGCAATGGCTTCAGAGAGGATGTGACATAAAAGCTGAGTCTTGTGATAGGAGTCTGCATTTAGCAGGTAGACAGGAGAAGGAAGGACATTTCAGATAAAAATATCAATAGGAACAATGGTACAGAAATCTTAAAACAGCTTATTTGATCAAGAAACTACTTAAGAATGGCAGAAACAAAATATAAGGCAGAAGGAGTGAAACATCAGGCAGGCACATTGAATGTCATATTTGAGGTCCAGTTGGTCTCCCCATGACAGGCATGAGAGGCTTTCACAAACCTTAATTTCAGTCCTTCAGTCTATTTCATCAGGAATTCTTTAGATTATTGTTGCTATAGTTGTTGAAGTACAAAAATGCTGTAAAATATGGTACTGTTGTAAGCTGTGACTTCATTGAGAACAAGGAATATATGCCTTTTCACCAAGAATTTTTTTCCTGCATATTATTGTTTGCATGGGTTATGAATAATTCAGCTGCCACCTTTTATTGCTGAAAGCTAAAAGTAACCTAAGTATTTCTGGTTTAATTCCCTTATATTGAAATATGGAAAGCTGCCGCCCAGAGTTTAGTAACTTACTTGAGATCACACTACCCACTAGGATTGTAAGTGGTAAGTTAGAATTCTTTTATCAATTGCACACTCTGGGAATATACTAAAACCATTGAATTGTATACTTTTAATGGTTGAATGTTACAGCATATAAATTATATCTCAAAGCCATTTTAAAAAGTAAAAGTGAAAGATGAAAGGAATTCATTTTTCTTAAAGAGCATCAGAAATATGATTCATTGCCACAAGTTCCATGACCACTGTAAAGTATTCCTGCTATAATAACATTAGTCTGTGTTTAGATAACAGGGTGATCCTGTTAGTGTAATTATAATAGTAAATTCTAAGAAAAGAACTAATCTATCTAGCAGATTTAAAAGATGATTTGTTGATTATTAAAAATTATTTATTAAATATAATTAAGAATCCAGAATTGAAATCCTATGAAGAATAAAAAAAGAAACAGGTATGAATTGTTATGTTCCTACTGCCTAAAGTGAAATTACTCGGTAGATATATATTGAACACATGCTATGTTTTAGGCACTGTGCTAAACATTGGCGATAAAGACAGAAAAATGTCAAATAGCTCATAGTTTAATGGGAGAAGCACACAAGTAACTAGGTAATTACAATTTCAAATGACATGTGTTACAGTTAAGCATAGACTAACCCTATCCCAAACTGAGGGAATCAAGGAAAACTTTTGTGCTTCTGAGAAGAAGTAATACCTGAGTTAATTCCTACAGATTGAATTTGCTAACTGAGCTAGAAAGAGAGAGACAAGAGGATGTCCCATGCAGAGAAAGTAGTAAGTACAAAACCTCAGAGAGAAGAAAGCAGGCAGTATTTGGGAGTTCTTTTAAGCCATTTAATGTGCCTGAACCTTAGGGGGTGGTGGAGTGTGAAGTGAAGAGAGAAAAGTTGAGAGAAGTAGGCAGAGGTCAGATTATGAAAAGTACTAAAAATTCTATTAACATTTTTACTTAATCCTGAAGGAGTTAGGGAACCACTGAAAAGATTTCTCTAGAGAAGTAACATATTCTTATTTACTTTGAAGTTGAAAGTGAATGTAGGAGTGCATTGTGATAAAAAGAACCATGAGGAAGTAGCTACAATAATCTAGGTGAGAAATGATGAAGGCTTAATCTGAGGTCACTCCAGGGGGAATGGAAAGAGACATCCGTGGATTGGAAAGACTTTAATCAGGTACAATTGATATGAATTGATAACTGCTTAGAAGGGACATAGGGAGAAGGAGGATTGAGAGATGATTCTCAGTGTTTTGGCTTATGCAAGTGGGTAGATGTTGGTACCATTCACTGAGATCTAGGAAACATTGGAGGAAGACAGGACTCAGGAAGGGAAGATACTGAGGACAGTGTTGTACATGTTAAGTTTGAGATGTTTGTGGATCCACGTGTACAGGAAGTTAGTATATAGTTTGGAATTTAGGACAGAGATGTAGACTAGAGATACACATGTTGGAATTGTTGATGATGTCAGTGGATGAGGCCACCCATGGAAAATGAGCAGAGAAGAGAAAGAAACCAAGAATAGAAGTCTGCGGAGTACCAACATTTTAAGTATGGGAGGGATGGAGGAAGTTTTTGTTAAAACAATATTTTATCCAATCTGTCATCTATAAAAAGAAGGGAATAACACAATTATGAGAGTGCCAATCCATCATCATCATTCAGACTCCTTATGTAAGCCTATTTATTTTGCCGTCTACCTGAATAGGTTCTCTGGATGGCCCCATCATTCCTACAATAAGCTGGGAAATTAGTAAATAGATTATAGATTATTAGTTTAATTAATTAATAGAAATTATTATATGTTTCTAGAGAGGAGACAGTAGGGAAGGTTTATAAAAAACAAATTAGAGAGAGAGTCTCATCATGTTGCCCAGGCTGGTCTCAAACTCCTGGGCTCAAGCGATCCTTCCACCTTGGCCTTCAAAGTTCTGGGATTATAAATCTTTTTAAGGACTAGTAGTTGTTTTGCATTTTTAATTGTAGCTTCAGACTGTACTAAACTATTCTGGCATTCTCTCTTTTAGAATCGAGTGAATTGGAACCTGAATGTGACGAGTGTAAAGATGGTTACATGGGCCCGAACTGCAATAAATGTGAAAATGGCTATTACAATTTTGACAGCATCTGTAGAAAGTGCCAATGTCACGGCCATGTGGACCCAGTTAAAACTCCAAAGATTTGTAAGCCCGAGAGTGGTGAGTGCATCAACTGCCTCCATAACACCACTGGGTTTTGGTGTGAGAACTGCCTAGAAGGTTATGTTCAAGACCTCGAGGGAAATTGCATCAAGAAAGGTAAAACTTCACCTAAGTGATTGTAAATTTAATATCTAAACCTAGCAGTGAAAAATGGAAGGCTTTGTAAAACCTTCCAACCCTACCAGAGGAGTTTCTGGAAATAGATTTTGATAGATATTTGCCTAAAGAGCTTTCCTTCCATTCCTGCTGCTCTTCTGACACTCCGCAGTCAACTCCAGAAATTTGAGGACCAAGACAAAGTCATTGCGACAGTGAGACAAAATGTTCTCACATTTTTCTCTTCATCTATTTTTATTTTTATGTTAATAATTTAAGAATCCTATCATTTCTTTTATTCTTTGCTTCCTTTATTCTCATCACTTTGAGGGATCATCAAAGGTCTTTTGAAGTAGGGACATCTAATCTGGTTAGAAGTTCCAGCTGAGAAGCTGGAGTTCATTCTAGCATCTGTCCTAACTTTGGGCCTAAGTTTCCCCATGTACAATGGAGGAAATAATAATATTCCTTTTGATTTTTAAAAGCAAAAGTTATTCACATGGCAAAATATTTCTTATAAGAAAGCTCAGTAATAAAAAATTAATGATTATGAATTCAGGATGAGTTAGGATATTAAGGGTTTATTAGGTCACAGAGAGATTGGACCATGCTGTTCTACAAACCACTCTTTGATATTCTAACATGCTGAACACGAGGCTGATGAACAGTTGGTCTGTGGCAAGTGTCATCTTTCTGCCATTTTCTTGATATCTTTATACTGTTGTGATCAAGGCAAAAAGATTCAGATTGAACCCTATTACTAGCTAGAGATCCTGCTACTCAGTTCTCTTACCTATTTGAGAGGCACACTTTGTCCATAGTTAGCTGACAGAACTGATGGTTTTTCTTATTAGCTATTAGGCAATATATATAAACTTTGCCTCTTTTTAGAATAAATTGATATGGCTTTCATGGTGAATAATTATAATAATAATAGTAATACTTTTATTGAGTACCTACTATATGCCAAGCACTGTAAGCATTAAATGTGATAATGCTGTGTAGTACATTATTTCATTTAATACTTCCTAAGAACTCTACAAAGTTGATGTTATTATTCACACTTTACAGATAGGGAAACTGAGCTTTAAAAAAATTTACTTATCTATAGCCACACACTTCTATTTGATTCCAAAGCCTTTAGTCCTTCCACCAAACTATGCTGCCATTAGAAATACAAATTATAATACCTAAATTATAAAGTAGCTGTAATCTACACAAAGGAAGAATTCCTACCCATGGAATTAAGGAAAGCTGTTTTCTGTCTTGGCTGACGTCAGCCTCAGATATTTAAAATTTGTTTTTTAGACATAACTAGAGGTACAGTTTTCCCTGCACCTCCTTTGCAGATAATTATTTTACCTTTATGAAATGCCATCAGACTTGTTAGACTTACTTTTGTTCAAATGATTGCCATGTATCCCTGTTACTTTTAACTATGTGATTTAGAACTCAGTAGTGACAAATTTACTGCCTTTGCAGGAATTTGTATGATTTTATCTAAGAGTAAATAAGAATGGAAAACTCCAACACTGGTATTTTCCCATTTTTTTTTTTTTTTGAGACAGAGTCTTGCTCTGTTGCCCAGGCTGGAGTGCAGTGGCATAATCTCAGCTCACTGCAACCTCCGCCTCCCAGGTTCAAACAATTCTCTGCCTCAGCCTCTCGAGTAGCTGGGATTACAGGCACCCGCCACCACGCCCAGCTAATTTTTGTATTTTCAGTAGAGACAGAGTTTCACCATCTTGGCCAGGCTGGTCTTGAACTCCTGACCTCGTGATCCACCCTCCTCGGCCTCCCAAAGTGCTGGGATTACAGGTGTGAGCCACCACGCCCGGCCCAAAGATTTTAGTGTAGATATTATACATATTGGAAAACAGCCATAGATGTAATAATCTAGCTTTCTAGACCCTGATTCTTACCCTTATCACTATATTTCTCTAAACATTATTTTTAACTTGCATTACCTTAAAGCAGAATATCATGTCAACATCCTACATCAACATTCACTCCCATGCATATTTCTTTTATTGTTTCTCAAAACTAGATAATTTTGTCTTTTACATTTCATTCTCTGTTTTTATTTTCAGAAGTTATTGTTCCAACACCTGAAGGTTCTACCATTTTGGTTTCCAATGCCTCTTTGACCACATCAGTGCCCACCCCTGTTATAAATAGTACTTTTACCCCTACAACCCTGCAGACTATCTTTTCAGTAAGCACTTCTGAAAACAGCACTTCAGCTTTAGCTGATGTATCATGGACCCAATTTAACATCATCATTTTGACAGTCATCATCATTGTTGTGGTGCTGCTAATGGGATTTGTGGGGGCTGTATATATGTACCGTGAGTACCAAAACCGGAAACTCAATGCCCCCTTTTGGACCATCGAGCTGAAAGAAGACAATATCAGTTTCAGCAGCTACCATGACAGCATTCCCAATGCAGATGTTTCGGGATTGTTGGAAGATGATGGCAATGAAGTGGCTCCCAATGGGCAGCTGACCCTGACGACGCCCATACATAACTACAAAGCCTAAGGAGCTAGAAGTGTTCTGAATTGTTAAACCACAGTGCTTACTAAGACAGCATCAGCCCCTAGGCCAGACAAAGCCTGGCTAGAGTTTGCTGAGAAAGCAAAGGCAAATAGTGCATCTGAAATTTTCAGGTACAAATTTGTAATGCGCTTAGCCTATCTATTGCTCTTAGTTTTCCCATGAAGATCTGAAGTGTTCACTGTCATTAGGACTTGAAGTAAAGTATATTTTTGTACCAAACCACATGGGAGTATGGAAAGGCTGAACCCCATAGTGCAGCCCAAAACCACTTTGACCTCCAGATAGACTCCTGGGGAAGTGTTCACCAAGCCAGTGGTAACAAGATGATGGATGTGGAGGGGGAAAAGACTGCTGGAAGACTTCATCTCCATTCCTGAAACATTTTTTAAAAACAGGGTCAGGGATTATATTCATTTTACTATACAAAAGGACATCATTGAGGAAAAGGTTGTTTCTAGGCTGTATCACAATAAATAATCTTGATTGTTTCTAGAACAGGGGTAGAAAAGTCCCAAGATCTTCAGAAGGGCTTGGTTTTTTCCTCACAGGATTCTTGCTCAGTGATGAGTTGAAAGCACAGGATAAGCTTCTAAGGGAGGAAAACAGCATTGGGGAGCAGGAGGCTGATGGTCCTCTTCAGGGTCTCAGTGTAAATGATAAATTGTCTAAAAATAAGGAATATTCCTGCCTCTAGAGAAATAAGGTGTACATAGTTAATGTAGCATATCTGGTCGACATTGTATTTGTATCTATTTGTAAAAAAAAACATGTCATATTTTATCATCTGGAATTTATTTGTACAGCAGTTAATGGTGTTGTAAAAAGAAAAATATGGGGATTGCTTAAAATACTGTAAAATAGATGGCAATATTGCTAGAGCTGGGACTCTGGTGAGCATCAGTCATTTTTAGTCCTTCTTGAGGACATTGCTGAAATTTATAAGAGGTCGAATGTTTCTAATCTTTCTTTCCTTTCTCAGTCTAAAAGTAGAGTTATATGCTCTTTGACTTACTATGATTCAAGCAATAGATTTTGAAGTCAATAATCGTTAAGCTGGGACATAGGATGCATTCTCCAAAAACATTAATCTAATTAGACACTAGCCACCCTATATATTTTACATAGATTAATATAAAACATATCCTCATTAAAAAATGTTTTTCTTGAATGTAAAAGATAGTCTTCCAAAGGATAGAAATATTTTAGTTCCAAGAGAAAAGCCATCACATTACTTGGGATCTGTAGTTTTCATGCCTGTGAAATATTTATAATCCTCTCTCACCCCAAATAAAAAATCTCCTACATGTGAACATAGCCTGTCACTCATTTGCCATGAGGTATGTGCCATCTCCCTGCAGTGCTATAGTTCTCCCATTGTCTTCCTGTCTAGTTAGTGGGTAGCTTTGTAGATGGGTGTGTATAGTTAGTTCTTGCTTTTTGATGCAGTTTTTTCCTAGAGGCCAACTACTGTTGCTTTTGTTTATTATGATATTGACATTTTGGGTTAAGCAAGTTGGGTGGGAAAGGTGGTCAGATGTCAAATATAACTTATTAGGAGGAACAGTGAACTGTGAAGTGGTTAGAAAAAAAAAAACTTATTAGATTAGACCTAGGAAATCCAAGCTGACCCCTTTGCCTAACTTCCCTAGAGAAAAACCTAGAACTTGATCATCCCTTTATAGGAGACCCCTAAGTTGTTCTCAGGGGTTGGAGATGATGTTCTGGAGGGAGTACAAGCAAATAATCTACTTCTGGTAATCTGAGGGTGCTTTGCATATTTGGCCATTGCTCAGAAGAATAGAGGTTACATTATATTACATTATATGAACATTATTTCGTTTTTCTATAGCCCTTTGTAGTTTGCAAAGCACTTTTCCATATGTGTGTCCTCTCCTCCACACCATAGCCCCCTGAGGAAGTAATTGTTGTCCCCATTTTATAGATGAAAAGACTGAGGCACAGAGGAGCTAAATACCTTGTTCAAGGTTATACAATGTGTGTCATTATGAGGCCTGGAATCAGGGCTCCTAACTCTAAAGCACATGTTTTTTCAACTATATGCAGAAATTGCCTAGCGATGGACACAGGAAATCTGGGAGGAAGAGTTCTACTTGTGGATGTTTTAATTTTTTTTAAATATCAGGAGCAATCCAGGGCCATACAGCTACAAAGCACTTAGTGAAAAGAACACAGGAAGATTTACTATCTGAAGCTAGTTATTAGTGATTAGAAAACAAAACTGCCAGTTTGTGCTTCATTAAGGTGAACTCATCTCTCCAAACAGGGAGGGAAAATTTGCATTCCCTAGCAGTTGCTGCATGTGTGTGTACAGACTGCACAATTCTAAGAAATTGTGCAAAATGGCATACCTGACTTTCTCCCAGATACACCGCCCCCCACCTCCTCCCAAAAAAGGTCAGGATTAAAGGTGGTGAGAAGTGAACATTTATTAAACAGAAGTTAAACCAATAGAGAAAGGAGGTTTGTTGGAGTCTTAAGAGGATTTTGACTATGTAGAAATTCCTTGAAACAGACCTTAAAAGGTATTGAAAAATTGAATCACAAAGAAAGTTTACCTTTAAATACTTGTTAAAGGCTCCTAGGTCATGGTTATAATATTTCTCAATGGGAAAAAAAGTCTTAAAATTTGTTTTAAATAATATCCTCTAATGTCTCCAGCTTTTTGCTTCTGGAAATAATTTGCTTTAAAATATAAATCAATCACAAAGTGATCTACCACTGAAATCAGTCTAAGAAAGTAGTATGGGATGCATTGCACTATGTTATTTCCTCTAAAGGCATGAGCCCCATAAACTGTGGCATCTGGCAGCAGGATGCCATCAGTCCTTTAGAAAGCCTAATATTGGGCCGGGTGCAGTGGCTCACGCCTGTAATCCCAGCACTTTGGGAGGCCAAGGTGGGTGGATCACAAGGTCAGGAGTTCGAGACCAGCCTGGTCAACATGGCGAAACCCCGTCTCTACTAAAAACTTAAAAATTAGCCGGGTGTATGTGCCTGTAGTCTCAGCTACTTGGGAGGCTGAGGCAGGAGAATCACTTGAACCTGGATGGCAGAGGTTGCAGTGAGCCGAGATGGCACCATTTCACTCCAGCCTGGGCAACAGAGCAAGGCTCTGTCTCAAAAAAAAAGGAAGAAAAAGAAAGCCTAATATTGGGAGAATGTTTGTGTTAGGATTGGAAATGTGTTTATTTTTAAATAAGATAGCACTGATATGAATCTTATTTGGAAATTACAGATACTGCCATTAAGCGATGCTTTTATCTTCATTAATTCATTTTAGTAAGCGCCTATGCATTTCTGATGGTTAGGTGCCCTAGGTAGTGTTAAGTATGTCCATGTCCTCCCTTACTCCCCTCTCACTCCCTCTACCCTCTATCCCCCAGGGTTCTTTTATTAATGGAATTTCTCCAGTTATAGAGAAAAAAATGACATTTGAAAACTAAAGCTCATTTATATTAATACTAAAGTCCTGTGGGCCTAGTGCGTTACTCTTCCCAGTGATACCTAGATTTTAAGAGTAGAGAACAGAGGAAACATGGGATGAGAGGAGAGAGGTTTTTTAGACATTTGTAGACACCTCAAATTATATCACTATTCTCTAGCGCCAATATTTCCAGGTAAATTGACCATTAAAGCAATACTCACCTACTAGTTTATTTTGGTCAGCTGAGTGCCATCAGGATATTTAGCCCTTTAAGTACTGTTTTGGGAGTAGAAAACTAAAGCAACAATGCTTCCTCTTGACAGCTTTGATTGGAACGGGGTTATTAGATCATTCACCTTAGTCCTACACTTTTTAGGATGCTTGGTGAACATAACACCACTTATAATGAACATCCCTGGTTCCTATATTTTGGGCTATGTGGGTAGGAATTGAATTTCCAAATCTCAAGGCAAGCTCTCTGACAAAAAGTTCAGAGAAGTAAAAAGCAACCCAGTGTAACCTATTACAGCAAGAAAAGCATTTCTGGCTTCATCCACAAAGAACCTTTGGTCTGTTATACTATTCTTGATAGTAAGGAGTTTGGGAGCTAAAATAAATTCGGCATGTGCGGGGGAGTAAGGGAAGGTTAGTGCATTTTTCTGTTTAATGTTTAACCCTGAGCCAGTGTCTATGCCAAAGGGAAAGGCAGGAAGAATACACTCATACATCTGAAGAAGTCAAATAATATCAAACGGCCTAAAGGTTATGGATCATTAAAATGTCAGTGGTTGAATGATGTTTGCTCAAAGGCAATTTGGGAATCTTTCTTGCTACTTATGCATACGCAATAACTGCAGCAGCAGCCCTAGAAAGTAAGCCCAGGGCTTCAGATCTAAGTTAGTCCAAAAGCTAAATGATTTAAAGTCAAGTTGTAATGCTAGGCATAAGCACTCTATAATACATTAAATTATAGCCCGAGCAATTAGGGAATGTTTCTGAAACATTAAACTTGTATTTATGTCACTAAAATTCTAACACAAACTTAAGAAACGTGTCTCATACGTATGCTGTACTAGGCTTCATCATGCATTTCTAAATTTGTGTATGATTTGAATATATGAAAGAATTTATACAAGAGTGTTATTTAAAATTATTAAAAATAAATGTATATAATTTGTACCTATTGTAGATTTGTTGTTTACTTTTTTATGTGGTCAGAGTTGTTTGATGTCTTCAAATACATGCCAAGGATCATTTATTTTCAGCCCACTTCATAAAAATCTTTGAACCCTTCATTTATTGGCCATGTATTTTGTTTAAGTTCATTTAAAGAATGTTTTCTACTTGGGGGGAAGAAAAAATCCATGAAGAAGATTCCCTGTCTTAGAGGAAAACAAAACCTGAGAAGAAAATATATTAGCATATATTTTTGTTTGTGCTTTTGCCTATTCCCTCAGAGATCCATCGGATTTTATAGAGAAAACTTGCTCACTTTGGATTTCTTTGTCACACATATGAAGAATTTCCTTTCTTTGGTAGAAATCTGAAGAGAAACCATATTCTACATGTTTATTAGGTAACTTGTAATGAGCGTACATCTTTTTAATATTTTAAGCTACTCTTGAAGAACCTGTATTTTGATAAAGCTAGATGGTGTTTAATGGGATGCCATCTGAGAGATTCCTTTATTTGAAAAAAAAAGAAAAAAAGAAAAAACAAGTCGGGCATTTCTTTGTGCTGAGAACTTTATAAACTTAAACTGTTTTATTCAACTTCAGTTGGTTGACATTTAAATTTTTAAACTCTATTTTTTCTTTCTTTTCTAGCCACACAAGAAAACAGGTTTTATCACTTTATAATAACACCTTATGTTGAGGCCGGGCGCGGTGGCTCAAGCCTGTAATCCCAGCACTTTGGGAGGCCGAGGCGGGCGGATCACGAGGTCAGGAGATCGAGACCATCCTGGCTAACACGGTGAAACCCCGTCTCTACTAAAAATACAAAAAATTAGCCGGGCGTGTTGGCGGGCGCCTGTAGTCCCAGCTACTCAGGAGGCTGAGGCAGGAGAATGGCGTGAACCCGGGAGGCAGAGCTTGCAGTGAGCCGAGATTGCGCCACTGCACTCCAGCCTGGGGGACAGAGCAAGACTCCGTCTCAAAAAAAAAAAAAAAAAAACACCTTATGTTTATACATGTGGTTCTGTAATGTATATGAATTGGGTATTAAGGGAAAAGCATAAGCATGGCAGAAATCTAAACAAATTACAGTTTCAAGAGAAAGTATATATATACAAACAAGTAAGGACATTTGCGAGGTTGCATTATCAAAACTGGTTGTATTCATTTTCCATAGGAGTATAAGACATCTATGTTTTAGGAAAATTCCACATGCTCCATTATAATTAAGTCAGTAACTTCAAAGTAACAGTGTGCTTACTTATATTTTATAAGTTAAGCTGAATTAAAAACGTTTTTCATGAGATGATAGCATTAGGAGTGTTGACAGGCTGAAAATCAACATTCTATCTAAATCAATGTTAAAATTGTAGTTTTACCTATAAGTCAGTCTTTCAAGGATATTTTAGGAGGAATTATTGTAGTAATTGTACAGGCTTTCTAGTACTTCTGTGTACAAAATGAAAGCCATCAGACAATGTTACATTTACAATGCGCTGCTTGTTTGTATTAATCATAAGTAGATTTTAAACCTTGTCTGTTTAATGGAACACTGCACTTCAAACAGTTGCAAAAGAAAACAGGCAAAATGTTTTCTTTGTATGTAATAAGAGTAGGTTTGGGTAATAAAGGAAGTATTTGGGAGGAAATCTTCTTTTGTGGTTTCCTTTGTGTTGTCAGACAAACTGCTGAAATTGTATATGTCGGTATTGGTTCTTTCAATCTTTGACCCAAAGAAGGAAAAGTCTCAGCTCTTCCCATGTTAATTACTATTCCAATTCAACCGTGTTAAACTCATACAATTTCCTACATATGCCAGGTTATATGATGTCTTCCTCCTTTTACTGGTACTGCTTCCCCTACCTATAATATCCTTGAGAATGCTCATTCATTCTTTGCAAACCTTTGATAAAAGGAAGTTGATCAATTCTTAAATTTGTACCTCCATTTTGCCTAATGAATACTTCTACTACTGCACATGTTTTATGATAAATACTTATTAGTTTGTGCCTTCCCCAGTGAACTCTGTATTCCTTGAAATCAGGAGCGTTTATTCTTCTGCCTCTGGCATCTGGCATGTTGCTGGTACATTGCGGGTGCTCAGTAAGTGATGGTTTATGTACAAAAGGTAGTTGACAATACAAGAGTTGGTATGCGAACTTATTTGTTGAAGTATGGCAAGAAAAATTCTATACAATGGATAGGATAATATTTCTTATTCAAGAGAGGTGTCAATTTTACATAGGTTTCAGAGGTTCTGAGAAACCCTTGAAATTTCATGCTGTTTTGTTTATTGATGTAATTGTGTTTCTTTTTTTCTGGAGAGAAGACCCATACTTTAATCACTGTCTCAAAAGGATCCACGATCGGCCCGGCGCAGTGGCTCACGCCTGTAATTCCCAGCATTTTGGGAGACCGAGGTGGGTGGATCACCTGAGGTTAGGAGTTTGAGACCAGCCTGGCCAACATGATGAAACCCCATCTCTACTAAAATACAAAATTAAGCCAGGCACGGTGACGGGCGCCTGTGATTTCACTTACTCAGGGGGCTGAGGCAGGAGAATTGCTTGAACCTGGGAGGCGGAGTTTGCAGTGAGCCAAGTTTGTGCCAGTGCACTCCAGCCTGGGTGACAGAGTGAGACTCTGTCTCCAAAAAAAAAAAAAAAAAAAGATACATGATCCCTAAAGGATAAACAACTAATTGAATGATTATTACTTCATTTTTCAGCAATCAAAATCCTCCCACTGAATGTAAATTGGCACAATTGGTAACTTGGTCTTTATTTCAGGAAGTCCACTTCTAGGAAATCTTCATAAGGAAATGACCTAAAAAGCAGAGACTTCACAAAATTTTTTTCAGACTGGTGTATAAAGTTTCAAAAATTGGGGATAAATTCTAGATGTTCAAGAACAGAGATGTAGGCTGGCACGGTGGCTCACACCTGTAATCCCAGTACTTTGGGAGGCTGAGGCAGGTGGATCACTTGAGATCAGGAGTTCGAGACCAGCCTGACCAACATGGCGAAACCCCATCTCTACTAAAAATACAAAAATTAGCCAGGTCTGGTGGCGCATGCTTGTAATCCCAGCTACTTGGGAGGCTGAGGCAGGAGAATGGCTTGAACCTGGGAGGCAGAGGTTGCAGTGAGCCGAGATCGTGCCGTTGCCCTCCAGCTTGGGAGACAGAGTAAGACTCCTTCTCAAAAAAAAAAAAAAAAATTGAATAGAGATGTAGTTTAGGGCATATACTTGATGAGATAACATACAGTCACTAAGAGGGATTAGGGAGAATTATTAAAAACTGAATCAAAGTTAAATGAAGAAAAATGATATGTTTTGAAGATGTACATGTAATTTCACTCCTGGTATATAATTTAGAGAAACTCATATATGTGCACCAGAAGCTGCATTTCAAATTCTTCGTTGCAACATTATTTATTATAGCAAAATAATTGGAAACAGTCCAAATGTCTGTCAGTAGAAGAATTGTGGTCTATCCATATACTTTGAACAGAATTTTATGCAGTCATGGAAAATGAATGAACTATAGCTATATACATCAATGTGGATGAATCACAAAAACAATGTGGAGCAAAAAAAAGTAAGTCATAGAGGCCAGGTATGTAATCCCAGCACTTCGGGAGGCCGAGATGGGCAGATCACTTGAGGTCAGGAGTTCGAGACCAGCCTGGCCAACATGGTGAAACCCCGTCTCTACTAAAAATACCAAAATTAGCCAGGCGTGGTGGCAGGCACCTGTAATCCCAGCTACTCGGGAGGCTGAGGCAGGAGAATTGCTTGAACCTGGAAGGCGGAGGTTGCAGTGAGCCGAGATCATGCCACTGCACTCCAGCCTGGGTGACAGAGTGAGACTCTGTCTCAAAAAAAAAAAAGAAAAAAAAAAATTAGCATTTTGAATGAATGAAAATGAAACAACATTTCAAAATTGTGGAATGCAGCTAAAGCAGTATTTAGAGAAAAGCTCAGAGTACTAAATGTCTGTATTAGAAAAAAGACTTCAAATTAATGACGTAAGCTTCTATCTTAAAAAGCTAGAAAACGAAGAGCAAAATAAACCCAAGGTATGCAAGTAGGAAATAACAAAGACAAGAGCAAAAATAAAATAGAAAACATAAATAAAAAACGGAGCTAAAAGCTAGATCTTTGAGAAATTCAATAAAATTTATAGACTTCCAGACAGATGATCAGAAAAATTAAGAGAGGGAGAAAACACACACACACAGAAAAAAACAGTACCAGGAATGAGAGAGGGGAAATCACTATACATCCCATAAATATTAAAAGGATAATAAAGGGGTCAGGCATGGTGGCTCATGCCTGTAATCCCAGCACTTTGGGTGACTGAGGTGGGGGGATCACTTGAGGTCAGCGGTTTGAGAGACCAGCCTGGCCAACATGGTAAAACTCCGACTCTCCTAAAAAAATACAAAAATTAGCCAGGCCTTGCACCTGTAGTCCCAGCTACACGAGAGGCTGAGGCATTCGCTTGAACCTGGGTGGCCGAGGTTGCAGTGAGCCGAGATTGCTCCACTTCACTCCAGTCTGGGTGACAGAACAGAGCAAGGACCCGTCTAAAAAAAAGGATAATAAAGGAAGTTTATGCCAACAAATTTGATGACTTACGTGAAATGTACATATTCCTTCAAAGACACAAACCATGCTCACTCAAAAAGAAATAGATAACCTAAGTAGCCATATTACCTTTATTTAATTTAATTTGTAGTTAAAAACTATTTATTTGTTTATTTATTTATTTATTTGTGAGATGGAGTCTTGCTCTGTTGCCCAGGCTGGAGTGCAATGGTGCGATCTCAGCTCCCTGAAACCTCTGCCTCCCGGGTTCAAGCGATTCTCCTGCCTCAGCCTCCCAAGTAGTAGGATTACAGGTGTGCACCACAATGCCTGGCTAATTTTTGTATTTTTTGTAGTAGAGACGGGGTTTCACCATGCTTGCCAGGCTGGTCTCGAACTCCTGACCTCGTAATATGCCTGCCTTGGCCTACCAAAGTGTTGGGATTACAGTCATGAGCCACACCATGCCTGGCCTATAGTTAAAAACCTTTCACAGGCCATGTGTGGTGGCTCACACTGTAAACCAGCACATTGAGAGGCCAAGGCAAGAGGACTGCTTGAGCCCAGGAGTTTGAGGCCAGCCTGGGCAACAAAGTGAGACCCTGTCTCTACAAAAAAAAAGAAGAAGAAAGAAAAATTAGCCATGTGTGCTGGTATATGCCTGTAGTCCCAGCTATTTGGGAAGCTGAGGTGGGAGGATCACTTGGGCCCAGCATTTTGAGGCTGCAGTGAGCCGTGACTGCACCACTGCACTCTATCCTGGGCAATAGAGTGAGACCCTGTCTCCGAATAAACAAAAAATAAATCTTTCACAAAGAAAACTCCAGGTCCAGATAGCTTCACTGGTGAACTCTAGAAATATTTAAAGAAATATTACCAATTCTACACAAACCCTTCCAGAAAAATTAAAGAAGAAGCAATATTTCTCAACTCATTCTATGAAACCAGCATTATCCAAATAAAAAAAGAAGACATAACAAGAAAACTACAGACCAATGCCTCTCATGAATACAGACAGAAACATTTCTAAGAAAATTCAAGCAAATTTAAGTACAACAATGCACTTTAAAAAATAGTACTTCAAGGCTGGGCGTGGTGGCTCCTGCTTGTAATCTTAGCACTTTGGGAGGCCAAGGCGGGCGGATCACCCGAGGTCAGGACTTCGAGACCAGCCTGGCCAACATGGCAAAACCCCGTCTCTACTACAAAAAATACAAAAATTAGCTGGGCGTGGTGGCGCATACCTGTAATCCCAGCTACGTGGGAGGCTGAGGCAGGAGAATTGCTTGAACCCAGGAGGTGGAGGTTGCACCACTGCACTCCAGCCTGGGTGACAGATCAAGACTCTGTCTCACACACACACACACACACACGCACAAATAGTACTTCAGTACCAACTGGGGTTTATCACATAAGTGTAAGTTTGGTATAACATTTAAAAATCAATCAGTGTAATTCACAAAGGCTGAGAAATAAAAATAATATGATGATTACCTCAATAGCCGTACAAAAGGCATTTGGCAAAATCCAATATTCATTCATGATAAAAATGATGATGATGATGATGATACTCTTGTGTGTTGTGATATAATAAGAAATATAGGCTGGGCACAGTGTCTTACGCCTGTAATCCCAGCACTTTGGGAGGCCGAGGTGGGTGGATCACTTGTGGCCAGGAGTTTAAGACCAGCATGGCCCAACATGACGAAACCCTGTCTCCACTAAAAATACAAAAAAAATGGCCTGGCATGGTGGTGAACGCCTGTGATCTCAGCCACTCGGGAGGCTGAGGCAGGAGAATCATTTGAACCCAGGAGATGGAGGTTGCAGTGAGCTGAGATTGCGCCACTACACTCTAGCCTGGGCAACAGAGCGAAACCCTGTCTCAAAAAGAAAAAAAAAAAAGAAATATATATTTTGGTCTTTGTCTAGCTCCTAGCTTTTGTACAAGTTTCTAAATGATAGGAGCTGTAGTAGCATCTTAGGTTATATTTGGTTTTTGTCCCTGGCTCTTGTAATAGGTCCAGGGTGATAAAGGTGAAAGGAACAACTTTTGTTACTTATAATAAGCCCCTGTTGACCACACCTGAGATAATGAAGTGACTTTGGAAAAGCCCCTCAAGAGGAATCAACTGTATGTTTGGAAGATTGAAACGTTTAGCCCAGGAGGTTTTTTTTCGTTTGTTTATAGAGAGGGTCTCACTCTGTTACCCAGGCAGGAGTGCAATGGTGTGACCTTGGCTCACTGCAGCCTTGACCTCCCAGGCACAAGTGTTCCTCCCGCCTCAGCTTCCTGAGTAGCTGGGACTACAAGTGGACAGACTATAAGTGGACACCAGTACACCCAAATAATTTTTAATTTTTTTTAGAGACAGAGTCTTGCTATGCTGCTAGGGCTGGTCTTGAACTCCTGAGCTCAAGCGATCCTCCTGCCTTGGCCTCCCAAAGTGCTGGGATTATAGGCATGAGCCATTGTGCCCAGCTAAGGCCAGAAGGTCCAGGCTGCAGTAAGTCATGATCTTGTCACTACACTCCAGCCTGAGCAACAGAGTGAGGCCCTATCTGTCTCTTTCTCACACACACACACATACACACACAGACACACACACACACCCCTCACTATATGTTAGTAAATGAATAAGTGAATCAGCCGTATCACAGTTTCTACACTCATAAGTACAATAAAGGTGTGTAAGTATACTGCAGTCTGTAGGCTTTGAATTACTGCAAACTTAAACCGAAATCCCAATAACTGTTATTTTGGAAAGCATCAAGTCACTTGTAAGTAGGGATGTTTGTGAGTGACCCCGGGAACATACAGCACAAAATTCCCTTCAATGGAATGGTGCTGATGAAGCTCATTCCTTCGGTGTAGAGAGAGATCACGCTCACAGACCTGAATGCATGTCCTCAAACTCTGCGGCCTGGGCTGACTGAGTAGGAAGCAAATATAGTCCAATATATGGATGCTTTTGGTGCCCTCCCCTTCCTGCCTTCACTTTCACTAGCCTGCAGAACCAACAGGCTTCATCTCAGCTTTTTAATTTCCCCAAAACATTTTCTAAATGAGCCATTGTTACCTTTAATCACCATGGCTAGGGGGATTATCCAGCCTCATTTGAAGAAGCTATTTTTTGCAAAGAGATGAGATTCTTTCAGACAAGGATAAAAACATTAATGTTGTCTATTAAGATTCTGCTTTAGTCAAGATAATAATTTTAGGGTAATTAAGCAAATTGTATAGACTCCAGTGGGCCATTAATCCCAGTGGAATTGTCTGAAATGGAGAGGCCTTTAAATTTGAAAACAAGGAATTTGGCAACAGTTACATTTTGAATTTCCTTCAGTTAAAATGAAAAGGTTTCAATGTTAACAGGTACTGTCCTGGGTAAAGAATTTTATTTACTTATAATCTGTATCTCAACTTTTTGTATTAAAAGGTAGAGATCATTAAACCCTTAAATTAAGAGTTAAAGTATCAGTTAAGTATACTAAGGAGGAAGCAGAAACATACCAGAAAACCTAGGCTAAAGGCTAAGTTAGCAATTGGCACCCAGTTTAGCTATGAGCTGCCCAACAAACAACAACATAGATTATTTACCTGTATTACTAAGTCAAAGGTGCATACTGGAACATCAACATAAAATCGATTTTTCTTGGTTCTAAAAGATAATAGCTTACAGTACAAAAAGCATCAGCTTTGAAAGTGATATGGACAGGAGACAGGGAACTACTGAATAGAAGAGGGCGGTCCCTGGCAAAGGCCCCACCCTCAAGCCTGGAGACCTGCGGCCCTAAGTGGCAACAGGCATTTCTGTTTTCGCACCCAAAAAGTTGCTTTTTGCCCACCACATCCCCTATCCTGTACCCATATAAACCCCGAACTCCAGGCTCCAGAAGCAGACAAACAGGCGAGGAGGTGAGATAAGCAGAGGAACCACGGAGTGATGCAACAGAGAAAGAGACGAGGAGGAACGTCTGAATGCCCGGAGGAGTTTGGTTGGGGGTGGTCAGAGAGGAGTTTGACCACTGGATGGCCAAGCTCCACGGGAATATAATCTTCCTACTCCATCCCTCCTTCCAGCTCCCCATCCATCCCTCTAAAAACCACCTCTGCCACTCAGTAAAACCCCACATTCATCCTTCAAGCCCGCTTGTGACCTGATTCTTCCAGGATGCTGGGCAGGAGCTCACAATACAGAAAGCTATCACACTGGCCCTCTGACCTTGTGAAAAAGCAGACGGTCCATTGAGCTTGTTAATACTCAAGCCGTCCACGGGTAGGAGGGCTAAAAGGGCACACTATAACACATGCCCACTTGGGCTCCTGCAACTGTCCGTCTGTGTGCTCCCCCTCCCCTCAGGGGTTTGGGCAGCGGCAGTGACCAAACAGGTGAGCCACACCTGCCTTCACACATCCTGCGAGAGGGATCAGGGAACTCTCCCATTTCAAAAGCAGAGAGATATGGGTTTCTAGCACAGGCCTCACAACTGTAGGATCTTGGGCAAGTTAACAGATGGCTCTTCATCTTGTTGCCATTACCTATAAAAGTAATGACTTTTTAGTTATTACTAAACATGGGGTTTCGCCATGTCGCTCAGGCTGGTCTTGATGCTGAGCTCTTAGGGTTGCAGCGAGGTTAAGTGAAAACCTTATGTGAAGCATCACAGCACATGCAAGGTCTACAATGAATAGTTCCCTTCCTCTCTCCCTATTACTTAAGAGGTCTTTAGGCCGGGCACGGTGGCTCATGCCTGTAATCCCAGGACTTTGGGAGGCCAAGGCAGGTGGATCACGAGGTCAGGAGTTCAAGACCAGCCTGGCCAACATGGTGAAACCCCGTCTCTACTGAAAATACAAAAATGAGCTGGGTGTGGTGATAATGCGCCTGTAATCACAGCTACCCGGGAGGCTGAGGCAGGAGAATCACTTGAACCTGGGAGGCAGAGGTTGCAGTGAGCTGAGACGGTGCCATTGCACTCCAGCCTGAGCGACAAGAGCGAAACTCCATCTAAAAAAAAAAAAAAAGAGGTTTTTAATAAAAACTTTACAAAAAATGCAATGTTTTTCTATCTCTAGTGAGTGGAGAATTGGATCAGGTACCAGCTGGTTTGCTTCCTGACTAGAAAACCAATCTACAGCCCAGTATTTGAGGAAGGCTACTTTTGGGTTTTGGGTATACTTAAATGAAATCAGACACCTCCCTAAGTTGAATTGCTGCTGTTTCTGTGTTTTCAGTGAGTGGTCTGTGGCCAGGACGGCAACCACAGGAGGCTGAAAGAAGCAAAGTGACATGTTGTTGGCATTCTATGGTTCCACAGGGATCCAAGAACAAATGCCATATTTGCCTATGGGAAATGGGTAGGAAGTTGGTATTGTGAAGTGAGGAGAGCACAGGCCTGGGAGTCTGCCCATTTTGGGCCTATTCTTGCTCTGTTATGCACTTGTAGAGGGAACTTGGGCAGGCCGCTGAATCCATCTGGATCTGTTTTTCCACTGGTAAATCCAAGAAGTTTAGTTAAATGTTCTCTGTGCGACCTTTTTAATTCTTGTATTCTATTCGGTGGGAAGATAAGGGTGTTCAGAGTAAGATAATTAATTCTGGTTAAGATTTATTAATTAATTCTTTCCTCAGTATTTATTAAACACCTATTATCTGCCAGGCACTATAATAGACCAGAGGGTGTAGAATTAAAAGTTCCTGCTCTCCAAAGCAGCCAGACACAACAGTATGTACTGCATGATTCCAGTCCTAGGAAACTGTTGAAAGACAAATCTTGGCTGGGCATGGTGGCTCATGCCTGTAATCCTAGTACTTTGGGAGGCTGAGACTGGAAAAAAGCTTGAGTCCAGGAGTCTGAGACCAGCCTGGGTGACATGGTGAAATACTATCAGTACAAAAAATACTAAAATTAGCTGGGCGTGGTGGCATGTGCCTGTAGTACCAGCCACTCGGGAGGCTGAGGCGGGAAGATCACTGGAGCCCAGGAGGTCGAGGCTGCAGCGAGCTGTGATTGCACCACTGCGCTCTAGCCTGGGCGACAGAGACCCTGTCTCAAAACAAAAACAACAAAAAACAACAAAAAACAAAAAACAAAGGAAAGAAAGAAAAAAAACAATTTTTTTGTTGTTGTTTTGATACAGCATCTCACTCTGTTGCCCAGGCTGGATGGAGTGTAGTGGCGTGATTTTGGCTCACTGCAACCTCTGCCTCCCAGGTTCAAGGGATCCTCCTGCCTCAGCTTCCTGAGTAGCTGGGACTACACATGTGCCACCATGCCCAGCTGATTTTTGTATTTTTAGTAGAGATGGGGTTTCACCATGTCACCCGGGATGGTCTTGAACTCCTGGCCTCACGTGATCTACCCACCTTGGCCTCCCAAAGTGCTGGGATTACAGGCGTGACCCATCGTTGCCATCTCATGCCCCACTAATTTTTAATTTTTTCTTTGTAGAGACGAGGACTCCCTATATTGAGTAGGCTGGTCTCGAACTCCTGGGCTTAAGCAATCCTCCTGCTTTGGCCTCCCAAAGTTTTGGTATTATAGGTCTGAGCCACCACAACCGGCCCGAAAAGACAAATCTTTAATAAGGAAAAGTAGAACAGTGAGGCCGGGTGCGGTGGCTTATGCCTGTAAACCAAGCACTTTGGGAGGCTGAGGTGGGTGGATCACCTGAGGTCGGGAGTTTGAGACGAGCTTGCCCAGCGTGGTGAAACCCTGTCTCTACTAAAAAATACAAAAATTAGCTGGGTGTGGTGGCACACGCTTGTAATCCCAGCTACTCAGGAAGCTGAGGCAGGAGAATTACTGAACCTGGGAAGCGGAGGTTGCAGTGAGTCGAGATCGCGCCATTGCACTCCACCTTGCGCGACAAGAACAAAACTCTGTCTCAAAAAAAAAAAAAAAAAAAAAAAGCCGGGCGCGGTGGCTCACGCCTGTAATCCCAGGACGTTGGGAGGCTGAGGCGGGTAGATTACGAGGTCAGGAGATGAGACCATCCTGGCTAACACGGTGAAACCTCGTCTCTACTAAAAAATACAAAAAATTATCTGGGGGTGGTGGCGGCGCCTGTAGTCCCAGCTACTTGGGAGGCTGAGGCAGGAGAATGGCGTGAACCCAGGAGGCAGAGCTTGCAGTGAGGGGAGATCGCGCGACTGCACTCCAGCCTGGGTGACAGAGTGAGACTCCGTCTCAAAAAATAAAAAATAAAAGAACAGTGATTTCCTGAGGGGGAAAGGAGATTGACTTGGACTGTATCACAAGGAACCTTGTGGGGTGATGGAAATGTTTCATTATCTATGCTAATACAGTAACCACTAGCCCCATGTGGCTATTTAAATTTTAATTAAGATAAACATTTTAGGGCCGGGCGTGGTGGCTCACGACTGTAATCCCAGCACTTTGGGAGGCCGAGGCGGGCGGATCACGAGGTCAGGAGATCGAGACCATCCTGGCCAACACGGTGAAACCCCGTCTCTACTAAAAATACAAAAATTAGCCGGGCATGGTGGTGGGCGCCTGTAGTCCCAGCTACTCAGGAGGCTGAGGCAGGAGAATGGCGTGAACCCGGGAGGCGGAGCTTGCAGTGAGGCGAGATCGCGCCACTGCACTCCAGCCTGGGTGACAGCGAGACTCCGTCTCAAAAAAAAAAAAAAAAAAAAAGATAAACATTTTAAAAATTCAATTCCTCAGTCACATAGCTACATTTCCAGGGTTCAATAGCCACAAGTGGCTAATGGCTATTATATTGGACAGTGCAGATTTAGAATATTGTATTTCCATCATCCAAGAAAGTTCTGTTGGAGAGCTCTGTTCTATCTCTCTCTTTCCTTTTTTTTTTTGAGACAGGATCTTGCTCTGTAGCCCAGGCTGGAGTGCAGTGGTGTGATCTCAGCTCACTGCAACCTCCACCTCCTGGGTTCAAGAAGTGATTCTCCTATTTCAGCCTCTGGAGTAGCTGGGATTACAGGCACACACCACCATGCCCAGCTAATTTTTGTATTTTTAGTAGAGATGGGGTTTCACCACATTGGCCAGGCTGGTCTCGAACTCCTGGCCTCAAGTGATCTGCCCACCTTAGCCTCCCAAAGTGTTAGGGTTATAGGCATGAGCCACCACACCCAGCCTGCTATTCTGTATCTCTTGATTGTGATGATGGCTACATGAGTATGTAAGTTTGCCAGAACTCACCAGAATGTATACTTGAAGTGGGTACACCTATTTTGTGTAAATTCTATCTCAATAAAGTTGATTTAAAATATTAACATTGGCCAGGTGTGGTGGCTCACGCCTGTAATTCCAGCACTTTGGGAGGCCAAGGTGGGCAGATGACTTGGGTTGGGAGTTCAAGACCAGGCTGGCCAATATGGTGAAACCCTGTCTCTACTAAAAATACAAAAATTAGCTGGGCATGGTGGCACGCACCTGTAGTCCCAGCTACTTGGGAGACTGAAGCAGGAGAATCGCTTGAACCTGGGAGGTGGAGGTTGCAGTGAGACGAGATCATGCCACTGCACTCCAGCCTGGGCTACAAGAGTGAAATTCTGTCTCAAAAAATAAAACGAAGTGAAGATAAAATATTGGCATTGCCTCTCCTAGCCTCAAGGAGTTCACAATGTGGCAGCCAAGTTAACAATTACAGACCTAAATGTCACAATGATGATAAGCTCAAGGTATTCTGGGAGTCCAGAGGTGGGAAATCTACCCAAACTGGGTCCCAAAACTTTCTCTTAAACTGTTGTTTAGAGGACCCTAGGACTCACAGAGAAGGGGAAGGAAGTATATTTTAGACTCTAAGAGTCACTGGCATGTGTAGTTCTTTTGTGTGAATTAGAAAAAAGGTATCCCTGCTTTGGGATAAACTCACAGCTTGTCCAGCACAGCAGGGACACAATTTCAGCCTCCACCTCTCCTTTGGTGGATGTGCTTGTGTAGGGCACAGCCTGTGCAGTGTACTTGGCATGTCACACAGGAGGACACATGCAAGGAAAAGGGGACTGTCATTTATCCCTTTAAGGAAGGAGGCACTGCAGCTGCCACAAGTGTGTTCATCCTTCTCTAGATCCTGCTCTGTGCTCTCAATGTGAATTCACTGTATTTAAGGGAGATGCAAAGTTTACCGTCCCCTCCTACAAGTCACAAGACATTAAGTTCTTCTTTTAATCTGCAAAATGTCCAGACAGTTGATTAATTCAATTATCCTTCTCTGCCTAGAGCTATCGCTACTTTACATATTCAATGTGCAGCTGGAGAGGGTGCTTGAAAGCACTCTCTGGCATCCTAGGATAATTTTTCCAGCAGCTTTTAGATCTCTGTTAGCCAGACCCTGGATTTAAGTGGGTGGGGATGTGGCCACGGTATTGAGGATGATCAATTTAGGTAGGAGATCTTGACATGGGACATATCTCTGGCTCCTGCAAGTTTCAAAAAGCTCAGGAACCACCTTTTGTGAATCAGGAAATGGAGGTCCAAGCTCCTCTCTGTCACTAGCTTGCTGTGTGACTTTGGGAAAATCGGTTCATGTCTCTGAGCCTCAATTTCCTTATCAGTAGAAGAATGATAACAAACTTATCTTAGAGCCGTTGTGAGGTAGAATCAAGGGATGAAGAATGTGACACGGGCTTTTTAAATAGTTGCATCAAGTAGGGATTTTATCTGATCTCTGTGGGCCTTCAAACATGAGGAGCCAGTGCACATAATTGTATGTACAGGTTTTTATCCTGCTTTTGCAGGGTATAGGTCTTACTTGTAAAACGGCCTTCCCCAAATGCTCAATCAGAATGACTTAATCCCCTCTGTGATCCTAGAATCTCACTGTTCTTTTTCTTTCTTTCTTTTTTTTTTTTTTTTTTTGAGATGAAGTCTTGCCCTGTCACCAGGCTGGAGTGCAGTGGCGCGATCTCCACTCACTGCAACCTCCACCTCCCAGGTTCAAGCGATTCCCCTACCTCAGCCTCCCGAGTAGCTGGGACTACAGGTGCGTGTCACCACACCCAGCTAATTTTTTTTTGTATTTTAGTATAGGCGGGGTTTCACCATGTTGGCCAGGATGGACTCGATCTCCTAACCTTGTGATCTGCCCTCCTTGGCCTCCCAAAGTGCTGGGATTACAGGCGTGAACCACCGTGCCCGGCCCTGTTATCTTTCTTATATCAACAAAGCATTTAAAATGTTTTGCTTTGTTTTATAATTATGTATGTGCATTTTCACTAGCTTCTTGAGGACAGGTATTCAGTGAACGGCACTATGGCCTAGTGCCTAGTGGTTAAGAACATGGGCTTTCGGATGAATTTTGGGTTCAAATCCCATCTCCACAACTGAGCTACGTGGATGGTGTCAGGGGGCAAAACTTTCTCTTTAACCTGTCTGGTTCAGTACCTGAGGGTTCTGTGAATTAAATGGACAAAAGACAGATTAACAGGAGAAAAGGCATATTAATTTTTATTAATAGTTATGTGCACAAGAGTTCATAGAAAAGAAGAAGTGAAACTCAAATAAGTGGTTAGGCTCCAGGGCTTTTATCCCATTATAACAAAAGAAGGGAGTGTTGAGTTTCAAGGCCGATAAATCACGGGGAAGTGATTAGGGAATATATGGGGGAAACTAATGGTAGACAAGGAGGAGGCACATCTTCACAAAGGGAAATTTATGTCCTGCTTCAGGGTAGAAAAGGAGAAGGCAGAAAATTCTTTCTGCATCTGTTGATTCTCAATTGTCTTCAGCTCAAAATAATCCTTATGCAAAAGTGGCATATGGTTGGGATGGCATATTTTGATCCCCTTCAATGGCCAGGCAACTGTTTCTTCTCTTTGTACTTCAGTTTTGTCAACCATAAAGTTAGAGCATAATCAGTTCTTGTTTCATAAGGTTATTGTGAGGATTGAATGCAAAGTATATAACACAGTACCTGGCACATACAAAGAGCTTAATATATGGTAGCTAATTTTAGTTATTCGTGGAACATCACAGCCGAAGGGGCCTCAATGTTGTAGTGTAATGCACTCAGCATACAGATAAGAAAATAGGCCCAGAAAGTTGAACTGGGAGGTTGGTATTAATCTTATATTATGTTGATGTGTGTTACCATCCCTAGTCCAATAATCTATATTCTATTCCTTTGATATTTGGTATTTCTCATTCCACTTTCCATCTTGAGAAAAACTCAGGACTTAGAGTTAATTTGACAAACTGGCATTGAGCATCTACTATGGGCACAGCCTTGGGCTACATGTTGGGCCCAGAAGGCATCACTGGCTTTATCACCCTGCTCTTCAGAGAAGGCAGCGGGTACTAATTGAGAACTGGTCCCTAATAAGGACTGCTGGTGTTGAGGGTTGGTTGGTAAGAGGTCTTGGGAGCAAGGGGGCAGACGCGTGAGCCAGAAATACTGCCAACTGTGGGACCAGACAGGCATGGGTTTGAATCTCAGCACGGCCATGGTTTAGAAGGGCAGCTTGGGCCGGGCGCAGTGGCTCATGCCTGCAATCCCAGCACTTTGGGAGGCCGAGGTGGGCAGATCACGAGGTCAAGAGGTTGAGACCATCCTGGCCAACATGGTGAAACCCTGTCTCTACTGAAAATACAAAAATTAGCTGAGTGCGATTGTGTGCGCCTGTAGTCCCAGCTACTTGGGAGGCTGAGGCAGGAGAATTGCTTGAACCTGGGAGGCGGAGGTTGCAGTGAGTCGAGATCGTGCCACTGCACTCTAGCCTGGGGACAGAGCAAGACTCTGAAAAAAAAAAAAAAAAAAAAAAAGGAAGGGCAGCTTGGCCAAATCTAGGACAGTTTGTGCAACAAATAATGATAGTAATGGATTATAACACATAAAATAAACCAATATCCATGACTCCATAATGATGTAAATCAAGAATTGAATAAATGAATAAATGGGGGAGAAGAGAAAGCTCTTCCTTACTTACAGTAGAATTCCAATAAATATAGAAAGGATAATGAAAATAGAGAATCACCAATTGGCAAATACTACTGTGAAAATTGTTTTGGGTAAGAATTATCAATAGATGCTAAAATTAGTGGGTGAAAGTATACAAACTGAATACACAGCTTCATATATCTTTCCACAAGATTAGTATTAATTACAAAAGGAAAAACAGTAATTTTATTGCAGGCACCACCTTAGTCAAGAAATAAGTGTTAACATCACTCACTAATGATACATATTAACATTCTGTGCCTCCTGATATGCAACCAAGGAAGGGTATGTCACTTTTGTGGTATTCTTGTCAAAAGTGCATAACCTGGGCTCAGCACGGTGGTTCACACCTGTAATGCCAGGGCTTTGGGAGGCTGAGGCTGGAGGAGCACTTGAGCCCAGGAGTTAGAGGCGGCAGTGAGCCATGACAGTGCCACTGCACTTCAGCCTGGGTGACGGAGTGAGACCCTGTCTCTGAAAAAAAAAAGGTGCATAACTTCAATTTGATCCTGAGAAAACACCACACAAACTCAAACTGAAGAACATTCCACCAAATAACTGGCAACATTTAGACAGTGCCAATGCTGGCTGGGTGCAGTGGCTCACACCTGTAATCCCATTACTTTGGGAGGCCGAGATGGGCAGATTATCTGGGTCAGGAGTTCAAGACCAGCCCGGCCAACATGGTAAAACTCCATCTCTACAAAAATACAAAAATTAGCTGGGCATGGCGGTGCATGCCTTGTATTCCTAGCTACTTGGGAGGATGAGGTGGGAGGATCACTTGAACCTGGGAGGCAGAGGTTGCAGTGAGCTGAGATCGTGCCACTGGACCCCAGCCTGGGTGACAGAGTGGGACTGTGTTTCAAAAAGAAAAACAAAAACAAAAACAAAAAGCATGTTAATGCCGTGAAAGACAGAACTGTCAGAGACTGGAGAGTAACGAGATGTAACAAGTAAATGCAATGTGGAATATTGGATTGGATCCTGGACCAGCAAAAGGGAATTAATGGGAAAAGATTAAATTTAAATAAGATCTGTAATAAGTAGTATTGTATCAATGTAATTTCTTATTTTTGACAATTGTGCTATGGTTGTGGAAGATGTTAATATTTTAGAAATTCTTTGTACTATTTTTGCAACTTTTTTCTAAGTTTGAAATTATTTCTAAATAAAAAGCTAAGAAAGAAGGAAAGAAAAAAAAGTGTGATCTTTGGGAAATCTCTTCCCCTCTCTGAGCCTTTAGTTTCTTCTTCTGTAGAGTAGGGCGATCACCCCAATTCACTTCACAGCATCATGAGGATAAAATGGAAGAGTGCAAAGTAGCAGCATTGCACATATATTGATCCTATAAAAAGTTATTCTTGCTGTTAGTAATGGCAGTTCAAGTGTCTTGATCTGTTAAAGCTTCAGGAGGGTTCCACGCAAATGAAAAACATCTGACTGCAAGCTACTTCCTCCCAGCCATTTGATATGACCTTGTCTGAGGAAATAATAATGCCAGCTTTGTGGTTGGGTGGCTGTTGTCAAGGAGATAGCCCCAGATAGCCCAAACAGCTGGTGGTAGTGACGTCACCTCTAGGCTTGGCAGAAAGATCATGGTGAGACAGAGACAGGACAAAGGCCTCTGTCTCTGACCATGAAACCACTACAGTAGCAGGAAAACCAACTTCCAAATAGCCTTTCCTTTGTGCAATTGATTCTATTTTCAGTTTCTAGGTTCACTAAAGGGTTTAGCATGCAACCCAGGGACATGGTCATGCTGAACAAGGCAATGGACTAATCATAATGAGAGCTCCTACGCTGGGCGCGATGGCTCATGTCTATAACCCCAGTACTTTCTGAGGCTGAGGTGGGAGGATCATTTGAGCCCAAGAGTTTGAGACCAGCCTGGGCAACATACCAAGACCCCGTCTCTACTAAAAATAAACAAATTAGTCTGGCATGGTGGCACCTGCCTGTGATCCCAGCTACTCGGGAGGCTGAGGTGGGAGGATCACCTGAGCCTGGGAGGTGGAGGCTGCAGTGAGCTATGATCACTCTTATTGCACTCCAGCCTGGTTGACAAAGCAAGACCCTGTGTCCAAAAAAAAAAAAAAAAATTAAATAAATTAAAAAAACAACCCAACTCCTCACAGGTTCTTTCTTCTTCAATAATGTCCAAGGTATTCAATGAGATGAGGCAACCATGTGAACTCAGCATTGTCCTCCCTATTTTACACATGGGAAAATCGAGGTGTAGCAAGGGGAAGCAACCCCAGGTCACAGGATAAATGGGAGGAGTTTCCAGAGTCAGAATCCAGGTGTCCAGACTTCCAGTTCTGTAAACTGCCCATACTAAGATTCACCTCTTAGCCACTTTGAAGCAGTTTCCCAAGGAGTAGAGTCTGGTGAACATAACCCTTAAATACTGTCGTCTGGATGTAGACCTCACCTCTTAATACTAAATTCTAAAGCAAAAGAGAAACCCAAATGGGGATGACAGGCTGCTTGAAACAATCAAGGTGTTAGAATTCAAAGGGACCTGGTCTCAATTCCAGCTCTGACACTCACCAGCTGTAGGACCTTCAGTAAGTAGTTTTTACCTTTTGCAGCCTCAGTCTTCTCAATTGTAAGTCAGATACTAGCCCTCCTGCAGAAGGTTGTTGGGAGGGTTAAATGAGGTGGTGCATGTAACATGCCTGGAACAAGCGACATATAAGACGTGCTCAAAATGTGTAAGTTCTCCTCCTTGTTTATATTCTCAAGAGTTTTCATTGGCTGGAGATGCAAAGTTAGTTCCTTCATGTGGGAAGTGTTAGCCTCCCTCCCCAGGAGAGAGCTGGTTGTATGTTAGTAGCTTTGAAATAAACACAGAAGCTGGGCACAGTGGCTCACACCTGTAATCCCAGCACTTTGGGAGGCCGAGGTGGGTGGCTCACCTGAGGTCAGGAGTTCGAGGCCAGCCTGGCCAACATGGTGAAACCACGCCTCTACTAAAAATACGAAAATTAGCTGGGCTTGGTGGCAGGTGCCTGTAATCCCAGCTACTTGGGAGGCTGAGGCGGGAGAATCGCTTGAACCCAGGAGGTTGTAGTGAGCTGAGATCACGTCACTGTATTCCAGCCTGGGCAACAGAGCAAGACTCCATCTCAAAAAAAAAAAAAAAAAAAGAAAGAAATGTAGAAATTACCTCCAGAGCTGTAACATCCTGAGAGACCCTGAGAGGTTCAGCCCTCCCATTTAACAGATGTAGAAGCTGAGGTCCACAGAGAAGTGATCAGCCAGGCCGGGCGGGGTGGCTCATGCCTGTAATCCCAGCACTTTGGGAGGCTGAGGTGGGTGGATCACCTGAGGTCAGGAGTTCGAGACCAACCTGACCAAGATGGACAAACCCTGCCTCTACTAAAAATATAAAACTAGCCGGACGTGGCGGTGCATGCCTATAATTCCAGCCACTTGGGAGGCTGAGGCAGGAGAATCACTTGAACCCGGGAGGCAGAGGTTGTGGTGAACCGAGATCATGCCATTGCACTCCAGCCTGGGCAACAAGAGCAAAACTCCATCTCAAAAAAAAAAAAAAAGTGATCTGCCAAAGATCACAGAGTTGGTGGCAGAGCCAGGGTGGGAATCTTGACACCCCAACTTCCCTGCTTTTGGACACACCTATCTCATGGGTTGAACTTACTGGCAAGGAATATTGGTTCCTGGGCTTCAAGGACTGCCCCTTTCCTGGGGCAGTGCACCAGGTGTGCTAAGCTCTCCCTCTTTTTCATGCTTTTATCACTGCTAATTCTGGGTGTGGTTGAAGATCTAGGGAAAGAAGGGGGACAGGCAAAGAATTGTGGGCTTTGGAAGCCTCACTAAAGCTGAGAGAGAGAGACAGAGAGAGAGAAAGAGAGAGAATGAATATGAATCTGGGATACACAGGATTACTATTGACTGAGCTCCTAAAAGTATCTCTGATTATTCTCACAAAAACCTTGCAGGATAGGTATTGGCCTTATTTGCAGACTGATTGATTGAATCATTCACTCATTTAACATACATTTTCAAATAGCTGCTGAGTGGCAGACATAGTGCTAGGTGTTGAGGATATAGCAGTGAACAATTCAGAATGTAGTCCCTGCCCCATGCAGCTTCCAGTCTAGTGCAAGGAAAGACATTTAAAAAATGATTTTACACACACACACACAATTGCAAAATATGGTAAGTGCCACAAAGGAATAATTTGCATTGCTAGGCATATAAGAAGTGGCTTGATTTAGATTAAATGACTAGGGAAGGCTTCTTTTGAAAAGTATCAATAATTGGTTAATTACTTAACTGAAGAATGAGGGCCTGGTGCAGGGCTCAGGCCTATAACCCCAGCACTTTGGGAGGCCAAGGTGGGAGGATTGCTTGAGGCCAAGAGTTCAAGACCAGCCTGGGCAACATAGTGAGGCCCTGTCTCTATTTAAAACAAAACAAAAATGAGGAAACTGAGGGTGAAAGGGGAATTGTTCAAGATTACTGGGAAAGTCACTATCTATCCACTCACTAACCATTTCAAGTTATTTTCATCTGGTGCTCTCACAAGGGCCTGCAGAGGAAGGAGCAACACTGAGTTGAGGAGGGGAAGGTTGATTTCTTTGCTTAAGCTCTGCCAAGATTATCTAAGTGTTTGGTGATTGCTATGTGCTTTAAGAAAGGCAGCCAAGGGGCCGGTGCTGTGGCTCCTGCCTGTAATCCCAGCATTTTGGGAGGCTGGGGCAGGCAGATCACGAGGTCAAGAGATTGAGACCATCCTGGCCAATATGGTGAAACCCTGTCTCTACTAAAGATACAAAAATTACCCAGGTGTGGTGGCGTGAGGCTGAGGCAGGAGAATCGCTTAAACCCAGGAGGTGAAGGTTGCAGTGAGCTGAGATCGCGCCACTGCACCCCAGCCTGGCGAAGAGGCCCTATCTCAAAAAAAAAAAAAAAAAAAAAAAAAAAAGAAAGGCAGCCAGGGTTATGCAAAGAGCCCTCATCTAGTTGGCAGGAGCTGCGGACCCCCGCTCCAGCTGAAAGACATTGTCAATACTTAATTACTTTGGGAGAGTCCTTTCCTCTCGCTGGCCCTCAGTTTTCTGACCACAGGTGCCTTTGAGTCCTAATGGTAATAAAAGACTAATAGGTGAGAGACTGGAGTGGGAGTGCTGTTGACCACTGGCTCATAGGAATGAGTTATTTGCTTCCAACTAAGTCTGCAAATTACTGTTTGCCTTGAGATTCCGCACGTAGGATTTTTCCAAAGCAAGGCAGCATTCAGTTATCTGAGTTTCAACTTAAGGTCAAATCCCAAAGTTTTGGGGTCATTATTCCAGAAAAGCAAACACGAGGTTAGGAACTTTGAGGATTCATGAGGGGCTGTATTCATTTCCATCTCCCGCGTAAATTAACGGACTAGGGCCCGCTTTGGCCCTCAACAAAGATGGCACCCGCCCTCGCCTCTTCCTGAGTGCCCTCACAAAAAATGGCAGCCGGTCTTTTTTTTCTCTTATTTTTGCTTGCATAAGCACGGTTGCTATGCCCTTAGTTAAGATGGCACCTATTCCCCGCTTCCCTGCCCGTCCTCTGGCGCCCGCCGGCCGGCTTCACTGCGTGCGCCTCGGTGACCCCGCCTCGTTTCCGTAGGAAGAAGCGCCGGGAAAGATGGCGGCGTCTGTGGTTTGAATTCCAGCGGCGCCACCAGAGTCTGAACAAGAGCTGGGGTGGAGGGGGCGGGGACCCGGGGAGCCCGGCGGGTCGCTACCGCGGGGGGTACTAGTGGCGCCGCCGCCACAGACACCAACGCAGCCGCCACCTCTGTATCAGTGATGGACTCGGTGTTGGAAGAGGACGTCACCGTCCCCGGGACGCTCAGCGGCTGCAGGTGCGGCCGGGACATTGGTGGTCGTGGTAACCGGGCCGGGGTTCCAGCTGATGGGATTTCGCTCTAACGTGGCCTTGGGGTTTGCTCTTGAGGGTGTCTGGCCAGGGGCAGTGTGTGGGGTGGGTTCCTTCGGAGAGGGTCTCTGGGGGGCCCACCAGCTGACACTCTGGAGGGCTGGGAGCCCCGACCTGTACCACAATTGCATGTAGCATTGCGCCACGTACTTTGTAGAGGGTGTGAAGAACAGGTAAGGGGTTTTCCGAAAGAGTAGGACGAGGTTGGGGCCACTTGGAGTATCCCGTTAGTGGGGATTGGTGGAGAACAGGGACCTTGAGGGCACCTGATGGTTCATTCTGGTTTGAGGGTTTGTTTTCATTATGGAGAGTGTATCCCGTATGCCCAGACTTTGCTTTTTGGGTCACATAGTGGCCACCCAGGAGGCAATGGAGTGCAATGGTTAAGAGCCTTGGCTGGAGTTGGACAAAACTGTATTCAAATCCAGCCCTATAAACTGGCTAGCTGTGTGACCTTGGTAAAGTGATTTCACCGGCTTTCCCATCTGTAAAATGGGCTAGTAATATCCACCCAACAGATTTGGAGTGAGGATTAAAAGAGGTGATGCCTGTCGAGCCATCAGCTTGGCAGGTGTAGTGCCTGCCACATAATCAGTGCTTAAAAAATGATCTTGTGTTGCCATTAGTGTTATTATTACTATTGTCATCAAAGGTGATATGAATCAGGGAATAATGGCCAAGAGTGGCCTCCCATGGACCTGGCCCAAGACACTGTGGGAGTCCCCATTGCTGGTGGAGCTGGGGTCTGGTAGGAAGGCCTAATAGAGTGCTACTCTGCTCCATGGCTGGCCCCTGTGGTTGTCCTGGACTCCTGGTTGGAGAGTGAGTAGAGGGAAGAGGAGGAGAACCCTGACTGAGAACCTGCACTGTTTATCCAGCTCTCCTATGGACAAGCTGCTGCTTTTAGTCAACAGATCCTAATTGAAAGGATGACTGTGGTATTTATTATGCTAACTGGGACACTTTTAAGAGTGAAAAGGGCCAGGTGCGGTGGCTCACCTGTGTAATCCCAGCCCTTGGGGAGGCTGAGGTGGGCCGATTTCTTGAGCTCAGGAGTGTGAGATCAGCCTGAGCAACATGGTGAAATCCTATCTCTACAAAAAATACAAAAATGAGCCAGGCGTGGTGGCATGCACTTGTAGTCCCAGCCGCTCGGGAGGCTGAGGCAGGAGGATTGCTTGAGCCCGGAAGGTTGATGCTGCAGTGAGCCGTGTTCATGCCACTGCACTGTAGCCTGGGTGATAAAGTGAGACTCTGTCTTTAAAAAAAAAAAAAAAAAAAAGGAAAAGTGAAAATAATTAATATTTATGCCCGGGCAGCAGACATAAATAGGGCCTATCTTGGGTAAACCTGGACAAATGGTTTTTCTGTTTATTGAGAACCTGCATGTATCAGGCACAGACTAACATGCTTTGCAGGTCCTGTCTAATTGGGTCCTGTGATATTTCATCATGCCCTTTTCTATCTATTTTATGTCCACTGCCCCAATATATTGGGAGTATGGCTTCTCTCCTGTATTGTCCTTTGCACCTCTAATAGTTTTTTATACTACAGTTTGAAAACTATTTTTTATTTATTTATTTTTTTGAGAGGGAGTCTCTCTCTGTCTCCAGGCTGGAGTGCAGTGGCGCGATCTCAGCTCACTGCAACCTCCAACTTCCGGGTTCAAGCAATTCTCCTGCCTTAGCCTCCCGAGTAGCTGGGATTACAGGAGTGCACCACCATGCCTGGCTAATTTTTGTATTTTTAGTAGAGATGGGATTTCACCAAGTTGGCCAGGATGGTCTCCATCTCCTGATCTCGTGATCTGCCTGCCCTGGCCTTTCAAAGTGCTGGGATTACAGGCGTGAGCCACCGCGCCCGGCCTGAGAACTATTTTTTAAATATAAATCTGCTCTTCACAGTCTGCTGCTTTATACTTTTAGTGCTGCTTATTGCCGTTATCATGACTTCCATTATTATTCTCTCTGATAGCCATTCTCATTTCAGTGCTTGTTGGCCAGACACTTGGGTTTTGGGGTCCCAGGCCTAGCTGGGTTTCAATCCCAGTTCTGCTACTTAACAACCCCTTGATCTAGGGCAAGTCACTCATCCTCTGTGAGCCTCAGTGTTTATCATCTGTAAAAGGGGTTGGTATAAAGCCTAGGGTTAGTAGCATAAGGATTAAAATGAATCTTAAAAAGTTTAGCTCAGTGTGTGACCCAGCGTTAACTACTCAACAGATCAGCAAATAATTCTCCTTTCCCTCATCTCCCTGCCTTTGCAGGACCTAGATACTGCATACATTCCATCTTAACCATTTTAAAGCATGGTTCAGCTGTATTAAATATACTTGTATTATTGCTCAACCGTCACCACTATCTATCTTTGTAACTCTCCATTTTGCAAAACAGAAACTGTGTCCCTGTTAAAACAGTAATCCCTATTCCCCTGTTCTCCCAGCCTCTGACAATCACCATTCTACTTTCTGTCTCTATGATTTTTTTTTTTTTTTTTTTTGAGACAGAGTCTTGCTCTGTTGCCCAGGCTGGAGTACAGTGGAGTGATCTTGGCTCACTGCAACCTCTGCCTCCAAGGGTTCAAGCAATTCTCGTGGTTCAGCCACTTAGTGGCTGGGACTACAGGCATGCCCCACTACGCCTGGCTAATTTTTGTATTTTTGGTAGAGACGGGGTTTCACCAGGTTGACCAGGCTGGTCTTGAACTCCTGGCCTGAAGTGTTCTGCCTGCCTCGGCCTCCCAAAGTGCTGGGATTATAGGTATGCGCCATTGCGCCCAGCCTGTCTCTATGATTTAGACTACTCTAAGTGTCGCATATAAGTAGACTCATACACTATTTATCCTTCTGTGACTGGTTTGTTTAACTTAGCATTGTGTCTTCAGGTTTCATGCATGTTGTAGTATGTGTCAGAATTTCTTTCCTTTTTAAGGCTTTTCTTTTTAATTTTTTTTAGAAACAGAGTCTTGCTCTGTTACCCAGGCTGGTCTTAAATTCCTGGGCACAAGTGACCCTCCTGCCTCTGCCTTGCTAAGTGCTGGGGTTACAGGCACAAGCCACTATGCCTGCCCTTCACCGATATTTTTATTGTCCTTTTGATTGTAGCCATCCTTTGAGTGTGACATGGTAGGTATCTTTTTTTTTTTTTTTTTTGAGACAGAGTCTCACTCCCTCGCCCAGGTTGGAGTGCAGTGGCGCAATTTCGGCTCACTGCAACCTCTGCCTTGTGGGTTCAAGCGATTCTCATGCCTCAGCCTCCCAAGTAGCTGGGACTACAGGCACATGCCACCATGCTCGGCTAATTTTTATATTTTTAGTAGAGACTGGGTTTCACCAGGTTGGCCAGGCTGGTGTCGAACTCTTGACCTGATCTGCCCGCCTCGGCCTCCCAAAGTGCTGGGATTACAGGAGTGAGCCTCCCCGCCTGGCCCTCATTGTGGTATTGATTACAGGTTAATGGCTACTGATGTGTTGAGCATCTTTCCATGTGCCTTTTAGCTATATTCTATTCCTTTGATATTTGGTATTTCTCATTCCACTTTCCATCTTGAGAAAAAGTCAGGACTTAGAGTTAATTTGACAAACTGGCATGGATCATCTACTATGGGCACATCCTGGGGCCTACATGTTGGGCCCAGAAGGCATCACTGGCTTTATCACCTTGCTCTTCAGAGAAGGCAGTGCCTTTTAGCCATTTGTACACTTTCTTCAGAGAAATGTATATTCAAATCCATCGTCCATTTAAAAAACGTGAATATATTTTGACCCAGCAATTCCACTTCTTGTCATCTATTCTAGAGAAATCCTCATACTTGTGCATACGGGACCTTATAAGGACATTCATATGACATTGCGTGTAAAAGAAAAACTTGGAAACAAATTGAATTATCATCAGTAGGCGATTGGGTAAATACACATCCTTTCAAAAGTATCTTTCAGACTGTGGCCCGTTGGTAGCTCATGAAATTCAATTTAGTAGGTTGCAACCAGGATTTAGAAAAGTAGAACAGAATAGAAAACATTTCAAGGATGAAGGGTAGTAATATTTCTTCTGTGGCTCATGGTCAGTAAAGTTTGAAGAACACCACTGTAGAAAGCTTTGTAGGAGTTAAAAACTTTGAGGCATATCTACTTGTACTGTCATGAAAACATCTTGAGGGCATATTAAGTAGAAGAAGGATGTTGTAGCATGATATATACTGTTTGATTGCATGTGTTTTATTTTTAAGCAGCAAAATTAAAACTATCTATGTAAAAACACATAAAAAGATCTGGAAGTTATAGGTCTTTTTGAAAACACTGATTACCTCTTAGGCGGGTACTAGATGGGAGCGAAGAGGAGCCAAGGGGAACTTTAGGCTTATCTGTATTTTTTTAAATTTATATATTTTTCTCTAAGAATAAAATGGCATGAAAAAGGGGTTGTTAAAAGACAAAAGTGAGTTTGTTCGTGTAATCGTTGTCGGACTGTGGTGTCTGGTCTCATCCATGACTCTCATAAAACAATTTGTCAAGGAGACAGTCCCCTTGGGTCTTGTGGTTTGAGTGGACAATTGTTGCTGGCATATGTAGGCATAGAAAGAGGTCACTCCTCACAGGAAGGGGAACATCACGCTCCGGGGACTGTTGTGGGGTGGGGGGAGGGGGGAGGGACAGCATTAGGAGATACACCTAATGCTAAATGACGAGTTAATGGGTGCAGGAAATCAACATGGCACATGGATACATATGTAACAAACCTGCACATTGTGCACATGTACCCTAAAACCCTAAAGTATAATAAAAAAAAAAAAAAAAAAATAAAAAAAAAAAAAAAGAAAGAGGTCACTCCTTTTCGGTAGCAATAGAGCAAGATAGGAGGATGAGGTGGTGGAGCTCAGGTGAAGGTCCATTCAATCACTCAAAAATTATCCACCAACAGTTGCTACAGCTGGGTGCGGTGGCTCATGCCTGTAATCCTAGCACTTGGGAGGCTGAGGCAGTCAGGTCACCTGAGCTCAGGAATTCAAGACCAGCCTGGCCAACGTGGTGAATCTCCATCTCTACTAAAAGTACAAAAAATTAGCCCGGCATGGTTTTGCATGCCTGTAATCCTAGCTGCTTGGGAGGCTGAGGCACGAGAATCGCTTGAATACGGAAGGCGGAGGTTGCAATGAGGTGAGATCACGCCACTGCACTCCAGCCTGGGCGACAGAGTGAGAGTCTCCAAAAAACCAAACCAAAACGAAACAGTCGTTATGATGGCTGTGCCCCTTGCTGAGTGATGGAAACCTTATGCCTCAGTCCATTCGGCCCTTACCACCACCACCCCCCAGCCACCCCCCACCTCCGGGAAGGCGTCAGGGGTACCAGGGTGGTGTAGGTTCACAGCAGGGGGTTAAAGTCAGGCTGGCTTGGAGTTTCCAGCCTATTAACTTTTGGGTCTTTGCTTCCTCATTAAAAAAAAAAAAAAAAAAAAGGGCAACATTAAAAAGTACCATGAACTGCAGAAAGACTATAGTGAGGATTAAACCTGATTTTAGTTTCAAACATTCAGTTTAGAAAATGGACTTTAATCCTGTGGTGAGGATGAAAGGGAAGGCTGCCTGTCCTGTGCTGAATGTGGTGCTTGTGCAGCATGGGTGCCCCATACAAGGGCAGGTTTCTTAGATTGTGCTTTATTTTGCACATGAGGAAACTGGTACTCCACCATGTGTCACATTTATATAGGAGCTTTGGGCAGTCCACACACAGGCTAGCAAGTGGAAGAGGCACTGGGATCCTGGATTTTGGGCTCGGCTTTGCCACTAACTTTTGTGATTTTGAGCAAATAAGTTCCTAACCCATTTCTGGGTTTCAGTCTTTTCGTCTGTGGAATAAGATCATATCTGAGCCCTTTTGTTTTGCTCACATTGTTTTTATTTCTAGTGAGTCTCCCTCAGCCCCAACCTTAATTATAAGGCTACAAGTGAATGGAAAGAGGGAGCTGCTTGGGGCTGGAGGTGTAGTTGGAACTGACTGGAGGGTGCAGATGACAGAGATTCATAGCATTTTAAAAGTGGGTAGGTAAAGCCCGAGTGGAAATTTGGCAGGATCCAAGCAAAACTTTCTGCATTACATAGTGGTTTTGTCTGAGTTGGGATGTCAGATGTCATTTTTCAAACTTCAGTGTTTGCCTGTAGGAAGCTTGTCTAAGACCAGAATCTTTGGCTTTGTTTGCTAGGTACTTTTCAGCTGTGATTGATCTTGGCTTGAGTTATTCAGGGTCAGTTTTAGCCAGTGGGAGTTAATGTAATGGCTCTGGTGGAGAGAACCCCAGATTGAGAATGTAGGAACAGACATTAGGCCGAGCTGGGCCAATAACCTGGTGTTGTGACCTTGGGCTTCTGGACCACCATCTGCAAAAGGTGATGGTTGAACTTGATTTTAGTTTTTAAAATTCAGTTTAGAAAATTGACTTTGTCCTTTTAGTGATGTTTATTGGAGGAAATTGAGAATTATATAACATTAAAAAGGAAGAAGACCTCTCATTTCCCTACTAATGATGATTTTTAATATTTCAGTGTATTTCCTTTGTCTCGTTATATAGCTATAGCCCACCTATTTCCAAAACGGACTTGAGGTGACTTCAGTATTTATGTACTGTATATATTTGTTTTCATAATTGAGGACATATTCTGTTTACGTTTTTTCATTTACCTTTATAGGGGGCACATTTTTTTTTTAATTTTTTTTTTTTTTTTTTTGAGACAGAGTCTCACCCAGGCTCGAGTGCAGTGGTGTGATCTCAGCTCACTTCAACCTCTGCCTCCTGGGTTCAAGTGATTCTTCTGCCTCAGCCTCTCAAGAGCTAGGACTACAGGCACCTGCCACAATGCCCAGCTAATTTTTGTATTTTTATTAGAGATGGGGTTTTACCATGTTGGCCAGGCTGGTCTCCAACTCCTGATCTCAAGTGATGCACTGGCCTTGGCCTCCCAAAATACTGGGATTATAGGCATGAGTCACTGCACCCTGCCTGGACACATTTTTTTGTGATCATTTTCTTGATGTTGGAATTGTATGTTTCCAATTTTTTGCCTGTTTTTGATCTTGAAGGTACATTCCAACTCCAAAGTTTGGTGGTCAGGCAAAATTGTCCTAGGAGCACAATGAATTTGGATTTAGAGGCATGGAAAGAGCAAATTGCCAAGAAGTCAAGCTGAGTTTCCATCAACTCTTACTTTACAGTGTGGGATAGGGAAGTATTCATGGGGGTTGGACATAAAAGACCTGGCTTCTGGAGCTGACTTTCCACAGAACTGCCATGTGACCCTGGCTAGGACAGTAAAATTGTCTGGGCCTTGGGGCCTTCCTTTGAAAAATGTGTGCACCCTCAGGGAATTAGGCAATTCTAATGATGGTAAATCTTTTATAAATTGTAAAGCACTGTAGGTTTCAAGGCGACATGGTATTTTGCTCCCATTTGTGGAGTACCCACAATATACTGATACCTTGCTGTATCTTGTTTAATTGCCAATTACTCTGTGAGGTAGCTGCTGTTCTCCTTTTACAATTGAAGAAAGTGAGGCTCAGAGAGATACATGGCAGAGCTTAGAATAGATCAGGGTAGTGTCTTTTGTGTCACACCACACCTCCTATTATGGGTTAGTTTTCTTTCAATGTCTCCAGATCCTCACTGAAGGTATTTATGTAATTCAACCAGGACAACTTCTTGGATCAGTGAATTTTGCATTGTTTGACATTCTTAAAGCATCTAAATTGGTGTCTGATTCCCAGAGGTGGTGATACGCATATTAATAGTCATAATGATAATAGTAACAACAACAATAGTTGCCATTTACTGAACACTTACTATGTGCTTTGTGTTTATATACATGAACGAATTTAATTTTTACAGGGAGGGCATGGTATCCCCATGTACCAGATTAAGAAGGTGAGACTCAGAAACATAAGTAGCTTGTACTTGTCACAGTGCCTCTGCCACTAGCACATATTTGGAACACAGAACATTTGATGTATGACTGAATGAATGAAATTACTGAAGGTCACTCAGCTATCAAGTGTTGGAGCTGGAACTCAGCCCCAAAGCCTGAGTTCTTAACCTCTGCGCTTCATGCCTCATAGGTAGCTCAGCTGTGTGCGTCCCTCCCGGCCATGGGATGATTGTCATGTGCAGTCCAGACGGTCTTAACAGTCTCTGTTGTTCAAACATTAGCTCATCTCTTTTCTCATGTGTTCTCTCCTAGTGGCCTTGTTCCCAATGTACCAGATGACCTGGATGGCATCAACCCCAGTGCTGGCTTGGGAAATAGTGGTAAGTACACAGAACCAGGCATTCTCTTGAGTAAAGAACAAGGAAAGTAGACATTAGACTGTGAGCATCTTGAACTTTCATATCTCTGGGGCCCAGAGGCTTCCGTGAACTGGCACACAGTAGGTGCTCAGTATTTTTTGTATGTATTGATTTGCTGTCCACCTCCTTTCATAAACACTGGACTAGAGGAATTGTTGTCCTTTTGGCCATACTTCATGAATTTCGTTTGTTGCTACTAAAGCTCTAGGGATTCAGTGAGCGTTTGCTGAACTGAACAACTGCACGGAGGCTGGACATTGAGTTGGCGGCTAGGCCAGTGGCTGGAGGCCCAGGAGAGCTGCCATCTGGACTCTAGCATGCCAAGGCCTTCCTGGCAGGCTGCTGGATCCTGTTTGCCGGCTGAGGCCCCGCATTCCTACACGGGCCTGCCCTTTGGAGACAAATAGCTGGTTAGACCACAGGAGACGGCGCTGAGTAAATAAGTAGCGTATTGTGTTTAAGCTGGATTATGAGGAGACTTTGCAGTTTGGGTCTAGCTAAGCATTCTTCATAATTTTTATTTCTGAAAAAAGTGAATGCTTAAGCATCTCTGTGGGTAGTGCTAGTTTTTGCAAAATATCTCTAAGATATTTTGACTTGTTTTTTTTTTTTTCTCTTCTCCACAGTGCTGAGATATGTGCAAAAGGAGGGAGATTTTGGAGCAGACAGGAAAAGAGTCCCAGGGTTTCTTACTGGAAAATCCCTTAACTTACAGGGCACCCTCATGTTTTCCTGAGGAACCTATTAACTTTTACTTTATTTTTACTTTTTATTTTTTTGAGACAGGGTCTTGCCCTGTCACCCAGGCTGGGAGTGCAGAGGTGCGATCATGAACAGTGCAGCCTTGACCTCTTGGACTCAAGCGATTCTCCCATCTCAGTCTCTCTAGTATCTGGGACTACAGGCGTGCGCCACGACACCCGGCTAATTTTTGTATTTTTTGTAGGACGGTTTTGCCATGTTGCCCAGGCTGGTCTCGAATTCCTGGACTCAGGCGATCCACCTGCGTCAGCTTCCCAAAGTGCTGGGATTACAGGCATGAGCCACTGCACTCATTGGCAACTTTTACTTCAAATGCAAAATCCAACAAGTCTGATTTGAGATGGAGTCTCGCTCTGTTGCCCAGGCTGGAGTGCAGTGGTGTGATCTCGGCTCACCGCAACCTGTGCCTTGTGGGTTCAAGCAATTCTCCTGCCTCAGCCTCCCGAGTAGCTGGGATTACAGGCACACGCCACCACGCCCAGCTAATTTTTGTATTTTTAGTAGAGACAGAGTTCACCATGTTGGCCAGGCTGGTCTCGAACTCCTGACCTCAGGTGATCTGCCCGCCTCAGCCTCCCAAAGTGCTGGGATTACAGGCATGAGCCACCATGCCCGGCCAGCCTATTTTCTTAATTTAGCCGATAGCATACATTTGCTTCATGCCAGACTCTGGGCTCAGTGCTAAAATTCAACATCAAATGTGGTTACTGTTAAGCTGAGAAGACAGACAAACTCTTATGAGAAATGGTATGATCAGTGTCAGGAGCAAAGACGTGTCAAGTGCTGTGAGAGGGGATTAAAGGGAGATTTCCTCTGGTGTGGGGGTGGGTCAGGCTAGAGTTTCCCAAGAAGTTGATATGGAGCAGAGACCTGAATAAGTTGGATGTAGGTAAGGAAAAAGGAGGGGATGAGCATCCCAGACACAGGTGAGGGCATGGCCCGTTTGAGGAACAGGAAAACAAACCAGCATGCCCTTCACAGTCTGCCCTGCCCACTCCTTAGCCTCTTTTCTGCTAAGTGGTTTCTGAACACCATGCCCGCTCCCACCTCTGTGCTTTTACCTGGGGTGTCTCTCCTTCCTTTTGTTCCTCATCTGCCCAGTGCCTGCTTGCTTCCTCTTTAAGACTCAGCTCAAAGCTCACCACCCTTTTTGGCTCTCCCCAGGCTAAGGTGTACTTTCCTCTCTCAACATTGTGTATTTCACTTCATCTCATCTCATCTCATCTCATTTCATTTATTCCTGTTGGCTACTTTTAAAGTATCGGAATCAGACTAGTTCTCACCCACCTATACTTCCATCCTACTCCAAACCACCATGATCTGCGGCCTAGATTATCCCAATATTCTCCTAACTGGTTTCCCTGTTTCTCTCCTAAGCCCCTTACAGTCTGTTCTCAGAAAGGCAGCCAGAGGGAGCCTGTGGAAACCTAAGTCGAATCATCTTACTTCTTAGCTGCAAACCTTTCAGCGGCTCCTCAGAGTCCTTAGAAGATCCTGAAAACCGTATACAGTCTGTCCCCGTTTACCTCTCTCACCTCGTCTCCTGCTGTCCCCCTTTGTTTATTGAACTCCAGCCTATTGGCCTCTTGACTGTTCCCCAGACCCACTGGGGACCATGCTTCCACCTCAGGCTTCTCCCTGAATGTGGAGAATTCTCCCCCAGGTAACTGGTCCTTTCTCTTCAAGTCTGCCCAGATGTCACCTTCTCAGTGAGACCTTCCTTAACCACCTTACCTAAAATGGCAGTCCTCACCCCATGCCTCCTATTTCCTATCCTTATCTACTTTATTTTTCACCATAGCATTTATCACCTTTTAACATATTATGCAGTTGTCCTTTTGTTTTGTTTATTGTATTTCCTCCCTCTAGACTATCGGCTGCATTTGTTTGTTTCCTGATGTTTCCACATCTAGAAAGGGGCCTAGCAGAAAGTGGACTCTCTGCATATATTTTGGAAGAATGAACATACTCACTCAGCACACATTTACTGAACACCTACAAAGTGCCACGGGCTTTATTCAGCCTGATAACAGTTAGTTTAGATCTCCATCCTGCCCACTCGATAGGGAACCTCTTGGATGCAGGATTAGTGTCTCCTTCACCGTTGTTTCCTCAGCACACAGGATGGGGCTTGCTACTGAGTAGGTGTGTAATACATGTTTGTTCAGTTAAAGATGCTGCGAAGAGATTTGGATATTGGCACAGTCTTTAAAACAGGTCAGCAATTTCCGGTCCACTGCTTGCTTTTGAAAATAAACTTTTATTGGAACACAACCACTTTGTTTATGGATTGTTTGTGGCTGTTTTTGTGTGACAACAGAGGATTTGAGTAGTTGTGACAGATTTTAGACTTTGTGTATGGCCCACAAAGCCTAAAATATTGTCTGGCGTTTTAAGAATAAGTTTGCCAACCCCTGCTGTCAAGTCAGTTAGATGTGCTTTGTTGTAATTACTGACATGAGAAGATGACACTGTTCAGTAAGGTAATTTCATGAAATAAGGAAGTATATATCAGGACAGTCTGCTTTGCAAAATGCTTGATGTGTTTGCTGGGTTCATCCTCTGAAGTGCACATTGTTACTTTGGGGTTAGTTTAAGTAATTTGTAAATTAATGGTTTAGAGCTTTCCCTGGAGTAAAATCAGTAAATCACAACAGACAGCAAGTACCAGCCATATGTACTGTGGAAGTAGTTCATGCTGTTTTCCTCTCTGGGCTTTATTCCCCAATAGGAACACTGGGCAGTTTGCGTGCTGTGACGTTTTCCTCTATTTTACCTTTTTACAGTGCTCCCAAATGTGTCAGAAGAAACAGTGTCTCCCACCAGAGCACGGAACATGAAGGACTTTGAAAATGTAAGTGGAAATACCAAATTACTGTCCCCAACAAATTGTGTCTGCTGCCACTGTCCAGCCAGACCCAGGAAAGCTGTGTTTCTTGAGATCTAAGTTCGGTGATGCCAGAGGTAGGAGGGGTGCCATGTCTCATGGACATCTTCTGTGAGACTTTTACGTACACATGCAGTCAGCCCTTTACACAGGGCCAAATATAGGTTCTGACGGGATCAGCAGTTTTCAACTTTGGGTGAAACTTTTGGTTTTCAACTTTGGTTTTCAAGTTTGGTGTCTTTCTGGTGTCCTAAAGGTGAGGATGTTCCCATGTTGCACAGTTGAGGGGAGCTAACATTTGTCAAGGGCCTTACTATTACTATAAGCCATGTCATTTATGGTCCCCTATTTGATGCTCACTGCAACCTTTGAGGTATTTTGTATGATTCCCATTTTACAGGTAAGGAATCTTAAGACTAGGAGAGACTTGTTTATGGTCATATAATATATTAGTGTCAGAGTTGGGATTTGAATCCAGGTTTTTATTAATTCCAAAGCCATTATTCTTTCCACTGCATTGTGCCTCCCCTTGCATTTTGTAGACTTTATCTTTGTTGCTGTTGAATGAAATGTGAGTAGCCTGTACCGAGTACTGTGTAGTTTTCTTTCTGAGAATGGATTACTTGGTGATAGATTTGGCTTCAGTGCTTAATGTCTTCCAGCATTGTGTCTTTCATTTATTAGCAGAGGGGGTTTGTTGTCAAGTAACAGGAAAATAAGGTTATTTTCCCAATTCCAATTCTCTTTAACAAGTTACCTGTTCAGTGCTCTCATTTATCATGGGAAGAATTAGACCCTTCTTCATTTGTAAGCAAATGAAATCCATACTATGCAAGACACAAGAGATATTTATCAGAGAGAAGATGGAGGACACAGAGAGAAGGACATTCCACAATTATGTTTCTCTCTCCCCAGTTGTCTTTACAGAGCAGAGTGGTGCTGTCTCTGGATTTAATTTAGAATACTCATTACTGCTAATAGTTACCTGCAAACCACCAGTGACCAATTGAAGAAATGACTTGTCAGATCTCTAATGGAAACAAGTAATTTCTGAGCTTTGAGTTGTTATAATTTCAGCTGTACAACTCGATCTATGCTGTGGGGTCTGGGGCCTCAAACAAATGAGATTTGATTATTCTACATCGTGTATAATTAAAATATGCTGTACTATTAAATGGTTGTTCCTGTTTTATCATAAGAGTAATAACAGCTGCTGTTTATTGAGCTCTTGGTCTGAGCTGGGCACTTTAAGTGCAAAGCTCTTTGTATATGTTACTTTAATATTAAAGCGGCTCTGCAAGATAGTTATTTCATTTTTGAAGGGCACTGTTTTACATTTTATTTCGAAATTGGGAAGTTTCACAGAATATTAGAATTTTGGCTTCACATCTTTTATCTGCTTATTGAACTGAAAGGAATCCTAGAATTGAGCACAACTCTCTTTATTATATATAGGAGAAACTGAGGCCCAGGGATGTGATGTGGCAAAATTGTTCTCAGAGGCAGTCTGTGCTGCCTAAGGCCCGTGGCTTCTGGAGCCAGGCTGCTTGTTTGTCCACTTCTCCTGGGTGCCCTGTGGCCGGTCACTTAACTGCTCTGTACTTCCCTCATTTTAACAGTGGGCATAATAACAGTACCTACTTCATAGGGTTGTTAGGAGGATTGAATGAGTGAATATTGCAGAGCACAGAGTACATTCTATGTGTTTGCCATCACTGCTTCTTCCTTTCTTACTGTTATTGTTATAATTACTGTTATTTTTTTTTCCACTCTGCCATGTGACTCAAGTTTTCCTTGTTCAGATGTGTTCTTGATGACCTAAATCCTGTTTTACTTGAAGGTGAGGGAGAGCCTTCTATGCCAACATGTTTTAGGATTTATGTTTTTTTCTTTATGACTGTAGTCCTTTGGCTGCTGTTAGGTTTTTATGGCATTAATATTTTTTATTGTAGCATTTTCAGGAGCAAATTCTGCAGCCGGAATTGAAATGGCCACACACTGTTCTCGATGTCTCCCTTTCAGGTCTTTATGAGTCACTGAAATTTTTCATTTGGCCTGAGTTACAAAATGCGTGATCTCTATGTAGTGGTAGTCTGAACTTTCTGTGGGATGCTTATAGGAATTGCTCTTGGCATCTAAAACTAATTTTAAGAGCATGCGTATTAAAGAGGGGGCTGACTTACTTTGGGTTTAAAGTGGAAACTCATGATTTGTCCTATTCTAGTCTCAGATGATTGATACCTAACCATCAGGAGTTGCATTTAGTTGGGGGCTGGCAACACATAGGTCACCTTCTGGTTTTCCTCAGAGTTCATCCATTTAATAAACATTTTTTAATATATGCCACTGTGCATGACGAGTTAATGGGTGCAGCACACCAACATGGCACATGGATACATATGTAACAAACCTGCACATTGTGCACATGTGCCCTAAAACTTAAAGTATAATAATAATAAAATATATATATACACACACACACACACACACACACACACATATATATATATATATGCCACTGTGCCAGGCTCTCTGCCAGGGTAAATCTGCAGTGGATTAAGACCAGGTAAGTCCCCCTGTCCAGAGGCTCATAGTCTGGTTGGGAAGATGGATAGGAAAATAGTGCAGGGACAGAAGTAAGTCTAAGGTGCTGTGGGGCCACAGAGGAGGGGTTATGACTCGGGGTTCAGAGAAGCCCCTGGAGGAGATGTTGCCTGAGTTGGGTCATTAGGGACAGGTACGGATTGGTCAATTTGGGAGAGCTAGGGAGCATCCCAGGCACAAGGACTCACATGTGCAAACGTAGAGAGATGCATGACAGGGTTGGAGGAGTTCAGGGAGTTGTAAGTTCTCTTTGGCTGGAAGGAGGCTGTGTGAGGGGAGCTGAGAGAAGTGAGGCCATTGAAGCAGGCAGGGGCCAGCTCCTGCAGGTTCTTGAATGTTACACTGCTTTGTTTGGTTTTTGTCGTGAAGATGAAAGGGAGCCAGCAGTGGATTTTAATCTGGGGAGGGAAATGACCAGAATTGTGCTTTCAAAAGCTTACCAGGCTGGTGACTATGAGGAGAAGTGTTTGGAGGGGAGCAAGGCTGGTGGTAAGGTGATGAGTTAAAAGGCTGCTGTGGTGTTGTGGGCCCAAAGGGAGGAATGTGGAGCTAAGGGCATGGAATGAAGGGATATTTAGAATGGAGTTAATTTCAGAGCTGGAGGAGCTCTAGGGATCATCTCTTCCAGTCCTTTCATTTGACATGTAGGGACTCTGAAGCCCAGACAGGGGTAGGGACTTATTCAGCTTTGAACCCAGGTCTTCTATCAAAGGAAGTCCTTTCTATTTCATTTGACTGTTCTGTGCAAGTACTCACTCTGGCATGTGAAAACTCGTGTCTTCTTTTTGGTCTCTAAACTGGTAATCCATTGTCTAATATCCTCATTAGCTGAGGGTATAATCACCTGTATGGCAGGCCTTATGGTAGGAAGTAGGTAAATCAGTTGCTCTTCTATGGGAGCCTGTCTTATTGGTCTTCCCTCCCTAGACCAGAGGAGGCCTCACGGAGGCAGCATTTTGTGAAGGCCTGTACCTGTTGTGACTTGTTCTGGACACTAGTATCTCTCTCTCCCTTTAAAAAACATGTTTTTTGGGTGAGTAGGGAAGACCCAGAATCTGGTACAACATATGCTGTCCAAGTAGCTATCTTTATGAACATGTGGAAGAGTTTAATCTTGGCTTTTGACAGGGAATGACATGGATAACTTTCCATTCTCGATACTGATGGATGGCATTATTATTGGCTGTGTAATATTAAATAAAGGCTTACTAAAAGGGATAGATTGAGCCATAATTTATTTAACCTTACTGTGGGACATTTCAACTTGTTTCTAATTTCTCACTTTTATAAACAAAGCTGTGATGAATCTCCTTGTGCATATATCTTTTTATAGTTATGTGATTTTTTTTTTTTTTTTTTTTGAGACAGAGTCTCTCTCTGTTGCCCAGGCTGGAGTGGAGTGGCATGATCTTGGCTCACTGCAGCCTCCACCTCCTGGGTTCAAGCGATTCTCCTGCTCCAGCCTCCCTAGTAGCTGAGATTACAGGCGTATGCCACCATGCCCGGCTAATTTTTTGTATTTTTAGTACAGATGGGGTTTCACCGTGTTAGCCAGGATGGTCTCACCATGTTAGCCAGGATGGTCTTGATCTCCTGACCTTGTGATCCGCCTGCCTTGGCCTCCCAAAGTGCTGGGACTACAGGCGTGAGCCACCATGCCTTGCTGAGTGATTTTTTTTTTTTAAGGGTAGATTCCTAGAAATAAAATTTCTGGATGTTGGAGATATTAAGCATAACTTACATGCAATAAACAATAGATACTGTGGAATAGGATTTGTTATGTCTGGCAGCTTCCTAAGGAATTGAAAGAACTCTTAGCCAGGTGTGGCTGAAACAATTGCCTGTGTCCTCTCCACACCTGATCTCCTTATCTTTTGCTGTTCTGTTCTTATACCCACCTGCCCTGAGATGTTGGCATTCTTGCATTGAGGCCCTTATTCCTGTTGTTGAAAATTCTTGGCCTCAGCCGAGGCAGTTGGTCAAATTTGAGTGTTTTGTTTGTGGTTTCACTAGGAGGTTTGCATATTTAAATTTGCTATAATATGTTGTGAGTTACTTACTACCAGATCATAGCTCCCTCGCCTTCCACCGCTGGCCCACTTGTATGGCCCTGAAGCTTTCAGAAGCACCATGGTGTGTAGATACGACATGGATTTGAGAATGATGAGGACTGGGTTTCAGGCTTGGCCCTGCCACTTACTGACCTGTGGCCTTAAATGGGTTGCTTCTAAAACCTCATGTGTAAAATGGGGCTACTACTGTCTTTCCTTCAGTTATTAATTAGGTAAGGCATGGAAAGCACCTAGCATGATGCTTGGTGCATAGAGGGTACTCAATAAATGCTGATGTCTGCTCTAATGCAAAGATTCTGTTGACTACAACCACTGCCCTGGGTTCTGCCCCATCATTGTTCAGTTTCTGTACATCCTTCTGTGATGTTTCTTTGACCTTGGAATAAAATCCCTAACCTTGGTCCATGAGAACCTGCCCTGTGTGATTGGCAGCTTCCTGTCTTTCTGAACTCAGCATATTCCTCTCCTCATCGTACACTGCTCTAGCCACACAGGCTGCTCTTCCTCAGCCACACCCACCTTGTCCCAGTGCCAGGGCCTTTGTGCATGCTCCACCCTCTGCCTGGATGCCCTTTCTCCCTTTCCTTGAATGGCAGGCCCCTGGACCTTCTTGCCTCAGCTTGAATGTGGCCTTGTTAGAGAGGCTACCCCTAACTCCTTTCTCAACTCATGATTCTGTCTTCTAGCAAGTACTCAGTGCCCTGTCTCTCCCACCATGACTCTTGTGACAGTTTGTGATTATTTCTTTATTAGTGTACTTGCTTAACATGTGTCTCTGTTCAATGTCTGGTACTCAACGCTGAACCTAACAAAATCGTAGGCACCTAATATTTGTTGATTGAATGAATGTGTGACCTTGTATGGAATACTAAAGCTCCGAATTTTCGTTGCTTTGTCTGTAAAACTGGGAAAAAATGTTTATCTGAGGCTTGTGGTGAGGAGTAAATAACATGCTAGGATAGTGCCTGCTATACCAGATCTTTAGCAAACAGGGCGGCTGCTGTGGTTATTGTTACTAAAGTGGCTGGAGAGGAGATATACCTAGAGACACATCTAGGCAGACAGCTTATAATGAGGATGGGGGTATGCAGGGCCAGAGTCAGGAAAGCAAGCAGTAATGAGGGCAAGGTGAGGCTAAGAGTGGAAGAATGAGGGTGAACTTAGAACATGGCAGGAGTGTAAGAATTGTGTGGGATGCCGCTCAGTGGAAGTGGCTGAAGGCCAGGTCTGTAGCTGGCAGAGCGAGTGTCATAGCCACTTTCCATGGAGCTCTGTGCACAACATATAGCTTGACAGTGCTAGGGGTTTTTGCAGAGTTGAGTACTTGGAATCAAGTAGGGCTCACGGCTGGTGGGGTAAAAGTGTTAAGTACAGGCGTTCGTTCGTGTAGTGGGATGGCCTGCTGGATTGAACGCTCTGGGTTCCCGTACCTCTCTCTGCATGTCCTGGCCGTGCCCTCCAAAAACCTGGCCAGATGGAGGGCTGAGTAGTGTAAATTTTTACAATCTTTTTGAAGGCCATTTGGGAAGAGATTTTGATAGTCATAAATATAAAACTACTCTTGAGCCCAATAATCCATTTTGGGGAAATTGATACTAGGGAAACAACCCAGTAGAAGGAATAAAGCTCTGTTGATGAAGGTGTTTGTTGCCACATTGTGTATAATTGTGAAAAACTGGAAGGAAGGGAAATTGTATTTTATATTTGTTATCTCTTTGCTTTTGACAAGTGTGTGTTGAGGATATTTCACAGATGAGGAAGCTGAGGTTGGAGAGATTAAACAACTTGCCAATGAGCTTATTGTGATTGAGAAGCAAAAAGAAGGCAAAATTCAAGCCTGGTCTTTCTGATTGTAAAGCTGGTCACTTTCCATGAGAGCACACTGAGTCCATCAGTGCACAGCAGAGAAATGGTTAAACAGTTGACTGTGAATCACTTTAGCGCAATGTAGTGCAGTTATTTCAACTGATAGTTTTGTGTAATTCTGCCACAATATGAAAAATACTTAAATATTAAATGAAAGCAATGGAATATGCAAATTCACTTATGTTATAATTCTGCAAAAATGTGTATTCATGAGCAAAGGTTGAAAAGAATATGAAAATAGTTGATTTCATAAGGTAGTTAAATTCCAACTGGTGTTTGAGATTCAGTTTTAAATTTCTGTTATTGAGGCTGGGTGTGGTGGCTAACGCCTATAATCCCAGCACTTTGGGAGACCAAGGCAGGGGAGGGAGATCGCTTGAACCCAGGAGTTGTGACCCAGCTTGGGTCACAAAGTAAGACCCCATTTCTACAAAAAAAATTAAAAAGTTAGCTGGGCATGGTGATGTGTGCTTGTGGTCCCAGCTACTTGGGAGGCTAAGGTAGGAGGATTGCTTGAGCCCAGGAGGTTGAGGCTGCAGTGAGCCATGAATGAGCCACTGCGCTCTAGCCTGAGTGACAGAGAGAGACCCTGTTTAAACAAAAAATTCTGTTATTTCTCCAGTATTATTTATAAGATACTTACCTAGTAACAGTTTTCTTGATGATTTGAAGACACCAAGGAGAGTAGCACCAGAAATTGATTCCAAAGTATCCTCCCCTCTTTACTACCTCACTTAGCTGCTGTAGGCAGTATTATCTTACATGCAGTATTGTTTACTAGAGATGAACTTTGGGTAGCCAAGTTCATGGTTTTTGTTATGCTAGGTGAGGTCTAACAGTTTTTCTACTTTCAAAAAGTTTAAAAAATTCATTGTGGCCCAAAGATCTGCTTTTTGAGGGCCTGAGAAGTGAATTTTTTTTTTCATTTTAAAAAAGGCTTTACTCTGTGTGTGTGTATACACATACCATTATTTAAGATAATATCGGCTGGGTGCGATGGCTCACATCTGTAATCCCAGCACTTTGGGAAGTCGAGGCGGGCATATCACCTGGGGTCAGGAGTTTGAGACCAGCCTGGCCAACATGGTGAAACCGTGTCTCTACTAAAAATAAGAAAATTAGCTGGACATGGTGGCATGTGCCTGTAATCCCAGCTACTTGGGAGGCTAAGGTAGGAGAATCGCTTGAACCCGGAAGGCGGAGGTTGCAGTGAGCTGAGATCGTGCCACTGCACTCCAACCTAGGTGACAGGGCGAGACTCTTGTCTCAAAAAAAAAAAAGACAATACCACCATCTATGTATGCAGACCAGAATACTTCCCTAGATGTAAAAATTTAAAAATTGATGACTTCATGGAGGAAAGATGCCATACTGTCTTGAGACTGTGAATAGGCTGGCAAGTGGAGCATAATCACAGGGTCAGCAACAGCCAGGATTGGCACAGACCATTCCTGGTCAATAGTGAGTGGAGAACACAGGCCTTGAGACAGCAATATGGGCGGGTTGGAGAAGATCTCTTCCCTTTAGCGCCTTGGTGTTGCCTTCACTCTACATGATTTTTAAGGCTGTCGTGTGTTTCCTGTTTGCTAAGTGCAAGCCTCTGCCAGGTGCTTTAGCTCATTTAGTTGTCACAACACCCCTGTGAGGGAATTGACTTTATCCTCATTTTATAGATGAGCCGACACTGGACAAAGATGTTAAATAATTTTCCCAAGGTCACACAACACAAAAGTAGCAGCTCTGGTAGTTGAGTCTGTTCCTGCTGGCCCAAGAGCTCTTGCTCTTAGCTCTTGCTGTCTTGGGTGGAAAGATAATTTGGTAGGGTGAGCCTCAGCTTTGGAGGCCCAGGTTCTTGCGAGCCATTGAAATGGATAGCCAGAGTTAGGTGCACTTTGCTTAGATTTCAGTTGAGGTGGGGCTGGTTGGAGTTGCCCTGATTCCTTTTTATGTTGTTGGTTTTTCTTCACTTTTAGTTGGAACTTCAGGCTGGGGAGGCTTTGACAGAGAGTAGGAGTAGGAGGAAGCCAGAATGACTGAGTAGTAGCTCCTGCAAAATTTTTCCTGCCGCTAAGGTGGGGCCCTTCTCCAGTTTCAGAAAGCACCACCCCGTAGTCACGTTGAGATGTTTCCCATTTCAGATGGCTGCACTTCCACAGTAACACATGGCTTCCAAGGGCTGGAACGTGGCAAATACAGCCTTGCATTAGCTTCCTTTTGAGCATCAGGTTTCCAAGTCATATTTGGTGGGTTTTATATTTTGGGTATTTATTCCTACTGTATTGTAAGCTGTTTTCAGTTTTTCCACCTCAAGTTTTTTTTTTTTTTCTTGTTTCTCTTAAAGGGAGAAGTACATATGAGAAAAACAATGTTTTAAATTCTTATGTTGTACTAGGCACTATATTAAACATTCTAATAATTTCTTCTAATTCTTAGGCTCGCTTTTTGAGATGGTTATAATAATTCCTTTTTTATAGATAGAGGAACTGAGGCATGTAGGAAAAGTGAACTTCAGTAAGGCCATACAGCTAGTAAAGTGGTCTGGATTGTATTTATTCATTAATTTGTTCATGCATTTAACAATTTGTTGAATGTCTACTGTGTTCTAGATACTTGTTAAAACCTCAGAGGAAACAGCCATGAAAGATTAAGTGGATTATATTCATGTAATAAACACGATAATAATAAACACGCAAAGAGATAAGACAAATACAGATTGTGAAAAATTCTAGCAAGAAAGTAAGAGCTGTGCATTAGAGAGTGAGCTGGTTAGGTTCGTAGAGATGGGGTCCACTTTAGATGGTGTAGTTGGAGAGGCCCTCCCCAAGGCAGTGACATTGGAGCTGAGGTGGAAGGGATGAGACCGAGCCACCCTGGCAGACGCTACAGAAAGAGCTTTGTAGGCAGACAAGGGCTTGGCTTATTTCAGGACTGGAAAGGAGGCCAGTGAGGCTGGAATATTGTTTTTTTTTTTTTTTTTTTTGAGACGGAGTCTCGCTCTGTCACCCAGGCTGGAGTGCAGTGGCGCGATCTCGGCTCACTGCAAGCTCCGCCTCCCGGGTTCATGCCATTCTCCTGCCTCAGCCTCTCCGAGTAGCTGGGACTACAGGCGCCCGCCACCACGCCCGGCTAATTTTTTGTATTTTTAGTAGAGACGGGGTTTCACCGTGGTCTCGATCTCCTGACCTCGTGATCCGCCCGCCTTGGCCTCCCAAAGTGCTGGGATTACAAGCGTGAGCCACCGCACCCGGCCCGAGGCTGGAATATTGTGAACGGGGAGAAGATGATACCTGATGAAGATGGAGAGGTGGACAGGGGCCAGATGATACAGCACTTTATGGCAGTGGCAGGGAGTTTTATTCTAAGAATGATGGAAAAAAGAGCTAATAGAGGGTTTAACCAGGGAGTGGTGTATACCAGATCTGTCTGAAGTCTAAGGGGGATCTTATTACATCACACTGCCTTAAAGAAAAATTTTTTTTTTTTTTTTTTTTTTTGAGACGGAGTCTCGCTCTGTCGCCAGGCTGGAGTGCAGTGGTATGATCTCGGCTCTCTGCAAGCTCTGCCTCCCAGGTTCAAGCCATTCTCCTGCCTCAGCCGCCGGAGTAGCTGAGACTACAGGTGCACACCACTATGCCCAGCTAAGTTTTGTATTTTTAGTAGAGACAGGGTTTCACCGTGTTGGCCAGGATGGTCTCGATCTCTTGACCTCATGATCTGCCTGCCTCGGCCTCCCAAAGTGCTGGGATTACAGGCGTGAGCCACCATGCCCAGCCAAGAAATTCCTTTTTAAAAAAATTTTTAGGCTGGGCATGGTGGCTCACGCCTGTAATCCCAGCACTTTGGGAGGCCGAGGTGGGCGAATCACCTGAGTTCAGGAGTTCAAGACCAGCCTGGCCGACATAGTGAAAACTCGTCCCTATTAAAACTACAAAAATTAGCCAGGTGTGGGGGCGGGCACTTGTAATCCCAGCTACTTGGGAGGCTGAAGCAGCGAGGATCGCTTGAACCCAGAAGGCAGAGGTTGCAGTGAGCCAAGATTGCATCACTGCACTCCAGCCTGGGTGACAGAGTGAGACCCTCTGTCCAAAAAAAAAAATTTTTTTTAGACAGAGTCTCACTCTGTCACCCAGGCTGGAGTGCAGTAGCATGATCATGGCTTACTGTTGCTTCGACCTCCTGGGCTCAAGTGATCCTCCAGCCTCAGCCACTCGAGTAGCTGGGACTACAGGTGTGTGCCAGTATACTCGGCTAATTTTTAAAAAATTTTCTGTAGAGAAGTGGTTTCACCGTGTTGCCCAGACTGGTCCTAAACTCCTGGGCTCAAGTGATGCTTCTGGCTCTGCCTACCAAAGTGTTGGGATTACAAGTGTGAGCCACCCTGCCTGGCCAAGAAATTCTTAAATGTGTCTGTCCATCTGTTCTGCCAACCATTGGCTATTTAGTAACCATCTCTTGGATTACAGTCTAGAGCGCACAAGGTGGTTATGGGATGGGGGTGGGTAGAAAGTCAAGTATCCAGCTAGGACAGTGCAGTATGGTCATTGCTCTGATAAAGTAGAGAGTGTGTGGAAACATGTAGAAGGATCCCCAGTCCAGCCTGGTAGTGGTATTCAGAGAAAACTGTGAGGGAAGTGGTACTGAGCAGAGAACTGAACTGACCATGGTGGAAAAGATGGTGCTTGTATTTCATTTTATTCATTTGGGACTGTCTGGCGTTTGCTGTGACCTTCTAAAGGCATATTTTCCTTTGCCATATACAAAAATTTCTTTACCTATAAATAGGACAAATATCCTTTCAAGTGTTGCTAAGAATTTTAGCATTGTGTACAATGGTGGCATTCTAAGCAACCTCCATAAATATTTCATTGGTAGCTGAGTAACAGAATAAGGTTTCTCTTTATAGGAAGCATCTGGCGGGGTAGTCGTTTTTGTTTGAATGAATGTTTTATGTGCTGTTTCCTTAAAAGGAGGTGCTAATGAACCTACCAGTTGTTTCTTGTGCTGTTCTTGTTAACCACAAAATTGAAACTTTAAGTGTTAACAAGAGGGCCAAGGGTAGATAGTTTGAAAATATACTTAATGCGAAATATGCTTATCGTTTTCTTTCATTTGGTCATAAAATTGTATTTATGGGCCAGGTGTGCTGGGTCATACCTGTAATCCCAGCACTTTGGGAGGCTGAGGCGAGTGGATCGCCTGAGGTCAGGAGTTCAAGACCAGCCTGGCCAACATGGTGAAACCCGGTCTCTACTAAAAATAAAAAAATTAGCTGGGTGTGGTGACACACGCCTGTAATCCCAGCTGAGGCAGGAGAATCGCTTGAACCTGGGAGGCGGAGGTTGCAGTGAGCTGAGATCGCACCACTGCACTCTAGCCTGGGTGACAGAGCAAGACTGTCTCAAAAAAAAAAAAAGTATTTACTAAAAAGAATATGATATGCTATTAAAAATTATTTTTTAAAAAGCTGAAAAAAATACGTGATTAATGTTTATGTGTGAAGATGTACTAGCATCCAAGTGTAGCTTTTCACATTTTGCCCTATTTCATTTTAGTTATTTTAAAAATCAGCTTTATTGAGATATAATTTACATAAAATAAAATGCACCAATTTTAGGTGTTGGATGAACTTTGACAGATGTATATTCGCTTGTAATCACTATTGTAATCTATATGTACGTATGTATGATTGTAGTTTTTTGTATGTGCATGCGGTTCTTGGCACATGTAATCACCACAATCAGAATATAGAACAGTTCCATAATACCAACAACTTCCCTTTTTTTTTTTTTTTTTTTTTTACTTCTTTGTGGTCAAATCCTCTCTTCACCCCAAGCCTGTGGCAACTAATGCCCTGTTCTCTGTCCTTGTAATTTTGCTTTTCCCAGAATGTCATATAAATGGAATCATACAGTATGTAATCTTTTCAGACTGTCTTCTTTGCCTCAGCATAATGTCTTTGAATTTTATTCACGTTGTGTGTTTCATAGTTGCTGAGCACTGTTCTGTCATACGGATGTCTACTGTTTATCCATTCACACTGTGAGGGACGTAAGAGTTTCTCCCAGCTTTTGGTGATTATTAATAAAGCTGCAGTAAACATTTATGTACAGGTTTTTTGTGTGAACATAGGTTTTCATTTCCCTAGGATAAATACCTAGGAGTGGAATTGTTGAGTCACATGTTAAGTATAGTTTTTTTTTGCAAGAAATTGCCAAACTATATCTAGAGTGTCTGTGCCATTTTGCATTCCCATCAGCAGAGTATGAGAACACCATTTATTCTACATCAGTACTTGGTATTATCAATTAAAAAATTTTATTTTACCAGGCACGGTGGCTCACATATTCCAGCACTTTGGGAGGCCCAGTCCTCTCATTTAACAGATATGGAAGCTGAGGTCCACAGAGAAGTGATCTGCCAGGCCAGGCGGGGTAGCTCACGCCTGTAATCCCAGCACTTTGGGAGGCCAAGGTGGGCGGATCACTTGAGGTCAGGAGTTTGAGACCAGCCTGGCCAACATGGTGAAACCTCGTCTCTATTAAAAAAAAAAAAAAAATACAAAAACTTAGCCAAGCATGGTGGTATGTGCCTGTGGGAGGCTGAAGCAAGAGAATCACTTGAACCGGGGAGACAGAAGTTGCAGTGAGCCAAGATCGTGCCAAGCCTAGGTAACAAAGCGAGACTCTGTCTACCCACCGCCCCCCCAAAAAGAAAATTTAGCCATTCTAATAGGTGTGTATGGTATCTCATTTTTTGTAGGGACAGGGTCTTGATTCTTTTTTTATACCTCTGTTTCTCCACTGAGACTTTCTATCTTTCCATTCATTTTAAGATTGTTGTCTTATGTCTTAGTACATGATTTTGCACGTGGCAAAAATTTTAGTCACTTGACTTTAAAAGTTTCACATTTTGAGGCTGAGCGCGGTGACTCATGCCTGTAATCCCAGCACTCTGGGAGGCCGAGGTGGGAGAATCACCTGAGGTCAGGAGTTTGAGACCAGCCTGGCCAACATGGTGAACCCCGTCTCTACTAAAAGTACAAAAATTAGCTGGGCATGGTGGCACATGCCTGTAGTCCCAGCTACTCGGGAGGCTGAGGCAGGAGAATGGCTTGAACCCGGGTGGCGGAGGTTGCAGTGAGCCAAGATTACGCCATTGCACTCCAGCCTGGGTGACAGAGTGAGACTCCGTCTCAACAAAAAAAAAAAAAAAAAGTTTCACATTTTGAAATCGTCAAATTCATTTATTTTCTTCTCTCAAAAACCTATGAGATTGATTTTATTATCCCTGTTTTAAAGTTGAGGAAACTGAGGCTCAAAGAAGTAGCATGTCTAGGTTGCATCATAAAAGAGAGTTAAGATTGAACTTAATATTGCCTCCAAAGCCACTAATCTTTCTGCCTTACCATTGAGAACTGAGCTTGAACAGTGACTTTGAGAATGGAAAGAGAACAACAGATGCATGAACTATAATGTGGACAGACACACTGCATTTAGTAAATATCATCAGCACTCGCTTCACAATTCAGAGAGTCTCAAATATTGCATTTATCTCTTATTACTTTAAATTTATTTATGGGAAATTTATGTGGTACAAATATACAGTGTACTTCTAGATGCATACTATCATATCAAGTAAATAATTATATATTCATATCCCCTGCCCTTTTAAAAAATAGTAACCTGTCTATATAATGTTCCATGTTATAGTGTTTTTATTTAACAACGTATCTTGGACATAATTTCCTATGAGTGCACAATGTGGTCTCTGATTCTTCTTTATGGTTCTATCATATTCTATTGAGTTGACATACTATAATTAACTATGGACAAATTGACTTTTAATAATTCATATTAACCATAGACAAGCAGACTATTTGACTTTAAAAACTTTAAAAAATGAGGCCAAGTGTGATGGCTTGTACCTATAATCCCAGCACTTTGGGAGGCTTAGGTGAGAGGATTCCTTGAGCCCAGGAGTTTGAGGCTGCAGTGAGCTGCGATTATACCACTTCATTCCAACCTGGGTGATAGAGCAAGACCTCATCTTTAAAAAATAAAAAAAAAAAAAACTTTAAAAGAAGTGTAACATACATGCAGGCATACCCACAAATCATATGTGAACAGATTAATGAATTATCAAAAAAGGAGCATACCCTATGACCATCACCAAAGCCAAGACATGGGACATTATCAGTGCCCTAGAAGTTTGCTTTGTGGCTCATTCCAAGCACTATGCACTTTTCCTCCCCAAAGGTAACCATCATCCTGGACTAATTTAAAGTCCCTTCCTAGCTTGTGTTTCTGCCACTCTCTTTATAACAGGGTAAGGAGAGGAATTTTTTTTCCCCCAAAGGCAGAGACTTAAAAATAGTGAAACAGAGAGGGAGAACCTGGGGATGTTGGAGGATTTTGGAGAACATTTAGCTATTTAAACACGGTGATAGAAACATACTAGGAATTGCTTTACTGTGTAGGCTAATATCTGTTCTTGAAGTTAAGTTAGACTGCACAGAAAAGTTTACTGGATGAACCAAACCAAAAAAATCAGGAATTTTCTCTATAGGCAGTGAGGCTGATTTGACAGATCATAGTTACTGGAGTCAGACAGCGGGATAGGAATCCCAGCTCTTCCCCTACTGGCGTGATCTTTGATCATGTATATAGTGGAGGCAGTACTTTTGCAGCGTTACTTTAATAATTGAGATATTGTATATAAATTATCTGGCTTGGTGCTTGTTTACATGGTAGGTTCTCAGTAAATGTACTTTTTCTTAATATATTCTTTTTTCCCCCAACTTTTTATTGTGACAGATTTCAAGCGTATGAAAAGTTGCAAAATAGCACAGTGAACAACCATGTATATTCATCTAGATTCACCAGTTAATGTTTTCTGTATTTGCTTTATCTCTTTTTTTCCTGTCTCTACTCATTTGAGTTAATTGCAGACGTCATGACACAGCACTCTTTTTTTTTTTTTTTATTATACTTTAAGTTTTAGGGTACATGTGCACAACGTGCAGGTTAGTTACATATGTATACATGTGCCATGTTGGTGTGCTGCACCCATTAACTTGTCATTTAACATTAGATATATCTCTAATGCTATCCCTCCCCCCTCCCCCCACCCCACAACAGGCCCTAGTGTGTGATGTTCCCTTTCCTGTGTCCATGTGTTCTCATTGTTCAGTTCCCACCTATGAGTGAGAACATGCGGTGTTTGGTTTTTTGTCTTTGCAATAGTTTGCTGAGAATGATGGTTTCCAGTTTCATCCATGTCCCTACAAAGGACATGAGCTCATCATTTTTTATGGCTGCATAGTATTCTATGGTGTATATGTGCCACATTTTCTTAATCCAGTCTATCATTGTTGGACATTTGGCTTGGTTCCAAGTCTTTGCTATTGTGAATAGTGCCGCAATGAACATACGTGTGCATGTGTCTTTATAGCAGCATGCTTTATAATCCTTTGGGTATATACCCAGTAATGGGATTGCTGGGTCAAATGGTATTTCTAGTTCTAGATCCCTGAGGAATCGCCATACTGACTTCCACAATGGTTGAACTAGTTTACAGTCCCACCGTCAGTGTAAAAGTGTTCCTATTTCTCCACATCCTCTGCAGCACCTGTTGTTTCCTGACTTTTTAATGATCGCCATTCTAACTGGTGTATCTCATTGTGGTTTTGATTTGCGTTTCTCTGATGGCCAGTGATGATGACCATTTTTTCATGTGACTTTTGGCTGCATAAATGTCTTCTTTTGAGAAGTGTCTGTTCATATCCTTTGCCCACGTTTTGATGGGGTTGTTTTTTTTCTTGTAGATTTGTTTGAGTTCATTGTAGATTCTGGATATTAGCCCTTTGTCAGATGAGTAGATTGCAAAATTTTTCTTCCATTCTGTAGGTTGCCTGTTCACTCTGATGGTAGTTTGTTTTGCACACAGCACTCTTAAGTACATTAGCATGTGTCTCTTTCTTAGGACATTTTCCTGTAAAATCATAATATTATTACCTAATATAAAATTGTTACTCAAGTTTCCCCAGGTATCATCATATGGTTGTTCTTGTAAAAAATTCAAGATTCTATTGTACTTAGTAGTCATGCCTCTTCAGCCTCCATTTATTTAGAAGAGTTCACCAAACATTTTTGCCTTAGAATTGCCGTTAAGATTTTTGAAGAGTTCAGTTCTGTTGTTTTGCAGAATGTTCTTCAACTTAGATTTATCTGTAGACTCCTCTTGATTAGTTACAGGTTAAAGGTTATAGAGAGAAGAACTTTGGATGGAATTCTTTGCTCTCATTGATTTATTTCAGGAGGAAAATGATGTTAGTTTATCCCTTCAATGGTGATAAGAGATGAATTTTTTTGGTTAAGATGGTGTTCACAAGTTTTCTAAATTGTAAGGGTACCGCTTCCTTTTGTAATTAATCAGCCATTTATGGGTGATATGTTATGACTGTCTGAATATTATGTTCTGTAGTGATCTTTCATCTAATGCTTTTAGTGTTGCTGATTCTTACCTGAATCAATCATTACTATAGAGGTTGTAAAATAGTGATTTTCTGTTCCTTGTATTCTACATTTATTAACTGGATTTCTTTTGAAAAGAAGAGATTCTTCTTTTCCTTTTCTTCTCCTTATCAGTGTGGAGTTTTGAATTCTTTCTTCATTCATTATTCATTCCTGTCATTATTCATTTTAATGCTCAAATTGTACTAACTTTGGCTAGTGGGAACCACTTAATTCTTCTGGGTTAGTAGAATGGTAGCAAAAATAAGCTTTCTCTAGTATTTAACATTTGAATCAGTTTTGTAGCCTCGTAATCTGTAGGGACTAATGTATGTACTATCTGTTGGACCCTCTGTCTTTTGTTTGCTTTTGATGACCCTTCTGTGATTTTTTTCAGCAAATCACTGAATTGAAGAAAGAAAACTTTAACCTAAAGCTCCGCATCTATTTCCTTGAGGAAAGAATGCAACAGGAATTTCATGGCCCCACTGAACATATCTACAAAACTGTGAGTGGCCCATTTCTCATTACTGTCCCTTGTGTTTTTTCTCATTGTCATTTCAAGCAGAAATTTGATTAATATTTGTTCTCAGAGTTAGCATGAATAGAGATGCTTTCATTTAATCTCAATTGATTATGGGGAGCATAAAGACATTAGGATGACTTTAGTATTAAGCAAAGGGGTACACGATTAATTTTAAGAAGGTCTTTCACTCTCTTTTAAAAATCAGAATTCAGATTCACTACTTTTTACCTCAATTAAGTTTTTATAATTACGTGTTCTTTAGAAATAGACAGTGGAATGGTGGAATGGTTTTGGAGTTGAATTCTACTGTTACCAGCTAACTTGTGTAACTTAGGCAAGTCAGTTTAGCTCTTGGGGCTTGCTTCCAGAATTAAGTGATAATCTCTTTGTCATAGGGTTATTTGTGTGAATTAAAATGAGAAGACAGATGAAAAGCTCCAGCACACAGTCAGTGCTTGACAATTATCATCTTCTTGAGGCTTCCTTTGGCAGCCCAAAGTTAGGATTGTCAGTTTTTCGTGATAGGACTCTTCGGTATTCCTGTGTGCTTGCCTGTAACTGTCAGAAGAAAAGGCTATGCTCATTTGAAGTCTTGACCTGGAGATCTTTGTCTGAAAACAAACCTTGGTTCTGAAAACTGAAAAAAGAACTTGGCTTTCTTGAAAAGACATGAGTACAAACAATATTTCAGTGCCTGTTTCTTGGCTTTTTCTAGTAGATTAGCCCTTGGCCTGGGAATTATTCTGACTTTTCTCCTCTGAAGCTTGCACCAGTGGAAACTTTTGAAGGAGGAAAAAGAACTCTCCTTGAGTTTCAGCAGATGAACTTAAATTGACTTGTCTTGAAGAGGGATTGTGCTGTACTTCTGAGCCTTTTCAAGAATTGAAAAGCTTCTTTGTCCCTTATGAAAGTTTTTTTCTTCTCTCTGGGGGTGGAAAGACAATGAGGATGTCCCCTTTTCTGGAAGGGAGTGATGATGCAATCACAATTTTAAAGGAAAACCAATAGCCTAAAGCAGTTTATATGTGAGTATGGTGGTCATGCGTCTCAGAACCTCTTGGGTGTGGCCGGGCGCGGTGGCTCACGCTTGTAATCCCAGCACTTTGGGAGGCCGAGGCGGGCAGATCACGAGGTCACGAGATCGAGACCATGGTGAAACCCCGTCTTTACTAAAAATACAAAAAATTAGCCGGGTGTGGTGGCGGGCACCTGTAGTCCCAGCTGCTGGGAGCGGCTGAGGCAGGAGAATGGCGTGAACCTGGGAGGCGGAGCTTGCAGTGAGCCGAGATTGCGCCACTGCACTCCAGCCTGGGTGACAGAGCGAGACTCCGTCTCAAAAAAAAAAGAACCTATTGGGTGTTAGGAATACAAAACGTGTCAATTGCCAACTCTATCAGGCACTGTCTTGGGCATCTGTATGTTTGCATCTTACTGTAATTCTCATGACAGTCCTATGCCATGGAGTTTATCTTCATCTTACAGGGGAAGAAACTGAGTCTTATAGAAGATGAGTAACCCACCTGATGTCATATATCTACTATGTGAGGTGGATTTTGAGCCCAGGTCTTCCAACCTCATTGTACTATACCACTTCAGCTGTCTGACTAGATGACATGATTTCATTGCCCCTTTCTTCAGTGTAAGTTTTTGGATAGGTGCACATGGCTTACAATTCAAAAAGCCTAAGAGATATACACTGAAAAGACTCTTCCACCCTTGTGTCCTGGTCCTCTAGATCTAGTAAATATCGATTGCTTATGCAGAGGAATTTTATGTGTATATAGTACAAGCAAGCGTGTGTTTGTGTGTGTGTATGTGTATAAATCTTCTTTTTACATAAATGCAAACATGTTCTGTTCTGCACCTTATATTTTTCACTTAATGATATCTTTCTTTCACTTTTTTTTTTTTTTTTTGAGACAGAGTCTCTGTCTGTTGCCCAGGCTGGAGTGCAGTGGCACAATCTTGGCTTACTGCAACCTCTGCCTCCCAGTTTCAAGCAGTTCCTGTCCTCAGCCTCCTGATTAGCTGGGATTACATGTGCACGCCAGCACGCCTGGCTAATTTTTGTGTTTTTGGTAGAGATGGGGTTTCGCCATGTTCTCCAAGCTGGTCTCAAACTCCTGGCCTCAAGTGATCCACCTGCCTTGCCTCCCAAAGTGCTTGGATTATAGGTGTGAGGCACTGTGCCTTGCCTTACTTAATGATATCTTGGATATCTTTCTTTAATAGTAGTTTAAGAATGAATTTCTTTATTCTTTTTGTTTTTGAGACAATATCTCACTCTTGTCACCGAGCTGGAGTGTAGTGGCGTGATCATAGGTCACTGCAACCTTGAACTCTTGGGCTGAAGGGATCCTCCCACCTCACTCTCCTGAGGAGTTGGGACTACAGGCATGCACCACCACACCTGGCATTTTTAAATTTTTGCTTTTTGTAGAGATGGGGTCTTGCTATGTTGCCCAAGGCTGGTCTTGAACTTCTAGCCTCAAGCCATCCTCCTGCCTTGGCTTCCCAAAGTGTTGGGACTTACAGGTGTGAGCCATTGCACTAAGATGCCTTTTTTTATAGTTTCATAATATTCCATTTTATGCTCTGAAGATGCCCTGACTTTTGGTTTGGAAATTACAATTATGTATATAAGTTTATAACTTGAGATGTTGGGCTTGATAAAAATAGCCGAATGGACATGTTAGTATTCATTCTTTTAAATATATAAATTGGAGTGCCTGTTGGTTCATCAGAAAGTGAAGCACGTAGAGTATATTATATCAGTTCATAAATAGAAGCTCTCCACCCTTCTGAGAGCTGGAAAAAGAATCCTCTGTTTGAAGGATGTTTCTGCATTTTTCACAAAATTACCCTTGAAGATATTATACACTGTCACCCAGTGTCCTTTTTGCAAAGATCACTTTCTTCAAGAAAATGTTCTGCCTCATAGATGACTTCTTCAATTCTTGTTGTTTGACAGTGAAGAAGATAACCTATTTTGAGCCTTGTCTCCGAGGCTTTTCTCATTTGCTAGCTCATTTGGTCCTTAAAGCCCCCACGTCATGGGAGCTTTTATGTTTTGTTTTTGACACTTGAGGGATTGGAAAGGAGAAGCATTGCTTCCTCACCCTGTGGACTTACATGTCTAAGGACAGTTACAGTATTGTGCTTCTAGTTTTGTATTCCACGTTAGCATGTCTCGTTCACTTCAGTGTCTTCTGTGGTCGGTCCTTCACAGGTGCTTGGTAAGTTTCTGTGACGTGAAGGAGTGAGTAAGTGAGTAGCCACTGACTTTGTGGTCTCCTCCTGGTAGAGAGTAGAGACAGAATTTAAACCCATGTCCTTTTGTTCACACACCCATGACCTTACTGTCATGGCTGTACTTCTCATCCCGAAGTACTTGCTTCTCTAGGGCTGCTTGCCAGAAAGGAGGGAGGCATATTCTGTGAGACGGTAAATCTTACTGGAAATGATTTTTTTTTATTTTGAGATGGAGTCTTGCTCTGTCGCCTAGGCTGGAGTGCAGTGGTGCAATCTTGGCTCACTGCAACCTCTGCCTCCCGGGTTCAAGTGATTCTTCTGCCTCAGCCTCCCAAATACCTGGGACTACAGGCATGCGCCACCACTCCTGGTTAATTTTTGTATTTTTAGTTGAGACAGTGTTTTGCCATGTTGGCCAGGCTGGTCTCGAACTCCTGACCTCAAGTGATCCACCCACCTCAGCCTCCCAAACTGCTAGGGTTATAGGCATGAACCACTGCGCCCGGCCTGGAAATATTTTTGTTTAAATAATACACATGTGCCCGGATGTGGTGGCTCACGTCTGTAATCCCAGCACTTTGAGAGGCCAAGGCAGGTGGATCACTTGAGGTCAGGGGTTCAAGACCAGCCTGGCCAACATGGCAAAACCCCGTCTCAACTAAAAATACAAAAAATTAGCTGGGCATGGTTGTAGGCACCTACTATAATCCCAGCTACTCGGAGGCTGAGGCAGGAGGATTGCTTGAACCTGGGAGGTGGAGGTTGCAGTGAGCTGAGATCACACCACTGCACTCCAGACTGGGTGACAAGAGCAAGACTTCATCTCAAAAAAATAAAAAAACGGGTGGGGGGAGGGGGGAGGGATAGCATTAGGAGATATACCTAATGCTAAATGACGAGTTAATCGGTGCAGCAAACCAACATGGCACATGGATACATATGTAACAAACCTGCACATTGTGCCATGTACCCTAAAACTTAAAGTATAATAATAATAAAATAAAATAAAAACCAAAAAACAAAAAACACATGTATTATGGAGTAGAATATAAAATTGGCATGGATTATTAAAATAAAAAAGGAGCTGTAAGCCCAGTGCTTTGGGAGGCTGAAGCAGGAGTATCATTTGAAGCCAGAAGTTCAAGACCAGCCTGTACAATATAGCAAGACTCAATCTGTAAAACAAACAAACAAAAAGATGGGCGTGGCACTGCACGCCTATAGTTGCACTGTCTCATAGGGAATTCCATTTGCCCTGGATTCTCAACGTGAGTTGTAAGCCCAAGGCTGTGTGTGACTCCCCTTGTTCCAGTCAGTTAAGAGGAAGACATTTGGCTGGAGAACGCTGTGGTGCTCCTTATAGACAGCTTGCCCCATGTGGTTGTAGCTTTCAAGTGAGAACCCTGAAATCTTATATTGAAATGACACACGCCATGATGTGGCCTCCTGTTTTCCATCCACATGTTTTATTTTTTTTTTAAGCTGTAACACGTTCCCACTGCTACAGCCACCACATGCATGATTGTAAACAACCACCAGTAATTGCTTTGGAATGGGAAAAACACACCGCAGAATTGCTTGTAAATTTGCTTGGTGGAGGGCATACAATTTTTAAATCAGCCTTCCTTGTATGACATTTATGCCTTGATATTTGAATGCTTTGGCTGTTAGAAGCTTGGAGCATTTACATAATTGTTCCAAGTCTCACGAAATCCAGGTCTTTCTTTTGAGGCCACCAGTGTTTAATAATTCCCTTTTCCCTGTGCCCTGAGGCTAATGAGGGTTTTTTGAATCTAACATCTGCCTATTACAAGCATCCCATAGTCAGTCTGTGCTGGAAGCAGTTTCCCCATTGCTGACATTCATAGGTCCCGTATTTTACATTGTTTCTTTTTTTTTTTTTTTTTTTATTATTTTTTTTTTATTATACTTTAGGGTTTTAGGGTACATGTGCACAATGTGCAGGTTTGTTACATATGTATCCATGTGCCTTTACATTGTTTCTTTTCTTTCTTAATCTTGTTTTGTAGAACATTGAGCTCAAGGTGGAAGTAGAAAGTCTGAAGCGGGAACTCCAGGAGAGAGAGCGGCTGCTCATCAAAGCTTCGTGAGTACCATCATCCGTTGAAAGCTTGCAAGTCGCCTACACTGGGTTGGTCAGTGAAATAGAGCCATACACTTTTCTAAGACAGTTGGTTTCCATCTGGACTCTGAGGACTGCAAGGAGGTTTTTGTTTTTACTTAATTATTTACTTTTCAACAGGCTTTTAAGATATACCATGCTTATAGAAAAATGAACAGATCTTAAGTGTACAGCGTGAATGTTCACAAGCAAACACACCCGTGGAGCTACCATCCAGATCAGGAAACAGAGCATGCCAGCCCCCCAGAAGCCCTCTTTGTGTTCTCAGAACTCACCTTTCTCCCCTAAAGATAACTACCATTCTGACCACTGTTAGTTCTGCCTGTTTTTAAACTTTATATAAAAGGAATTATATAGTAGATTCTCTTTTGTGTCTGGCTTCTTTCCTCAACAATGTATTTGTGAGATTGATCTATGTTGTTGATTACATCAGTAGTTCATTCTTACTGTTGTAAAAGCCTGGGGTGATTTGAAGGGGTCCTGGTGGGTGAGGCAGGGAGACAGAGGATGGGGCTTCAGCCAGAGTTAACTGTCTTTTTTTTTTTTTTCTTTAAGATCTGTTAAGTGTACTAGGGATCCTCGTAATATTTTGCTTGAGAGAGGTTCTCCTTAAAAAACATTTGAAAAGTAGTATTTTCATTTATTCAAATATTGAACAACAAACACAGTTCAGCAAATACAGTCTGTGAATCAATTGATTATTCACTCATTCATAAACATTTATTACATAGTAACTTGTGAAATACACAAGTATTTCGAATCTAACATCTGTCCGAAGATCTGAAAAGAGACAGCCCTCCACCCCTCTACTCCAAGAGCTCATCAGAGACTGGTGAGCTGTCCATCACACCTGTGAAAAATAACATGCCAGGAAGGTACAGTGATGGAGGGTGTTGTGGGTAAAGTGGCAATACCAAAGTGTGCTAAGTTTTGTACTGTGACAGGGGAATAAGACTTTCCAGGGCTGCCTCACCGAGGATCCTAGCCAGAAGCTTATGTGGAAATGCTTCATTTGTCCTGGCAATAGAGTTACTGCTGGGTGTGGTAGGCCAGGACCATGGAGTTCTTGGTTTAGGGCACGGCTACACTGCTCTGGGCCAGGCCATTGTAATTCCTTTCATTGCCACAGGGTCCAGCAGCTGGAAGCTGGCCTGCTGTTGGCTTTCAGCAGACTAGAGGATGCCAGTCCCAGGCTTCTTCTCCGGGTTATGCTGAACTTGCACACTTGGTATTTTCTGAATGAATGAGTGAAGTGATAAATATCACCAGATTAACAAGTTGTTGTTGTTGTTTTTTGAAGTACATTATTTTCTGGGCAGGGAGGCAAATCTACTTTATCAAGCTTGAAGATCAGTAATGGAATTTGGTCTGTTTCATACCCAGTGCCCTACCTGCTGCAGGTCTTGGCTTGGACTAGTTTTTAGTTAAGCTCATACACATGGAAACCTCAGCTCACAAAGGCTTGCATACACTCCTCCATAGCAACACATGGGATTGAGTATTTTGGAGGCTTGTGCACATGTTTATATGTGTATATTTCCCAAACTGCTCAGGCTCGTGTGGTCTGACTAGCTTTATTCGTTTATTCAGAAAATATTTATTAAGTGGCTCTTGTGTGCTGCAGTGGACTAGGTTCCTGGGGATATGGTGGTGATGCAAACAGATGCATGAGACTCACATTCTAGTGGGAGTGATGGTGATAAAATACTTGGATTAATAAATATATAAACACAAGTTGGGGAAAGAGCTATGAGGAAAAATAAAGTGAGCTATGAGAATTTATAGGTAGAGAAATAAATATATATTATTATTATTTTTTGAGACAAGAGTTTTGCTCTGCCAGGCTGGCATGCAGTGGCGTGATCTCGGCTCACTGCAACCTCCGCCTCCTGGGTCCAGGCGATTCTCCTGCCTCAGCCTCCTGAGTAGCTGGGATTACAGGCATGTGCCGCCATGCTCAGCTAACTTTTGTATTTTTAGTAGAGATGGGGTTTCACTGTGTTGGCCAGGCTGGTCTCGAACCCCTGGCCTCATGATCTGCCCACCTCAGCCTCCCAAAGTACTGGGATTACAGGGGTGAGCTGCTGCGCCCAGCCAGGTAGGGGAGTGCATATATAGATGTGGCTATGTAGCCGGGAAAGTGTCCCTGAGGAGGTGGCATTTGCGATGAGATCTGAAAGATAAGTAGGAATTAACCAGTTGAATGGGTAGAGAAACTGTTCAAGGAGAAGAGAATGTATAGGTCTGAGGGAATATGAGAAGTCTAGAACACTAGAGATTTTGGTCTTTATCCTAAAATCACATGGAAAGCAGTCGTGGGTTTTAAACAAGTGACACAATCAGAGTTCTGTATTTGAAAAGGTCATTCTGGATGCTGGGTGGGAAGTGGATTGTAGAGACAGCGCGAGTGGAAGCTGGGCGACCAGTCAGGAGGCTAGTCCAGTGGTTGAGGTGAGAGGTGAGTGATAGAGTAGCTGGGTGAATCAGACATTTGGGAAGCACAATCAACAGGCCTTGGTGATGGATGGGAAGGGAGATGTCAGTGATGATTCCTGTCTGGGGTTAAGGTCATGAGCTCTGTTTAAGAATGTTCGCGATGACCCAACTGCTCCAGCTTCCTCTCTACCAACTCTATTCCAAACACAGTTCATGGATGCTAAAATGTTCTTGCTTTTGCTGCTCTAACTCTGCCCCAGCAGACCTCCTTCCCTCTCATCTCCTCCCAGCCCAAATGCCTTCCATTGCTCAGCCCTTTGTAAAGCTTCAGATCTGGAACCGCGCATGGCTTCCTCTAGCCCACATCAGTCTCTTAACGGACTTTGCTGGTACAGAATGATCATACCGTATGTGTAACACTTTTTAGTTTATAAAACACTTTCCATTTACATTCCATCATTGTTCTGGGAGCAGGGAAAGTCTTGAGGAATACCCCCATTTCACAGAGGAGAGACTGTAGGCCAGGAAAAGGGAAGGGCCATGACTCCCAGCCAGGAAGGTTACATCTGGCATTAGAACTTAAGTCGCTGACTTCTAGTTCAGCACTAGGTTCCATGTTCTTTTTAAATTTTTGTATGTAGATAATTGTATATTGGTATATACACAGTATCTATGTATCTGTTCAATGACAGTATCCACCATGGAACCACTAGGTGTGCCTATTTCTTTTTTTTTTTTTTTTTTTGAGATGGAGTCTTGCTCTGTTGCCCAGGCTGGAGTGCAGTGGCACAATCTTGGCTCAGTACAACCTGGGTTCAACTGATTTTTCTGCCTCAGCCTCCCGAGTAGCTGGGATTACAGGCATGCACCACAATGCTTGGCTAATTTTTGTATTTTTAGTAGAGACAGGGTTTCACCATGTTGGCCAGGCTAGTCTCAAACTCCTGACCTCAGGTGATCCCCCCCACATTGGCCTCCCAAAGTGCTGGGATTACAAGCATGAGCCACCATGCCTGGCTGTGCTTTTCTCTTTAACCCTAGCTTCCTAGCACCCAGCAGTATGTCTATGGTGGATACTTGTTGATGGAAAATATCTATGTTAATATAATACCCTCAACTCCCCTTTTCAGTGTTAGGATTTTTGGTGGGGTGTGGGGACAGGATATGACATCTGCCACAGGAAAATCCCCTGCTTTTTCCTGAAGAACCATAATTAGAATGAAAAGAATCCAGGGGAAATGTGGAGGATTAAAAAGGGTAGTGAGGCTGGCATTTATAGAATCTGGCTTTCTTGTATTGGGTGGAAAGCTAGATGAAACCAGTTTCTCTCAGCCTTTCCTCTCCTCAGGTCTTGCTGCCCACCTTGTGTGTTAGCCCAGATTCTGCACGGAAAGAAAGGGTCGAGGGAGGGAGCTAACACTTACTGAGATCCTTCTCTGTTCCACATCCTGCATCTGGCGCTTGACAGGCTTTATTGCATTTGATCAGTTATGTGGGCAGTCAGTATTCCCATTTGAGTGGAGGGAAAACCAAAGGTTGAGGAGTGGGGAAACGTGTAGTGGCTGCTCTGGCTTCAGAGTATGCTGTGCCTTGCTGTGAAATAAACATATTTGTTGGCTGGTTTTCCATTGTTATATTTATCAGTTATAATAAAGGGACATTAAAAACGAAAGCAGTCATATTGTTGCGAGTAAATTTTATCTCTGTAGCTTTAAAACACAAACAAAAATAATAATTCCATTAGTAGAGGAAAATTTTACCATACTACTGAGTATAAATTTCATTGCCACAGAAACTGTAAAACACAAAGATGATAAATGAAAAGTTGGAACATTTATTATTGGGAATATATTTTACTGGTATAACTAAAACTCAAACAAACTGAATAATAATAGTACTTGTTAAAAATTGTAATCAGCCTCTTGACAATGTATGTGATTCAGACGGCAAAACACAAAGGTTAGATCTGGGCTGACAGGAGGGAGACGGCATATTTGCACTCTGGTGGGCAGGGTGGAGGGGTAAGGGAAAGGGGTAGCAGAGGTGAGCCATTTTATAGAGGAGGCTCTATAAAGCCCCAGGCCTCAAACCTTGGTGTGCGGGTAGCAAAAATTCATTCCTGGAGAAATCCTGTAGCCAAGGCTCGGGAAGGAAGGGCTTCTCGTCCAGAATTCTTTTGGCCGTGTATAAAAAATGCTCCTCAAGGAGTGATAGAAATGATTGTGAATCACTGTGAATTCAAGACAGTGATCTAAAAATGAGCCCTGGGAGTGGGGGGTGATGGCATTCAATGGTGTTAATCAGGAAATGGAAATGGGCGCCTTGGCTGTGGCCAGCGGAGACCCCAGCAGAGGGTAGCATGAGGCCTCTCACAGCAGCTCAGCAGGAGCCAGCGCTGTGTGGGCCTCAGAGGCCAAGGGCTAGCGTGCAGAGCACTCCGATCAGAGAGGAACAGGCCCACATGTGTGAGCACATTAATTCTGAGAGGTAATCATCTCATTTTTCACACGAGAAAACTGAGGTGTGGGAGGTAATTTACTGAGGCTAGGTAATTCACCCAGAGTCGCACTGAGGATATAATAGGGTAAAAATTTAGAAGCAGATCTGTCCAGCTTCAGAGCCCATGTTCATTCTTTCCAGTTGTTCACATTGAATTCCATTAAAATGATATGACACTGGGGCCTTCTGAAGCTTTATTGGTGAAAAGAAAAAAGATATTAATAAAGTCTTTATTTTCAGGCGACTCATGTTTGAGACTTGGACAACAAGTATGGCCCTCTTGACTTTCCATTGTTCTCAGTAAAAAATTCACATGGCTTGTACATGTGAGTGTCTGATCACATGGCTCTCAGTTGGAAAAATTTTATATATCTTTAAAGTAGGGCATGGGAAGCTGCTGGTGAATAGATTTGTTCTGTTGGAGTTTTTCTGAGAAACCAGCCTTAGGTGGAAGCATTTCCTTTATTATTTTGCTTTCTGGAAACCTGCAATCATTTTAGAAATCTGATGAGGACTGCTCATACAGTCTTACAGAGTCATGTCCGACACTGTTTATCTTCTGGCATCGGTGGTTATAGTCCTGCGTCTGATTTGGGTGTGCCATTCCCACCACTGCCAGTCATGTGGAGAGAATATTCCGTGGTGCTCTAGCAGTGTGTGCTCTGTGTTTTATGTTAGAGTAACACGGAGTACGGGCTGCTTGTGTAATCTCCCCTCTTTATGCCCTAAGTGGTAGCTAGTGTGCAAACAGATTGATCCTGATGCATTTAAAATGCTTTTCCCTTCAGTTGGCAGAAGATGAAGTATACAGACCTTTACTCCTGCAGATTTATTTTCGTTGCATACTGCTCCTTTGCACGTTGGTTTGTCAGACCAGCTCTCTGCCCTCCTTGCACCACTGGTGGAAGTGTACTTTGTTGGAAGCCCCTTGCTGAGAAATTTGGCAGTAGCTATCTAGAATCTTAGCAGTGGGCTTACCATGTGACCCAGCTATTCCCTTTCTAGAAATCAATTTTCAGGAAGTCACTGAATAGTAGACATACAAGGATGCTTTTGTCATAACATTGCTTATTACAGTAAACAGTATCACCAACATTTATTGAATACTTACTTTGTACCAGGCACTGTTCTCAGAACTTTGAGTATCATCAGCTACAATGTGTTAAATGAGAAACAATTTAAATGTTGTAAAAATAGAGAATTGATTTAGTAACCTATAGTACACTTCATACATTGAATTAATATGCAGCCTTTAAAAATGATGATATAGACTTTTATTTATTGACACAAAAGAATGTTATAGTATATTAAGTAATAAGATCAATTCACTGATGTGTACTAAATGGTTCTTTTTTGTAGAAAATGTCTGAAAGGCTATATGCTAAAATGTTGACTTAGTTATCCTGAGTGACAAGATTATGGATGATTCTTACTTTTTTCTTATCTGTGTTTTTAAATGACAAATATTAAGCTAAAGAAAAAGAAGCTCAGCACAGGTCTGTGGGAGAAATGACTAACAAATATTGCTTGTCTCTTTGGGGCTGTGAAATGACCATCAGACTATCACTCTTGCATGTTTTACCCCTGTGCCTCTTTTTGCAGCAAAGCGGTTGAGAGCTTAGCTGAAGCAGGTGGCTCTGAAATCCAGCGGGTGAAAGAAGATGCTCGAAAGAAGGTGCAGCAGGTGGAAGATCTCCTAACCAAAAGAATACTCCTTTTAGAAAAGGCAAGTCTGGAAATCCTGAGGGCAGTGTATTTCTTATAGTGGATTAATAATAGGCTGGCACAGTTTTGTTTCTTTTTTTATAAACCATCAGTTTCAGCAGAAACAACAGCCACCCTTATTGAGCATCTCCTGGATTGTAGCCCCATTTCAGGCATTTTATATGTATAATTTATAACCCCTTTACCCACAAACTGTCCCTTGTGGTCCTCATTCTGTGTAAGATCACTGAGATACAGAGAGAAGTACTAACTCGTGTAATAGGCTTAACCTAATACTAATAGGTTTAATCCTGGGTTTAACTATGTGGATTTTAAAGCCCATGCTCTTCCTACAGCACCACTCTGCTTATTGTCTAGTTTAGCCCCATTATTTTAAAGATGTGGAAGCTGAGGGCCAGAGACGGGAAATGACTTACCTAACATTAGTCAAGCCTGAAACCAGACTCTGCCCTTTAGTCTACCACGTGTCCATCCAGCTCTGGTCCCTGGTATCTGGCTTCCCTCCAGCCATCCTGCCGGTGCTCATGGAATGTCTTTTCTCTATTAGGCACTGCATGTCACTTCTTCTATTTACTCTCAGTTAGGTATTTCCTGTCACTGTGATGGGAGTCAGGATGTTTCCTGGCTAAAAAATCCTGTCTCCTTATCTATTTTAAGCTAGTATTAAGTAATACTATTTAATTCTTGGTCTTTGAAATCTTTTGTTTTATCACAGTTTCTCTACCTGAAACTCTGGTTCTTTTTAGATATGGAGAGAAATGGCACCAAAAGCACTTCTGGATACAAAGAGCAGGCACTGTATTTTGCAATTTACAATTTTCCATTTATGATGTTCATATCGGCCCTTAAATTGTCCTCTTGGGGTTATGTAGCTATTAGGCCCAAAATACCTGTGTTTTAAACAGGCTTGGAGAGGGTTAGAAACATAGTAGTATAGGTCAGAAGTGGTAGAACTAGAACCACATGAAGGTTCTCCTGATCATAAATTCTGAATTTTAGCGAAAATGTAATTATGAGATCTAACTTACTGGTTCATTTGTTTTTCCCTGTAAGTGGTTTCCCATGTGTTGGGGTGACAGGTCTCTGCTATGTCACTTACTAGCTTTATCACCTAGGATAAGGTATTTGCCTACCCTGAGCTTCTGCTTCATCATCTGTAAAACGAGGACAGTGATACCTGGTTTGCAGTGGTAATTGTCATAATAACTGTGGTATTAACAATTTATTGTGGGCTTACCATTTCATTGTGTGAGACATCCTTCTAAGCTCTTGATAGACAGGAAGGTAACCTTTTCAATAAACCTCTGTGAGGTGAATACTTCTGTCATCCTTTTTCATTCATTCTTTTTTTTTTTTTTTTTGAGACGGAGTCTCTCTCTGTCCCCCAGGCTGGAGTGCAGTGGCGCGATCTCGGCTCACCGCAACCTCCACCTCCTGGGTTCACGCCATTCTCCTGCCTCAGCCTCCCGAGTAGCTGGGAATACAGGCGCCCGCCAACACGCCCGGCTAATTTTTTGTGTTTTTAGTAGAGACGGGGTTTCACCGTGTTAGCCAGGATGGTCTCAATCTGCTGACCTCGTGATCCGCCCGCCTCAGCCTCCCAAAGTGCTGGGATTACAGGCTTGAGCCACCGTGCCCGGCTCATTCTTTTTTTTTTTTTTAAACAGATGATGAAACAGGCACAGAGTGGCTAAGTCACTTGCTCAGGGTCTCACAGGCAGTAAATATCAGGTAGTCTGGCTTCAGACCTGCATTCAAACTGCTATACTGTACTGTCTTAGGATATAACTTTTTAGGGTTGGATGCAGATGGGAGATAATACGAATGAAGCTCCTTGCTCAGAGCCTGGCATTTAGTAAATAACAGGCTTTGTTGTTGTCTAAGAATATGATAAATGATTTTTTTCAGCTTTCATTGAGAGTGACAGGAAGCCCCTTGGGGAGGTAGTGGTGGGGGCGGCACTGTGGAGGGCAAGGGCGGGGAGGAGGGAGCCAACATTTCTTTCTGAGCTTCCTGTGATGGAACAAGCGTTTGATGGAGACTCATGGTAGCTCTTTGATAGGATGGTGGTTATCCCTATTTTATAGATTGGGAAGTTCAGGCTCAGAGAGGTTTAGCAACCACCTGAGGTCACACAGCACATATGTGGGAGAGCTGGGTTTTGAACCCAATTCTGTTTGATGTTTATCTTTGTGATGTAATTGGAGGCAGTTGGTGTGAGTAGTTGGAGATTCATATCTACTCCCAGGTCACTTTCATGAGCACAAGGGCCTTTTTCCCTAACACAGACACTACCTGCATGATTTAGATAATTTCCTTGTTGGCTTCTCTGACCTCTTGGGAAGAACATACAGTTGGCTTTGGCTTTTTTTTTTCTCTTTGCCAACTAAATCACCTTGGAGATATAGAAAATGTACTTTAGAATTGTTCAGTCATTATCTTAAAAAAATAGGGTGGTGGGGGTGTGTAGGATGAATTTGTATGGAAATTATGGTGACTCTTTGGAATTTATGTATGTTTATTATTGAGAGGAGCATTTCTCCTTGTTCTTCTTGAAGCTGTAAATATTGATCTGATTTTTCAAAACCAAAAATACAGTTCTTACAGAGTTGAGTCTTTTCCATTGGAAATGCCTATTACCCTTCAGGATACAAGAGGGAAAAATGGCTGGCAAATGTATTTATTACTGATTCTCTCCATGTATAGTACAATTCAGGGAGGGGAAATGTGCCGGAGAAAAAGTCATAAATATTTATATTTTAATCCAATTTCCTTTCAAAATGTTCCCAATTGTATTGAAAAATTGCATCAAATGCATTTAATTTAACTCTAGGATGTGACAGCCGCCCAGGCAGAACTGGAAAAGGCCTTTGCAGGGGCAGAAACGGAGAAGGCTCTTCGGTTGCGTTTGGAAAGCAAGCTTTCAGAGATGAAGAAGATGCACGAGGGGGACTTGGCGATGGCTCTGGTCCTGGATGAGAAAGACAGGTCTGGCTCTTGTCCCTGTCGTACCCTGACATCACATTATCTGGCAGCGTGGGGAAAGAATTGTTCCCTTTTCTTCCCTTTTATACCTCCCTTCTCCCCATGTCCTCCACAGGACTTGAGTGACTAACGGGAACAAGTCCAACACAGTTACATAGAAAACTAGGGATAAAATCAGGAGGAAGAGAATAGGAATAGCATAGTCATATGAGGTCAGAGATAGTCTACCGACAGACATTCATGCTGAAAAGTTCTACTCAGATACTAAAGTTAGCATTTGATTTTGCACATAAGCTTCCTGGGAGCCAAAGGAAAAAGGGTAGAGACAAGATTCACATTGCAAATGAGGTAGAACAAGCTAGTAACTCAGGAGAAGCCCAGTTTTACTTGGCACTATCAGAGGAAATTTCTCTTGTGGTTCTTCCCAAAGTGAACAGTGAGTGACTGTCCCCACAAGAAATAACAGTGAATTTCATGTGACTTATTTTCCATCATATCTTTTAATGCAGCCCAAGACGCAAATAAGTACAGGGCAAGGTGTCAAAAATAAAACAGTGTAGACCAAATACGGAGCTCTTTGATGATCCATGATAAAATGGGTGCCTTCTAGTTTATTGGATAGTTGATATGTCCTTTAGGCAGTCTTTAGTGCCCATCGTATTTTGCAACCAAACTTCTGGTAAAAACTTGTCAGGAGAAAGTTGATTTTATTCCTTACCATAAACCTTACATTTTGATACTCTTGCCTTATTTTGGCAGTCACTAAGTGGAAGGTTAACTAAATATAAGTCCAACTGCTGGCTAACCTGTGACCTATCTGTTGAAGAGCCAAGCTTGTTTGGAATTTCATAGAAATTGTTCTAAAGCAAATGATCTGTTTCAGAGGATACTGACTGGCTCCTTTTTCTTGGTCATTTGTTGCCTGCCCCGTGCATTGATGAGCACTACTGTGTTGTTTCCGTGCTTGGCCTAACCGCCCGATTCCTCAACTGTTGTCTGCTTTTACTTCTGCCTGGTACCACCTGTGGAGATTGGAGTCTGCTGCTTGGAAAATCAGATGAGCAAATCCTAATCCTTGGGATAGGATTATCTATAAAAGAGAAGTAAATAGACCCAGAGGGAGAGCCCATGTCTCCATGTAAGTGCCCTAGCTTCAGCATTTGGAGGTGCGAGCATTTATTTGGTGCTCTGCAATCTTTTCTTAGCTTTGATCTGGAAAATGAAAGTTTTATGATTAATAATTTCAGGGTGAGTGAGGAAACTGGGTTCCCCATGGACCTCAGTGGAGTGAATATCTATCATCTCAGTTTACCCATTTGAGACCTTGTGTTTTTCTTGACTTCATGGCTAGGAAGAGAAACTTCCCTGGGACGTGCCCTCCTACTGAGCCTCCCCCCAGAGTACTGACCTTTCCAGGCACCACCCATGGAGCCACTAGACTGTGAGAATTCCACAGAATCATTTCCATGTTCCCTTGTATCTCTCCCAACCCATCAGCAGTGAAGCCGTTAGAAGGCTTATGGGCTTGTCTTCCTGGGGGAGCTACAGGTCTGGAGCAGTTAAACTGGGAGTAGGGGACCCAGGGAATAGAGTATGTGAGCAGCCACCAAAGAAGAAAAGACTGGCAGAATTCCTGGTTCCTGTGAAGGGGAAGGAGAGGGTTTGGGATAGGTTTGAAAAGAGATCCTGGGGCAGAGTGAATAGAAAAGGCCCTCTGAGTGTCCTGACAGATGCTGAGCAGTCATTTAATTGGTTCTGTTGGATCTTTACACCTTTTATTCAACAAATATTACCTGAGCATCTTCTACTCAGCACAGTGGTGATGAGAATGTAAGAAGGAGTGATACAGCCTGGGTTCCTCTCCCCAGGAATCTCATTGTTTGAGTTGAAGCTTATCATCCAGCAGGGTGGGAGGGGTGGAGGGAGGAGCAGGATGATAAGGGCTAAGTAGGATCAATGCTAGGTTAACATATTTATCCAATTCAGTTTAGAGGGATTAGGAAAAGCTTCTTGGGAGAAGTACTAGGAAGAGGAAGAATTACTTGGACAGAGAAAGGGAAGTAAAGGAACAGTGCGAGTGAAAGTCGAGAGGCAAGAAGGAACATGGCAGGACTCAGGCACAGGAGGGTGCATAGCCTGGCCTGAGTGCTGTGTTCTGGAAAGGAGTGGGGAAGAGGTGAGGAGAGGGAAGCAGGGTAGGTAACATGGACCTTATTGAAGAATTTGAGTTTTATCTTAAAGGCATACAAGAAGCCACCGAAGAGTTAAAGGTGGGGCTTCAGGGAATGACAAGATCAGATTTAAATTTAGAAAGGTCTTTCTGCCTGCCCTTGGGGAATGGATTGGCACTGGGGCTGGGTACAAGACTGGTTCTCAGGCTGATGCAGAAATCCAGGAAAGAGCTGATGGTGACCAAGGTGGAGGTGACAGAGCTGGGAATGGAGGAGAACAGGCTAGAAGGTACAGTGGACATGATGAGCTTGAAGGGCTTGGTGACTGACTGGATCTGGGGGATGAGGGGAAAAGCTACAGTGATACACCCTTGCCCAGGCGTTGTTTTTTTTTTTTTTTTTTTTTTTAAGATGGAGTCTTAACTCTGTCCTCCAGGCTGGAGTGCAGTGGCGTGATCTCGGCTCACTGCAGCCTCTGCTTCCCAGGTTCAGGTGATTCTCTTACCTCAGCCTCCCGAGCAGCTGGGATTACAGTTGCCCGCCACCAAAAAAGCCTGGCTAATTTTTATATTTTTAGTGGAGACAGGGTTTTGAGCATGAGAAGCTGTGGGGTGGTGCAATTTATTGAATTTTGTTGGGGGAAAAGGAAAAAGAGGAAATATTTTTGGGTGGAAGGAGAGGGAAGATGATACCTTCAGTTGGCACATGTTGGGTTTGAGGGCCTATGAGCCTCAGTGAGTAAAGTCTAGGATGTGGTTGGGTGTATGGATTAAAGCTCGAATTAAAGGAAGTATAGATTCATTCCTTAACCAACTACTGAGTGTGGCCTTGGGAATGCATGCTGGGAATGCAGAGCTGAACGTTGTCCTGCTTCTATGGTGTTCTCAGTGTGGGAGGGGATAGATGTTAAAAAAATATATGTCGTGATTGATGCTGTGATAGAGGTGAGCCCAGGGTTCCGTGCTGTGACAAAAGCAAGGTGTGATCAGCTCTGCCTGGGTGTGGAATGGGGAGGGCTTGTCAGACAAAGAGTCCTCCGAGTTGGGTGAGGACGCTTTGCCAAGCAGATAGAACAGCACATAAAGGTACAGAGCCTGGCACATTTTAAGGTGATCCTAGATGAGAGTGGTCCTGTTAGCATGTGCCACAGAAGCTTGATTGCTCATCTTTTTTTGGAAGGGGGACTTTGGGAAGGGTTAACGTGTATCAAGTACTTACTGTGTTCTAGGTAGTAGAGTCTCCATGGATGTCGGATCAGAGCTTTGCTAAAAGGCGGCATCTTCCTGGGATTTCCCATAGGTCTGACTGGAGAGGCACCAAAACCCAACGTGTCAGTCCTATGAATGCAGCTGTCTCTCAGGGATAGCTGTGTCCCAGGTGCACTCCCAGAGACCAATGCAGCAGTCAGATGCCAGCTCTGGATTTTTGCTCAGGGTGTGGCCCTCTTTGTGGTGAAACTCTCCTGGGTGTGTAGGATCAGTGTGTTCCCTCCCTGAAGGCAGGCCTGCCTAGGAAGCTAAGTCAAGGTCAGCTGGTTAGCAGAGAACTGGAGCCAGAGTCCTTGGTTTTGCCCTGGTGAGATGGATCCAGATCTGCGACCCAGATTGACTCACTGTTGGGCAGGGCAAGGTGTTGAATCTTTAGGGCCCAGGGACCCCTCAAGTGGATGGACTCTGCCAATATCTTTCTGGGCTCCCACCACCCTTTTTAAAGGTGCATGCTTTAGCTACTTTATTGCCTTCAATCTGGCCTTTGAGCTGCTCTGTGTCTTTAAGGCAGTTAATACTGGGAAGCCCTGCAGATCAAATATGCCAACAGATATGATCTGTTTGGCTTACAGTATTTTTTAAAGTGTGAATTAGTTGCCAATATGTAAAAAATTGAATTTCATGCAGAAGTCTGGATTTCCACCTTCTCTTTAAAACCTAGGAGATTGGCAGCCCTGGGTATCATCTTGCTGGATTGAGGCTACCCCTCCCCTTAGATGGGCTTGGTGCTCCAGCTTGGCCACGGGAGTCCCCACCAGGCCTGCCTACTTTTTCTATTCCCTATCTAGAACTTGCTTTAAGGTAACTAAAAAAAAAAAAAAAAAAAAAAAAAAAAATCAATTTTATTGGTATATAAATTACATACAACACAGTGCTTCAATTTTAAGTGTATATAGTTCGGTGACTACCTCTCCCATTGATTATGTGACGATTTCAAAGTTGAACCCCTAGAGGGCAATCTTACACCTCTTTCCAGGTTTTCTGGGGTATTGCACTGGTGCTGCCTGGCATCCTGTCTCCTAGTGCATTGCTAGTTGCTTTAGTTACCTTTGTCTCCCTCTTTACCTTCATCCTGGGAAGCTGTGCTTCATTAGGGCAGCTCTGTCTGACTGCAAAATCTTTGTTCTTTCTACCAAACTAAGTTGCTTTCTAGGTTTAGCTGCAGAAAGGCTATTCTGAGGGTCTTCTGACAAAAGGCTAATTGTTGCATGTTAAAAGAAAAAGTAATAATTATAACAACTGTCATTTGTTGAGTTCCACCATATTCCAGGAGTGGTGCAAGATTGTTTTAAATAGCTTGTCTCCAGTCCACAATCCCAAGTCACCCCTGTTTTGTAGCTGAGGAGGCACAAGCTCAGAGAGATGGAATTACTTGCCATGGCCAAGGGGCAGTTGATATGGGATAATTTGGTAATTATATTGTGTTATTTGATAACACAGCCCAGAGATGGATGTGTTCAGCTGTTCCTGAGGGGGTCACTAGGGCTGCAGGTAGCAAAGCTTCCTGGAGGGGAGGTGATGCTTAATTAGCTTTGGCAGGATGAATGGGTGTTTGTCAGGTGGGGGGGGGTGAGGTGGGGGTAGGGTGGGGAAGGGCATTTTAGGTAGAAGGAATAGCGTGAGCAAAGGTGTAGAGGTATGAAACAGTCTGGCTTTGGGAGAGAACTGGAAGTGAGGCTACTGAGTGGAGACGGAGAGGGCGATGGTTTCCTGTGAGAGATGAGACTGAAGCTGTCGGCAGGGCCCTCTGATCTGGTAGGCCCTAAGACCTAGGACCTGGAATGCCTGGGAAGGAGTTTCACCTTTTTTTATTTTTTTATTTTTTCCTTTTCTTTTTATTAAAGTTTTAGGGTACAGGTGCACAACGTGCAGGTTTGTTACATATGTATACATGTGCCATGTTGGTGTGCTGCACCCATTAACTTGTCATTTAACATTAGATATATCTCTAATGCTATCTCTCCCCCCTCCCCCTACCCCACAACAGACCCTGGTGTGTGATGTTCCCCTTCCTGTGTCCAAGTGTTCTCATTGTTTAATTCCCACCTATGAGTGAGAACATGCGGTGTTTGGTTTTCTGTCCTTGCGATAGTTTGCTGAGAATGATGGTTTCCGGCTTCATCCATGTCCCTACAAAGGACATGAACTCATCATTTTTTATGGCTGCATAGTATTCCATGGTGTATATGTGCCACATTTTCTTAATCCAGTCTATCATTGTTGGACATTTGGCTTGGTTTTATCATGAAAGTCAGTGTTTTTAAACTTTGCCCTGAGAAGCCTTGGCAAGACATTCCGTTTTTTCCACACTCAACGGAACAGCTCTGCTTCACTGGTTTTGTTTGCTTAGGTTTCAGTGACATTTCTTTTGGAGAGAGGATTTCTTGGCTAAAAGAATTAGTAGTCCACTGCTGTTGGTGGGGGCCGTTAAAGGTATTTGAACAGGAGCACAGCTTGGCTAGAGTCCAGAAGCTCAGAGTTGAATTGACTGGAGCCAGGCTGGAGGCAGGTAGGGGACCAGTTAATGTCACACGAATTCTGGCGCTTAATCTCCTACCTGCAAAATGTGATTCTGTTTGTGTTCAGCCATGGTATATGTCTACTTTGAAGATATCTGGCCCCATTTCCTTCCTCCTCCAGCTCCACTGAGCTAAGAGAACAGCTTAGAATTAATATTTAAATTTTGTTCTGTTTTAGACTGATTGAGGAGTTGAAGCTGTCTTTGAAGAGCAAAGAAGCTTTAATTCAGTGCCTTAAAGAGGAGAAATCTCAGATGGCATCTCCTGATGAGAATGTGTCATCTGGAGAGCTCCGAGGACTTTGTGCTGCTCCAAGGGAAGAAAAGGAGAGAGAAACTGAGGTGAGGTGACAGGACATGAAGAGGGGACTTTAGCCAACCAGACTCTTCTGTGGGAGATGGAATGCACATTCAGTCCTCATGGTTCACACACAGCCTGCTTCTAAATATGAGTCCCCTGTCAGCTGAGGAGTGAGCAGAAACTGCCTTTGTCAGGGGCCCTGGCGTTCTTTTTCCTTCTCAGCCTCCTGTTCCTATAAAGAGTTGGTTAAAGAAAACCAGTCCCTACCTGCTTACCTCTGTTTTACCATGTGTTGATTTGTTGTTACCTGGGTACTTTATTTTCATCCGTTGGGTTTTCTTAGGATACAGTTGTGGTGCATTATTTTCCATCTTGCCTTTTTGGTTAGAAGTAGGTATGAGGCCAACTTTGGTCTGCAACTTGAGAGGTGGGGTGGGAAGAGGACTAACTTGTATCGGGCTTGGCAGTACAGGAGGGGTTCAGTATACCACCTTGTTCAATCCTCCCAGCCACCTGGCAAGGTAGAGCTCATGGTCTCCTTGTCAAGTTTAGAAACAGGCTCAGGCTCAGAGGAATTGTTACATTTTTCCAGGTTCCAAGAGACGGGTTACTAGTAGCTGACCCCAAACCCTCCCTGGACTCCTGCCCCCCGCCCTAGGCGGCCTCCCCAGCAAGCTCTTTTGAAGAGGTTGGGCAGGCCAGGGAAGTACAGGTAGGTCTTAAGTCCAGGCCTTCCATTCTTGTTGGAGTAGCTGCTGCATGTGGTATGTTCACATTGGGGATGTTCTGGTTGTTCACAGAAAGTCTTGGTTTCTTCATGAAGCAGGGCCTGTGTTCCTACCACAGCAGTGAATGCTGTAGCCCTGCCAGTTCGTTTGCATCTGTAATCCACAGTTGTCTCCTGCCCCTCCTCTTAACTCTCTTTCCCACTTCCGTGGCACGGCCCTCTAGTAGGCCTTCGTCTTGTTCAGCAGCACTGTGGTTTACTCTCTGTGGGGCTGGTGATCAACCAGGGTAGGTTGTTGTCTTCACATTTTTCTTCATTCAAATCAGGCGGGGCTTTGGGTGGGACGGAGAGAGGGAGGGGACACTTGTTTTAATGAGTTCCACAGCAGTGGGGGAAGTGAGTAAACGACAAGGACGTGCTCATTCTAATTGTTCTGGAGAAGCTGTTGGATTGCACGTCCCTTTTTGACACCAATTAATGGCTTTTCTTAGGCTGCACAAATGGAGCATCAGAAGGAGAGAAACAGCTTTGAAGAGAGGATCCAGGTATGTTGATACAATTTTAAAAAACATATTGAAGATTTAGCCTATTCTTGCCTCTTGTTTTATTCTGGGTGCAACAGATAATTCTGTGTCACAGTAGCTGTCATTCATTGAATGCTACTGTATGCCAGTCAAGCATAAGGTACTCTAGAAAGGGTTTCTTAATCTTTGCAATAACTCTGTGAAGTAGGCATTCCCATTTTACAGATGTGGTACCTGAGGCCCAGAGAGGTGAGGTCACTTGCCTAAGAGCAGATAGCTAGGAAGAGGTAGAGCAAAGATTTGGACTTGTCCATGTGCCATGGTTCCTCTCTCACAGCAGGAGGCTTTTGTGTGGTGCCTGCCAGCTTAGAAAGTGCTTTCACATCCATTATCCTGTTTGATCCTCACAACAGCCCGGAAGAGAGCGGTGGTGATTATCTTTAGAAATGAACTCAGACTATAAATATATAGTTCAGTCTCCATCAAAAGGAATGAAATTAATGATCTGTTATTTCTCCCAAATAACCTGGTATGGTTTCAAAGACTCTGAGTGACTGTATTCAAATTCCAGAAGGCATTGGAATCCTTCCCATAGGAATAGCTGTCATCGTCTTAACTGATTGATCCCCTTCCCTTCACCCAGCCCTCTTGCCGGGAGCGGTAACACAGTAACTTGGAGCTGATGCCACTATGTTCAGCTCCACTTGGAAACATTAATCACAGGTTGACAGGAATAAGATAGAATAACTGCATTTGAGTGTGCTCTTAAAGATATATTTACAGTGCATTTTGGTTGGAACGCATCAACTTAGTGAATCTTTTTCTAATCTAATTTAGGCACTTGAGGAGGACCTGAGAGAGAAGGAAAGAGAAATTGCTACAGAGAAGAAAAATAGTTTAAAGAGGGATAAAGCCATTCAGGGTTTAACCATGGCATTAAAATCAAAGGAAAAAAAGGTATGTCTGATACACTTGAAGTAAGATTTTTCTTTATTAGCTTCTATGACTGGCCTGTCCTACCCTGAATTTTTAGCTTTAGATGAAAAGTTTGTAAGAGAGCTGAGGTAGTATAGAAAGTGGGGAAATGATCCTCTAGTCAACCGGAAATCCAGTGCTGTCCAATAGAAATATCATATGATTTACATATGTGATTTAAAACTTTCTAGTGGCCACATTAAAAGAAGTAAAAAGAAACAAGTGAAATTAATTTTAATTATATATATCCCTCCCAAACATAATCATTTCAACATATAATCAGTAAAAGTAATGAGATAGTCAACACTTTTTTTTTTTTCAGAACTAAGCGTTTGAAGTTCAGATGTGTTTACAGCACACCTCAATTCAGTCTAACCACATTTCACGTGCCAAGAGCCACATGTGGGTAGTGGACACTGCAGGTCTAATCTTTTGAGGGATAACAGAAAATTGAGATAAAGGAGTTTTGGGAAGCAAGGCCATGACTGTGAGCCAGTGAAAGAGCTACCTGATTGTTGCCTTTGTAATCCAAGGTGTAGCTGATGGTTCTGTGCTGTTTTCTTGTCCTTACTGTGGCAATCTATTGTGTCCTGGTAGCTATGCAAGGAACAGACACAGAGAAGAAAACCCAGCTCTGCAAGTCTATTGGGGAAGAAAGAGTGTTGAGGGTTGTGATTGAGGGAAGTGTAGGGAGCTGGGGAGGCAGAGGGAAGGGGACCTGATCCAGATTAGGTGTGGATGTTGCATGTGGGGAGCAGTGCTTAGAGGAGAAGGTGCCTGAGCTGCATCTTAAAGGATAAGTAGGAGTTAGTTGGGAAGGAAGGCAGGGATGGGGATGCCATTTTGGACAAAGGGAGAACATTGGTCAAGGCGTTTACTTAGGAGAGACCCCATATGCACCACAGACAGTTTGGAGTTGTCAGAGCACAAAGTGTAAAACTTAAAGGAGGCAAGAGAAGAAGGTGAAGCTTCTTCAAGTGGCCAGCCGGTGGAGGTTGGGGAAACTAATCTTATTGAGCTGCTTAAGTGGCACTTAAGGCCACTGAAAACTCTTAAGCACATTTTCATTTTGGAGTTGTCTCTGGCTCTATCTGGAGAGTGAATTGCAGGAGGGAGAGAATGGAGGCTGGGAGACGAGCGCCCCAGTGAGAGCCAAGAAAGGCTGAATTAGAGCAGTGGGCACAGCAAGTAGGAATGGAGGGGGAGGGGCTTATTTAAGAAATAAGATTCAAAGTCATTAGAAATAAGGTTGGGAAAATTTGAGGATTAGATGTAGGACTTCAGAGAAGCATAGTGAAGGATGACTTCTAGGTGTCTGGCTTGCGTGACTAGAGGTATGGTGGTGCCACTGATTCAGTTCAAAGCATGGATAATAGAGGTTGATGGCAAGATCTGGGACAGTGGTAGTGAGAGACAGGACTAGCTGGATTTCCTAGGCCGAGTAAGAATCCCTAAGCCTAGCTGGGAAGGTGACCGCATCCACCTTTAAACACAGGGCTTGCAACTTAGCTCACACCCGACCAATCAGAGAGCTCACTAAAATGCTAATTAGGCAAAAACAAGAGGTAAAGAAATAGCCAATCATCTATTGCCTGAGAGCACAGCAGGAGGGACAAGGATCGGAATATAAACCCAGGCATTCCAGCTGGCAACGGCAACACCCTTTGGGTCCCCTCCCTTTGTATGGGAGCTCTGTTTTCACTTTATTAAATCTTGCAACTGCACTCTTCTGGTCCATGTTTGTTACGGCTCGACCTGAGCTTTCACTCGCCGTCCACCACTGCCGTTTGCAGCTGTCGCCGACCCGCCGCTGACTTCCATCCCTCCGGATATGGCAGGGTGTCCGCTGTGCTCCTGATCCAGCGAGGCGCCCATTGCCACTCCCGATTGGGCTAAAGGCTTGCCACTGTTCTTGCACAGCTAAGTGCCTGAGTTCGTCCTAATCGAGCCGAACACTAGTCACTGGGTTTCACGGTTCTCTTCTGTGACCCACGGCTTCTAATAGAGCTATAACACTCACCGCATGGCCCAAAATTCCATTCCTTGGAATCCGTGAGGCCAAGAACCCCAGGTCAGAGAACACGAGGCTTGCCACCATCTGGGAAGCGGCTCGCCACCATCTTGGGAGCTCTGTGAGCAAGGACCCCCCGGTAACAGTAGATGTGATGAATCTGTTTAGAAAATGCTGACTTTGAGGAGCCCATGGACCATCCAGATGAGAGGTCCAGGAGGCAGATAATGTGCATGCCTAAAATTTGGAGAGAGCTCAATCCTGAAGAGGCCAATCTAGGAATCCCTTGTGTACAGGTGTGAGTTAAGATTCTGAGAGCTGACCTACTTATCCAAGGAGAGTATAGAATGGGAAAGAAGAAGGTTGATGATGGGACTGCAGAGGACATCAGAATTTCAGGAATAGGGAGAGGAATGCACAAAGGAGACAGAAGGAATGGTTGCAGAAGTAGGACACTAACCAGGAAACTGGTGGTGTTGCTAAGGAGTTTGAATGATCACCGGTGTCAGATGCAGCAGAGATTTGCCGCCTAGTGATAGTAGTCATGGTGGGCATGGTGGCTTACGCCTTTTATCCCAACACTTTGGGAGGCTGAGGTCAGAGGATCGCCTGAGGCCAGGAATTTGAGACCAGCCTGGGCAACAAGGTGAGACTGTGTCTGTAATAAAAATACAAAAAAGTAGCTGGATATGGTGGCATGCGCCTGTGGTCCCAGCTACTTGGGAGGCTGAGGTGGGAGGCTTGCTTGAGCGTGGGAAGTTGAGGCTGCAGTGAGCTGTTATCAGCCACTGCACTCTAGCCGGGGTGACAGAGCAAGACCCTGTCTCAAAGAAAAAAAAAAGTCAACATTGTATCACGTGTGGGGAGTTCTAGGCCCAACTGAGATCAGAGGCCTTCAGTGTGTCAGGACACTGGTGTTGGAGCCTCTCTGGGTGCTGGCAAAGTCCAGGGTGTGGCCACGGTGGTTCATGGCCACTTCCAGGGTGTAGGAGAAAGTCACTGGAGGATGAGGAATTTGGGGAATACCCAGGCTAGGTAGTTGGGTAGGTCATCTATACGGACAATAATAATAGTAACAGTATGAGCCAGGCATTATTTTAACACCGATGCATATTACCTCATTTAACCCTAACAACACAATAGCTGGGTGAGTGGTGGTATCCTCATTTTACAGTTGAGGAGATGGAGTCTCAAAGATGTTAAGTACCTTGCCTGGAATTATCCAGCTAGTAAACAGCTAAACTGGAAATCCCACTCGGATCTCTTCTGACTACAAAGCCCTTGATTATAAGCACGACACAATTGAGCAGGAGAAGCATGTGGGCTGTGCAGAGAGGAGAGCCCAGTTACATACTTGGCTGGTATTCGTTATTTTTCCCCAGGTTGAAGAACTTAACTCTGAAATTGAAAAGCTCAGTGCTGCCTTTGCTAAAGCCAGAGAGGCCCTGCAGAAAGCACAGACCCAGGAATTCCAGGTAAGTGTTCACTTGGCTTAAGTGGCTGTCTCTTTGATGCTGACCCCTGATGAGGTGAGGACTTTGCAGCTGAAAGAACTTGGGTGATTTTAATAAGGAAAACTGTGGGTGGTCTTCAGTGATAGAATTTGCTCAGTCTAATTAAAGGGAAATTCTCTACCAGATTTGGGAGCTTTTCCAGCCCCCTCCTCAATATGATAATGATAAATACCTCCACATTTAGGAGTGCTGAGTGTGCTCTGTGCTAAGTAATAATGCAAGATATGTGGATTATCTCATTTAATCTTCACCAGCCTGTGGGAAAGGTAATCATCCCTCTTGTGTTTGTAAGTTTTTTTTTTTTTTTTTTTTTTTTTTTTTTTTTTAAGACGGAGTCTCCCTCTGTTGCTGAGGCTTGAGTGCAGTGACGCAATCTCTGCTCACCGCAACCTCCGCCTCCTGGGTTCAGGCAGTTTTCCTGCATCAGCATCCTGAGTAGCTGGCATTACAGCCCACCACCATGCCTGGCTAATTTTTGTATTTTTACTTGAGCCGGGGTTTCACCATGTTGGCCAGGCTGGTCTTGAACTCCTAACCTCAAGTGATCCACCCACCTCAGCCTTCCAAAGTGCTGGAATTACAGGAGTTAACCACTGCGCCCGGCCGTATTTGTGAGGTTTTGAGGCTCAGGAGGGTGTGTAGCTTATTCACTGTCACACAGTTAGCAAGTGGCAGAGCCAAAATTTTAGTGTGGTAATTGCTAATAATACCAAGAGACATTTATTGAACACATACTATGTGCCAAGGCCTGCTAAGTGCTCCCCATAGATTATCTTAGTTAACTGCACAGCAGCTCTATGAAGTAAGTACTATTAATATCCTTTTTTTTTTTTTTTTTTTTTTAAACTGCTGAGGAAATCCAAGTTAAGTTTCTAGTAACTTGCTCAGGGTCCCAGAACTGATAAGTAATAGAGCTAGGATTGACTCCAGAGCCAATCTGACTCCAAAGACTGTGCTTTTACTGTCATCCCGTATCTCCCTCACCTGGCTGCTTTGGTCCCAGCTGCTCCTTTCCAGGTTTCTTTTCCAGACCTTGATGTTTTTGACCTGCCTTTTCCCTCCTCCCTCCGCCCCCCGATGTTGTACTACAAGGACTCCTGCTGGTCAGCCCCTCTTTCTTCCTCATTTTAATTTCGTGTTTTAAATTATTTTAAAGTGTTTCTTCTCATGTTTCTCGTTTTCCTATACAGCTTATACATATCACTAATAATAAATCAATAAAGTTTCATCATCAAAGTCCATACTGCCTAAAGCTTCCGCCTCCCACCCCTTGCACTGATGTTGCTTTTGGTTGTAACGTAGAAGTTAGAAGTTAAATCTGATTTAAGACTGATTCCCAAGATTCATATCCCATGCCTTATCTTTTGCAGAGCTTTAGTTCACAATAAGAATAATTGAAGTGATTTGGTTTAAATCATGGTACGCTAGGAACATAGACAAATCTTTGCTTCTGGAATCTCAGACTTGCCTTCTCTCACCGTTTTGACAGTGGTTGATGAAATGGAGCTAAGATTACACTTTAGACTGTTTCTCTTTTTCCTTGCCTAGAAAATAACAAGCTTCAGAAGCTGAATTCTTAGGAAAATTATGTTTTCCATTGCTTGGGAAAAAATCTGTTGGCTGCTGATAGCCAGAGAGACCGGTATAAACATTGTGATATTTTACTTGTTATGACAGGCCTTAAAGGAAAGAAAGGAATCTTATACATTTAAATGTTACCCAGATTTATTACATACATTTAACTTAATAACCCCAGTCTTAGTAAAAAGACTTTAAGAATGAGTTTTGAGGTCTTACAATGTACAGTGTTGGTCAAGTTTCTTATCTTGCAGCACACAGAAATCAGGAACTGTTGTAACTCTTCAGGTTATACATGTCAGGTTGGCTTTTCAGAGAACCCTCGTTTAATCCTTGCCCAAGGAGGTAGCAGATTTATAAACCGGCAAGTATTTGCAGGACTTGAACTCAAGTCTGTCTTCAAAGCCTATGTTCTCTCCACTCCTCTGATTGTGTGTGAGTAAATGCACACGATACACCTTTATTGGCTATCTCATTGTGAGGTATACATAGTTTGAATGGTGCACAGATACTTGTAAATGCATTTTTTCCCCATGTGTTGGGGTCTTTTTGGGATATCATGTGATTTGAGCCAATTGCAGCATGAGTTAAATAGCCAGCGTTCACAGGGTTGGCATCAAGCCTGACACTGAAGCAACAGCAGGTGATATTTAAACTCTTGAAGTGATTGCCAAAGTTCAGAAGCACAGAGGTGTGAATTCTAATCCCTGGTTTCACTGTGAAGGTGATAGTGTGGGCTGGCTGCTGCTACCTCCATACTCATTTTAAAAAAAACTTTCAAATTGGAAACGGCATCCTCCCAGCTATTAAAGTAAAAATGCACATTGTAGGAAATTTATAAAGTACTTAGAGTAGTAGTGAGAGGTTGATAGAAATCATCAGTAAACTCACCTCTTGCCTTGACCCTGTGCCTCGACTCTAATGCATATTTATGCATTATACATATACACTTTAAAAAATTAAATAGGATCATAATATGTATTTTTTTCCATGACCATTTTTTAAAATTTGACATTCTTGCCATGGCAGTGTGTATAGACCTACCAAGTCTTTTATTTTTTAATTTTTATTTTGAGATAATTGTGGATTTTCATATACAATTCTTTATACTCTTTACCCAAAGGTAACATCTTGCATAATTATGATGTAATATCACTGCCAGGACATTGACATTAGTGCAGTCCTTTGACCTTATTCAGATTTTTAGCAGTTGACATGCATTCATTTGTTTGTGTATGGGGGTGTGTGCATATTTAGCTCTGTGCTACTCAATCTTTTTGAACAATTGAGTGTAGTCCATTATATGGAGGTAACATTATTTTTACTGGGAAGAACATGGAGTGGGACATGGATTTGAATCTTGACTCTGCTCTTTCTAACTGTATTAGTACATTCTCATGCTGCTAATAAAGACATACCCGAGACTGGGAATTTACAAAGAAAAAGAGATTTAATGGACTCACAGTTCTGTATGGCTGGGGAGGCCTCACAATCATGGCGGAAGGCGAAGGAGGAGCAAAGACACATGTTACATGACACAGGCAAGAGAGCATGTGCAGGGGAACTGCCCTTTATAAAACCATCAGAACTTATGAGACTTATTCACTGTCATGAGAACAACATGGGAAAAACCTGCCCCCATGATTCGGTTACCTCCCACCAGGTCCCTCCCATGACATGTGGGAATTATGGGAGCTACAATTCAGGATGAGATTAGTGTGGGGACACAGCCAAACCATATCACTAACTGTAACCTTGGGCAAGATATTTGAGCTCTTCCAGCCTGTTTGTGCATTGCAAAATCTAGATAATCACCCAAGGTTTAAATAAGAAAGTGTGCCTGGGCACAGTAAATGTTGTTAGCTCACCCTTAGGTGGTATTTGGACAAAAACAGAGTACTTTGGTCTGTTTTTCAAATTCTTGGTTAATAGTGTTATTATATATAGCTTTTGGTTTGTGGAACCTCTATTATTTTTTGATTGGGAATGAAAGATAATGGAGCAGGTAAAGGAAAAGTGGAGCTAGATTTCTCATGTTATACCCACTGAAATGGCACTTTATGTATCATATGATATATATGAGATACATCTCATGATATATCTCATATGATATATGAGATACAGCTCATATGAGATATATATGAGATACAGCTCATATGAGAAATATCATATGAGATATATCACGATATATGAGAGGTATCTCATATGAGATATATCATGAGATATATCACATGATACATATATGATACATCTCGAGATATATCGAGATATATCACATGATACATATATGATACATCTATGATATATATCATGACATATGAGATGTATCATGTGATATAGCTCATATAGGTGATATATGATATATATATATATATATATATTTTTTTTTTTTTTTTTTTTTTTTTGAGATAGAGTCTCGCTCTGTCTCCCAGACTGGAGTGCAGTGGCGTAATCTTGGCTTACTGCAACCTTTGCCGCCTGGGTTCAAGCAATTCTCCTGTCTCAGGCTCCTGGGTAGCTGGGACTACAGGCACATGCCACCATGCCCGGATAATTTTTGTATTTTTGGTAGAGATGAGGGTTTCACCATATTGGTCAGCCTGGTCTCGAACTCCTGACTTCAGGTGATCTACCCCCTTCAGCCTCCCAAAGTGCTGGGATTACAGGTGTGAGCCACCGCGCCCAGCCTGTGTATCATATTTAATCTTCACAACGACCATATGAAAATAGAGACCATTCCTCCCAAAGTGTTGGGATTACAGGCAGTGAGCCACTATGCCTGACCAAGGATGTGTTTCTTGATATGAGTGTATTCAGTTTGTGAACATTTGTTGAGCTATACACTGATGATTTGTGTACCTTTCTGTATATATGCTATGTTTAGTAGAATGCTGGTAAACCAGCTTTCAGAAAAAAAAGAAGGAAAAAATAATAATTAAAAAAATAGAGGCCATTACTTCCCATTTCACAGGTGTGTATATATTTGATAATCATATGTATTTTCTTTAGTTAACTGTGTATTAATGAAATACCACATATTCTTGACTTATTTTGCCCATGGACTTTGCTGAAATTACAGTCTCTCAGGCTGGCCATTGAACTAGCATGCTGACCACCTTTTTTTTTTTCTCCAAATGAATCTGGGTTTGAGCCATTCTGATGTGGATGAACATTGCAAGTGCTTAGATATATCTCTGCTTTTTGTCAACGTAAATAACAGAGAGAATCTCTCAAAAAGAAAATGATACTTATTCAGGAATAGGACATGGCAGTGGGAATACATGTGCCATAGCTATGTGCATATTTAGGGAGGTTAAGGAAGACAAAGATTTTTAAAGAAAAAGGAGAATTACATAACCGTATTGAGATACTTGTCCTTGGCTACAAGGATCAATAACAAGAATGACACCAGTCCTAGGTTGGATGGGCAGTTGCTGGACAGATGTCCTTGCAGAAGTATTTTTTGTGTAGGATTGCAGTGGCTTTTGTGCAAGGTTGTGGTTTTTACAGAGTCTTTTGTGATGGTTTTTGTTCTGAGGCATTTATGCCTGAGTAATCTGTCTTCATATACCCGAATCTATTTGTCAAGGTTGTTTTTTTTTGTTTTATTTTTATTTTTTTAAACACAAATGACTCCATTCTGATTCTGACAACTTTCACATTTTCAAATGAAGGTCTTCATTTTCTACCATTTAAAAATGACTTAAATTGTTTTTTAAACCATTATTAAAGTAACATGCTCACTTACCTTAGAACATTTGAAAATACAGAGTTATGATGAAAAAAAATTAACTATAGTCCCACCCAACTAAAGACAGTTACTGTGAACATTTATGCTTTTCTTTCTTTTTTCTTTCTTTCTTTTTTTTTTTTTTTTTTTGAGATGGAGTCTCGCTCTGTCACCCAGGCTGGAGTGCAGTGGTACGATCTGGCCTCACTGCAACCTCCACCTCCGGGTTCATGCAGTTCTCTGCCTCAACCTTCCTGAGTAGCTGGGACTACAGGCACCCACCACCACGCCCAGCTAATTTTTTTATTTTTAGTAGAGACGGGGTTTCACCGTGTTGGCCAGGCTGGTCTTGAACTCCTGACCTCATGGTCCATCCGCCTCGGCCTCCCAAAGTGCTGGGATTATGGGTGTGAGCCACCGTGCCCAGCTGAGAATTTGTGCTTTTTTTCTGGTCCTTTAAGAAAATACTTCTTTCATACAACCATAGCCTTTTCTTCCTTAACATCCACATCATAAGAAACATTATTTTATGTTATTCCAAAATCTTCCTAGTATTTTTTCTTTGGTTTCTGAATGTTGTCTGTGTTAATCTTTTTCTTTTCTTTTTTTCCCCCAAGGCGAAAAAGAGCCCAGGTTTCTTGATTTGTTTCATGAGGTATGAAAATTAGCTCATCTTGCTTCTCTGCCTTCTCTTCTAGGGGTCTGAAGACTATGAGGCTACTCTATCAGGAAAGGAAGCCCTTTCGGCTGAGCTGCGCTCACAAAACCTCACCAAGAGTACAGAGAACCACAGACTGCGTAGAAGCATTAAGAAGATCACCCAGGAGCTGAGTGACTTGCAGCAGGAGAGGGAGAGACTAGAGAAGGACCTGGAGGAAGCCCATCGAGAGAAGAGCAAAGGAGACTGCACCATCCGTGTGAGTACTGCCTTGCCCTTCTGACACAGTGGACAGTGCTTTTGGGGCTATGTGGCTGTGTCTGGTTGTAGGGTGATATTCAGTACAGAAGACTTAAGAAAATATTTCACTTCTTATCTCAGTACCTAGAAATGACCAGCTTCATTTGATCTATTTGGTATTTCATTCCTTTTATTCTCCTTCTCTCTCTCTCTCTCACACACACACACACACACATATACACACACACAGAGTTGTTGTCAAGTTGAAAATACAGTTTTGTATCGTGCTTTTTTAAGTTTAATGTTCTCTCTCTGGTTTGTTGCCATGTCATGAATGTTCTTCAAAAACAATTTTTTTTGTGCCAGCATAATATTTCATCACTTGGTTGTATTACAGTTTATTTAACTAGTTCTTTTTTGAACGGCATTTAGATTATTTTACTTTTTTTTTTGCCTTATGACTTCTGCAGCAAACATCCTTGTACTTAAATCGTTATCCACTGATTCTTTGTTGTTTTTTTTTTTTTTTTTGGAGATGGAGTCTCGCTCTGTCACCCAGGCTGGAGTGCAGTGGCACGATCTCGGCTCACTGCAAGCTCCGCCTCCCGGGTTCACGCCATTCTCCTGCCTCAGCCTCTCCGAGTAGCTGGGACTACAGGCGCCCGCCACCACGCCTGGCTAATTTTTTTTGTGTGTGTTTTTAGTAGAGACGGGGTTTCACCATGGTCTTGATCTCCTGACCTCGTGATCCGCCCGCCTCGGCCTCCCAAAGTGCTGGGATTACAAGCGTGAGCTACTGCGCCCAGCTGTTGTTTTTTTTTGAGATAGGGTCTCACTCTGTTTCCTGGGCTGTTCCTGAACTCCTGGGCTCAAGTGATCCTCCCAACTCAGTTTCCTGAGTAGCTGGGATTATAGGCACATGCCACCATGCGCACCTCACCGATTGTTCCTGATAGAGGTATAATAACTGGGCCAAAGAGTATGAATATTTTAAGGACTGTTGTATAGATATATTCAAATTGTTCTACAGAAAGATTATACCAGGTTTCTCTAGGTGATCTTTTTTATGACTGTACTCTATTTAGCATTGGGTATTAGCATTTAAAAATCCTTTCTGAATTTGGTAGACCTGTTAAATTTCAATTATACTTAAACTTAAATATTCAGTGTCTTTTAATTTAATCCCTCCTGAGAGTCACATCCAGATACGTAGCCTTGTTGCAATCAGGTAGGATTGGGGTCCGGGTCTGAGTGATCATTGCCATGCAGGTTAATTGAATTGTCTGCCTGAGATCCTGGGCCAGGCAGTCATTAGAGTAGAGGACTCAAAAGAGTACCAGTGGTTAGTTCCCTGGTGGCTGCTGCTGATAGGGACACCAGGATCCAGAAGTTGAAATCCCAGTGTTAACACTGAAGAAAGAATTGAAATGCAATTGTTTGTATATTTTAATAAAATTTTAACAAACATTAATGGATCAATAAAGGAAATCTAGAAAAGTTAGAAAATGGTATCTATAATTCCACTACCCTAGCAAAGTAACTCTCACTGATTTTCTGTACGATCGTCAGTCCTGGTGCACCTGGGCTCCTGGTCTAATCAGAGGCTAAATACTGTTCTGTCTTTGATCACTTAGTCTATCATAGGCACCATCTCATGGTGTAGGCTCCAGAACGATCATGTTGAATTGTGATGCATACCCTTTCACTGAATATATTTCACGTGATTTACTTAATAATCTCCTTTGTTTGGACATTTTGGCTATTTAAATAATGCCACAATGAACATCTTTTGACATAAGGGTATTTTCTCTTGAAATCCCTAGGATAGATCTTGAGGAGTGAGATTACTGGGTCAAATAGTGCCTATGTATATATGTACATACATATTTTTTGGGACAGAGTTTCACAGTGTTGCCTAGACTGGAGTGCGATGGCATGCTCATAACTCACTGCAGCCTCAAACTCCTGGGCTCAAGGGATCCTACTGCCTCACCCTCCTGTGTAGCTGGGACTTCGGGTGAATGCCACCATGCCCAGCTAATTTAATTTTTATTTTTTGTGGAGACAGGGTCTGGCTGTGTTGCCCAGGCTGGTCTCAAATTCCTGGTCTCCAGTGATCTTCACATCTTGGCCTCTGAAAGTGCTGGGATTACAGGTGTGAGACACTGCACCTGGCCAATATTTTATACTGGTTAATCATGTTGCCAAATTGTCCAAAAGGCTGGCCCATTTTATGCTGCCACCAGCAATGTTAGAGTGCACTAGTTTGTTGCATGTTATTAAAAGACCTGTTTCTCATCTTTATTCAATGTTATTGAACACAAAATGTATATGGCTTAGATACTAATGGAATTACAATACGTAACTCCTGAAAGTTTTATTTTTCTAAGGGAGACGAAAATGTTATACAAGACAAAATGCAAAACAATTTAAAATCCACAGTTAATTAATATAACCTGTACTCAATGCAAAAGATCCTGTGTGATGTGGTAGTCAGGGAAATCTTCTAGGAGGGGCTGACACTTGAGAATGAAATGGGTCAGATTTGAGTAGTGTGACTTTATATACATGAGGTAAAGGCTGGCCAGAGGGTCCATTTATAGAGCTGCATGTTTCATAGTCAATTCTTAAATCCTTCACTATTAGATGACCTTTTTTTTTTAGTTTAAAACAATTATCCCTCATCCCCTACTGCCATTATAATATTTGTGTGGTAAAATTTGGATGACCGAGGATGAGGGGGTGATACACACACGCACGCACACACACACACACACACACACACACACACACACTCTCTCTCTCTCTCTCTCGATAATGTATAATATGTAGTTTTTTTATATCCTAACTTAGTCTTTGTAATCATTTGAAATTGCTGTATGACATTACCTCAAGCGTATATACTGTAATTTTCTTAGGTATACTTCTGTTGTTAGACATTATTTGTTGGTTTCATAATTTATTTGTGTAAACTCTGGTGCTTCTAGAAGAATTTTGGGCTGCTGTGGATAAAAAGATGTATTCCTACATAACATGTATATGTCTTCATATGGAGGTATTTGGCAAGGAATGGAAGGAGACTATGATGGCAATAGGGCAGGGATTGGGGTGAGTATACTATGGGTAGGACTTTCTTGTGAGTGGTAGAAACCTAGCTTGAACTAAGTTTGGCAGAAAGGGAACTTGATTGCCTTGTGTAACTAAACTGCTGGAAGGACAGGGGCACTGGAACACTACCAGGACCAGACTCTCTGTCTCAGAGCTGGCTTCTTTTTCTTGCATCCATACTCCAGTTCCAAGTGGTTGGACTCATTGCCAGCCATGCTGGGATCACAACTTCCTGATTTATTGCAGAAGAGGAAGAAGAACTCCCATACTTTGCTGCCCTGGCTGGTTTCTTGTCAGGATGGCCAGACGGGTGATGTACTGAGAATCCCAATTTGGGTCACATGCTCATTGTGCCTTGGCAGAAGGGTGTGTGTGTGTGTGTATAACATCATTGGCAGCCTCCCCTAGAACCACATGTTTGCAAGGGGATGAGCAGGTACCTAGAGAAAGTGGTATTTTGTTTCAGGGCACTGGGCAGACCAAAAGCAGCTGTATACTCTAAATGCTCTCCTCAGGTGAACATGCCAGTGACTCAGGTTTCCTGGCATCTCTTCATGACTACCTTTACACATCAAGTTACATACATGTTTCCAACAAGATGATATGGCCATGGTTTCCTTCTTTTTGCATAGATATTGCATCACAGTTGTATCTCTAGTTACCTTTTGCTTATAGTCTAAGAATTTGATGTGTCCATCTCACATGACTGTTTTACACCAGGTCTTGGGAGTACTGGCCTTCTCAGAGCCTGAGGAAACATGGTGGGGTGATGTCTTTGCCTTATGGTGCTAGGATAAATGCACAGGTGGAGCATAACACACTAGCCTTGCATAGCTTACCAGCTTGTTTCTGGTAACTAGGCTCCTTATTTAACTGGAGTGCCTCCCACTCACCAGCTGCCACAGGTGTTGCTTTTGGATTGAAACAGACAGAAAAACCTAGACCTTTTAGTGGTCTCTGTTTCTGTCCTGGCAAAAGCAAGGAATCCATTCATACATTCAGCAACATTGAACACTTTGTGCAAGCCCTCTACTAGACAAGGAGAAAATTCCATAATTGAGACATGAACAAACAACCACAGGAGCACAGAGAAAGGAAGTGGCTTGCAGGACCAGAGCAGGCTCCTGGGGAAAGTAACTTTTGAACTGGTTCTGAAGTTTGAGCTAGAGGTTAATAGATAGGCAAGGGAGAGGAGGGTTTTGTATAGAAGGCTAAGGTTTAGAGGTGGGAGAGGGTATGGTGATTTTGGGGAAGAAGAATTTGGGGCTGCAGTAAAGGGTGGTTCCTCTAGGGATGTGTCAGGAGATGAACCCGAGGGAAGTTGGCTTGTGGAGAGCCTTGGATGCAGAGTTTGGGAGCCTGGACTTGAGGTGTAGGCAAGGGGCCCCTGGTGGGGTAGGGGTTGGCTATGCCAGTGAGAGGATTGACAGGATCAGATTTGCAGTTTAGAAAGACTAGTCTGATGGATGTCTAGAGGATGGATTGCTGAGTGAAAGCCAGGAAACAAGATGGGAAAAGGCTTTTCCTTAACATGTAAGTCAGGCTCTGAGAGGTCAGGTTATAGGGGAAAAAGAAAAGGAACCTGTTTCTCTGTAATGGGGATGCTCAGGTGTAGCTTCTAGGGCTTGACTTGGTGCGTATTCAATGCGTCATCCACGAGGACTCTAGGATGTTCAGCTTTGAGTCCCTCTCATGTTCACTCAAACTTTGCTGCATCCCAGAGGTAGGATAAAGAAAACATTGGTATGAACAATGTCCAAAACACAAGTCTTGTTCTCAATTCACATTCAGCTCAATCCTCATTGTCCTCTTTGGTAATGGAAACTGCTATGCAGAGTGGTAGAAATAAAGCAGGTGTGATCCTCAGGTGTAGATTGTACTTTACAGTTTACAAAGATTGCCTGTGTGCCCACGTGATGCTCCCAGCCTTGGGTTTGGGCATAGAAAATGTTTTTCCCATTTTACAGATTAATCTGTGCCTCAGAATTTACATTGCTCGGCTGTCTTTACGTAGAAGGTGATATATATGTGACATGGATTCAAGTCTATGGACTCTATCTAATTTCAGGACTTTGCTAAGATACTACACTGTTGCTATGCCAAACCATCAGTAATTATGTTGAGAATACTGTGCTTTTGGCAGAAAGGAAGATAGGTATATTTTCAGCTTTTCAACAGACCAGAATAATACATTCTCAAGAACACCCAACTTGAAGTATTCTGGCTAATTGAAGCTGTAAACATTGTAATTTGTTCCTTTTTGTGTTTCAGAAATACTTGCAGAGGTTTATAGAAAGTCATAAGATTAAATGAAATTAAAAATAAAGGCTTTAGGGTTCAGGAAAAATAAAAGTGACTAGCAAAATAGAACCAGAGTGAGTATTTTAATTAATTAATTCATTTGAGACAGGGTCTCACTCTGTCACTCAGGCTGTTGTGTAGTGGCATGATCCTAGCTCACTGCAGCCTTAAACCTTCAGGCTCAAGTAATCCTCCTGACTCAGCCTCCTGAGTAGCTGGGACTACAGACATGCACTACCACACCTGGCTAATTTGTTAAATTTTTGTAGAGAAAGGGTTTTGCTATGTTGCCCAGACTGGTCTTGAATTCCTGGCCTCAGGCAATCCTTCTACCTTGGCATCCCAAAGTGTTAGGATTATAGGTGTGAGCCACTGCTCCTGGCCCAGAGTTAGTATATAAAAATGCACATTGTGGCTGGGCGTGGTGGCTCACGCCTGTAATCCCAGCACTTTGGGAGGCCGAGGTTGGTGGATCACCTGAGGTGAGGAGTTGAAGACCAGCCTGGTCAACATGGTGAAACCCTGTATCGACTAAAAATACAAAAATTAGCTGGATGTGGTGGCAGACGCCTGTAGTCCCAGCTACTTGGGAGGCTGAGGCAGGAGAATCGCTTGAACCTGGGAGGCAGACATTTCAGTGAGCCGAGGTCGTGCCACTACACTTCAGCCTGGGCGACGGAGCGAGACTGTCCCAAAAAAGAAAATAAAAGCATGTTGTGATATCCTTCACTGTGCTAAAGAGGGGGACTTACAATTCAACTGGTAGCTCCTGGCAGGGAAAGCAAAAAGAGAAAATCAGTTACAAAGTCTGCAGTGTCTGTAAGATGAACATGTCAAGTAAAAGGACAGCTTTCACTGGCACTGAGGCCCAAGGAAAGAATTGCCTCTAGTGGGCTTTTATAAAAAGTACTTTGAGCAGTTTATAGCATCTTCAACAATACCCCACTCAACAAAAGCAATTCTGCATGGGGCCAGATCAATGTTATCCAAGTCACTAAGCTTGTAAGTAGAAGCTTTTCAGTCCCTGGGACTATATCTAGCTGTTTCCCATTATTCTCTTTTCTTGGACAAGAACTACAAAATCAGTTGGAAATGCTGCAGCCCTGTTTTACAGATGAGCCCTGACCTAAAGCCTATGTACAGGATCCAGATCAAGCAGTCCTGGTTTTTGTAGCGTTCCTTGAATTTTGATGGTAAGCCAACCATTACTCTTGGATGTGATCAAACCATCCTTTGCTCGTGCCAACAACATTTATTGCCTGTCTCATTGTGCCTCTTCTTTAGCATTTTGTAGGGAGGCAGTTGTTTTGCTGAAAATTGAGCTTGGATCAGAGGCTTATGAATTCACTGTGTCTGATTGTGCATGAACACTGAGAAGTTGAGCCCCGAGAGTCAGTTCTGCATGTTTGTTTTAATTGCCAGTGATTGCAGTTACCTAGTGCCGGTTGACTCAGCATGTGTTGTAATTTGCAGTTTTTTATTTATTCAACACATTTATTGAGTACTTGTAATGATATTGTTAGGCTCTGGTGAATACAAGCTTTGGTTTTTACTTTGGGAATCTTATTTACAATGAAGAAGGTCAAAAAGTGAGGATCACAGATAGGTCCCCTGTATTGTAGTATACCTCCTTGCTGCCAAAGGGGCCCATATCCCTTCAAGGAAACTCAGGAGACCTTTGCAAAAACAGACAAAAAACCCAGTGTTCCCAAGTCTATGCCCTAACTGTGATGTTTAAAGTGTCCTACTCCTGAGGTTGGTAACAGAGATGCTGGTTGGACCCTCACATCTCTGCCTTCATACATCTGAGTTTGATACATTGTCAGAGCCCAGAGACCTGGGCTCTCCTTTTAGTGTGTGTGAGTGTGCACATGTGCATGAATGTGTGTGTTTGGTGAAGGGTGAGAGAAATCTTTTATTTTAGGTGCACTCTCTCTGGTTCAGGCGCTTGGTATTCTACTCAGGGTGGGTGTGGGAGAGAAGCAAGCTAAGGTTTTTTTGTTCTCCTTTATAAGCAACATATATTAGACATTGCCTTAGCCATATTCCCCAGACTATTTCAGAATGCTTTCATCTGTTATGAGACCTGTCATCCACTACCCTGACAAGTGTGTGCATCAGTACCTGGGCACTTAGCTCTGTGGGGATGCATTTGCTGGCTAAAGCCCAAAAATCTAATTAAAGTCGTACCTGTCACCCAGCTGGCTAATCCCATGTGCTTTGACAGGAGTGGGTTTAATTTCAGGGTAGTTCAGCCTGAACCTCCCAGTTCTCACATGTACTCATTGATGGATATCTCCAAATGAGATTGTGACAGCATTTAGAACATCTCTTGGTAAATCAGAATCAAAACATGGCATTTGGAGACAGTGTCTCTACAGGCTGGTTGGTTAGGGCTAAGACCACAGATCTGAGTTACTATGTTTTTTACTAATGGCCAAAGCTCCTCTTGCCCTAAAAAAAAAATATTTTTATATATGTGTGTATTAGGTGTGAAGGTTTTGAGTTGGTGTCTTTATAGAATAATGTGCAGTTTAAATGACCTATGTTGGGGGAAGCCTGAAGGCAGAAACATGAGTCAAACTGGTTTGGAGTCCTGGCTCCATTACTTACTAGTTGTTGAACTGTGAACCAGCAAATTTGCCTCTTCGAACCACAGTATGCCCATTTCTTATCAGAATAATAGCGATTAGTTGTTAGGTTTATCTGAGAGAGGGAGTGACACTTAGCATAATACTTGCCACATCATAAATGATCAATAATTGGTAGCTATTTTGATGATGATGCCTTGGCCTTGGGCACTAGAAACGTAGTAATTTCGGTGGCCATCTTTGGAATAGCGGAAAATAGTTCTCAACTTGGGTTGCAATCTCAGCTTCACTTACAAGTGCTTAACTTCTAAGCCAACAGCTTAAACTCGTTAAACTTATGTTCACTCCCCTAAAGTGGGGTTGATTATATCTATTTTAGGATTAAACAAATGAATAGTAAAATGTAATGTGTGAGAAAATGCCTACCGTGGTTCCTGGCACAGAGAAGTTGATGCTCAGTGTATCTGATTCCTTCTTTTCTTTCCTGTTTTCCTGCTTTTAATTGTGTGGCAGGTGCTGGCTCAGGACTTTGAATGACAAACCATCACCTGCTAGAATCTACCAGACGGTGTTGATTAATAAATGTTGTCTGCCCTTTTACCAGCCAAGTCACCAAAGCTATAAATTTCTTCCTTGATCAACAGTAACCTCTCCTCTGAAGAAAGTGCTTGTCTGTTCCTTTCCAGCTGATTGATCCCTATAGGAAGGGAGTCGGAGCACTCTGCTATTGAGAAACTCTGGAGAATCTCAGTGGCTCACACCTGGGGCTGCTGTTAAAGCTGTTTTAAAAGGCTGTCCCCAACAGTTTTCATATGGAATTGCTGTAATCTCTATGGGGCACAAACAGGGAGACTTTCCCTTATGTCACCCTCTCATTTTATCATTTCTGTGCCAGGCTCTGTCCTGGGCACTAGGAGTACAGGACTGAATCAAATCATACACAGCCTCTGAAGGAATCTAGTGGAGAAATAGCATAGAAATACAAAGAGCTAATTAAAATATAGCATGATAAGTCCTGATAGTGGAATGGACCGAATGCTTTGGAAGCACAGAGAATGGAACTGTGCTAAGAGACCAGAGAGGGAGGGAGGAAAGGCTTCACAGAGGAAGTGGATTTGAGCTGAGACTTGAAGGATAGGTAGCTGTTTGCCTGGGGGAATGGGAGGTGCGAATGCATTCCTGGTAGCAGGAAGGCCTGTGCCAAGGTTTGGGGTCCATGAATGAGCCTGGCTCATGGGGAACAGTGAGTGGGGCTGGAGGAGGGGGCAACTGGTGAAAGCTACATCAAGCCCTTTGCTCAGAACTTGTGCAGTCATCACAGCTAGCACCATACTGTTAGGTGAGGCACATATTTGTTAGTTCTCTATGCCAAGGACTGTTTCGTTCTGGTGGCCTCCAAGTTTTTTTCCCCCAGCATATGAATTATTTGTTTGAATGAACTGTTATGGAGAGAAAACACAGAAGTGGAGCTGCTCAGGGTGAAGTGAGGTAGGAGGCCTGGCACCCACCTCCACGCATCATCTGTTTCCGCCACAGCCCCCAGGAGCAATGAGGCTCCACAAAACGTGGCTTGAACACTGCTCTCACCTACTAATTCTGGAAATTCTCCTTACATCACAGAGTACCTCTTCCTCATTAAGACTGTGGAGAAATTTCCTTTGTATATTTAAAGGTAACCACTGAGCACTTTGACAAGCTTTCTTGCAGTGAAACCTGATAAGGTGGAAATTTGATGGATGAGAACCTTCTCATTCTCCATCTGGCCAGAGATAAAACAAAACTAGCTGGCTGGAGGAGGAAGTGTGAGGGCTTGGCTTTTCATTTCTAATGTGATTCTAAGATTTTAGGACATGTTATTTTTCAAACAATCCACTTTATCACATATATATATATATATTTAATCAGCCAGTCTGCTCTAAGAGAGCCCTGCCATGCAGAGGCAGCTCTCAGCCCAGTGCTGGTCTGGAGTGCACCTGTGAATCTTAAGGGAAAATTGCCCATTAGTGTAGAAATTGAGGCCATTAGTTGACATCATCATACAGGTCTTGCTGTGGCAGCACTAACTTTAAATCAAGGCGGTAGTCAGGTGTAGGGTAGGGTTTTTTTTTTTTTTTTCCTGTATAAACCCTTTGTTCAGAAGCAAATAAAACAGATGCACCCAGGGGGGCTCTGCAGATTCCTTAGGATGGTGGCTTTTTTTTATTGAAATAAAATATAATTTTCTGTGGTCTTCCCTAAGCTACTGAGTCAATTTCTAGAGGAAGGCCCAAGAACATGTAGTTAGAGGGTACTGATATCCAATCAGGTTTGGGTATTCCTAATCCTAGAGCTTCTTGGATTTGGCTTGTAAAACCACTGGTAGAGTAAAAAGAATACAGGTAGACCTGGTTTCAAATCCTGCTTCCACTACTTTTTACCTATGTTGCTTTGGTTAAGTTGCTTGAAGTCTTTGAACTTCAGTTTTCTGATTGGTAAAATGGGTATAATTAAAGTACAGACAACCTTCAGGAGATATTAGGGATTGGAATAAAGCAAGTCTTATGAATTTTTTGGTTTTCCAGTGAATATAAAAGTTATGTTAACACTATACTGTGGCCTATTATGTGTGCAACAGCATTATGTCTAAAATAACAACATACATACCTGAATTAAAAATACTGCCAAAAATACTAATGATCATCAGAACCTTCAGCTAGTTGTAGTCTTTCTTGGTGGAAGGTCGTGCCTCAATGTGAATGGCTGCTGACTGATCAGGGTGGTTGGTTGCTGCAAGAATGAAGTTTGCCACTTTTTTTTTTTTTTTTTTTTTTCTACCTACGAATCTACCTATCTCATCTGTATTTGTGAAAAAAAAATTACAACCCAAAGAGATTAAGAGGCTTTGATAAGATTATACAGAGCTGGGACTCAAACTTGGATCTTCAGACCCAGACCTTGCGATGGATTTAGAACAATCTGCATCCATGATTTAATTGGGAGAGGGACAAGGGATTGAAATTCTTGGCTTGTCTTCCTGTAAATAGAAGCTGTGATTGTGTTGACATTGGTAATAATTCTTCTCCGAGACTAAGAAAAGCAACAGAAATTACAGTTACCAAGTGCTTTCCCATTTGTAACCTCAGGTGATTTCCCCAACAGTGTGGGGTGGGGGATTAATGGTATCACCACCTCCTCCTTACAGATAAAGAAACAAAGTCTTCAAAGGTTGAATAATGTTGGGAACTACTATAAACTATAGACTAACAAATGTTAAGTTAATATTTTTTTTAAGTATAAAACTAAGCTATATATTTTGTGTATACAGATATATGTATATATCCACATAGACAACTGCATATAATGTACACTTAAAAACATACAAAATAGCATAAGATTATTTTTCCTTTTCATCAATAAAATGCTCAGGCATAGAAAAATATACATCATTTAACCAAAAACTTATAAATGTTTCCCTTGGTTTAAAAAACAAAACATTTCAAATAAAATTCAACCCCATAAGTAACTGAACGTTAAACCTCCAGTAACATATTCTCTTATCTCAGGCAAGAGTTTAAAATTAGTCTGCCCTTGCTTATACTTTTATGCTCCTCCTACATATGCATTTGTGCAGAAACAGTATACAGTATTATTTTATATGTTTAAAGCTTTTTTTTTTTTTTTTATTATACTTTAGGGTTTTAGGGTACATGTGCACAATGTGCAGGTTTGTTACATATGTATCCATGTGCCATTTTGATTTCCTGCACCCGTTAACTCGTCATTTAGCATTAGGTATATCTCCTAATGCTGTCCCTCCCCCCTCCCCCGACCCCACAACAGTCCCCGGAGTGTGATGTTCCCCTTCCTGTGTCCATGAGTTCTCATTGTTCAATTCCCACCTATGAGTGAGAACATGCGGTGTTTGGTTTTTTGTCCATGCGATAGTTTACTGAGAATGATGTTTTCCAGTTTCATCCATGTCCCTACAAAGGACACGAACTCATCATTTTTTATGGCTGCATAGTATTCCATGGTGTATATGTGCCACATTTTCTTAATCCAGTCTATCGTTGTTGGACATTTGGCTTGGTTCCAACTCTTTGCTATTGTGAATAGTGCCGCAATAAACATACGTGTGCATGTGTCTTTATAGCAGCATGATTTATAGTCCTTTGGGTATATACCCAGTAATGGGATGGCTGGGTCAAATGGTATTTCTAGTTCTAGATCCCTGAGGAATCGCCACACTGACTTCCACAATGGTTGAACTAGTTTACAGTCCCACCAACAGTGTAAAAGTGTTCCTATTTCTCCACATCCTCTCCAGCACCTGTTGTTTCCTGATTTTTTAATGATGGCCATTCTAACTGGTGTGAGATGGTATCTCACTGTGGTTTTGATTTGCATTTCTCTGATGGCCAGTGATGATGAGCATTTCTTCATGTGTTTTTTGGCTGCATAAATGTCTTCTTTTGAGAAGTGTCTGTTCATGTCCTCTGCCCACTTTTTGATGGCGTTCTTTGTTTTTTTCTTGTAAATTTGTTTGAGTTCATTGTAGATTCTGGATATTAGCCCTTTGTCAGATGAGTAGGTTGCAAAAATTTTCTCCCATTGTGTAGGTTGCCTGTTCACTCTGATGATAGTTTCTTTTGCTGTGCAGAAGCTCTTTAGTTTAATGAGATCCCATTTGTCGATTTTGGCTTTTGTTGCCATTGCTTTTGGTGTTTTAGACATGAAGTCCTTGCCCACGCCTATGTCCTGAATGGTATTGCCTAGGTTTTCTTGTAGGATTTTAATGGTTTTAGGTCTAACATATAAATCTTTAATCCATCTTGAATTAATTTTTGTATAAGGTGTAAGGAAGGGATCTAGTTGCAGCTTTCTACATATGGCTAGCCAGTTTTCCCAGCACCATTTATTAAATAGGGAATCTTTTCCCCATTTCTTGTTTTTGTCAGGTTTGTCAAAGATCAGATAGTTGTAGATATGCGGCATCATTTCTGAGGGCTCTGTTCTGTTCCATTGATCTATGTCTCTGTTGTGGTACCAGTACCATGCTGTTTTGGTTACTGTAGCCTTGTAGTATAGTTTAAAGTCAGGTAGCGTGATGCCTCCAGCTTTGTTCTTTTGGCTTAGGATTGACTTGGTGATGCGGGCTCTTTTTTGGTTCCATATGAACTTTAAAGTAGTTTTTTCCAATTCTGTGAAGAAAGTCATTGGTAGCTTGATGGGGATGGCATTGCATCTATAAATTACCTTGGGCAGTATGGCCATTTTCACGATATTGATTCTTCCAACCCATGAGCATGGAATGTTCTTCCATTTGTTTGTATCCTCTTTTATTTCATTGAGCAGTGGTTTGTAGTTCTCCTTGAAGAGGTCCTTCACATCCCTTGTAAGTTGGATTCCTAGGTATTTTATTCTCTTTGAAGCAATTGTGAATGGGAGTTCACTCATGATTTGGCTCTCTGTTTGTCTGTGATTGGTGTACAAGAATGCTTGTGATTTTTGTACATTAATTTTGTATCCTGAGACTTTGCTGAAGTTGCTTATCAGCTTAAGGAGATTTTGGGCTGAGACAATGGGGTTTTCTAGATATACAATCATGTCATCTGCAAACAGGGACAATTTGACTTCCTCTTTTCCTAATTGAATACCCTTTATTTCCTTCTCCTGCCTGATTGCTCTGGCCAGAACTTCCAGCACTATGTTGAATAGGAGCGGTGAGAGAGGGCATCCCTGTCTTGTGCCAGTTTTCAGAGGGAATGCTTCCAGTTTTTGCCCATTCAGTATGATATTGGCTGTGGGTTTGTCATAGATAGCTCTTATTATTTTGAGATACGTCCCATCAATACCTAATTTATTGAGAGTTTTTAGCGTGAAGGGTTGTTGAATTTTGTCAAAGGCCTTTTCTGCATCTATTGAGATAATCATGTGGTTTTTGTCTTTGGTTCTGTTTATGTGCTGGATTACATTTATTGATTTGCATATGTTGAACCAGCCTTGCATCCCATGGATGAAGCCCACTTGATCATGGTGGATAAGCTTTTTGATGTGCTGCTGGATTCGGTTTGCCAGTATTTTATTGAGGATTTTTGCATCAATGTTCATTAAGGATATTGGTCTGAAATTCTCTTTTTTGGTTATGTCTCTGCCAGGTTTTGGTATCAGGACGATGCTGGCTTCGTAAAATGTGTTAGGGAGGATTCCCTCTTTTTCTATCGATTGGAATAGTTTCAGAAGGAATGGTACCAGTTCTTCCTTGTACCTCTGGTAGAATTCAGCTGTGAATCCATCAGGTCCTGGACTCTTTTTGGTTGGTAAGCTATTGATTATTGCCACAATTTCAGAACCTGTTATTGGTCTATTCAGAGATTCAACTTCTTCCTGGTTTAGTCTTGGGAGGGTGTATTTGTCGAGGAATTTATCCATTTCTTCTAGATTTTCTAGTTTATTTGCGTAGAGGTGTTTGTAGTATTCTCTGATGGTAGATTGTATTTCTGTGGGATCGGTGGTGATATCCCCTTTTTCGTTTTTTGTTGCATCTATTTGATTCTTCTCTCTTTTCTTCTTTATTAGTCTTGCTAGCGGTCCATCAATTTTGTTGATCTTTTCAAAAAACCAACTCCTGGATTCATTAATTTTTTGAAGGGTTTTTTGTGTCTCTATTTCCTTCAGTTCTGCTCTGATTTTAGTTTTTTCTAGCCTTCTGCTAGCTTTTGAATGTGTTTGTTCTTGCTTTTCTAGTTCTTTTAATTGTGATGTTAGGGTGTCAATTTTGGATCTTTCCTGCTTTCTCTTGTGGGCATTTAGTGCTATAAATTTCCCTCTACACACTGCTTTGAATGTGTCCCAGAGATTCTGGTATGTTGTGTCTTTGTTCTCGTTGGTTTCAAAGAACATCTTTATTTCTGCCTTCATTTCATTATGTACCCAATAGTCATTCAGGAGCAGGTTGTTCAGTTTCCATGTAGTTGAGCGGTTTTGAGTGAGTTTCTTAATCCTGAGTTCTACTTTGATTGCACTGTGGTCTGAGAGACAGTTTGTTATAATTTCTGTTCTTTTACATTTGCTGAGGAGAGCTTTACTTCCAACTATGTGGTCAATTTTGGAATAGGTGTGGTGTGGTGCTGAAAAAAATGTATATTCTGTTGACTTGGGGTGGAGAGTTCTGTAGATGTCTATTAGGTCCACTTTATGTAGAGCTGAGTTCAATTCCTGGATATCCTTGTTAACTTTCTGTCTCGTTGATCTGTCTAATGCTGACAGTGGGGTGTTAAAATCTCCCATTATTATTGTGTGGGAGTTTAAGTCCCTTTGTAGGTCACTGAGGACTTGCTTTATGAATCTGGGTGCTCCTGTGTTGGGTGCATATATATTTCGGATAGTTAGCTCTTCTTGTTGAATTGATCCCTTTACCATTATGTAATGGCCTTCTTTGTCTCTTTTGATCTTTGTTGGTTTAAAGTCTATTTTATCAGAGACTAGGATTGCAACACCTGCCTTTTTTTGTTTTCCAGTTGCTTGATAGATCTTCCTTCATCCCTTTATTTTGAGTCTATGTGTGTCTCTGCACATGAGATGGGTTTCCTGAATACAGCACACTGATGGGTCCTGACTCCTTATCCAGTTTGCCAGTCTGTGTCTTTTGATTGGAGCATTTAGCCCATTTACATTTAACGTGAATATTGTTATGTGTGAATCTGATCCTGTCATTATGATGTTAGTTGGTTATTTTGCTTGTTATTTGCTATAGTTTCTTCCTAGCCTCGATGATCTTTACAATTTGGCATGTTTTTGCAGTGGCTGGTACCGGTTTTTCCTTTCCATGTTTAGTGCTTCCTTCAGGAGCTCTTTTAGGGCAGGCCTGGTGGTGACAAAATCACTCAGCGTTTGCTTGTCTGTAAAGTATTTTATTTCTCCTTCACTTATGAAGCTTAGTTTGGCGGGATAGGAAATTCTGGGTTGAAAATTCTTTTCTTTAAGAATGTTGAATATCGGCCCCCACTCTCTTCTGGCTTGTAGAGTTTCTGCTGAGAGATCAGCTGTTAGTCTGATGGGCTTCCCTTTGTGGGTAACCCGACCTTTCTCTCTGGCTGCCCTTAACATTTTTTCCTTCATTTCAACTTTGGTGAATCTGACAATTATGTGTCTTGGAGTTGCCCTTCTCGAGGATTATCTTTGTGGCGTTCTCTGTATTTCCTGAATCTGAATGCTGACCTGCCTTGCTAGATTGGGGAAGTTCTCCTGGATAATATCTTGCAGAGTGTTTTCCAACTTGGTTCCATTCTCCCCATCATTTTCAGGTACACCAATCAGACGTAGGTTTGGTCTTTTCACATCGTCCCAAATTTCTTGGAGGCTTTGTTCATTTCTTTTTATTCTTTTTTCTCTAAACTTCCCTTCTCTCTTCATTTCATTCATTTCATCTTCCATCAGCGATACCCTTTCTTCCAGTTGATCACATCTGCTACTGAGGCTTCTGCAATCTTCGCGTAGTTCTCAAAACTTGGCTTTCAGCTCCATCAGCTCCTTTAAGCCCTTCTCTCCATTGGTTATTCTAGTTATCCATTCTTCTAATTTTTTTTCAAAGTTTTTAACTTCTTTGCTATTGTTTTGAATTTCCTCTCGTAGCTCAGAGTAGTTTGATCGTCTAAAGCCTTCTTCTCTCAACTCATCAAAGTCATCCTCCATCCAGCTTTGTTGCATTGCTGGTGAGGAACTGCGTTCCTTTGGAGAGGAGAGGTGCTCTGTTTTTTAGAGTTTCCAGTTTTTTTGCTCTGTTTTTTCCCCATCTTTGTGGTTTTATCTACTTTTTGTCTTTGATGATGGTGATGTACAGATGGGTTTTTGGTGTGGATGTCCTTTCTGTTTGTTAGTTTTCCTTCTACCAGACAGGACCCTCAGCTGCAGGTCTGTTGGAGTTTACTAGAGGTCCACTCCAGACCCTGTTTGGCTGGGTGTCAGCAGCGGTGGCTGCAGAACAGCGGATTTTCGTGAGACCACAATTTCAGCTGTCTGATAGTTCCTCTGAAAGTTTTGTCTCAGAGGAGTACCCAGTTGAATGAGGTGTCAGTCTGTCCCTACTGGGGGGGTGCCTCCCAGTTAGGCTGCTCAGGGGTGAGGGACCCACTTTAGGAGGCAGTCTGTCCGTTCTCAGATCTCCAGCTGCGTGCTGGGAGAACCACTACTCTCTTCAAAGCTGTCAGTCAGACAGGGACATTTAAGTCTGTGGAGGTTCTTGCTGAGTTTTTGTTTGTCTGTGCCCTGCCCCCAGAGGTGGAGCCTACAGAGGCAGGCAGGCCTCCTTGAGCTGTGGTGGGCTCTACCCAGTTCGAGCTTCCTGGCTGCTTTGTTTACCTAAGCAAGCCCGGGCAATGGCGGGCGCCCCTCCCCCAGCCTCGCTGCCGCCTTGCAGCTTGATCTCAGACTGCTGTGCTAGCAATCAGCGAGACTCCGTGGGCATAGGACCCTCCGAGCCAGGTGCGGGACACAATCTCCTAGTGTGCCGTTTTCCAGGCCCGTTGGAAAAGCGCAGTATTAGGATGGGACTGACCCGATATTCCAGGTGCCGTCTGTTTCCCCTTTCTTTGACTAGGAAAGGGAACTCCTTGACCCCTTGCGCTTCCTGAGTGAGGCAATGCCTCGCCCTGCTTCGGCTCGCGCACAGTGCGCTTCACTGACTGCCCTGCACCCACTGTTAGGCACTCCCTAGTGAGACGAAACCGGTACCTCAAGCAGAAATGCAGAAATCACCCATCTTCTGTGTCGCTGGGGCTGGGAGCTGGAGACGGGAGCTGTTCCTATTTGGCCATCTTGGCTCCACCCCTCGAAGTTTGCCACATTGATTAACTCTTCGTTTAACAAAATATTTCTCTATGTCATGTGGTGCTGTTTGTAGCATTTTACCCACAATAGAACTTCTTTCAAAACTGGAGTCAGTCCTCTCAAACCCTGCTACTGCTTTATCAACTAAGTTTACATAATATTCTAAGTCTTTTGTTGTCATTTCAACGTTCACAGCATCTTGAGATGGAGAAGATTCCATCTCAACAAACTACTTTCTTTGCCCGTTCATAAAAAGTAATTCTGTATTTGTTCAAGCTTTATCATGATATTGCAGCAATTCAGTCACATCTTCAGACTCCACTTCTAGTTCTCTTGCTATTTCCACCACATTAGCAGTGAAGTAAAGTCTTGAATCCCTCAAAGTCATCCATGAGGGTTGGAATCAAATTCTTCCAAACTCCTGTAATGTTGGTATTTTGACCCTTCTCATGAATCACAAATGTTCCTAAGGGCATTTAGAATGATGAATCCTTTCCAGAAGGTTTTCCATTTATTTTGCCCAGATCCATCAGAGGAATCACTCTTTACAGATGTATTTCTTAAATACTTGAAAAGTTAAAATTACTCCTTGATCTGTGGGTTGCAGAATGGATGTTGTGTTAGTAGGCATGAAAACAGCATTCATCTTCTTGTATATCTCCATCAGAGCTCTTGGATGACCAGGTGCATTGTCAATGAGCAGTAATATTTTTAAAGGAATCTTTGTTTCTGAACAGTAGGTCTCAACAGTAGGCTTGAAATATTCAGTAAACCATGCTGTAAACAGATGTGCTGTCATTTAGGCTTTGTTGTTCCATTGTAGAGCACAGATAGAGTAGATTTTGCGTAATTTTTAAGTTCTGGAATCATAAGTGAGCACTGGCTTCCAGTTAAAGTTACCAGCTGCATTAGCCCCTAATAAGGAAGTCACCCTGTCTTTTGAAGTTTTGAAGCCAGACATTGACTGCTCCTCTCTAGCTATGAAACTCCTAGATGGCATCTTCTTCCAATGTAAGGCTGTTTCATCTGCATTAAAAACCTGTTTAGTGTAGCTACCTCCATCAGTTAGCTTAGATCTCTTGGATAACTTACTGCAGCTTCTTCATCAGCACTTGTAACTTTACCTTACACTTTTATGTTACTTAGATAACTTATTTCCTTAAACCTCAGGAACCAACCTCTGCTAGCTTCAATTTTTGTTTTTTCTTTTTGCAGCTTCTTCACCTCTCTCAGCTTTCATAGAATTGAAGAGAGTTAAGGCTTTGCTCTGGATTAGACTTTGGCTTAAGGGAATGTTGTGACTGGTTTGATCTATTCAGACCACAGCTTTCTCTGTATCAGCAAGGCTGTTTAGCTTTCTTACCATTCATATGTTCACTGGAGTAGCACTTTTAATTTCCTTCAAGAACTTTTTCTTTGCATTCACAATTTGGCTAACTGGTGCAAGACACCTAGCTTTTGGCTATATTGACTTTTGACATGTCGTCCTCACTAAGCTTAATCATTTCTAGCTTTTGATTTAAAAAGTGAGAGAGATGTGACTCTTCCTTTCACTTGAACACTTAGAAGCCATTATAGGGTTATTCACTGGCCTAATTTCAATTTTGTTGTATCATAGGGCATAGGGAGGCATGAGGAGAGGGAAGGAGACAGAGGAATGGCCAGTTGGTGGAGCACTTGGAATACACTTTTATCCGTTAAGTTTGCCATCTTATATGGGTGTGATTTGAGGCCCTGCCAAACAATTGGAATAGGAATATCAAAGATCACTGATCACCATAACAGATACTAATAGTGAAAAAGTTTGAAATATTGCAAGAATTACCCAAAGGCGACACAGAGACATGAAATGAACACATGCTGTTGGAAAAGTGATGCTGACAGACTTGGTTGATGCAGGGTTGCTGCAGACCTTGAATTTGTAAAAATACAAAATCTCTGTGAAGTGCAGTAGAGCAGAGCACAATGAAATGAACTATGCCTGTACCTGCTTCATAGGGTTGTGAGAGTTGAGTGAGGTGATGGGTAAAGTGCCCAGCACTCTCCTAAATGTCATAGAGTTTGTAGAAGAAAATGTTGGGTGGTATTTATGAGGATGATTGTTGATGGCCTGAGTACTCAGATTGGGCCTTGTGGAAGAGGTGGCACTTGAATTGGGCCTTGAAGGATAGCGTGCTTTCTCTAGGTGGAACTGGAGGGAATTTGTACTTTTTCCAGGTGGAGGGGACTGGTAGATACAGGCAGAGAGCCTGAAAGTATGTTAATGAAGTGGTTGGATGAAGAGGACTGGTTGCAGATAAAGCTGAAATGTAAGCTGAAGCCCACTGGTAGAAGCCTTGAGTAGACTCCTTGTAGGGTAGCTTCATTCTGCAGTTAACTTGCAGTCACTGAAGGATGCCGAGCAGAGACATAATGATCAGAGGTCTACATGTGGTTTAGTGGGGTGAACTCAGAAGCAGCGAGACCAGTTAGGAAGCTGTTGCAGCTGACTGGCTGGGAGCTGAGTTCTGAAGAAGGCAGAGGCAGTGGGATGCGGGGTAGGGAGCTGTCTGGCGAGAGGAATACCTTTCTTAGTACTGCAGCTTCTACCCTTCGTCCTTTCTAATTAAGGAATGAGGAGTTACTAATCTGAGTGATGAGAGTTCAGGATATTTTGGGGGCCATCCTTGTTAATGGGTGAGTTATAAGAACCCAAGTTCCAGATTCTGTTGCTTTCCTGCTCCAGATGTAGCCAGGCCTAGCCTTTGCTGGGCAGGCCGACTCCCTCATTTCCTTGTCAGTCATCTTTGTGCACTTCTACTTCTACTTGAGTAAGAGGACTTGGGCAGCTCCCTAAGCTGCATACACCCTCTCTTTTCCCAAACAATATACAACATCAACTACTCCAAACCCTTAATTTTATCAGAAAGCACTTATCTGGATATGAGATTGTCACAGAATTGTACTTTGATTCCCATTCTGCTATTGTTGTGTATAACTCCTTTGAGAACTCTGGGGATAGCAGGAGTGATGGACAAGGCACTGTTTGGATACTCTTGGCGATGAAAAGCACCCAATCCTCGCTTTTCATCTCCCAGGTGCTCTATGTTGAGGGCGTGCTGCACCTTGAGGCATGGGTTAACTGTCGGATGACAAGGTGACTGTGAGAGGGAGGGGCAAGAGCTGAACCTTGTGGTGGGGTGGGGGTGGTGGTGGTGATGCCATGGCCATGTGAGGAAACCGGGTAGTGAGGATCAGCCTGGGAGTTGTATGTGGGGACAGAGAGAGGTGAGATGGCTTCATTTGCTCTGCACTAGCTTCTATGCTGGGCACCCATTGTGCATTCTCTCCTCCAGACCTCCAAGGACCCTGGGAGTTTGCATTATTATCTTCATTTACCGGAAAGGAAACACTCAGAAAGATTTAAGTTATCCATCTCTGGTCACACTGCTAGTTAGCAGTAGAGGCAGGATTTAAGACTAGGGCTGTCTGTTTTCACAGTCCAGGAATATCGAAGGAGGTTTGAAAAAACTACCCAAGATGATCAATTTTCAGTTCTGATTGTTGTACTCAGGCAAGACATGCTGTTTCCATGCCTCCCCAAAACATTTATTAGAACCCCACTGGTGGCAAGTGCATGAGCCTGTCTGCGTCTTTGTGTTGCCATGGCAGCCACTCTTCTTCAGGGCCACCTCTGCACACAAACCTGCCCTCCCCTTATGGTCATTTTACTTTAAACCTTCTTTGACTGCTCTTCATATGAGGTTGAAGGTGCTTGGTTCTGCCCCATTCATTAGAAGGAGGGCCTCGGTCTCAGGCTAGAGAGTCCATCAATCCAAGTCCTTAAGAAATGATAAATTAATTTCAGGTATTGAAATTATTGGCTAGTGGAAGCCTGTGTCACAGAGTGGTTTTATGTTTTCTTTAGCCTTAACAGTAGTGCATTTGGGTGGAAAAAGCACAGAATTTGGGGTCACACCGACTGGGGTTTGGATTTCAGCACTAGAACTTACTAGAGCTTTTGTAAAGCTTCGTGAAAATCTCTCAACCTCTGTGGGCCTTAGTTCTCTTTCTGTAAAAACAGGACTAATAATATTTACCATGTAGGCAGTCATTAGGGTTGGAGATACTTTATGTAAAAATGCCTTGGCCTGTGCTTGGTTCATAGCTGGTGCTCAGTAAATGGTGGTTTCCATAACTAATGAGTAAAATAAGAGAAGCGGTCTACTTTCCCCAAGGTCGTGATGATGTTGTGGGGCTGATCCCCCCTCCACCCCAAATGTACATGCACACAAATTTGCATAGGATCCCTGGCCCAGTCAATGGTCCTTAGGTTAATAACTCCTAATCTTGGGGAATGACAAAACTACATGTCCTTCATGGAATTCTGTAATAGGTCATTTTCACGTTGTCAACTCTGTTAGGGGATTTGTGGGAGAAATGTGGCACATTAGTAGCCCTTATCACTTAAGCCATGTAAGACGTTCTTAACCTAGGTAGCTGAATTAAAAATTAAAAGGAAATTAAAAGGAGAATGGAATAAATGGTTGCTGAATACACATACATACACTGGAATTTGAACCAGACATCGAAATATGGGTCTGATAGTCGTTTGTATAGAGGAGGAAACTGAATCTCGGAAATGTGGTAAGTGGACATGTAATTACTGTGCACAGGAAAAGTGCACACTCTTTACTCAGCATGATACATGAACATTTTTAGAATTAATGGGTATGCACGATCTTTCTAGGATGACATACACATTTATTGTGAATTTAAAGGTGTACCTAAATGGCTGGCTTAACAGAGGTTTTATAGTAATTCTTCACAGCATTTTTCAGGGGAAGATTTCTAAAAGTGAGTGTTAGATATACATTAAGTGGAGTGGCATCATAGCGTTAGTGAGTCATGCAAAAAAGATCTAAACCATGGTGTGGAGGCGAACTGAGAAGATTTCGAATGAGAGAGACCTGGAATAAGGCAGGTGCTGTCCCTTGCTAACTGTGATCTTAGGCAAATTACCTGTCTCAGCCTGTTTCCTCATTCATAAAATGAGAGCAGTCCCATCCATCTCATTCCTTGATTAATTCAGTCATCCAACAGATGCTTATTGAGTGCTTTCCTGGGTATCTATTGCTGCATAACAAATTACCCCAAAACAACAATCATTTCATTATACCTCATGAGTTTGTGAGCCAAGGACTTGGGCAGGGCATAGCTGGGTTTTCTGCTCCATGTGGCCCAGGTTACTCATGGTCTTCAGCTGGTGGATGGAGTGGGCTGGAGGGTCCATGATTCTTCACTCATATGTCTGGTACCTTGTCGGGGATGGCTGGAAAGAACAGAAACTGACACGGTGTCACTTCTGCCATATTCTCATGGTCACAGCAGGTGTTACACTGCCCAGATTCAATAGGAGGGGACATAGACTCCACACCTCCTGATGGAAGGAAAGTCAAATAATTTATGGCTATGTTTAATCTGCCACAGTGTCTGCTATGTGCCAGGTACCATTCTAGGTGCTGGAGATATAGCAGCAAACAAAATACACAAAACTCCCTGCCCTCATGGAACTTGCATTCTGGTGGGAAAACTGCAAGCAAAATACACATATAAATTAAATACTATATTAGGAGGTGCCATGGGGCACAATGGTGAAGGGAAGGAATATGGAGAGTATTGTGGATGGTCAGGGAAGATTGGTCTGAGAAGATGATGGTTGAGCACACACTTGAAGAAAGTAAGGGAGCAACCTGGAGAACTTTCCAGATAGAGCAGCAGGCATAAGGGCTCTGACCTGGTGTGTAAGAGGAATGGCAAGACAGCCAGGGTTGCTGGAGCAGAACTGGCTGGGGAGAGCCACAGGGGAAGAGGGCAGCGAGGTCAGGGGGGTCCAACTGGTGGGGGCCTTGTGGGCCATCGTATGTTGTGAAGAGTAAATGCGTCATTATGAAAGTGTCTAGCACCTTGCCTGGAACAATGGTAGGTGCTTGACACACAGTAGCATCTATTAATAGAACTCAGATGTGGGAGCTCCCAGGTGTAGGAATTTTCAGGTATGGGAATTCCCAGGCCCCCCCTTACTCCACTCAGTACCCACTCTTTAGCTACAGCCGCTCTTCTGGCCCTGGTGGTACTGACTGTTTCTGAGCAGTCACCGGCCAGCAAAACACAATCAGGAAGGCAAAAACATGATGATACCCATTTGAAAGGTGAACCCTCATAATCAGCCTCTTCTCTAATAGCATTAGTATGGTAGCTAGACCTTGCCCTGGTAGATTTTGTAATGTAGGGGGAAAATGAGTTTGTGTGTGTATGTTTTTGTCTGTATACCTTGGGTGATTCTTGAGAGATCAGCTTTTCATTATGACTGTCCTTGAAACTATTTTCATTCATGGCCGACAAGGACAATTTGCACAAGGAGAAATTCAGACAATAGTCAAATATATAGAAGCATGATTGGCAATCAAAGAATGCAAATTCAAACACCTGTGAAGAACCTTTTTATACCAATTAAATTAGCAAACATTTAAGAAAGTATCAGTGCTGGTGAGGATGTGGTGAAACAAAAAACTCCCACTTGGTGATTGCATTTTTGCTACTGTTTTTTTGGAAGGAAGTTTGTCACTTTGTAGAAAGAATTCTGAAAACATGCTTACCCTTGGGCCTAGTAATTCTACTTTTGGGGATTTAGCCTAAGAAAACAAATCAGAAGTTAGAAAAAAAAAACTTGTTTTATGCTCACAGCTCTTCTTTTTTGTATTTTCTGTACTAGCAAACAGTTGGTGACAGTGGCAAGGTAGTTAAGTGACCTAAGAGATATGCATTAAAATTGCTCAGCGTAATGATCATGTGGTATCTTTCACTTCAGGCACTGCCTCGCCACCTGTCCTGCCTTTCCTTTAGACTAAAAGAATGAGCAGAGCCAAGTTGGAAGCTCCGTATTATAGCAGCTCTCTAGACCATTCTCATCTCTGTACTTGAAACGAAACAAAACAAAAAACTTTTCTTGACTTTATTCTCTTAAACTTTTCTTTTTGTTTAATTGTTCTTTTATGTCATCATTAATTGCTCTATGCTCTTTGTAGGCCATATAGTATAATGGAGTAAAGTGAAATGGGTAAAGTCCATACCAAACTTAAAACTGTATAAAAATTAGGGCTGCAGATGGACAAGAACTGAAAGGAGCACCTACTGTTTGAAAATGGTTTAATATATTGCCATGACTGTATTTTGGGGGAATGTTTTTATTCTTTAGCTTTAGAATTCTGTTAATGTTGCTTTAGTATCATTTGTATAATAATACAAAAAACCCTTTATTTCCTTCTCCAGAATTGAATTTCTGTTTACTGACATTTATAATTCATGATAGGTTCTTGGTCTGGCTGTTTGGAGTAAAGGTTTAGGGCAATCTCATCATCATCTTTTTGCCCAAGAAAAAAATTAACAATTTTTAAAGCATTTTAAAAAACGTTACTTTACCAATTATGAATGTAGTGTCTGCTTAGTGTGAAATATTTTAAAATTGAGAAAAGAATAACACAATTAAGAAAATCATCTATAATCATGTGTTCTGATACTTCTTGCAGGTTTCTAATAAGTACCTTTAAAAAAAAACAAACCCTGCTCATTATGGAAAATTTCAAATACCCACAAAAGGAGAGAGAATAGTACATTGAACCCGTATGTGTTTGTCTCCCAGCTTTAGCCATCATAAACTGAGAGCTAATCTTGTGTCATCTCTGCCCTCCCCATCATTCCCTCCTTTTCAACACTGAATTATTTTAAGCAGTTCCCAGACATACTACTTTATCAGTATTTCATTATGTTTTAAAAAGTACCATTTTCACATTAAAAAGGGTGGTAATCTCTTAAAATTACCAAATAACCAATAAATGTTTAAATTTTCCTGATTGTCTCATTAAAAACAATTGTTTGAAATAATTTGTTTAAATCATGGTCCAAGGATGGGATTGGTGGCTCATGCCTGTAATCCCAGCACTTTGGGAGACTGAGATGGGAGGATTGCTTGAGCCTAGGAATTTGAGATAAACTTGGACAACTTAGTAAGACCTTGTCTCTAAAAAAAGATAAATCATGATCCAAACAAGGTATATACGTTGCATTTTATTTACTTATTTATTTATTTATTTTAGAGATGGGGTCTTGCCATGTTGCCCAGGCTGGTGTCAAATTCCTGGGCTCAAGTGATCCTTCTGCCTTGGGCTTCCAAAGTGTTAGTATTACAGGCGTGAGTCACCACACCCATGGATATGTTTTTTTTTTTTTTCTTTAAACTTTTTATTTTGAAATAATTTTAAACATACAGGAAAGGTGCAAAAACAATATAGAAAGTTCCCATATATCCTGTAGTGTTAACATTTTGCATAACTGTGGCATACTTACCAGTATCAGGAAATTAACATTGATGCAACACTATGAACTAATCTACAAACTCTATTTATATTCTGCCAGTTTTCCCATGAGTGACCCTTTTCTGGTTCAGGATCTCATGAAGGATCCACATTGAATTGTCATGTCTGCTTAGTCTTGGCTAGTCTGGAACAGTTGCTCAGATTTTGTCTTTTATGACCTTGACTGGTTTGAAGAGGACTGGTCAGTTATTTTGTGAAATGTTCTTAAATTTGGGCTTGTCTGGTGTTTCTCTCATGTTGGGGTGATCAGACCCAACACCAGGTCGTGGGGGGCAACGAAGTCCGTTGGAGTCAAAGGAATGAGAAAAGACACTTTGAGAGAGAAAGTGGGACCAGGGGGCCATCACTAAGTATGGAGGCTACGAAGGCCCGGAGCTCTGGAAGCCCAGACTATTTATTGGTGATCAAACAAAGAAACAGGTGATGAGAATATGGGAAAGGGCAAGCACATGATCTACAGCTGTGACGGTTTAGCATTTCCTTTGCGGCATATGGAACATGTTCTGCTACTTGAGATAATGGAGAGCAGGTTCTTTTAACTCAAGATACAATTCATCCTGGGAGAGCGAGGAGCAAGGAGCCAGCAAGTCTAGACACATTCTAGAGCCACAAGGGATTTTATGCCCTGAGCCCTGGATTCTATCCAAGCCACGAGGGGTTTTATGCCCTGGGCTTAGATTATGGTGCGTCAGGGTAGCCTTCCACCCTTTAGCACAGAGCTTGGTGTTCCAAAGGCCACAGGGGGTTTTAGACCCTGAACCCCGGACATGTTCCAAGACTCTTTTACATTGTGTCAGATATCAAGCCCTGCCTCAGCTTCTCCCAACACTCAGCTTTTCTCCCAACACTCTCATGATTAGATTGAGGTTATGTGTTTTTGGCAAGAATAGCATGGAAGTGATGTGCTCTTCTTAGTGTATTGTATTTGGAGGTGCGTAAGGTCAATCTGTCATTATTGATGAGGTTAGTGCTAGTCACTTAGTTAAAGTGGAATTTTCTGGGTTTCTTCACTATAAAGCCACTATTTTATTCCCTTTATAATTAATTTTGTGGGGAGATCTTTTGAGACCATATGAATATCCTGCTTCTCGTCATACTTTGAAGAATTCTAGCATCTATTGGTGATTCTTACCCGCAACAGTTATTACTGTGGTGTTTACCTAGTTGTTATTTTCTTTTTCTATCTTTCCTTCTATTCTCATTAGTTGTATGTCTACCATGAGGAAGAGCTGTCCTCTTCCTCCTCCTGCATTTATTATTTAGTTATTTGTTTCTATCAGTATGGACTTGCAGATATTGTTTTACTCTACAAGTTATAAGCCATTGCTATCATTATTTATTTTATTGTTCAAATTGACCCAGATTTGGCCATTGGGAGCTCCTTCAAATTGATTCCTGTGCCTTTTCAATATGACTCCTCATTTTTTGAGCAATTCCTTGCTTTCTAGGAGCACAAGGTCTCCTAGGCTCATTTCGTATTATATTTCCCCTGCTCTAGGCCTGGAATCAAGTATTTCCCCAAGAAACACTGGTTTCTTTTATTGGAAAATGATATTTAGAAACCAAGATGTGAATGTTAGGTATCCTCATTACTACTGGAGTGATATTGCCTCTAGGATTTGTCAGTGTACAGAGCTGAAATATGTGTATTTACACATGCATACAAACATGTATATTTCTGTCTTTCCAATTCTGTGTGTGTGTGTGATCATGAATTCAGACTAATTCTGCAGAGTTCATTCTCCCCTTTCTTTCCTTTTTTTTTTTTTTTCAACTGAGTCTTGCTGTACCACCCAGGCCGGAGTGCAGTGGTGCCATCTTGGCTCACTGCAACCTCTGCCTCTCGGATTCAAGCGATTCTCCTGCTTCAGCCTCCCGAGTAGCTGGGATTATTGGCATGTGCCACCACGCCCCGCTCATTTTTGTATTTTTCGTGGAGACAGGGTTTCGCCATGTTGGCCAAGCTGGTCTCAAACTCCTGACCTCAAGTGATCTGCCTGCCTCCGTCTCCCAAAGTGCTCAGATTACAGGCCAACTTTTCAACTTATTGTTTAATAAGTAAGCAGGTTCTCCCTCCTTTTTTTTACGCCATGTAATTTGTTTGTTGAATATGTTGGGTCGTTTGTTCTTCACATTGTTTTTCACATTGTGGATTTTGCTGTTTCTGTAACGTCATTTGACTTATTTCTCTGTTGACTGTTTCTAGTAAAGTGGTAGTTTAGATAAGATGCATGGTCAAATTCAGGTTAAATTTTTTGGCAAGATTACATCATAAATGGTCATTTGTACTTTCAAATATTTGATAGTCCGTCTTTTTCTGATGTTACTAGCTATTGATCATTTGCAAATGGTGATAATTTGATTTCATTATTCCTTCTTTTATAGCTGAATACGTCTATAAAGAGAAACTTGGTTTTTCATCACCTATTTAGTTACCCTGAGGTGCAGCTCATACAGGAAAGTGAAAACAAGTTCCCTAGAATCCTCCAGTGGTGACTGTATTATTAGCTTCTATTGCTGCTGCAACAAATTACCACAAACTTGGTGGCTTAACAGTACAAATCTATTATCTTGCAATTCTAGAAGTCAGAAGTCTCAAATGGGTCCCACTGGACTAAAATCAAGGTGTTGGCAGGGCTGCGTTCCTCCTGAAGGCTCTAGAGGAGAATCATTTCCTTGCCTTTTCCAGCTCCTAGAGCCTACCTGATTTCTAGGTCTGAGTCCCCTTTCCATCCTCAGAACCAGCAATGTATTTGCATATATGCAGGTGACACTGATTATGCTGTTCTAGGGACTATGCTTTAGAACCACTGCTTTGAAGAACCCTGTTCTTTTTTATAGGAAAAGGCATTTAGAGACTATAGTCTGGATACCAGGGAGGACACCAATTCTAGCCTTTTTTAGTGAAAGGAAATGACAGAAAATAGAAGTTCATATTGATATTTCAAATTCAAATTTAGAGTGACAAGTTTTAACTTCTTTTATGTTTGTATTTCTTTTCTACTTAAAGTTTTGGGTTTTATGACAATAATTGTTTAATAAATATATATGTTATATATACTCACACAGTTTCAGAATAACATTACCAATATCATTACTTATAACATAATTACTAAAAACAGTTTAAGATTTTTTTACAACCTCTTTTGTACTTAGAGAAATATCCCACTAGGGATGTACAAATGATTCTGCTTCAAAGTTATTGAAATAATTTCTGTCTGTTTGGTTAACCAGTTAACTGGTTACAAAGTTAGATTCATTTGTTTGCTTGCTCTTTTTTCAGTTTTAGGGGATTTTATTTTATTTTTAAGATAATTGTATAAACGTTTAAATGATTGCAACGTCACGTATGTAAAATGAGTTCCAGTCTCTATCTTCGTCCCTTCTACCTTGTTCTCTCTTATATCTTATAGGCAGTCATTTAATTTGTTTCATGGTTAAATAAATGGCAGTATGCTATCCATACTTATTTCTCCTGGGTCTCTGCTGCTGCCACACACACTTAACCAAAATATTCTGAAGATTACTTTAGGGCAGTATATTTATAGAGAGAAAGAGTCCTCATTCCTTTTCCTTTATAGCTTAAGAGTGCTCCATTGTGAGAATGTACCATAGTTTTTTCCTCTGTTGGTGGACATTTGGATTGTATACAGCCTTTTGCTATTATGAATAGTGCTTCAGTATTACAAATAGTACATATTTAAAGGTAGTCACAATCATTCTGTATATGGTTTTTTTTTCCTTTTTCTATAACATGGGAATAACATGAACTTTTTTATGTTATTATAAATTCTTTGCAAATGGTATTAAGACAGTTTTTTTTCCTGATTATGAAGGTAATACAGGATTTTTTTTTTTTTTTTTTTTTTTTTGGAGGAGGAGTCTCGCTCTTTCACCCAGGCTGGAGTGCAGTGGCGCGATCTCGGCTCACTGCAGGCTCCGTCCCCAGGGGTTCACGCCATTCTCTTGCCCCAGCCTCCCACGTAGCTGGGACTACAGGCGCCCGCCACCTCGCCCGGCTAATTTTTTGTATTTTTTAGTAGAAACGGGGTTTCACCGTGTTAGCCAGGATGGTCTCGATCTCCTGACCTCGTGATCCGCCCGCCTTGGCCTCCCAAAGTGCTGGGATTACAGGCGTGAGCCACCGCGCCCTGCCAGGATTATTTAGAAATTGTGGAAACTTAGAAAAATAAATAAGTAAAAAATCAATGGAAAATTACCCACACTTCCTCTACTTAGATATACTGTTGTTGTTTTGATGTGTTACCTCATAGCCTTATGACATTTGTGTTAACATTTAGAAAATAATGAGCATCTTGTTATCTGTACAGTTTGATACTCTGGTTTGTTTTGACTCATAATTGTGGGTGTGTGTTTTTTAAATACTGTACTCTTTATAATTATTTCTCTGTTGTTGACTATCTAGCTTCTTTCTGGTTTTCCAGCATTTTAAATAATGTTGTGATAAATATCTGTTCATAAATCTTTTGCCAAATTTCAGATTATTCTTATAGTGGTTTTTGTAAGAGTTTGAGAAGGATTTAAATATACACTTGTATATTCCCTTAAATACATCTATTATCTTGCTGTCTTGTAGCAGTAATTTAGCAAGTCTAACACATAAGAGATTGAAATTTTTGTCAAGTAAATTCCATTTTTTCATTTTCTTCTGGTAGGATCTTAGAAATGAAGTTGAAAAATTACGCAATGAAGTGAATGAAAGAGAGAAAGCAATGGAAAATCGTTACAAGAGTCTTTTGAGTGAAAGCAATAAAAAATTGCACAATCAAGAGCAAGTGATCAAACATCTAACAGAAAGTACCAATCAAAAGGACGTGTTGCTTCAGGTACTATAACTTTTGTATTTAAATTTTTTAATTTGGCATGGGTTGATTTTTTAAAAAAATAATTTTTTTGCAGAAATATTTACGATTACAGTAATCATTGCTATGTTTCAGAATACTTTAGAGCTTTAATTATGTCATTTGGGCTTCAGCCACCAGAGAGGTAAGTGTGGTGAAACAGAAACTCAGAGAAGGGAAGAAACATATCCTGGGTCATATGACGACTAAATAGCAGAGCCTGGATTCACGCTCTGGCTTGTTTTGCCGTAGTGCTCAGGCCACTTCACTGAGGTTCTTCTACTGCAAATACTTCCTGTTACTTACTTATACCATGCTCTTTCACTCCCCTGTTCTTTTCCTCCAACTGTTCCTTTTTCTTTAGGAGTAGCCTTCTCGTTTGATCATGTCATGAATTTTTGAAATTCACCTCAGACTTAACAGATAACCATGATGGAGTAAACATAGGCATTTAACTCTGCTTCCTACAGAAACCTCATTAAAATAACAATGAAAGAATAAAAAGGTATAAACCCACAGGGACAAACTAGGAGAATAGAAGCAGGTATAATAGCAAGTGTGAGTTGTCAACAGAATTTTGGATAAGTGTGGCTTGTAGACAAAAGAGGTAAAAAGAAAAAAAGAAAGAAAAATATAATTTGGCTAAGTGGATGGGCAAGTGTTAAGGGCATGGGATTCAGATTTCTCCACACAGCTACATGCCTTTGGGACAAAAGGCCAAGAAGAAGCAAGCTGGTTTATGCTGCAGAACCCCAGAAAGGCATAGCATGCATTGGCTATACCTGGTAACTTTAAAAATGGGAGACTGGCTGTAATTCTAAGCAGTTATAGGTGACCCTCTCCTCACTAGCAGGAGACCTCTGGAGACCTTAAACCAGAGAAGCTCTGGCCATGGGGTCACCAGATGTAACTGAAAGCAGGAGTGACCACTTAAGTGAAAACAGGGAGGGAGTGGAAGTGTGCATGCCCAGCAGTGAGATGCCTCGGAGGGGAGAAACAACTGAAAGATGCTGACAGTTGGGGGTCCTCCAGCAAAATACCTGGGCCCGTACCTGCGCACCTCGCTGTGAGGCCACCTTTGACAGGTCCTTTCCATACTCTCAGAGCTGCTGAGCACTTCTAACCCCTAAAAGTAGGTGGATCGCCTGAGTTTATCAAAAAGGAGAAAAGAGTTTAGGAGGAAAGATGGCCTGGCGTGGTGGCTCATGCCTGAAATTCCAGCCCTTTGGGAGGCTGAGGTGGGCGGATAACCTGAGGTCAGGAGTTTGAGACCAGCCTGACCAACCTGGAGAAACTCCGTCTCTACTAAAAATACAGAATTAGCCGGGTGTGGTGGTGCATGCCTGTAATCCCAGCTACTCGGGAGGCTGAGGCAGGAGAATCACTTGAACCTGGGAGGCAGAGGTTGTGGTGAGCCGAGATCGTGCCACTGCACTCCAGCCGGGGCAAAAAGAGTGAAACTCCTTCTCAAAAAAAAAAAAAAAACAACAAAACGAAAGACAAAGAGGCCAAACAGAACAGAGGTATGTAGAGGAAATAGAAACATGCAAGGAGGAGAAAACAAGACACCTTTTAAAAGTCCAAACATTCAGGGCTATAACTCCTTTAGATAAGGCTCTGACAAAAAAGATATTTGGAAAAGAAGAATGACCTATTGGGATTTGAAAGTATGATTGCAAATATAAAAAAGTTTAAAAGAAGAGTAAGAAAAGTTGGAAGATAAAGTTGAGTAAGTCTTTCAGAAAATAGACTAAACAAATAAAAAGATGAGAAAATGGGAGAGAAAATTAAGAAAACTAGAGGCTTGATACAAGAGGTCCAAAATATGACTAATGGGAGTTCTAGAAAGACAGAACAGGCAAAGCAGAGGAAAGGAAGTTTTCAAAGTAATAGGAGAAAATTCCCCAGAATGGAAGGACAACTATTTCTACATTGAAAGGGCCTGCTGTGTTTCTAGCACAAAGAATGAGAAAAGACCCATACCCCATGGTGTGTCATTTTGAAATTTTAGAACAGAGGGCTAAAGAGAGGACCTGAAAGGCTTCCACAGAGAGGAGAATACAGGTCACATACAAAGAACCCACACTTGGAATGACGTCAGAATTCTCAGCAGCAACATTGGAAACCAGAAGATGGAAGAGCAGTGCTTTCAGATTTGGAGGAAAAGTTATTTCCAATCCAGCGTTCTATACTCAGCCAAGCTGTTAGCAAGTGTGAGGGCAGAATAAAGGCATTTTCAGACATTTGGTGCCTACAATCATCTGCCTTCTATGTACTCTTTTGCAGGAAGCTCTTGTAGGATGATTCAATATGTAGAAAGGAATCACCAAATGGGAGAGAATAACCAAGAGAGAGAAACATGGGTTCCAGAAAGTAGGGAATTGACATGGCATGTGGTGAAGGGAAGTCTTGGGATGAGAGCTGAGCTGCTTATGTAGAAAGCCCAGATTTGAACTCTTGAGGAGGAGTTCAGTTGGGATTTCTCTAAGAAACTAAAATGCAGATGGTCAATTTTTTGATGTGTGATCATGGAACACCATATGGCTAAGTTATGAGCAGTATCTGCGTGGCTATAATGTAAATGCAGAATATTGATTTAACTGAAATTGGGATATTATTAGGAAAAGGGTTGAGGGACAGAGGATGTAAGAGCTGAATCCTTAAACTTCTATGGCAGGAGCCAGTAGGTAAAATCTAAACTTAAGAAACCAAGCCATGTAAGAATAGGAATGTAATATAGAAACATGGAGGTATATAGCAGAAGAAATAGCTAAAGAGTTGAAAGTTGTTTTTCTCTGGGAGTGGGATTTGAGAGGTGAGAGGAGCGGAGAGGGAGAGGACACCGTTTTCTATGTAAGCTTTTAGTACTATTTGACTGTTAAACTATATATATCTATAATTGGACTTTAGAAAAATGAAAATGAATAGTGTAATTTAAGCACAACTGTATTGTGACAATTCTAGAAAGTCAGTATTGGTTATTTGATTTCTAGTTCTTTCTATTACAGTTCAATGAGTTTTTATAAAGAATCGCCTCTACTTTTTTTGTTTGTGTTCACCTAATTTCTTATAAAAATTTGAAAGGATAAATTAATTCTGCTAGGTGCTTAGGAATAAGATGTGGTTCTTATGCTTAATTTTTGACAAGAGTGGACAGAATCCCAGTTCAGGAGTTACCAGGATTTTAAATAGTTAGGAATAGATTTCATGCAGAAGACTAGAGGTATGGTCTCTCATCCTGTTGTGTTGTTGGATGTTAGATCTTCTGAAGGGTTCAGCCAGTGGAATCGTATTGTGTGTGATCATGAAGGAGCCTTTCACATGTGACCAGACCCTAAAGCAATATTTGCAGTCTTGGCTTTTTTTCCTGGGAGTCAGGTCTCCTTTTGGATATGGACAGTTCAAGTTTTATCAAATTTATAACATTTCAAGAGAGACTAAGACTTCATTGGGTCTTGATGTGCAGGTCTTGTAATCATCCCCATGAGCCTGCAGGACTGGAAGCAGATCACACCCTGAGCAGGATGCACCTAGGTTTGGAACCAGGTCTGTTGGGTCAGAGCCTGCCTTTGTCCTCCACACCCACTGGAAGGTAGTCACAGTGGTGGCGAGCGAGGACGGTTTGTAGCGACTGCCACCATCCTTGGCTCTGCTTTGCTGGCGTTCAGCTATTCTGCAAGTTGTAATAGCATAGAAATGGAGTTGCATAACAGTTTTGTAATTGCCTAGTATTGTGGAATGATGAAAATTATGTAGGGGATATAGGAGTATTATGAAAAAATAAAACATTTTTCCTTAAGGAGTTTGGGACAGTTTCTTAATATTTTTTTTTCTTGATGACAACTTGCTTAGAATTTGTTTTATTTCATTAGAAATTCAATGAAAAAGATTTGGAAGTAATACAGCAGAACCACTATTTAATGGCTGCAGAGGATCTCGAGCTCAGGAATGAAGGCTTAATAACAGAAAAGTGCTCTTCTCAACGGTCACCAGGCAGCAAAACCATCGTCTCTAAGGTAAGCTTGACTGAAATTGGACGTTCACATGTGAATGGATTCATACACTTTTTTGAAACATATTTGATAACTCCTTTGATCTAGAGATCCTCAAATGGCTTCTTGTTGATATTTGAGCCTACAACAGGTAGGAGGAGGAGTTCTTAGCCGACCACGTTACAGATTAATATCCTTCAATGAATATTAGTCTTTGCACTGCACAGAAAACTGAGAAATCATAGCTTGTTAAACCAGAAGCCTCATTTGCTCTATCAGGGCTCACCTCTTAAGAACTATGTAATCCCAAGTGTTTTGTAAGTGTTCCTGTTTAAATTCACACAAAAAATGGCACAGCAGGCCCTTCCTTATCTGGCCCCAAATCATCTTTCCAATCTCATTTTCTTTCGTCTCCAGCAATAGCAAATTTCTTATAGATTCCTGAAAACACCATGTTTGTACCTCCTTGTGCCTTTGCATATGTAGTTGTATCTGCCTGGAATGATTTTTCCCTCCTTGTTTACATGCTAACTCCTGAACATCTGCAGGTGCCATCTTAGTGTCACCTTCTCTCTGGAGTCCGTTTTCCTCTGGTTCACAGCACTTTACACACCCCTCTATCATGGCACTTACTCTATGTGTTGGAGTTACAGGATCTACCTTTCTGCTTCCCCTCACCTGGGATCCTGTACAGCACCATGGGCAGGCACTTCTGGGGTAGGGAACTGGCACATGTTCCGAATCCCAATGTTCAGCCTGTTGCCTGGCTGTGTAAATATTTGTTGAGTGAATGAATGGATAATGCAACCAGGCAGCCAGATATGGGAAAGGAAAGGAAAAGAATTAACTGTAGGCCAGGTTTTTTTTTTTTTTTTTTTAAAGAAAAGCCTGACTTAAATTAAGTTCATACATTTGGAAGATAGAGAACTCTTACGCAAATTAGTTTTCTGATGAATGGCTCTGATTGTGACTTGCAGGTTTGTGAAGGGTGATTCTCAAAATAATTAACAACTGGTACAGCATGGGCATCAGCCTTCAGAAAAGACTCAGGCACTAGGGCTGGAGTGGGGACCTGGAGGCCTGCTCCTGTGCCAGGCACCAACCCTGTAGTTTAAAAACTACTAGGGACCTCATGGGGAGGTCCCTAGGGAGGGACCAGGGCAGCTAGGGTGGTTGGAGTGGATAGACCAGGGTTTATTTTCCAACTGGTGTAGAAGTATTTCAGTATATTAGCAACCAATACTAGCCACTGTGCTGTGTATCAGCTCAGTATCAGAGCTTGTCCTGGGGGTATCATTGGCTGAACAGTTGGAGCTGTTTCTTAATTCTGACCATTTGTGTATTTGCATTTTGCTGTTTCTCTTGAGAGCGTCAGCATGGACTTGTGGAGCCCTTGGGCTGGGCCAGCAATCTGGAGGCCTGGATTTCTCTCTGTCGACTCTGTCATTTCACTTACGTAACCTGGGGCAAGTCTTATAACCAAATCTCAGAGGGCTAATATTTTGTGATTCTAACTAGCATTTAGTTAGATTTTGACCAACTTTAGTTGGCTAAGATTCACATTAACCTATAATATAAGGCATAGTCTGACACCAAGATAGCAGCTCATCAGGTTATTTTAGATGGAAATACCTTCATTACTTTGAATATATTAAGTAAGTTAAACTAAAATGCTATTTTGAATCACATTTTAGTCATGTAAAAAGTATCTCCTGTAATCCCAGCACTTTAGGAGGCCGAGGCAGGTGGATCACAAGGTCAAGAGATGGAGACCATCCTGGCCAACATGGTGAAACTCCATCTCTACTAAAAATACAAAAATTAGCTGGGTGTGGTGGCGCATGCCTGTAATCCCAGCTACTCAGGAGTCTGAGGCAGGAGAATTGCTTGAACCTGGGAGGCAGAGGTTGCAGTGAGCCGAGATCGTGCCACTGCACTCCAGCCTGGCGACAGCGAGACTCCTCTCAAAAAAAAAAAGTATCTAAATGTTGAACAAAATGTTTGTGAATTTATTGGACAGGTTGCGTATTTTAAAATTTAATTTCAGTTTTATTTTGTTTTTAGTTTTTTTGTGCTGGGTGATGTACTTCATATGACCACAGATGTAAAGTTACAGGCTGGGCATTTTGGTAATATTCAGATCCCAGTGACATTTAAATTACTGTGTCAACAGGAAGGGGAACATCACACCCTGGGGCCTGTTGTGGGGTGGGGGCAGGGAGGAGAGATAGCATTAGGAGATATACCTAATGTTAAATGACGAGTTAATGGGTGCAGCACACCAACATGGCACATGTATATATATGTAACAAACCTGCACGTTCTGCACATGTACCCTAAAACTTAAAGTATAATAAAAATAATTACTATGTCAAATACCTAAGTATTTTAGCAAAGGCTTTAATTGTGTTCTACAAGATGAATTGCAAATTGTAGATAGAGATTTACTGGCCAGGCATCATAGCTCACACCTGTAATCCTAGCATTGTGGGAGGCTGAGACAGGAGGATTGCTTGAGGCCAGGAGTTGGAGACCAGTCTGAGCAACATAGTAAGACCCCAGCATCTACAAAAAAAAAAAAAAAAATTATAAAAATTAGGTTGGCACAGTGGTGCACGCCTGTAGTCCCAGCTACTCAAGAGGCTGAGGCAAGAGGATTGCTTGAGCCCAGGAGTTTGAGGCTGGAGTGAACTACGATTGTGTCACTGCACTCCAGCCTGGGTCACAGAGTGAGCCCCAGTCACTTTATTTATTTATTTATTTATTTATTTATTTTTTGAGACAGAGTCTTGCTCTGTTACCCAGGCTGGAGTGCAGTGACATGATCTTGGCTCACTGCAACCTCTGCCTCCCAGGTTCAAGTGATTCACCCATCCCAGCCTCCCAACTATCTAGGATTCTAGGCATGGTGCCACCATGCCTGGCTAATTTTTTTGTAGTTTTGGTAGAGACAGGGTTTCACCACGTTGGCCAGGCTGGTCTCAAACTCCTGACCTCAAGTGATCCACCTGCCTCATCCTCCCAAATTGCTGGGATTACAGGCATGAGCCACCGTGCCTGGCTGAGACCCAGTCTCTTTAAAAAACCAAAACAACAGCAACAAAGGAATTTGAAGTGATCACTTAAGAATTGTAAATTTCTGGTGTCACTTTAAGAAATCCCAACTGTTGCAGCCTTACAGTCATACCCCCCACTCCCCCGGCCCCAAGAAAGGTGTGCTTTTCAGATCGTAGTTCTTTCTTTGTAGAAAATGTGAATTTATTCTGCTGTGCCCTTGGCTATTTTGTGTTGGTTTAGAATTTATCCTCTGCCCATTTCTAGAAAGAACTTGAGGCTATGATCATGTCTCCGTAGACTCTGGGCAGTCTGTTTTCCTTCTAATCATTGTGTGATCCTGAGAATCAATGCTAGATGACTAGGGAATTGAAGAATAGAGAGTAAAACACACTGACCATATTTAACTGACTGCAGCTGGAGATTCATAGCTTGGTTATTGGCATGGTTGGGACATCGCTGCTGAATTTTCAGAGTATTAAAATTAATGTCTTTGTTGCAGGGCTGTGACATAGCTACTGAAATAGACACCGTCTATCTACCAGGCCTCTAAATTGCCTTGATTACCAAGAAGTGATCCATTAAGCCTTCTCGTTACATGTCTGCTGTCTTTTAGATGTGGTCTGCACATTACATGTGTTTCCTTCAAGTCATTAAGGAAACTATGGTAAAGTAGAAAATGCCCGGCTTTGGTGTCAGAATGCCAGTCCTACTACTCACTAGCTCTGTGATCTTGGGCAGCTCTCTTAATGCCTCTGAAACTCACTTTCCTAATCTGTGAAGTGGGCAATTACATGCCTGCCTTTTGAGAGGATTAGAAATAATGGAAGTGGATTGTTAAGGTTCTTTTGGTTGCAAGCCACAGAACCTCACATTGGGTAGTTTGAGCACAACCACCATGAAAGGGAATATTGATTGGGAGCAGACTTGAGGCTGTCACAGATGTCAGGCAAGACTTGAGCTGCCACGCTTTGGGGATGGTGAAACTGGGGCAGCACCATGGACCTCAATCGCGGAAGTCCCAGGCTCTAGGGCTCTGTCATTGACATGACACAGACCCAGAGACTCCCAGCTGTCTGGTGTCTTGGTTTAAATCTCTCAGTTCCTGGGAGAGAACTGTACTGGTTTAGCAAGTGGGCCCGGGCCTGGGTCACAAAGGAGAGGAGTCTTCCTGGGACTCACCCCTGTGTTTTAGGGACAGTTCTCAGGTGAGGCAGGGGAATGCGATGAGCGGGGTGGTCGTTCCAAGGGCCATGGAGAACACATCGCAGAGCCAGACACACAGCAGATGTGCGGCAGTGATGAGTCTTCTCTGCACTGAGAGGCCTCCTGTCTGGGTTGCTTTTTGTTTGGAGGGGCTGGGTGGAGAGGGGAGAGTGGGGGTTGGTTGCTGCTGCTGAGCAGGTGCTTCTCATGACTCCCCTCTGGGCAGCCTGGCCGCCTGCCTGTGTGCCGAGGATATCTACTGGTTTGTCAGCTCTGCTGAGGGAGCCAAATGACTTCATTCTAATGGGGCATGATTCAACGCAGGGGAATAGGTGATTGATGAAATGGGACCCAAATGGCTTCAAAGAGTTCATTTATTTAACATGGGTAAGCAATTTGCTTCTAGGAAGATGTTGACTCACTCTGACTTCCATTATGCAAAATATCCCCAGGAATCTCTGCTCTTAAGATTCATATCGGTCTCTGAGTTCCCCTCTTACCTACTTAATCATCAGTTTAGCAAGTATTTGTGGCAGCGTTTGATTTGTGCCAGACACTGTGCCTGGCTCAGGACACTGTTGCTTGCCAGGAGCCCTCAGCCTTATAAACAGGTGGCTGGCACCCCAGCTCTGGGGGCCGGAGGAGGGCATTTTTATCAGTCAAGGAAGGGCTTCCTGATGAGGTTTGGCCTGAGCAGATCCTGTAAAGTGCCCTGGAATGTGCCAGTGGATAGTGGTAAAGGACAGCACTGGGTCTCGGGGGATAGGCATTCCCCTGGGACTCTGATGGAGGGATTTCCCAGTTCCACTGAGATGCAAGGGCAGGAGGAAGGGGGGAGGGCGGGAGGAAGGGAGGAGGGCAGGAGGAAGGGAGGAGGGCAGGAGGAAGGGAGGAGGGCAGGAGGAAGGGAGGAGGGCAGGAGGAAGGGAGGAGGGCAGGAGCTGAGGAGAGTGGTGGCCTGAAAATTCTGAGGAATCTTTGGAATAGCTGCCAGAAAGAAGAAAAGAGCCTGAACTGATATCCAGTCCCTGGTGTGGCAGGCAGTGTGCTGTCCTCCTCTAGGACTAAGAGCCAGCCTGCAGAGGTCCTGTTAAGATACTGGGTCCCACATGCATACATTCCTGGAGTCTCTGTGCCATCCATCAGAAATCCATATTTATTGTTTTTTCCCCCAACTTTTCTTGGTTGGCTTTGAAGTTACATACTTAAGCACAAATTCTGACTTTACCAGTTATTAGCTTAGTGGACTCAAACAAGTTACTTCTGCTCCCAGAGATTCAGTTTCATCATCTGAAAAATGGGAAGTTCCCTGGAATGCTGTGGCAACCAGAGATAATATGTCCGTAGCTAGTATAGCACTTGGAGCGTAAGAATAATAGTAACAGCTGACATTTATCAAGTGTTTGCTTCGAGCCAGGCATCATTCTGAGAACTTTGTCTGGATTAACTCATTTAATCTCTTTAACACTCCAGGACATATGTAGAATTATTACCACTACTTAGAGGTAAGAATATTGACATACAGGCCAGGCATGGTGGCTCACGCCTGTAATCCCAGCACTTTGGGAAGCCCAGGTGGGCGGATTGCCTGAGCTCAGGAGTTTGCAACCAGCCTGGGCAACATGGTGAAACCCTGTCTATACTAAAATACAAAAAATTAGCCGGGTGTGGTGGCATGCGCCTGTGGTCCCAACTACTTGGGAGGCTGAGGCAGGAGAATTGCTTGAACCCAGGAGGTGGAGGTTGCAGTGAGCAGAGATTGCACCACTGCACTCCAGCCTGGGAGACAGAGACTCTATCTCAAAAAAAAAAAAAAAAAGAAAGAAAACAAAGAATATTGACTTGACATACAGAGAGGTTAAGTAACTTGTTCAAGGTCGCCTAGTTCATAAAGTCACACACTCTTAATCATCACTGCCCCCCTCATGTTGGGTGTTCAGGAAACAGTAGATTTTCTTATTTTGTTACTGGCTTTTCTTATTTTCTTTGGCTGGCCTTTGTGTGGCTGACAGTGATGATGTTACTCTTGCCAAGCACCCAGATGCATTATATTTAAGGTATCTGTTTTGGGGCAGTGATTGGTGGGCTGAAGAGCATGGGCCTTGAATCCCGTACCTGGCCTCACCATCCTGACCTTGACCATGAACAGCCTTGTGTGTCAGTTTCCTCATCTCTAAAATGGGGAGTGTAGTAACACGTAAGCACATTGGGTTGTTGTGAAGATTAAATGAGAAAATACCTGGAAAGCACTTAGCATGGTGGCTGACATACTGGCCCTGAAGAGCCTCCTTGGTCTTCATGTCCTCTTTAAATCCTCCCCACTCTTCTCTGAGGTCCTCTGGCTGCACACGTGGTTGTGTGCAGGTGGGAGCTGAGAGAATCCCACATGATACTGTTGTTGTGTACAAAAGACATTTGGGAACTCCTTGTGCCAGTGACATGTGGCATCATTTACAAAAGGGCCTGACATTTCCAGCAGTCTGGATGACTAACTTATCATGACCAGACTGGTGGTTTAGCATTTAAAAGCTTTAATTGACAGGTGGTGCCTTGGCCTTGTTTTGTCAGGATTGGAAGCACAATAGTGTTCTCCTGGATCAGGGCTTCTTCACCTTTTTTGCCCTCTGCATCCTTTTGGCGATCTACTGAAGCCAGAGACCCCTATCTTGAAAAAATATTTAAATGCATACAATATGTGTGTAGGATTCTAAAGGAAACCAAATATTTTGAAATTAGGTTATCAAAATATAAAAAAATTATGCTATGGAAATGGTGCTTCTTTATTAATATGTTAAATAGTAAGATATGGTGGTGAGTATAAGTAACTACTGTAGTTATGAAGTAGTGATAAGAATGAATATTTTGAGATATCTGCAACATATACAAAATAACTATTTCTTTTGATGACAAAGTCAAGGTAATACCACTAGTATTACTATGGTTTGTAGCAATAGCAGTATTCCTTCAATTCATAATTGAAGGTAGTGCTAAATTTCAGTTAGAGGTTAGTGGAAATAGAGATGTAATTTTCTTCCCTTGCTCATATTCCTTCAGCCTGTAGATTTTAATCAGGTTGAAAACCCCTGTCGTAGGTGGTATCTTAGCTTTAGGAGAAAACGCAAGTCAACGTGAACTACAAAGACTGTTTGCAGCCCCAATTTCTTCACTAGCCGAACATCCGCCTCCAGCATTTTGAGAGCACTTAGTTGGTACTAGGCATCGTGCTGGATATTCTGTGTGTATTAACTTTATTTTAACATTTTTTCTTATTTTGAAATAGTTTTAAAATAAGAGGATTATATTTTTTCTGAGCCTTCTGAGAGAAAGTTGCCAATGTGAAGCCTTGTCCCCTCTGAATGTGCTAGTGTGTATTTCTTATAAACAGGAACATTCTCCTGTATAACCTCAGCCCAGCCACTACAAACAGGAAATTAGCCTAGACTGATTTCCTTCATTGCTACCTTCTAATCCTCAGACTCATTTGAATTTCATCAGTTGTCTCAATAACACCCTTTGCAGCAAAAGGATCCTATTCAGGATCATGCCTTGCATTTAATAGTCTTGATTTTTTAGTCTTTACTTTGGAACAGTTCTAAAATCTCTCCTTGACTTTCATAACCTTGACACTTTTGAAGTGCCCAGGCCAGTTATACTGTAGAATGTCCGTTCAGTTTGGGTTGTCTGTCTGGTGTTTTCTTGCTGATTCAGTTTATGCATCTTTGGCAGGAATATCACGGTAGCGATGCTATGTTCTTCTCATCGTGTCCTGTCTGATAGTACACAGTTGGATTTGCCCCATTACTGGCCATGCTAACTTTGATAGCTTTATCAAGATAGTGTCTGCCAGGTGTCTTGACTGTCTATTTATGCTTTTTTCCCTTTGTATTTAATAAGTATTTTGGGGGAGGTGTTTTCAGTCTATGTAAACATCTTGATCTTCAAACTGTTACCTACTAGTTTTAGCATCCTTTTGTGTTTCTTGGCTGAATTATTTATTACTGTGATAGTTGGCGAAGGGTGATTTTTCTAATTCCATCATTTTTTCTACATTTATTAGTCATCATTTTTCTATAAAGAAAAACCTACTCTTTTTCCCTCCTATTCATATCGTTATGAATTTATGAATTCCTGTTTTATTTGGTGGGTTATAATCTGTTACTATCAGTTATTATCAGTGGGTTATAAACCATTACTCATTATTTCAGTGCTCAAATCATCCCAGATTTGGCTTGTGGGAGCCTTTCCAAACTGGCTCTGTGTGTCCTTTTGACAACATTCCATCATTAAGCATTTCTTTAAACATTTTTTTCAGCTTTGAGTTATAATTGACAAATTAAAATTGCATGTATTTAAGGTACACTAGATGTTTTGATATATGTATACATTGTGAAATGATCACCATAATCAAACTAATTGGCATATCTATCATCTCACATTGTTACCTTTTTTTTTGTGATGAAAAAACCTAAGATCTACCCTGTTGGCACATTTCAAGTGTAAAATACAGTATTTTTTGTTTGTTTGTTTGTTTATTTCAGGGTCTTGCTCTGTTGCCCAGGCTTCAGTGCAGTGGCATGATCCTAGCTCATTGCAGCCTCAAACTTCTGGGCTCAGGGGATCCTCCTGTCTTAGCCTCCCAAGTAGCTGGGACTATAGGCGCATGCGACCATATCCAGTGAATGTTTTTATCTTTTACTTTTTTGTAGAGACGGGGTCTCACTATGTTGCCCAGGCTTGTCTTGAACTCTGGGACTCAAGTGATTTTCCCCGCCTTGGCCTCCCACAGAGCTGGGATTATAGGTGTGAGCCACTGTGCCTGGCCAGGGTATTGTTACATATAGTCGTCATGCTGTGTATTACATCTCTGGAATTTATTCATCTTGCATAACTAAAACTTTGTTCCCTTTCACCAACATCTCCCATATCCTCATCCCTCCAGCCCCTGGCAACCACTGTTCTATGAGCACTTCCTCATTTTTTGGCACAATAAAATGCTATACACATATCTTTTATTGTTCCTGATTTTCCTTGTCCTAATACGGGAATCAGCCATTTCTCCAGGTATCCCTGGTTCCTTACAGTACACAGTTTATCTTTCATCTGCTCCATAACTCCATAAGGCAGTGGTAACTGTCCACCAGTTTTACAGGTGAGAATACCAAGGCTCCTAGTAAGTAACTTCCCAGAGTCTGAGAACTGGTAGGTGGCAGAACCAAATTTTGAACATTAAAACATTTCACATTTGTGAGTGTGAGTTCATAAAATGACATCCCCGTTTCATAAATGAGGAGACTGAAGCTCATAGAGTTTTGTTAAGCTACTTACCCAAGATCATACCTCCAGTAAGTGGCAGAGATCCAACTCAGATCTCTTCATCATCACTGTGTTCTGGATGCCTCCCAAGAATGCCTCAGTTGACCTCTTCTACTTGACTGTAACTAAATCCCTAGTCCCCAGTACTTGCCAGGTTTTGGTTTGTGAATTTCTCTTCTTTGGAGCAACAGTGAACGGAAAGACATTTTTTTGTAGTGTTGTAAAAACGATGACCAGCAGCTCTGAGGGATGACAGTCTCATGATGGGCTAATCCCATAACTGATGCGTCTTCCTAGCAGCTGTTGGAAGCAGTATTGGAAGCTCAGCCCTCAGCTTTTGTTCTGGGATGAGTGATGGGCAGTCATTCCCCACTCCTCCTGAAGGTGGTGCTCTCTGACTGTGGCCTGAGCCAGAGCCAGGCACAGGGCCTCTCACCTTCGTCTGGTTTTAAAAACTGGGACTAGCTAATTTTTTGTATTTTTAGTAGAGACGGGGCTTCAGGTGGCGGGCGCCTGTAGTCCCAGCTACTCGGAGAGGCTGAGGCAGGAGAATGGCGTGAACCCGCGAGGCGGAGCTTGCAGTGAGCCGAGAGTGCGCCACTGCACTCTAGCCTGGGCGACAGAGCGAGACTCTGTCTCAAAAAAAAAAAAAAAAAACCGGGACTAGCTACATATGTTTGCATAATATAAGGTTGTACTCTTTCAAAATTCTTCCCTTAATGTCAAATGCCCATTGTCATTTCCAGGAAAAGAAACAATCATCAGACTATGAAGAGCTGATTCAGGTCTTAAAGAAAGAGCAGGACATCTATACCCATCTCGTCAAATCTCTGCAGGAATCAGACAGGTAAGGGTTTCTGTCTGGACATCACACATGTGAATGCGAACACACACACATGCACACACGCATGCATGCACGCACGCACCCACGCACCCACCCCTTCAATCAGTGCTGGTGATCTCTAAGCCAGCAAAGCCCTGCCAGTTTGCTTATGGAGCTTATAAAGCTTGGGTGGTGGTTGCCTTATTTAATAGTCACATGTACCTGTTTTCTATCAAGAATTGTCTGATTTTTGGCAGCAAAATTGATTACTCAGGTTTTAAAATCACGATTACTCAAGTTTTAAAAATTATTATATATTTAGAAAGTGCTTCTATGTGTATTATCTCATGTGATCCTCACAGCCTTTCTGTGAAGTAATAGTAATGCTATCCCTGTTTTCTATAAAGTTATGAAAACTAAGATAGGGTAAGTGACTTGCTCAAAGTCACACACATGTCAAATGACAGAACCCTGGGACTCAAACAAGTCTCCCTATCTCTGCAGAATTGCTGAAATGAGTTGCTGCCAGTAAGCTGTGGTGGGGAGAGCCAACTCTAGGATAGAGGCCTTGTTTTAGCCCTGGCTCTCCCACTTTCTAGCTCTGTGTCCACAGGCAGGTGCTGCTCTGGGCCTCTGTCCACGTATCTATACACGCAGGGTTGGCCTCAAGATTTCTTAGAATTGAGAAATCCTTTTTTTTTTTTTTTTTTTTTTTGAGATGGAGTCTTGCTCTGTTGCCCAGGCTGGAGTGCAGTGGCAGGATCTCTGCTCACTGCAACCTCCACCTCCCGGGTTCAAGCGATTCTCCTGCCTCAGCCTCCCAAGTAGTTGGGACTACAGGCATGTACCACCATGCCTGGCTAATTTTTTGCATTTTTAGTAGAGACGGTGTTTCACCATGTTAGCCAGGATGGTCTCTATCTCCTGACCTCAGGATCCACCCACCTCCGCCTCCCAAAGTGCTGGCATTACAGGTGTTGGTCACCGCTCTCTACACAGTGGGATGGGTACAGTTGAAAGGATATGATGTCTGGGATTCATTTCCAAACAGTGCAGAAGCTGAGGAAGTGGGTGGGGATATCAAAAGAACAAGATTGGCCCTGACTCTCTGATTGTTGGGGCTGGGTATGTGTAGATGGGGGAGAGGTTCACCAGTAGCTTTTTTTTTTTTTTTTTTTCCTTTTGTATATGTCTAAAATTTTCTATAATGAAAAGTTAAAAAAGAATCACCCCGCATTTCTCCCTCTCGTATGTCCTCTGCTCTCGCCATAGCGAGCTCTTTATCGTTCCCTGGGCTGTGTGTTCCTGCCTGTACCTTCACCTGTGTTTCCTACCCTTCTATTCCCAACCTTTCCCCTACTTTGTCTCCTCCCAGTCCTTTAGAATTTAGCTTGAATGTTACCTTTGTCAGGCAGCCCAGCGAATCCCCAAAACAGTTGCCTCTCTGTGTTTCTGCCCTGCATGGGGAGGTCACCTTGTGTAGCCGTCTGTGCCTACTCTGCCTCCTCACCTGTGTTGGAGCTCCCTCAGGGCAGGGGTCCCACCTTACTGTCTCTGCTCCCCAGGGCCTGGTACAGAGTAGGCACTTGGGAAATGTTCTGTGCAGGAATGCCCCTCCCTGCCATGTTGATCTTCTAAATTATGAGATAATTTCTAGATTTTTTCATAGGAAATGAGTTTAGGGAAAATGAAAACATGCTGCTGAAATTCTGGGAGTAGGCGTCGCTCTCTGAAAGTGAGTTTTTTCAAGAAACCTCAGCTGCTGGTCATTTTCACTTGGCGAGTGGTGTAGGGGGAGGTGGGTGGGGGGAGCAAGCGGTGGGGGGCACGGGGGGTTGAGTCATGTGTGGAAACTCACAGAGGGAGTAGACACATTTCATTTCAATCGCGCAGCTTCTCTGGGTAGGAGCCAGGTTGATTCTGGGTACTGAGAGGCCTTGTGGGTGGATATGGTTGCCCCTGAGTCTTCTCAGCTTCGTGAGGGGCTCCCTAGTTTCACAGGCTCTTTCTTAATGAATGAAAACTTGGATGGGACTGAGGCGGGTCAGGGCTAACTCGGACTAACAGAGACTAACCAGGACTAACAAGGATTCTTAAAAGCCTTCCTGTTCATCTTCAGACTTGTAATACATTTAGTGGGAGATAGACCTGGGTCCACATCTCAGCTCTGCCACTCAGCAGCCCTGAGCTCTTGGGTAAATAATTTCTCACCCTGAGCCTCAGTGTGTTTGTGAAATTGAGATTGGCTGGTCTGCCTACTTACCTACCTACTTAGATGTCTACCTACTTTACAGGGTTGTGTTGAAACTAGAGAGGACACTGTGTAAAGACCTAATACTTCCTGGCATGTAGTAAGCACTCAGTAAATGGTAAGATTTCTTAAGAATAACGACAGCATGAAAAGCTTACATATGGCTCAATATTCCATCATGCGTAAACTTAGTTTACAGGAAGTTTTTGAATCCTCAGACCTTGGCATATCCAGAGGGCAGAATGTGGGCTAAGGAAGGTAGAGCTCCCTTCTGTAACTCCAGCACTGTTCACTCTGGAAACTGGCAGGAAAGGTGGATGACCCTGGAGACAGATGATGTACTGTGATTAAAACTGGAAAGGGAGGTCAAGAAGGGAGGAAACTCATTGTGAGCAAGAATGTGGCTGATCCTTTCACTTTTACTGTTTATTCTTCACAGCAGCACTTAGAAGTTGGTGGATTATCCCCAAATTACAGAAGTGGAAATGTACATTCTAAGACACCTGGTGTTCCGCAGTGAAGGATTATCAGTGCTTAGGTCGTCTTGGCTTCCAAGCCAGGTTCTTGCTGATACACTCCCCATCTTGAGGACTAGCACAGTTTCCCTGTAACTCAGGATTTCTCAGCCTCAGCAGTATGAGGCTTTGAGGCTGGATAATTTTTTTGTCATGAGGGCATGTCCTATGCTTTGTAAGATGTTTAACAATCCCTGGCCTCTACCATGGGAGGGTCGGCACACCTGATCCTCCCATGCCAGTTGTAACAACCAAAAATGTCTCCAGACATGGCCAAATGTCCCCTGGCAGGTGGGGGCAAAATCATCTCCAGATGATTATCATTGCTGTAACTCATGAAAATCAGCAATCTTGGCTCGTAAATATTATTTTCTGTATGGGAGTTGTTGGAGTATGTGGAAGGAAGGAAATGATGTTTGTTGAGCATCTCATATATGTTAGCCCCATCCTAATGTCTTTCCCATGTAACATCTCATTTATTCCTCAAAACAATCGCAAAGCAAAGGTATTATTATCCCCATTTTGCACGAGGAAATCAGGACTCAGTTAGTTGAACTGGCTTGCCCAGTAGTGGTGGCGTGCTATTTTGAGCTTCAATCTCTCTGACTCCTTGTTTCTGCTCCTGTCTGCCCCGCCCCAATTCCAGGAAGAGGAAGGTTTTTGTTTTTTTTCTGAATGAAGCACCTTTTGTTCTCCCAACTCCTCACACCTTGAAAAGATTCTCAAGTTGGGAAAACATAAATGACAGACACAGGAGCAGCAGGTGTGTACTTCTTACCTTGTCATAAAATGGAAGAGGGAGTGAAGCAGTTAGCTTTCCCCATCCCTAATCACAGGAGCTTCTCTAAAACAGTCTCTTTTTCTCTCCCTGGTTAAATGCCTCTGCAGCATGACTGCATCCAAGTGAGTGCTGTGCTGTGACATCTCTGTGAGGTTTTTCATCAGCCTTACAAATTGATCATTATGATTGTCTTAAAATGGAACTAGGTACAAGTTGCTAGTAGGGCCCTTTCCCTTGCGTGAAGACTGCTTCACAATGAACTGTCCTCAAAGCAGCAAGCATAGAAGATTAGACATAATGGTTTATTTTCCTTCCAATGTGTGTTGATTTATGTGTGCAGTTCGATGGATGGAGCTGGAAGTCTCTGAAGGAGAAGCGGGGCTTCTTTGAGGAGTCTGGCACACATATTTAGAGCAATTGCCTCTAACCATTCGGGGGCTATTGATCCCTTTTGAAAAATCTGATGAAAGCTTATAGGCCCTCTCTGTAGAAAAATCCACATATTCATTCATTTTTTGCAGATAATTTCATGGCATTGATGGACATTTTTAGAGAACCATAGATGCTGGATGGAGAATGATCTCTTGGTATCTAAAAAAGACGCCTTTCTGATTTGTTAATGTGTTTCAGTAGTCTTAAAGATGTTCATATAGTTTGACCCAGTAATTGCATTGCTGGGAATCTTTCTTAAGAAAATAACCTGGATGTCAAACAAGGCTTTAAGCACAGAGATGCACAGTAAAGCATTATTTATGCCATTCAGATGTCAGCTGGGGTCTCCTTGTTCTTCTGAGAGCTGGATTTAACTGATTCTGATCTCTGCCATTTCCACATCAGTAGGAGTCCAAAGCCGTTCTTATGGATCCGCACTGTCCAGTTCAGTAGCCACTAGCCATGTGGCTATTTACATTTAAACTTACTGTAAGTTTAATAAAATTAAACATTCAGTTCCTTGGTACATTAGCCACATTTCAAATGCTTAATAGGCACATTTAGCTAGTGGCTACTGTAGTTGACAGTGAAGATATAGAACATTTCCATCACTGGAGAAAGTTCTATTGGACACGTTTTCCCAAGATTAATGCACATTCTGGGAGTTGTGCATTTTCTTGGTCTCCTCTGGGTTTTGGGCTTCTAGTCCATGCAAGCTCTCTGTACAGCTTAGCACTATATCTCCTCTCCCAGAATAAACATCCACTCATACTATGCATTTCTGAGTGGTTAACCCACCACAGTGGAGTTTTGTTGGCCCCTAATAGATTAGTCCTTTTTTCCTTCTTATTGTTGACTCACTCTTCCTTTATTTTTTTCTCTTCCCACCTGTCCCCCACCCTTACTTCCAGTATGACTTTTTTGAGGAGTAACACAGCAGGAGTCCTCTGTCTCCCTTTCTTCTGAAGCCTGGGTGCCCAAGTGACACTCAGGCCCTGGGGAGCCTCCCTTTCTATACCCAAGCCCTCTTGGGGCATTGTTGAGAACAGAGACACATTCTGGACTGGAGAATTACATTATTTTCACCTAGTTACACCTATAGCAAAAATTTGGAAATGACCCAAGTATCCACTAATAGGGGATGAGTTAAAGTAAGTGGTGGGATATTCACCTGGTTTAATATTATATAGTCATTAAAAATGATATTTGCAAATAATTCCTAAAAATATAGGGAATTATGAAGCGGGGAATGCATATCAGCATTGTATGTCTAGTATTATTTCAGCCATGTGAATTACGCATAGGGGAAAAGATTGGAAGGAAATACAGTCCGCCGTGTGTTAGTTGGTAGTAGGAGCATGGTAATTTTTGTTTTCTTTATACTGTTGTATTTAAAATTCTCTATAGTAAACCTCTATTTACTTTTATAACCAGAAAAAAACACAAATGACATAAAAATCACAGGAAGGCTTTCTGGGCTTTGCATCTAAAAGTGCAAACAGGTCTGTTTTTTAAAACTTCTGGTGTCTTGTTTTACCAAGTATCAACAACCTGCAGGCTGAGTTAAACAACATTTTTGCCCTGCGGAAGCAACTGGAGCAGGATGTGCTTTCATATCAGAATTTGCGGAAGACCTTGGAGGAGCAGATCCGCGAAATTCGGAGGCGGGAAGGTACACACTTTATTGTATGTGCTTCTCTTTGGTTTTTCCACTTGGAGGGCATGGACTGAAATTCAGGAGAGTCCTAAATATTTGTTAAGGGATGAAGCATACACGGGGTTTCGTTTGGAGATCCTTTTTGTGGTGACCATGCTAATGTTAGCCTTCCTAGTAGAAGAGCCCAGTAAGTTGTACTAAATTCTGCAGAAGGTCAGGTGCAGGATTGCTTCCTTGCTGCCTCTACTGTTTTCTGCATCATTTGATACTTCTAGTTCCAAATATTCCTGGGCACTTGCAATCCCCTTTTTTGGGGGATTGCAGCCCTCGCTGCCCAGAACATCTGAGTACTGCCTACCACAGCACCTACTGCAGAGAGCCCAAGACTGCACACACATATGGATGAGACGCTGTTTCAGGTTGAAGCACTGTTTTTAGTGCTGTATATGCATTAAGGGAGGGCTACAAGATGAGGGTCCTGTGGGACTTATGTTTTCTGTATTCATCTCAGTAATATTAAGATTTGACCCTCTCCCCTGGTAGAACTTGAGCCCTTTAAAGTTTGGGTTGGTATCTGATTCCCTTCTGTATCTCTAGCCTGGTGGCTGACACATATGGTAAAAATTGGTAATAACAGCGGTTAGGTTTGACATCTCTTGAGCATCTGCTGTGTACAAGGCACAGTGCTAGGCGCCTAACTTTTCACCTGTGATCCTCACAGTCATCTCATTAGGTAGAGTAAGTATTAAGTTCATTTTACAGATGAAGAAACGAAGGCTCAGCTGGGGGTTGACGTGCCCAGGTTTGAGCCAGGGCATCTTCCTTTAAGTCTAGCTCTTTCTAGTATTCTGCACTGTATTTTAGATGTATCAGCTCTTACACATGTGTGTTAAATGAGATACTGTTTGTGGATATGCCTTGCTCAGTACACATATACACACATCTTCCCCCCCACCCCCCCACTTCTCCCCTTCCTATTAGAATTGACCTTTGCTGCAAAGGAAGCAGATCCTTACATTGGTGACCAGAGATTCTTCTATCTTAGCACTAGCAGGCACTTTCTGCACTTAGTGTGCTTGTTTCCCATGAGGGCTCTGGGGCCAGTAAAAAAAATGATCAGACACTTTTATCTCCCTTGAGTTCTACCCTTGAGGGTCACATCTAATTTTTCTGCATTTTCCCCTAAACAGAATCAGTCCCTCATTTAAACTGAAATCACCATTTTCTTGTGCCATTCAGAATGGTCTCCAGGCACAATACTTGATATGCAAATTATAATTCACAGTTGGCCACAGTGAAAACCTACGGCCTACGATGAAACCATACATTGAAATATCAGCCTGTTGAGAAAGGGAAAATTACTTTTGCTCCAAAGGTGGTGCCTTAAGTCCCCTCTGTGTACTATGCTCCCTTCCGCCCCACCTCCCCCATTCACATTGCTTTGGATGGATTGCACTGGGATCAGTCTTGGGAGGATCTGTTTCTGATAATCTTTTTCTCCTCCCCCTCCCTACCTTTTTTTTTGGGCAGAAGAATCATTTTCACTTTATATTGATCAAACATCTTATCTAAGTATTTGCCTTGAAGAAAACAATCGGTTTCAAGTGGAACATTTTTCTCAAGAAGAACTTAAGAAAAAGGTATTGACCTATTAACTTTTAGTGCTTTTCTTTTCTTTTTGTTAGATTGTTTGTTGTATCTTGAGTTCCTCATGAGAGGTTAAGATTCTGAAGGCCCCTCTCCTTCCTCCCTCTCCCCTCTGCCTTGTTGTGTGTGCCCCTCCTGTGTCCGTTACCTGGAGTACCTTCCCTCATGTCTGATAAACTCCCCAGGCCTGAGAACCCAGCCAGGCTTGATCTCCTTGAGGAAAAGCTCTCTGGCCCCTCAGTTTAGAGTTAGCCACTTTTCCGTCAGGCTGTTCACCTCTTTTTTTGTACCTAATCCAAATCGATGTCCTTCTCTTACTGATCTGTAATTATCTGGTTATTTGTCTATACTTCCTTGCTAGGCTGTGAACATCTTAAACTTAGTGATTATGTCTTACTTATTTCTGATTTCCCATTGCCTGGCACACATATAGGAGCTAATAATAGATGCATTTTGAATGAATAACGTTCCAGGTTTGATCAATAAATCTTTTTTTAAACTGGAAAGTTTCTTCAATGTGTTGATCAGTGACATGGTTAGAGTGGTTTAGTGTTTCAAGGTTCTGAAAAACATTGTTAGGAATAGGAGGTTTGAGACCGTATAATTTATTATAAAATTATCATGTATGTGTAACTGAGATTCAGTTTCCGTCTTGGAATAATTTACATTCTGATAGAAGAGACAGGCATGTAAACAAGTAATTGCAATATGAGGTGCAAGGTTGCTGTATGGGCAGCTGTACAAGGTGTAGAAATAGCAGAGGAGAGGCTAATTGCCTGTATGGGAGATAGCGGGGTGAGCTCACCTGATCAGGGGAAGCTTCTCAGCAGAAGTGAGACTTGAAGTGGGTTTTGAAGGACAAATTTGGAGTTTGCCCAGGTCTCCACTTTCTCAGCAGAGAAAGAGAAAACAGCCTGTTTAAGGCACAGAACAAAGAAATAGCAAGGAGAATAAAAATTTGGGTATTTTGGGAGGAATAGGGCAAGGAGTATGGAGGCAGCTGTTTTTAAAGATGAAGAAAATAGAGATGATAATAGCTGCTGCTAGTGCCTACTAGGGCTGTGGTAAGGCCAGGAGGTAGTTCACTTGGTTGGCACTTAGTAAATCAGAATATCTTATTCTTCCTACTAGAACCTCCTTGAGGATTAGATCCCATTTTTGTTCATATTTTGATATATTGGATGTCTACTGTGTATACTCAGGGTGGGAATTTCCATGTTATTTGAAGAACCAATAATTGCTTCCATCAAGAAGCCTTGAAAAATTACTGGCCATTGGGATTTGAAGCCTGCAGGAAACCAAGGTGGTGTCTGCTCGTTCCTTCTGTGTCTGGCTTCTCAAGACCCAGGTCTAACTCTGCCTGTGTAGAGGCAGCTGCTCTTTCACACGTGGTTAGGCACTTTGGCCATTGTTCTATCTCATTTAGTTCTCCAGACACCCCAGCTGTGGGACTTTGGACAGTTAAATTTCTTTGTATTTCATGTCCTCATTGTAAAGTGGAGATAGACACACTAGTCTATTCACCTCCTCAGGATTTTTGCAAGGAGTGATAGACTAAAGCTTGTAGGAGTATTTTAGTAGCTGTAAATTGCTTCATAATTGACAACTGTTAATATTACTGGTATTGCCAGATAGGTGTACAAAGGAGGAGGTCACTAGTGAAAAGTAAGACTCTGATACAGTTTCAGAAACTTTAGCCTTGGGAGACTTTTCCTCCAGAGGGTCTCAAGTGCGAGAGAGAAATAGTATTAGCTGTCATTGACTGGGCACTTAGACCATGCCAGGGACCTTAGTGCACTGTGACCACAATCCCGTTCAGTTCTCATAGTAGCGCTACAGATGAGGAAACTGGGGCTTAGATTGTGTAGTTTGCCCAGGATCTTTTTGCCTTAAAGTGATGGCTCTGGAATTAAAATACTGGTAGGCCAGATGTTAAAGCCAGTGTTTTTGTCACTGTGTGCAGGGTATCCTGAGGGCTAGAATCAGCCTGATTCCCCGTAACTGTGGTGCCAAAGAGTCGCTTAATAGGGCTGTCTGGGGCTGTGGCCCCGGGAAGCTGAAGTCTCTTGCTGGGTAGACAGCCCTTTCCCTGTTCTTACCTCCTAGGTCAGTGACCTCATACAGCTAGTGAAGGAGCTGTATACAGACAACCAGCACCTGAAGAAAACCATTTTTGATCTCTCCTGCATGAGTTTCCAGGGAAATGCGTTTCCAGATAGACTTGCATCTACAGAACAAACAGAGGTAAGAAACATTTTTGTTGTCATGTGCTGATTACAAAAACATAACAATCGGCTTGGTATGGTGGCTCACGCCTGTAATCTGGCACTTTGGGAGGCTGAGGTGGGAGGATCACTTGGGCCCAGGAGGTTGAGGCTGCAGTGAGCTGTGATTACACCACTACACTCCAGCCTGGGGGATAGAGCGAGACCCTGTCTCAAAAAAACCCATCAAAACCATATATTCATATATATGTATGTATGTATACAAACCATATGTTTATATATATGTATGTATGTATAACAACTCGAAAGGTTTTTCAAGACTGCATCTGTTCTTGGGGAGGTCTCTAACTGAAATTTCCTTTGTTGTGGACTGGGTATTGAGAGCCCCACTAGGCTGGCAGTTCTGTCCACAGGCTTCCTCAGGTTCGAGTCATGTCTCCACGGACACATTCGATATACTGTGATGCTTTGACTCTGGTCTAGCCCTGGGACCTGTGCTGCAGATGGCACACATCTGAATGAGCGCTGTGGTCTCAGAGGGATCTGGAGAGTTTCCAAACCACCCAGATAATTTGAGTAGTGTGGATGCAGCCTTAATGAATACATTAACATTGAAAAACTGACATACACACGACCCACCCGGGAAAAAGAGGAAAGAAGCCTTATTCACCTTGATGACTTCTGGGTCTCAGTGCTGATCTTTGTGATTTGTTGGCTCTGATTTTCTCTGTTTGGGACCTGGGCTGCACAATGGGAGGACCCTGAAGTTGTGATGTTGATTCCCTCTTCATTCCCTACCTTGGCCTGACTCTCAGGTAGGAAGCACCTTGCTTCATGTGCGTGTTATCATTGTTTCGGAAGACCAGAACTGCTCTCCCATGAAGTGCAGTAGTAGGGCCTTTTTGTACTTGGGGCCCTCACATATGAAACTGGAATCTTCCTGGTTGGGGTTGTCTTCTGCTCTACCTGGAGTGCCAGGTAAATGGAGAACTCACATTCATTGCAACGTCATTTCTTGGGAAAGATTTGTCAGCCTTAAGCTGTCTCCCCCTACCTTGAAAGTGGGAAATGCTCACAAGTATTTATGCTGCACTCTGGCCATCTTCTTTCTTTGTGAGAGGGAACATTATTGATCTTAGCCTCCAGGACTCTAGATAATTTTGAAAACCAAGAATATCTGCAATCCATTTAGGGAGAAACAAGTCTGATTTGCTTCCTCCAAGGCAGCATTCTTCACCAACTTCATTGAGACACAAATGGCGTGTTTTGTTTGTTCATTTGTCCTTTAAAAAAAATCTGTTAAATGTCCCATATGTCCTTTGGAGAAAAAGGCTTTTTCCTTTTCCCACCCTAAGATCTCAATATCAGCCTACTCAGATTTGTTGAGTCTTTTATCATATTGTACTTCTATCTGATGTTCCCCATGAATAGCCTTGTTCTTTATAGCACAGCTCCCCGTCATCCCCCAGAATGGGATGGGAAAGGTGATGTGCTCATTGTAATCTTGGGCTGAGGGAGTAGATGGAGTTAGGATGAGGGTGAGATGGGAAAGAGCGGAGCCTGCGGTTCTCTGGGAGTACGCGTGGTTCTCCTTTGGTGAGAAACAAAGCAGAAACAAACCAGAAATGCATATATTGTCCACAGCATTTCCCAAGCAGCATGACTTGCAAAGTGAGGTCTGGGTATGATTCCTGTTCTATAGGAGCCTATAAATCAGAAAAGGAGGGGGGAAAAGCAAATATATTTTTATTTTTAAAATTCAGTATTTTTCTCCAATATTTAATTAACCCATAGCATTACCCCAACATTTGGAAAACAGAATAAATTACCCCTAATTCTGTCACTTTAAAACAAGCACACAGTTAATTAACATTTGGAAGTGTTCCTTCTGTATTTGTGTGTATGAACATGTGGATGCACACATCTCTCCTGGAATGCAGCTTTGTCTCCTGTTCTTGCTAATTGCCATTATGTTATAGCATCTCATTCCATCTTATGAATGTGCTGAAACTTAACTGCCTCACTACTGTTGGACATGTAGGTTATTTCTAGTGATTTGCCATTTTTAATTTCCTAATGAATGTCTTTGGACACAAATCTTTTTCTGTGCTTAGAGGTTTTTTTTTCCTTAGAGTTGATTCCCAGATATGTGTCATTAGTAGGCCAAAGGACAGATAGAAATATGCAATAGGCATAAAATTTATTTTCATTTATTTATTTATTTTCCCCCTCCCCCCAACAACTTTTAATGTGTAAAAGACTGTAAGTAGTTTGAAGGGCCTGATAGAGTTTGTCAGATTTCTTTCTAAGATGCTGGCCCTGGTGTAGAGCGTCATCAGCTGGGTACCATGGTGCTCAGTTCCTGCCTGTTGGTAGTTCACATAGACACCACCAAACAAACAAAACACTGAGAACAGGTATCCTGTTGTTGCTGTGTGCATTTAAAAAAATCTCTAAAGAGGTTGCATCTATTTTCTCATATTTGTTTGCTGGTTTTTCATGCATTATAAGAGAATTAGGTTGAAAATCGATGTAGAGGAGTGATTTCAGCAGAGTGTAGTCAGGACGGTGAGCATAGAAAGCCAGGAACTGTGTAGCTTGTGGACCTGCCCTCTGAGTGTAGGCTCTGTGTAAAGAAAGCATGTAGCACAGGTCCTGGCACACTGCAAAGGCTCGAAAGGGTTAGTTACTATTATTATTTACTTATATCGTCATTATTAAGAATGGTTAGAAAACTAACTTTTTTTGACGTAGAGAGGAAAACTGGACAAAGGGGCATAATTTAATTGAACTCAGATATTTGTAGGGCTGTCATGTTGACAAGAAATAGATCTTATGTGACTCTAAAGAACAAAAATGATTCTCAGAAGTAGAAGGTGCTTGTTAAATATTCTGTTAATAGTAACAACAAACCTGGTTTGTCAGAGCAGATTTAAGTTCATTAAAAGGAGGAACTTTCTAACAGTTTGACTTCATACGTTATTATGAGTTTTACATGATTTATAAAGCCCTTGGCACAGTTCTGGCATATGGTAGGCACTCAGTAAAACAGCTATTTTATTTTTTTTTGGTAAGTTAGTGGCGGAGATGGGACTATAACCCTCTTCTGACTCTGTGTAGAATTGTTTAGCAACACCATAGGGCAGTGCTTCTGAAGTTTAATGTGCACGTAAATTTCCTGAGAGTCTTGTTAAATGCAGATTCTTGTCCAGTAAGCCCGGAATGGGGCCTGAGAGGCTGTATTTCTAACAAATTTGGGTGATGATGCTTCTGCTGCCCTAAGGAATACACTTTGAGTAGCAAGACCAGAGGTAATCCTGAAAACGACTTGTTTCTAGGTCTCGTTTTGAAAAAAGTCTTTATTCATTTGTTTATTTGTTCAGCAGTGTTACTGAGCGTCAGGCATTGATGTTAAAACTATGAGCACATACATGTCCCCGCCCTATCTAGGATGTAATCCAGAGAAGCAGAGGGGCAATTGTGGCAGAGTGTGGTGAGGGCTGTGATGGAGTGAATGCAGAGTCTCAAGGGAGTTGTAGACAGGTGCCCAGCCCTCACTTTGGGGATTAAGGGAAGTTCTCCCTGGAGGAGAAAGGGGAGCTACCAAGCAGATGAAGAAAGAATAGCTCAAGAGGCAGGGGGAGAGGCAGTAGAGTGCAGAGTAACAGCGTGGGGTTTCAAGGAGGGAGTGTTTCATAGTGTCGAACACTCTGAGAAGCAAGAAAGAAAAAAGTACTGAGAACTTCCTGTGAGTCCCATGACCTGAGCGGTTTCATTAGAGTGAGGGGGACAGAAACCAGCTTGCAGGGGATAGAGAAGTGATGAGAAGTGATGAAATGAGGATAGAGCCAGTTGACACTTAGAGGTTTGGAGGTTGCTTCTTTAGTGGTGGTAGGGCTGGAAGCCGAGCCAGGTATAGTGACTCAGTTCTTTCTGACATGTTAGTTCTGTATCTTTGAAATGGGTAAGTAGCATGTAGCATGAAATACATTTCTCTATGTCCATAACATTTAATTTCTTGACCATTCCTGGAAACTGAGAGTTTACTTTTAATCTTGACCAAGTCAGCAGAGGTAAAGAGAAATGAAAGTTAATTTTTATTTAACTGTATCAGGCATTGGCATGGTTGTGGTTCTGGAAATGCAGAATAGCTTTGACGCTTTTCGTATTTCAACTTGGAATGATGTGTTAATGATACTTTCTTTGCTCAGCTAAACTTAGGGGAAACCCTTCTCAGATCCTCAGGAGTCTGGGAGGAGCTTCTCCATGCCTCCTTCCTAACCCCATGTGGATTTCATCTTTCATTAGTACAACAAGGTCTTTGGGGACCTCTCCTGGGCAGTAAAAGCCACATTGCAGAAGGTGAGAGCAGACCCCTTGCAGAAGCTTGGAGAGAGGCAGAGAATACTGAGTGGCCAGAGCTGTTGGGGAATCAGAGGGAGACTTTTGTTGTTGTTGTTGTGTTGTTTTGTTTTGTTTTTTTGAGATGGAGTCTCGCTCTGTCGCCGAGGCTGGAGTGCAGTGGCACGATCTCGGCTCACTGCAAGCTCTGCCTCCTGGGTTCATGCCAGTCTCCTGTCTCAGCTTCCCGAGTAGCTGGGACTACAGGCGCCCACCACCATGCCCAGCTAATTTTTTTAATTTTTAGTAGAGATGGGGTTTCACCATGTTAGCCAGGATGGTCTCGATCTCCTGACCTTGTGAACTGCCCACCTCAGCCTCCCAAAGTGCTGGGATTACAGGCGTGAGCTACCATGCCTGGCCCTGTTTTGTTTTGTTTTTTAAAAGATGGGAAAGACTTTCACCTAATATTTTATTATGAAAAAATTCAGACACAGTGAATACTCATATACTCACCACCTAGGTTCTATTCACATTTCCCACCTGCCCATCATCACTCTGTCTCATCTTTCTAATAAATTTTAATTGAAACTGCAAACATCAGTATACTTCCCCCTAAGTACTTCAGTATGCATATCTTCAATAAATGCTTATAGTTAAATGAACTATAGAAATTGTAAGCCTGCGTTCACTAAGTTTTACAAGTGTATGTGCCTGTGTAAGGCAAACCCCTATCAAGAGCCTGCATGTCCTCTGTTGTCCAAAACCAGTCCCACCCCAGCTGCTCTTCTGATTTTGTCCCACTATGAGTTAATTTTGCCTAGACCTTCATATAAATGGAGTCATACAGTATATTCTCTTTTGTATATATTCTTTTACTCAGCATTGTTTTTGAGATTCATCCATGTTGTTAGTGCATTAAGTTTGTTCCTTTTTATTGCCAAGTAGTATTCCATTGCATGAATGTATTACAATTGTTTATTCATTCTGCTATTAATGGACACTTGGGTAAAAGGTGATATGAGCATTCATGTGCAATTCTGTGTTGGGACATACTTTTTTTTTTTTAGATTTGATGAGTACCTATGAGTAGAATTCCTAAGTCATAGGGTTACTCGTTTTATAAGAAATTGCCAATACTTTTTCCAAACATTTTATATTCCCACCAACAAGTTTGATAGTTCCAGTTAGTGTTTATCACTTGAGAATGTTATGGTAATGAGGGAAGAAGCCAAAAGAGAAAGAGGGTTCCTTACCCATATTTATAGACTTTTATGCCTCAGTAGGTATATTTTTGCATGTCTAGTCTGTTTCATGCTTGATAGTATAGTAGGATGTGGTTTTTGATCATCACTTCTGTTTGATCCTGATTGCAGATTTGGATATGGTTAGATTGAACATGTTCTGACCCCAGGAAGTTTCTATAAAAACTGAACTCAGTTGCCTTTGTTTTGTTTTTCTTCCAAAACAAGGTTTTTCCTCGAAAGGAAAAACAGAGAGTTGGGCTGGAGAACTATGGGGATAATTGACTAAATGTAGGGATTCAGAAATAAAATTTGAGCTAGAAACGTAGGTATCTCACATGTACAACACGCCCAACAAATGACCCAATACTCAGTGCTGTCAGCACCTTCGGTGCAGACTCTTTTGTTTTTGTTTTCGAGACAGGGTCTTACTCTGTTGCCTAGGCTGGAGTGCAGTGGTGTGATCATGGCTCCCTGCAGCCTCGACCTCCCTGGGCTCAGGTGATCCTCCTGCCTCAGTCTCCCGAGTAGCTGGGACTACAGGCATGTGCCACCACACCTGGTGGATTTTTGTATTTTTTGTAGAGACAAGTGTCTCACTCTGTTGCCCTGACTGGTCTTGAACTGCTGGGCTCAAGCAATCTGCCTGCCTAGGGCTCCCAAAGTGCTAGGATTGCAGGTGTGAGCCACTGCACCTGGCCAGACTCTTTTATTGGTGAGATAAGGTTTGGTATAATTTTGACATAGCTTTGATTGATTCCTTATCCGGGAGTGGCTGGCCACCTTTTCTCTCATTTTTAATTTGGTTAATTCAGGTGCCCCATGACTAGAATTTTTGCTTTTCTGGAGAGCTGAGAATTGGCTTTCTTGAGAACTTTGTACCGTCCATTTTGTAGAACTCAGAAGCTTTGGGATTTACACTTCTTTGAAGCATTAGGGATTTATGCAGTCTTTATAAATAACTGTCCTTCATTTCCAAAAGCATAAAGTTATTGTCAGGCAAGCGTGATACTCTTCTCATTAGAGATGAGGACTTTCTGTCAGCAAAATGACAGTGTTGCCAGGACTGTCCATCTCAGATGTGTGACAGTCCAACAAGAAGAGGTTTATGCCTTGTGCTAAATAGAAGTGATGCATAAATTGGGCACACCATAAATTTCATTTATTACTTTTTTGCTGTTTGATATTTTCAATTCCATCAATAGCTATTTTCCAAAATTTTGTTACTTTTATATAATCTGAAAGTGAATTTAGTAAAGGCAGGAGAGGCAGTGGCATAACAGACAGCATATTTAATTTACGGCAGCTCAGGAAGGGCCATACAAGGGCAAGGGGAAATGCCTTTAGTTATTTTCTTGGGGAATTTGTCCTTAAATTATGCTTGATCCGGGCAGCTGTGTGTGATTCGCCACAACTAGCAACTCTAACTTTGGTTAATTTTTATTTCATGGCTTTGGCATTTGTTTCTTCCTCTTTTTTTGTTTGCCTTTTGTTTTGCATTAAAAAAAAAGACATCACTGACTTATTCATACATATTCATGCTGCATACTTTTTTGGGTTGCATTTTCACTTCATTCCATGCTCCACGTAGCTTCTGGCTAGCAAGGAGGACGAGGACACGATCAAAATTGGAGAGGATGACGAGAATAATTTCCTGAGTGACCAGCATTTGCAGCAGAGTAATGAGGTAAGAACCTTGCAGTTAACTCCTTATTTCATCTACTCCACTCTATGTCCAAATCAGTCTTCGAGTCTGGAATGAGTCCAGTGGGTTTTCTGTTCATTCTGCCTGTATCGTATACCTTTCATGTGCCAGTGGAAAGCAAAGACTAGGTCTCTTTCCTCTTATAAATTACAAACTGGGTGACAGAGCCAGTCATGAAACATGAAAACTTATGCAAATAAAAATAGGCTTGTTATAGTAGAATAACAGGCATTGGATGTTTGACTTGGACAAATCTTTAGTGATCTAATCCAATCCATTTTATGAATTAGAAACTGAAGGCTTTGAGGACTGATGATTTATTTGGGGCACAGAGCAAGTCAGTGATAGAGTTGGGATAAGAACCCTTGTTTCTGGACTGTGTGAACTACCAGATCATTTGGTTGAGGTGTAAAGACCTACTGATGGAACTTAGCTCCCCTTCCTAGGGGCTGTCTGCAATCTCCTCATCTGGAACCCACGTTACTGTCATTTGGGCATTGTGAGAATCTCAACCCCGTACACGTAGAGCACTCTTCCAATCACATTGATACTGAACATTTGGAGCAAGCAGTCTCCAACCCTCTAACTCATAAAATAAGTAGGAGACTCCAAGCAGTGTCCAAGGTTGAAAGAACCCTAGAGACTGGGATGTGGTTGGGGTAAGATGCTACAGATTTGGCATTTTTGGCCTTCAGGGTGTTCAAGTTTGTGGAGTCACAAATGGGAGATCTTAAAATGTAGATAGTTTTAGAAAGCAAGGTAATTAAAAGTGGGGTCTTTGCAACCAGATCAACCTCCTTCGAAGTCTTAGCTTTGGCACTACTATCTCTGTAACCTTAACCTCTAAGCCTGAGTTTCCTTGTCAATGAGGATAGTAATACTTCCTTTTAGGATTATGATATTTAAATAGAAAGGCATGTAATAAGTGCTCAGTAAATAATAATTATTGTTTTTATTATTCTAGACGTTTCCTTCTTTGGAGGTTGCTTATTGGATTTAATAACTAGATTGGTGGCAAAGAAGACCCTATAAATAACAACTCATTTGTGTAGGTCTTGTCTTCCATTGAAAAATCTTAATCATTTCACCAGTGTGGAGAGATGGGGGTGATGGCTAGTGTGTATATCACCAGCAGTAATGAAGTCAAGAGGAATTATTTATAGACTGGTAGAAGAAATTTACAGCTTTGAATAGGGGAGAAAGAATGCTAATTGCAGCACCTCAAAGACATGCCCAGTACAGGCTTTAACTAGATGTATCTTTGGTACCACTCCTCTGGGACCCTCAGTGACCCAAGAAGATGGATCCGTAAATAACATCTCCGTGGGAATTAGGAACTCTCTACCTTCCTAATGAGAAAGATCAAAGCCATGTTAAACAATATGTGTCTGAAAAGAGTAAGTCAGCTTTCTGATATATAATAAGGAGGATACGTTGCAAGAAGAATATAATAAGCACTCAAATCATGACATGGGTTCCATACTCTTCTTAGGAAGAACTTTCAAGGAGTGGGCCGTAGGGGTGGGAGAACACATTTCCAGTGTGCACCTGTAGTGAGTAAGACATGTCACCTGAGGTGGTCTCATTTCATTCTCCTAACCACCTCGGGAGGTACCATTACTACCCCCATTTTATAGGTGAGGAACGGGTGAGGAGAAGTGCTGTAAACATCTCTATCCTCTTTCTAGAACATCTCCCTGCGCTAAAGTGAGTATGTGTGCACCTGCGTGCCTGTGTCTCTCTCTCTTCCTCCTTCTCCTCCCCCTTTTCTGTTTCTCTCTGGCTCAGTGTGTCTGGCTTCTTTGCACTTACTCACTTACCCTGTATCTCCATCCTCTCTCCACACATCCCTTTCCCTTCCTCCTTATTCCATTATTTGAGCAAATACTTTTATTTGCAGATTATGAAAGACTTTTCCAAAGGAGGCTGCAAAAATGGATACTTAAGGCACACGGAGTCTAAGATTTCAGGCTGTGATGGGGCCCACGCACCTGACTGCCTAGAAGAAGGCGCGTTCATAAACCTGCTTGCCCCTTTGTTGAATGAGAAGGCCATATTGTTACTGGAATCCAGGTATACATGGGGCCCAGACATTCCTTTGTTTCTCTAGTTCTAGGGGAGAACAAACTCATTTTGCTAAATGGGTTTAGATGATAGTGCTGTGTAATTTACCTGAGAGAGCTCCTGAAATGGCTTGGAAGGAATCTTGCCAGTCTTGCAATTAAGTAATTAGGCTGCATGCTAGTGGCTGTGAGGGGACATCAGCAAAGCCTCATGTAAGCCCATTATAAAGAGGAGAAAGAAAGCTTTCTTTGAGAATTATTCCTGGGAGCCCCAGAAAGGGCTTCCTTGCTGTCAGCGAGAGGAATCAGCCCTACCGAAATCTCTTCCAGTTTCGACAACAGCTTAAAAAATACCATTGTAGTTGTGATTCTGCTGTTTTTGTTGAGCTTGAATTAAAGTTCTCTTCTCATTATGTCTGTTGGGAGCCATTCCTATGTGAGGAGATACTACAGGTTGTTTTCCTTAAAACAAAAAAGGAGAAACATTCAGTACATTTGTATTTTTTCAATTAATCCTTTAGGAGTGATTTTTCCCCCTTTCATATTCTTCCTAGTCCGTCCATAACAGCTGCTTGGGCTTTGGAACCAAGAAGAGCTGTGGTTTTATCTTTCAGTGCCTCAATTTCTCTGATTACTTCTTAGGGTTGCTGTGGGGAGTAAGGAAAAAATCGTTTAAGAAAAATGGCTGGCATGTGGTGTGGTGCGTGTTCAATAACAGCTTTCACTTCTCCTCCCGAATAGATAGAGAAGTGGAGCAGTAATGATTGCCCATGACTCTTGACAAGAGCCAGGAACCCTAGTATTTCTTGTATCATTGATGGACTAAGCCTTACGGGCATTTCCTCAGCTAAAAACCAGGATTGAAGCATTCTGTTTTTGTGAGCTCAGCAAGGCTAACTCCTCCCCAATCCCTGACATCTATTTTTCTAGCTTGAGTCTTCTTGGAAGACATACTCAGTGGCAATTCTGGCTTATTATCAGAAGTAGTTATGTGACTGTAGTAGTTGGTGCTTGAGAAATGGAGGATTTCCTAAACATCAGGGTCCCAAATTTTACTTCAGAGTTAAAAGACACTTTTTGTCTGAGGGCCATGTGGGAATGTACTTGGGTGATGTGAACCAGGGAGAGTGCAGTGGGCTGTGGTAGGAGCGTGGTGAATTGGGCGGTCAGGGGGAATGCTCCTCTCTGGCAACGGAAGCATTTCAGCCCCAACTGATAGTTGGGAGTCAGAAAGGTCTGGAGTCTCATCTTTGCTCTGACACTTGGTTGGGGGATCCTGAACCTTTATGAGCCCATTTCTTCATCTGTAAAATGGGCTTTTAAAAAATCCCCATCTCACAGTCTTATTGTGAGGATTCAGTGTATTTAGAGGATTTGGCATATGGTAAGTGCTTAGGAAATGTGAGTTCCTCTCCCCTTATACCTTCTTCATGGCACAGATGCCCAGGAAGGGGATATAAACGATATCTGGGCTCTGAGAAGTCTCTTGTACTGAACCATAGAAAAGGTTCTGCTTACAGTGATAGCTTAATGAATTTGCTGTTCAGATTTCTAGCAAAATAACACTTGAAATATTTTATTTAATAGCACCACCACTTTAGTATATTATAATGGCCTGTTTCACCACCTTTTACTATCCATTTGTAAAGTATTTTTCCTCGGTTTTATTGTGTTGTTTGGTGGTGAGTAATGGTCCTCCTTTGGCTAGCCAAATAACAATTGTCATTATTTTTTATCTACGTTAAAGAGGCGGAAGAAAGGAAAATTTAGTTTAACATCTCCTGAAGCTTGAAATGCCAGAAATATTTTAAAAGTCTGGGTTTACTATAGTTTGAGATTGTTTCTGTTGTCTAGATAATTTCACATTAGAGGTGAAAAATGTACCGTACGTTTAAATTTTGTTGTTAACCCCATTTTGGTGTGCTATAGCTATTTAAATGGAGTTGACTCTGCCCCCATCTAGGTAATAGAAATCTGGATATGCAGAGGGTCTTCTCCCTCCCTTCAGAGGGCTCAGTGGGAAAGGCACACAGGCGTGCCTGTCATTGCCAGTGGCAGCAAAGATCGGAGGAAGGGAAGGTCGGAGTATGTTAAAGGAGTTGTAGAGTACAGCCTGACTCTTTCACAAGGTTTCTAGAAATAGAGCAGGTAGTAGAAACTGAAGTGAGAAGAAAAAAGAACTAACACCAATGAGGACCTTCTGTCCCCTTCTCTCTGATGACTGCCACCACCTCACCCAGACCTGCATTTTCTTTCTCACGGGAGTTAGCAACAGCTTTCCAGCTGGTCTCTCCACTTCCCCCATTTGTTTTCCCATAATTTTCTGTCCCAGTTTCATAACTCCCTCTTATGAATTTTTTTCCCTTTATTTTTTAGATGATTTAAACATACTTACTTAAAAATATCCTTCAGATTGCTTTATTGTTTCTGTTTCCTCAATTGTGAATTCTCTCATTTGTTAAGTTGTCTTTTTAATAGCCGTCTTCTTACAGCTCTGAGTTTTCTCCCGTTTCTGATCTTTGGATACTTTTGTCTTGATTTTGAGCCCTATAGTGTACCTTACACTATTTTTTAGGTATGCATATTTTGCAGTTATTCCTCTTGTGATTAGACCAACATGGGGGAGCTCCTTGTGTGTGAGGCCTCTCCGTCCATTCTCTATGCAGCAGCAGCCAGAGTCACCTTTCTTGATTTTTTTTTTATTTTTTTGACACAAGATTTGGCTCTATTGCCCAGGCTGGAGTGCAGTGGTGCGATCTCAGTTCACTGCAGCCTCCTGGGTTCAAGCCATCCTCCCACCTCCGCCTCCTGAGTAGCTGGGACTACAGGCACATGCCATCATCCCTGGCTAATTTTTTGTATTTTTTTTGTAGAGATAGGGTTTCACTATGTTGCCCAGGCTGGTCTCGAATTCGTGAGCTCAAGCTATCTGCCTGCCCTGGCCTCCCAAAGTGCTAGGATTATAGGCGTGAACCACGATGCCCAGCCTGGAGTCACCTTTCTGAAGCACGTGTGTGACCGGCCCAGTCCATTGCAGGGCCTTTCAGTGGTCTTCCTTTTTTTTTTTTTTTTAACGTGTTGTATAGGACTCTTTGTTTCTTCCTTGCCCATCTTTCCAGCCTCACCCTTTCTTCGCTGCTTGACTCTGTTCATGTTGTTTTCCATGCTTAGACTGTTCCATTTCCCCTCCTTGAGGCTTGCCTCTCATTGATGTTAGAAACCCTCTGCCGTCGTTCTCCCTGCCACCCTCAGTCTGGGGCACTCTGGGATGGTTGCCCTGTAACCCTCATAGTTTGTTTACATATGTTTCTCTAAAACCGGTCCATGTCCTCCTGGGACAGTTTTGTATCCCCAGTGCCCATTGCAGTGCCCAGCACAAGAAACACACAAGGGACTCTTCTTGAGTTATTCCACCCGAGCACCATTCCAGGTGTTTTACATGCTGGCTTAGTTTTGCCTCCCTGGAAAGCAGAGCCTGAGATACGGATTAGAGTGTAAGGGACTTACTTGGGATTTGACATCAGGGAGCAGGAATGAGGGCTCAGGGAGAGTAAGACAGGAATGAAAGCAAAGCCAGTAAGGGTGCAGTAATGATCCGGTTACTGCTGGGACTCTCTGAGGGACTGTATATACTATGCCTGTGTGGTCCATCTGAAGGATGGGAGACTGGGACATTTACCCAACAGCTGTCTTCTCTCACTGGTTGAGAGTTTCCCCAGAAATGGAAACGGTTTCACACTTCCACACTGCTTTACTGGCTTGTTCATAGAGCTTTGGAAAAAGCCCCAAGGCAGCAGAGATGTAGAGGGTGTTTGAGGTGGGCCTATGTCTATGGGAACTGTCCACACAGCAGCAGCTGAAGTCAGAGGTGGGCCAAGCGTATGTGGCAAGGGACATGAAAAGCAAATGCTGCCTATACACTATCTCTTTTAATCCTCATAGCTGTCTTGTGGAGGAATACTTATCTTCTTTGCAGAGAATTGCGGAGTTAGAATATGAAGGGATTTGTATCCATCTTCAAAGCCAATACACTTTCTACTATGCCCGTATACAAATAGCCCTTCATTAACACCTCTTTATTAAGCACCCGTTGTGCACCAAGATGGATTAGGTCATCGATGGACCAGCCAGGTTGGCCAGATTCATCTAAAGCCATACTTGCCCCTGGATGTAGAAATGGGGCCAGGGCCAGGAGGTTGGCTGGCGGGGTAGAGTCAGGGAGGACCCTGCAATTGTCATGGACACTTTATAATCCTGTTTGTTTCTACCTGGGCCCAGCCTGCATTCACATATTCATGTGGCCCACTCACTTGCTGTGTACCTTGTGTCAAATTAATTCTACTCTTCTTATCCATGAAATGACATGGTAGTTACCTGCCTTGTTTGGGTGCCGTGAGGTTACACAGGATAAAATACTGGATGTGGGTCCTGGCACGTTGTGGGTACACATTATATTTAGTTTTGATGGAATCTGGGCAACAGTAGGTGGGGATAACTTGGGATACTGGCTAGGGGACAAGGCCTAGCAGAAAGCTTGGTTCTCCCACTTCCTTCCCTTTTGGAAAAACAGGCCAGACCTTCTGAAAGTGGTGCAGGAACTGCTTCTGGGACAACTATTCTTGACAGAGCAGGAAGTTTCTGGAGAACACCTTGATGGTAAAACTGAGAAGACACCTAAGCAAAAAGGTGAACTTGTACGTTTTGTCCAAACCAACTCATTTTCCAAGCCACATGATGAACTGAAGTTGTCTTGTGAGGCCCAGCTAGTAAAGGCAGGTGAAGTGCCCAAGGTAGGCCTGAAAGATGCCTCAGTGCAGACTGTGGCCACAGAGGGCGACCTGCTCAGATTCAAGCACGAAGCAACGAGAGAGGCTTGGGGAGAGAAACCGATCAAGAATGCACTCAGCACAGAGCATCGGCCAGAGAACCTGCACGGGGTGCCTGGGTGGCAGGCTGCCCTCCTTTCCCTCCCTGGAGGGACCAACAGAGTAAGTTTTTCCATGTAATAATTATGTACTTACTTTATCCATACAAAAAACTTTGAAAATCACCTTTAATCTCACCACTTCTTTCCCATTTATATGACGAGAATGTCCAGTGTCTCCCTCTGCTTGCACTTACCCTGGCCTCCACCCAGAGCTGCGTGTCCTCACTGACCTTCCCCTGCCTCTCCTTCCCTTCACTCCCTCTGTCTCTCTTCCTCCATCTCAGCCCTATCTAATTTATCTATATATTGTGACATTTATGTGTTTTCCTTAGAAAAAACACATGTGAGGTCTTGTTTATACATCTGTCTGTAGCTGTCTCTTTCATGTTATGAGGAACATCTTTCCTTATAATGGCTACATAAGGCTGCATTGTGGAGATGTCCCAAAATTTATACAGTTTTCATTGTATTGATGAACATTTGCTTTTGCAAGTTGCAGTCAAATTGTTATAACCTGACTTTAGGGGTAGGGATGAGAACCTAGGTTGTATCTTGTGCAGACTTTGTGTAGGAGAGGTATTATTCTGAGGGCTTTGTCTATATTGTTTTATCCTGACAACACTCATGAAAGATCTGGAAGCCGTACCCCATGTTCCTGTTGTTAACCAGTGGTTAGGGGGCTGAGCTGGGACTCCCACTGTACCTGACTGCACAGCCACACCCTTTCCCTGGATCAGGCTACCTTCCAACCTGGGTTTGTTGAGTGAATGTTTGCATGTAGATTTTCCTTCAGCTTAGATACTGTCTTTAAGCCCTGCACATCCTATCAAATATGCCAGATTGTTAAAACCAGATTCTTTTGGCAATGTTTGATTGGACCCTTATGAAAATCCTCTTGAGGTCACGGCTTGACCCCCTCACGGCCAAGAATCCCCATAGAAGGGAGATGTGTTCTGGGAGAGAAGGAAATAGGTCGTGTTTCTAATGTGGTTCGGTGAAGGCTGTTGATATTCTTGTTTCTGATGGGTGTTTTGTATTTGAGAAATCAACTGTACACACTGCTTTATAGCATCAGAATGGAGAATTAAGTTTATTTTCTGACCACTAAATTACTGCTTTTGTGCATACAAAAGAGAGTTAGATATATCATTAGCAAAATTGCTTTTGATTGTTTTAAATTATGCACCAAAACTGTAATTTCTAGAAAAGGGTTTTCTAAAGATATCAGTAGAGACCAAAGAGCCAGAGAGAGAGAGAGAGAGAGAGAGAGAGAGAGAGAGAGACTGCCATTATATTAACGGTACTAGAAATGCAAATTTGTGCAGTTTGGCTAGAATAGAAATGCTGTCATCTGCCCCAGCTCCTTCAATTTGTACCTGTATATCAGGAAATCTAGATGTCTTTTGTTTGTTTGGTTTTTTGTTTGAATTTTTCATTGTGTGAGAGATGTTACCCAGTGTTCAGGAAAACTGGAGAATTGAATGGACTTAATTTCCCCAAATATATTAAAACATGTATTTTTTTTAGTTTGAAATTAATCTTCTTGCTATGTCTTCAAAAGGTAGGAAACCGTATTTGTTTATTATTATTTTTAGTATCTATTGGGGATTGTGCTAGATACTCTCTTCCTCTGTGTGTGTATATATATATTATATATGTATTATATGTAATATATATATAATCTCATTTAATATTCTTAAGAGTATGAATTTGGTAGGTATTACCTACATTTTACTTATGAAGAAATATAGGCTTTTAAAAGGCTCAGAAAACTATGCAGAGTGATTTAGCTGGTAAGTGGAGTGACAGGGATATAAACTAAAGTCTGGTTTTAAATGCAGACAGGGATATTATAAACTTGCCTTTCTCTGGGAGAGAAGAGCCCTCCCATCACCACCATGGCCTCCGGTCTGTGCAGAGTAGAAGGAAATTTAATGATATTTTTTGTGGTCTTTGGTAGTTAAGGAGTTGATAATCCTATGGCTTACCTCTTTTAATAGGAGACTCTGATATCCTGTTAAAAGGAACATCACTGCAGCCCGAGGGTGAGACAAGGAGACCAGATATCCTTACAGTTGTTTAGTTATAGAAACAAGGAGACCAGGTATCCTTTCAATTGTTTAGTTACAGACAAGAGGATGGACTTTACTGATATACATGTGTTTGCATCGGGCCTGGCCACTTACCTGCTTTGAGCCTTTGGCAAGTGTCTAGTACAGTACCTTGTACATGGTAGGAGCTCAGAGTGTGTGAGTTCCTGTTTCCCTTCCATTCCCAAGGAAGAAGTTCCAATGTGACATCTTTAATAATGTGGTAGGTGGGACTCTGTTCAGAGTCCATAAGGTAGCATTTTGTGTGGTGTTATTTTAGAACAAGCATTAGGTTGACTGACGGCAGTCTTCCAACTTGAAATTGGCTTTGGCATTTGTGCACTTGCAGATATCTTTGCTGCTGCCATATGACACACAGATTTGGATCCAGGAATAAAGATTGGTGGAGACTGAGGACCAAGCAAATGATTGTTATTTTCCAGCCCTCTTTGCTAAGGCATCCACCTCCTCCCACGTGGTCTCCTTTTGCCACCTCAAACTGTTCTTATCCTTGAACCTGCTCTCTCCTCTTAACCTGGAATTTCAGAGCAGAAAGCATCTCACTTTTCTGAACTGAGCACCGGACCCTGAAGAGCTAGTCTGAGGTCTGACTCTTGAACCTTCTTGCACTGTGACATTGGACTAGTTGTTTGACATCTCGGTTCTTCATCTGGAAAGTAAGAATGATAATATCTCCTATCCTGTGAGTTCTGGGAATGCAGAGTTTACTTCAGGATTATGGGAAAGTATGCTTGAAAGCATTTTATATCCTAGAATGTTCAAGAAGGGGCCCTTACTCTTCTTTCCTTCTTAAGAGACCTCAGTGATCTCATTTCTTGGGTCCCAAATATTTTCTGTTTTCCTCTTGGGTTCCTTCTCCTCTGCTATTTAAAAACTTTAAAAAAACACAGCCTTATTGAGATTTAATTCACATGTCATACAATGCATCCCTTTAAGGTATACAATTCAGTGGGGTTTTTTTAGTCTATTCACAGAGTTGTACAGCAATTTTAGAACATTTTCATCATCCCAAAAGAAACCTTGTACTCCTTAACAGTCATTTCCCATTTCCCCTCAACTCGCCCACCCCAGCCCTAGGCAACCAGGAATCTACTTTATGTCTCTTTCGATTTGCCTATTCTGGATTATTTCATATAAATGGAGTCATGCCATATGTGGTTTTTGGTGACTGGCTTCTTCCACTTAGCATACTGTTTTTGAGGTTCATTCACGTTGTAGCATGTGTCAGTACTTCATTTATTTTTATTGCCAAACAGTATTCCATAGTATATCCATATGGATATACCACATTCATTAGTTGATGCACATTTGAGCTGTTTCCACTTTTGGTTGTTAGAAATAATGTTGCTATTCATGTACAAATTTTGGGGGTGATAATGTTTTTATTTCTCTTGAGTATATACCTAGGAGTAGAATTGATGGGTAAGATGGTAACTCTATGTTTAATCTTTTTGAGGAACTGCCAGACTGTTTTCTAAAGCGCCTGTACCCTCTTTACATTCTCACCAGCAGTGTGTGAGGGTTCCAGTTTCTCCACTTCATCAACACTTGTTGTTGTCCTTTGATTATAGCCACTCTAATAGGTATGAAATAGTGGTATTTTATTGTGATTTGATTTACATTTTCCTTGGTGACTAATGATGTTGAGCATCTTTTCGCATGCTTATTGGCCATACACGTATCTCCTTTGGAGAAATGACTATCAGAGTTTTTCCTCATCTTTTAATTGGATTATTTGTTTTTATTATTGAGTTGTAGTATTTCTTTAAATATAGTCTGGATTTAAGTCCCTCTTCCCAGCTTTTGAATGTTTAAAATTCCCCAGTTGAAAGAGACCCCCATTTGGCCTCTTAAGTTATTGTTTATATGTTCATTCCACAAATAGTTGTTGAGTACCTACCTACTGTGTACTAGTTCTTATGCTAGAAGCTATACAGAGAGTATGGCCAAGATATGCAAAGCCTCTTAACCCTGGAGCTTGCAGGTTGGTGCAGAAGATAGACAAAGAACAGATAATTGCACAGGCATTTAATTAAAATGATACTAATGTTCTCTGAGGGGATATGTAGGGGACAGTGAGTATCTAATAGGGAGCCCGGCCTTTGTCTTGGAAATCAAGGCCCATTTTCCTGAGGAAGGCCCATTTGAGCTGAGTTTTAATGAATGCTATTTAGAGTTAGTTGGGGAAGTAGGAAGGAGTAAGTGTTCTGGGCAAAGGAGTCAGCATATGCTAAGGTCCTGAGGTAGAAGGAAGGCATTTTGAGGAACCAAGATCATTGTTGCTGAGGAGCAGGGTAAAGTGGAAGGGGGTATAACTCAGGCTGTAGGTCCTGCAGGACTTTGTAGGCTGTGGTATGGACGTTGACCTTTGTCTTGAGAGAACTGGAAAGCAATTAAAATAGTTTTAGGCAGAAGAGAGGAGTAGTAGGTTTGTCTTTTTGCTGTAGCATGGAGAGTGACTTAGAGAGGGCAAAAGTGAATGTGTGGAGACCACCCAGGAGACTGTTGCCATGACTTAGGTGAGAACTAACAGCATCTTGGAGTTGAGTGGTAGCAGTGGAGGATGAGAAGAGTTGAAAGAATTGAGAGACAGCCTGAGAGTTATAATTAATGGACCCTGATGAATGGTGAAAGTGGGTGACAAGAATAAAGGGAAACTTAAAAATCATTCCCATGGTTCTAGATTGTGTAGTAAATGGATAGTCATGTGATTCACCAAGACAGAGATTGTTGAAGTGGCATAGATTTGCAGCAGAGACATGGGGTGATGGAGCTGAAGAGTTGAATTTTCAGTTGAATCTGTAGTGCCCGTGAGTCATTATGAATGAAGATGTCTGGGAGTTCTGAGCCTGGGAAATATCCGCTGGGTTGGCAACTTAGTAGCCACCAAAGTAAGGGGTGGTTCTGGGGGACTAGCAGGGGTTGATAGGCCAGACTAGATTAGACTGAGGAATGTTTGGGAAACGAGGAAATAGATAAGGAACAAAATAACATTTCCCAGAAGATCAGGTTGGAAGAAGAACTGCCATTTATGGAGTGTCTGGATTGTCCAGAGAGACAATAGGCCAGGGCCAGGAGGGTGGCGAGGAGAAGCTTGGCCCTTGATGATCAGAGGAGGGACCTGCCAAGATACAAGCTCTTTGGCCGGTGGATAAACATAGCTGCCATTATAGGAACGAGAAGTCTGGGCAGCCAGTTCGAATGCCGTTTTATAAGGCTGGCATGAGAATGTTGACTGTGCAACCAAAGGAAGTGTGTTCAAAGTGTATTCATTGTTGCATATGTGTGTTTTCAGGAGGCTAAGAAGTCCCGCTTGCCAATCCTAAGAAAACCATCCCGGTCATTAGGAAATATGTATCGTCTCCCTGCCACCCAGGAGGTGGTGACGCAGCTGCAGAGCCAGATCTTGGAGCTGCAGGGGGAGCTGAAGCAGTTTAAAACTTGTAATAAGCAACTTCACCAAAAGTTAATTCTGGCTGAAGCAGTGATAGAGGGGAGGCCAACGCCCGACAAAACGTTGCTGAATGGTAAGCACCAAGAAAAATGTATTTCCTGTGAGCTAGACAAACGGCTCAATAGAACTGCTTGAAATGTCAACCTTGTTGTTTAGAATTGCAATAAGTTTGAGTATAAATTTCATGAATTGCAGTGATTAATCTTGACTCCTGACAAATGCACAACAGAGGGAACACAATAAGGAGAATGAATCCATTGCTTTCATTTTATTCTGGAGTCTGGATAAAGGGAAATTGTAGTGCTCATAGGTCTGAGGGTGCACTGCTGCTTTCACTAAGGATTGTCTGCAGATGCCCCAGTTGTGTTTGGCTTTGTCTGTGGACACCTTTGGAGTGTGGCATCAGAGGTATGCAAGTGAGGGTCCACTTTGCAGGGTTCTCTGTAATGTCCAGGCCAACTTGGGGATAATTCTAAACCTTACTAACCTTGCGTCTTCCTCTAGAAGTAACCCACTTCCCCACCCTCTTTGAACCTGCTGGCTCTGCTCTCCTGGGAGGCAAGACAACAGTCCCTGTGTTAAAATGTACCTAAATAGTTAGGATCCAGAGACTTGGAGGAAGTGTGTCTAGTGGCGTCCTCTAGTCTAGGACAGTGGTGCTTAGAGATTTTGGACCACTAACCCTTTGAGAATCTGAAGAAAGCAGAGGGCCCTCCCACAGAGTGATGAGGTGAGCATATAAGTAGCATTTTACATCATTTTCTCAGGGCTCATGATCCACAGAAGTGCATATGTTGACTCCTAATTTTGAACTTCTGTAAGCAGATGGCAGCAGCACCATAACAAGAACAACAAAAGTAATCTTTTATTTATTCATTTCTTCTGTGTGCCAAGCACTATTCTAGGCACTGAGGAGAGAGGAGTGACCAAAGCAGATGAAGTCTTTGTTTAGCTTATATTCTTGTGTGCGTGTAGGGTCGGGGGGAGGACAGAAAGCTGATAATTATACGTACAACATGTGAGAAAATAAGTGCCGTGGAAAAGAACGAAGCAGGGTTTGGGTGTGGGGAATGTGGAGGAGGGGCAGGATTTGCTCACGTCATGAATGCTAGAGAGCCTCCATGGTGAAGTGGCATTTGAAGGGAAACAGGGGAAATGAGTGCACTAGTCATCTTAGGAAGAAGGCAAAAAGGCCCTGGTGCTGCTGTGAACAGGGGAAGATGGATGAATAGTAAGGAGGCTAATTGTGTGGCTGGAGTGGAGTTGAGGAAAGGGAGAGTTGTAGAAGATGAGGTCCGGGAGGCAGTAGATAAGGCAGGCTCTCAAAGGCCATTCTAGGACTCTTCTACTTGGTAAGATTGGAAACTTTTGGAGGGTTTTGAGCAGCAGAGTCATGATTTGACTGAAGCCTTAAAGTAGGAGTTGACAGGCTGAGCGCAGTGTCTCACACATGTAATCCCAGCACTTTGGGAGGCCAAGGCGGGCAGATCACCTGAGGTCAGGAGTTTGAGACCAGCTTGGCCAACATGGTGAAACCCCATCTCTACTAAAAATACAAAATTAGCCAGGCATGGTGGCGCATGCCTGTAATCCCAGCTCCTCAGGAGGCTGAATCAGGGGAATTGCTTGAACCTGGGAGGTGGAGGTTGCAGTGAGCAGAGACAAGAGCGAAACTCCATCTCCAAAAAAAAAAAAGTAGGAGTTGACAAACCACAGCCTGTGGGCCAAATCCAGTTCACTTCCTGTTTTTGGAAATAAAGTTTTATTGAAACACAGCCACACCCATTTGTTTGCATATTGTCTGTGTTTGCTTTTGTGCTTTGATGGCAGAACTGAGTAGTTAGCATAGAGACTCTATGGCCTGCAAAGCCTAAAGTATTTATTATTTGACTTAAAGAAAGGTGGTCCAACCTCTGCTTTAAAGCATCACTTTGGATATGAACCTTTGGAAGGATGGAGTTGTCATTCACTGAGATGAGAAAGACTGAAGACTGCATGAGAGGCAAGCATGAGGGGGACATTAGGGGTCTGGTTTGGACCTATGAGATGCCTGTTGACCATCCCGGTGGAGATATTAGATAGGCAATTGAAGACAGACGAGTCTGGAGTCAAGGGTAGAGGTCTGGATTAGAGATACAAAGTTAGGAAATAGCAATATTTGGTACTGTTTGAAGCTATATGACTTGGAGCCATAGCAACCAGGTCCAGGAATTGAAACCAAGGCTCTCTGGTGGTTAAAGGTTGGACCAAGAAGACCAGCCAGTGAAGGTAGGAGGGATCCAAGAGAGGGTGACTTCCTAGGAGCTGAGTAAGGAGGGGATTAGCAGTGTCAGATATTGCTATAGGACAGGTAAGACAAGGACTGAGGATTGGCTTTGGGATTTAACAATGTGGAAGTCATTGGTGTACTTGAAGGGAGCTGTTTCCATGGAGTGGATGCAGCCTGATTGGCATGGGTTGCAGAGAGAGAATGCAGGAGAGAGATTGGAGACAGCAAGCATGGACAGCCCCGAGGAATTATACCGTAAAGCAATGTAGAGAAGGAAGGCAGTTAGGAGCCACATTGTCACCGAACCGCAAGGGATTCAGTGACTCAGGGGACCATGGATGATTACAGTAAAGTGGGGTCATTGGTGGTATCGTCTGGAAGCATGAGCTGCAAAAGTGGAATTTTCAGGGAAGAGAGAGAATGATCTAGAAGTGACAGTGAGGAGCAAAGACACTTATACACTTTGGGCCCATGATATGAGAGCTATGGGAAAGAAATGACCACAACTTTGAAGGCTGAGGGAGAAGCAGTGTCCTTGGGGTCATCCCAAGTTCACTCAGAGTGACGGGGAGAGATGAATGTTCAGGGAGGATATTGATGCTCTTTGGGACTTGCCAATGAAGGGACTGAGTACCAGTGCAGGAGGTTGCATCAGATTAGAGGATTTCCAGAGTGGGTCAGGGATTGGAGATGACTCTGGAGTCTTGGACATACTGTGGTATTAATAAAACAAGCACCTATTATTTACTGAGTCTTGCTATACACTCTAAGTACATGATCTAATTGGGTTCTCTCAACAGTCCTTTGAGGCAGATACAGAAATTACCACCATCTTATAGTTAAGGCAGTAGTTTCAGAGATAAAAGTGACTTGGCTACAGTCACACTGTGACTAACTTTTCTAGCTAGATGGGAGTCAGCCTGCCTAATTTCAAAGCCCATGTTCTTTACTGTTTCACAAAGCCTAGTATGTGATACTTCTTGTATGGGTTTTATGAAGATCCATAGCCAAAGGTATGTTCCATTTAATTTTAGGTTTTCTTTTGGGTTTACCATAGTTGAGATTCCAGATAAGAAGGCCTTTGGCAGAATTGCTTTTCCCTTACCATCTCCTTATCTCCTTCTTCTAATCCATTCAACCATCATCCAGGCATCTTTTCATTCATTCATTGAACATTCCCTGAGGACCTGCTATGTTTCCAGCCTCATGCATTGGGGGTAGGAGAGAAATAAATCAGATACAGTCTCTGCCTTCTGAGAACTCCCCGTCTGGTGTGGGCTGGGGGAGGTGGCGGTTAACGAAATCAATACAGGGTTGTGGGGACCTTCATGGAGGAAAGATTTTATGGCAAAGGTAACTCAGCTCAACAGAGGCCCTGGCACTTTGTCCATAGCTTGCCATTTTTTTAAATTCAAATTTAAATTTTTTATATTTTGTAGAGATGGGGGTCTTGCTATATTGCCCAAGCTGGTCTTGAACTCCTGGCCTCAAGTGGCCCCTCTGCCTCAGCCTCCCGAAGTGCTGGGATTATAGGCATGAGCCACCATGCTGGCTCCTAGCTTGCCATTTGCACTCAATACTGTTTTTATTTTTTACTGAGATACCAGGGTGCCTCAACTCCAGGTGCTACCTCAAACAGTTGCCTGGGAGACCCTAGGGCCTCTCTCTTCTTGGGAAAAATGGGCACGAATTGATAGAATACATTTTCTCACTCAGCTTTTTGAGAGCCTGAACTTAAACCATTTCAGACAAGCTGCAGTCTATTTATGCTTTTTATGTCCTGTTATGGCAGCTCGATAGATTAATTTTATCTTATAAATTGCATTTTGCCTCCCCAGTGTTTTTATTTTCCCTGTTGTATCTTTGTGTTCTTCTCAGTTGCTTGGCTAAGTTTCAGGTCTTACAGTTTTATTTATTTTTCTTTCTCTTTGTGATTGCCTGTAGCTCAGCCCCCTGTGGGAGCAGCCTACCAGCACAGCCCAGGAGAGCAGAAAGGAATTAAAACCACATCTTCTGTCTGGAGAGACAAGGAAATGGACAGTGATCAGCAAACAAGCTACGAGATCGGTCAGAATTCAACCCCTGTTTGTATTGAACAGCTTCCATGTGCCAGGCACCATTTGGATGTTTTATCTAAAAATTATTACTAAGCCCATAGCAGCCCTCTCAGGGCATTATTATCATTCCAGTCTAACACATAGGAAGCTGAGATTTTAAGAAATAATTGACCCAGGGTCACCCAGCTGGTAAGCAGTAGAAGAGTCAAGGTACAGTAGGACGTCAGAACCCACCCGTCCATGCGTCAGCGTGCTTCTCTACCAGGCAGTGGGCTCGGTTCTGGTGGTTCAACATGAAAAGACACAGCCTGCTCTTAGGGACCCCACAGCTTGGAGGAGACAACTATCCCAACAGCCTGTCGGTATTCAGCGCGGGGCTGCCTGTTGCTGAGGTGTGCTCAGTGTTGGTCCGTGTGCCCAGGAGGAGTGGGTCAGAGGAGAGCCTGTGGCTGAGACTGGGTTTGTGGGGTTTGCCAGGCAGATCAGTGGAAAAGGTGCAGAGATGTGGGTGAGGGCACAGGCAAGTTGTATTCCTTTCTTTTTAAAATTATGAAGTATTAGAAGCATACATAAGCACAAAAGATAATATAACAAATACTCATGTTCTCATTCAACCAGAATGAACAAATGCCTACAGTCTTTTTATGTTAAATATTTTTCCCCCTTCATTAAAAAAAATCACTATTAATCCAGATCCAGTTCACTCTGTTAGAAATAATTGTCCTCAAGAATCCTAAATTTGTCATGGGATGGCCATGGGGACATCAGTCTCTGGAAAAATACTGAGTTGTGGTATATACACTGTTCCCGGTGGTGTATACTTTTGCAAAGTCCAGAGTCACTGCAGTGAATACATGGTCACATGCTTCTGCATGGTCTGGGCTTTGAGTAGAAAGCTACTCTACCAGGCAATAAAGTCCCCCTTAGCTGAATTGTGGAAAGTTGTAGAACTATAGTATTTCTTATAATGCAAATATTCATAAATGGTCTTGGGGACATCTTTTGATTTCTTCTTGATAGTTCTTAATACAGACTTCTTAACTAATTGACAGCTTCCCTTTCCCTGTCAGTACTTCCCTTCATTACTGAATGTCTTTCATTTTTCTGAATGTGCTTCCAGAACTTTGTACATGAGTTGCATCTGCCTGAACTTCCACCTTTTAATTGTTGCGCAGCTGAGGCTGGGTCCTGCGTGTGACATCTTCACTGCTGTTTCTTTTTCACAAGGCCCTTGACAGATACTTGGGATGTGAATAAAGGATTTTACAGGCATCTTGGCCTTCACGTTGAGGGTTAAGAACTCTCTCTCTCTTTGCTCATGCACCGTGATACAGGAGATTCGATTGCGGGAGTGTTACTTCGGGAAGCAGCATTCAGAGTGTTAGAGGCAGACTGCCAGGCTTTGAGGAAGGGCTTTACTGCTTACCTACCCTGAACCCTGAGCAAATTCTTAAGCTCCCTAAGCCTCAACCTCCTCTTCTGTAAAATGGGTATACTAGTGATGCCTCATAATTATTTAAGGAAAGTCCTGGGAACTAATCTTTATTTCCATGAGTGAACACGCTTCTTGCCGTGAAGTACAGACCAAATTCTATTATCATGAGGTTATTACAGCAAAGATAATTTCTTGTCTTGGAGAGTGATTCACTGGAAAAAAAGCCTTATTGAGAGATATCTCCCTCCCCAGCTCCCCTTTCTCTTTCTTGTTCAGCCAGAAATACTTGCTGAGTACATTCTCTGTCGCAGACCCTATGCTGGATACTGGAGAAACAGACATGGATGACGTAATCTCCACCCTCAAGGCTCTTATTGACTAGTTATCATAACAAATTGTGTACAACAAAAATACTATATTAGGAATGCTTCCTTTAGGTCAGGTAGCAGCTGCTTTCTGAAATGAAATGCCATACTTTATGGTATTTGCATCATGAACAGAGACAAGAGTGTACATCAAGTCACAAGGAGTGGATTGCAGAACCAGAAATTGGGACATGCAGTCTGACGAGGATTTGTGTGTGAATCTCTCTGAGAGATCTCCTAGGTCACCCAGTCCAACCCACATTGTTGCTTTTGTAGCATTTTTCCAGACTGGCCTTCGCATGCACGCCTCCGGTGAAGGGCATCTCCTTCTATCTTGGAATGGTTAGAGGATGTTTATGTTACTTGGATTCCTTCACTACTGTGTGCTAGACACTGTGCTAGCCTTTTTTTTTCTTTTTGCAGATTTTGTTCCATATAATCCCTAAAAACACACACATTCAACTTTTCACAGTGATGTTCTTTCCATTTTACAGATAAAGCTACTAAAGCTCAGAGAGGTCAAGTAACTTGCCTATGTGACAGAGCCAGAGTTTGAAACTGTGTCTGTTGAATTTCAAAGACCGGCTTTTCTACTACATTCTGCTGCCCCTTAAGTATTCAGACAGCTCTCTATATTGAACGGGACTTTCCCTGGGCAGCCAGCAGTGTGGCATGGTGGTTAAGAACAGAAGCTCTGGAGTCAGGCCTGAGCTTGAAGCCACACTACAACCATATGAGACATCTCTTCCCACATTTTAGACACAGGGGAAACTGAGGCTCTTGGATAGTAAAGTCACTTGCCTCAGGCTCTGTGGCCTTCAAACCTCATATTCTTTCTGCTGTACCAGTCCACTTCTCAAATAAGTTTGACTGCATCTCTAAGGGTTTAGCTATTACTAGCTATAAGGAAATATTTCCTGGCAGTGTTGTGAGTGAGTGAAACACCTCACTAAAGAGGATGTCAGGGCATCTCCTGGAAGCCGTTAGACATGGAAATGAGAAGACTGTCACGTGTTGTGGATATTCAGAATTACCACTCTTTACTGTTGCTTCACAGAATCTCTCAATATTTCTCACACTGGCACTGACTTCTGGTCTGGGTTAGGTTCTGTACTAGACACTGAGAATGTGAAAATGAAAGGCCACATCTCTGCTATGAAGAAACATGCAGTCTGGTGAGGGAGAGCGGCATTCAGATAACGAATTGCTATGTGAATCAATAAATAAGCCACTTATAATTTTTACTTTAGCACCCAGCACATAGTATATTTGTCTTGAGTAATATGCATAAGGTGCTACAGAACCACAGTGAGTTGTGACTTTTGCATAGTTTGGCAGTGGGCTTGCAGAGGAAGGAAAATTAGATCTGGGTATGGAAAGAGTTCATTAGGTAGGAGTAGAATAGAGGGCTGAGGGTGTTCCAGGCAGAGGGCACGGCCCATGCAAAAGCATGGAGGCATGACACAGCACGCTATATGCAGGGAATCATGGTTAATTTTGTAGGAAATCTCCACAGTGGTGCCAGAGATATTCCTGGAAAGGTTGCCTGGAACTAGATCATGGAAGGTCTCATGTAGATACTGGGAATGTCGATGAATTTTAGGCTGTGTGTGTGGGTTTATCATGGTTAAAATTACTTTTTAGAACAGTCACTCTGAGGAAGAGAACAACTGAGGGGTAAGAGAGAAAGACTAGGGCTTTTTGAGGGAGGCTTGTTAGGAAAGACTGGAGGCTTTTTGAGGGAGGCTTGTTAGGAAAGACTGGAGGCCTTTTGAGGGAAATGTGTTAGGAAATACTAGGGCCTTTTTCAGGGAGGCTTGTTAGGCCACTGCAGTGGTCTTGGCTTGGCTATGGCTCTGAGGAAGGAGAGGGGTTGGATTTTAGTAAAAGAGATACTGACATAAATGTATTTGATTTTCAGACTCTGAGATTTGCCCACCTGATGACCTTGCCAGCTTGCCATCATGCAAAGAAAATCCTGAAGATGTTCTGAGCCCAACTTCAATAGCTACTTACTTGAGTTCCAAGAGTCAGCCTTCTGCTAAAGTCAGTGTGATGGGGACTGATCAGTCAGAGAGCATTAAGACCTCAAATGAGACAGAATACTTAAAACAGAAAATCCGTGACTTGGAAACTGAGCTGGAAGGCTACCAGAATTTCATATTTCAGCTTCAAAAGCACTCCCAGTGCAGTGAGGCCGTTATTACAGTTTTGTGTGGGACAGAAGGGGCCCAGGATGGCTTGAGCAAGCCCAAGAGCGGTTCTGATGAGGAAGAAATGACCTTTTCAAGTTTGCACCAAGTGCGATATGTGAAACACATGAAAATTCTCCATCCGCTGGCCCCAGAGATGATTGATGGCCGGATGCTGGAGAACCGGATGCTGGAGGAACAGGAATACGAGCTGCAGAAGGAGCAGAATATGAACATGCAACTTTTCAGTGAGATCCATAATCTGCAGAATAAGTTCAGAGATCTCTCACCTTCCAGGTACATTCCACCTCTGCCATCTCCCCGTTTAAGCCTGTAGTCCCCCAGTATTGCCACTAGGTGGGAGCCCATGAGCTAAAAGAGAACGCTGCTCTGTGATGGGTAGAGTGTGTTCTGGGGAAGGCTTGATGGTGGGTTCAGGCAGCCAGGTCCTGTGGAGAAGTGAGAGGTGAGGCCACAAAGAAGAGGAACAGCGACCACGCACGTGAACATCCGTTACGAGTCTTGGGTCCTCTGGAAAGCTGCAGGGCAGATCTTGCCCTCCTCAAGTTGGAGGCTCAGGGTAAAGGTTTCATACCAGTCACTTGGTGAGTGATAGTGCCTTTGCTGAACTGCAGTGTGTACTCCTGGACTCTGTTACTGGTTTTTGCTGTGCTGTGAAACTAAAACTGATGTCTAGGCAAGGTAGGAGGAATATAAATATTTTCCATATCTTTACTCTTTGAGGTCATCTTAGAGAAATAAGCTTGTGTGGAAAGAGAAGAATTCTTAGTTCATGAAGATCATGCTTTATGGGCATAGATATATACAGTTTTGCTTCATGAGATACGGCAAAAATGGGATCATTTGTGAAGTTGACCTTCATTTGTCACTAATTTGAGTCAAACACATTGTTCTGAATTGTCAGGAGCCAGGATGAATTTTTCAAGACTTCCCAAGCAGTGAGATTGAAGGAAGCTTGTAATTATTGAAAGGCTGTTGTCTCAGGCCCCTGGTTAGGCACTTTTCTTATCTAATCCTCAAAATCACCTGAGAAGGAGGTATTCCTAAACTAGTTATTATAGGTAAGGAAACAGCCTCAAAGCAGCTGCAGTGACTTGGCAGAGAACATTCACAGAGCTGGTCAGAGCCATTGCCAGGGTTCAAGCCCACATTATCCCACTCCAGTACCCATGTTTACTCATGTTACTCATGAGTTACCCATGTTTACCCATGTTACTCCAGTACTCATATGATACTGGCCCCCACCTTTAATGCTGGTATCATGTAATCTGCATGTGCACACACTATGTTGATGGTGACTGCCAGCCCATGTAGTGTTGTCATTTCCAGGAAGGAGAAAATTACATTGAACTGAAGTGTCAACATCTTTGCCAAGCTACTCTCTGGTGCAAGGTTACTGTGGCCAGTTTACATGAGACACATTTCTCTTAACCTGTGTACTTCTCAGTGCCTTTCTCTTATGGGCTCACACAGGAAAAGATGGCACATGGCAGTAAGAAGGTAATATTGCATAATGATCTTCAAAGTGAGAATTGTGTTTGAATCCAAAATCTTTACCACTTAACTAGCTTTGCAATCAGTTTCTTCTTCTGTAAAAGGGGACATTTATACATTTGTTGGAAGACAGAGGATCAGATAACATATAAAGCACTGAATTCAGTTACTGACAGGTCCTAGACCCTCAGTAAATGGTAGTCAGCATCATGATTATTCAGTGACATTTTGTTCGGGAGGAGAGAGTCCTGTCTTTTTTTCTTTGTGGTACACTTTCTTTATCACACTTCGTGAAAATTTTTGGTAGATCCTCTGACCCTTGGGGCACTTGTTTCTACAATTCAGAATAGTATTTTTGAAGAGTGTATGGAAACTAATTGTTTGCCTGAGTCCTTGCCAATCTATACTTTAATTGGGGGCTTTATAAGGTTAAAAATGTTGCAGAAGAATCTTTGTTCCAGCATTTGTTGGCTGTGTGAAATCAAAGAAGGGGTGACCTTGTACAGTTTCAATTTTTCTAAAAGTATATATACTTGTACAGCTGCAGGCTTTTAAAAATTGTACTCTGTCATTTTTCCAATTAATGTTAAGGTCACAAAAATTCAATTCTAAAATGGTCCAAGTATTTTCTTTCCCCTCTTTTATCAGATACGATTCATTAGTTCAGTCCCAAGCCAGGGAGCTCTCCCTTCAACGGCAGCAGATTAAGGATGGCCATGGCATCTGTGTCATCTCCCGTCAACACATGAACACCATGATTAAGGCATTTGAGGAGTTGCTGCAGGCCAGCGATGTGGATTACTGCGTGGCCGAGGGTTTCCAGGAACAGTTGAATCAATGTGCTGAGCTGCTGGAGAAATTGGAAAAGCTATTTCACAACGGTAAGTAGGGTGAGGTATGCGAGTCCTAAGACATCAGTAATTGACCCAGGACTTCTTGGAGGGGCACAGGAGGAGCTAACTCGTTGGCCTTACTTATCTTTCACCCCTCTGCCTTGATGAGGTGACAGCAGAACCACACTGGCTGCTGCTTCCTCCCAGTGACCACTTCCACATGGCTTGTGGTTGGCACTGTTACAAACCAGGAGTCCAGTTTAGACGCCTCAGGGGCCAGGCTGGCAAGGTACATGAGTGAAGCCAGCCAGAAGGCACTGCCTCTCACTCAGCAGTGGTCACATGGTTGCCAGTTCTTGCATCTTACAAATTTTCCAGAAAAGATGAGTTTTTTGTTTTGTTTTGTTTTGTTTTTTTTGTGTGTGTGTGAAAACTCATGTGTTTTAAATGTTGGCAAGCAAAAAATCCAGTCAACCAAGCAAAATTTTTATCAGTTAAAAAGCATATCGAAGAGTTAAGGATGGCCAGAGGAAGGATGAAAGAAACCTTTGCTATGTGCTAGGTAAAATTTTTAAAATAATTTTTTTTGAGGCTACAGCAAAGAACTCGCATTTACTGTGCACCCAGCTTCATCAGTTGTTAGCATTTGCCACATATGTTTTATCTTTCCCTGTCTGTACACACACACACTCTATTATTATCTTTCTGAGCCCTGTGAGAGTGGATTGATGCTATGATGTTCCTTTCTCCCTAGATAATTCAGGGTGTGGTTCCTCAGACCAAGGACATTCTCGTGCATAACCATGGTACTGTTATCACAATCAGAAATAGTGTTGTCTAATATACTATTATTTAATATACAGCCTATATTTGAATTTTTATAATTAATTCAATAATGTCTTTTACGACAGTTTGTTCTGTATCCTGATCCTGATCCGGGATCCAGTCCCCACATTACATTTAGTTGTCATGTGTCTCTCGTCTCCTTTAATCTGGAGTAGTTCCTCACCCTTTCTTCTTTTCATGATGTGAACATACTTGAATAGTTCAGGCTAGCCCCTCACTTTGGGGTCATCTGTTCTTTCCACAAGATTCAATTCACGATTAGATTAGATTGGTTAGATTAGATTGGCTATGCAGTTTTGGCAGGAATGCTACATAAGAGATTATTTTGTTCTTATGGTATTTTCTTAAAGAGGCACACAATATTAATCCCATTTTTGGTGATATTAACTTTGATCACTTCCTTAAGGTAATGTCTGTCAGTTTTCTCCAGTGTAAATTATATTAACCTGTGTAATGAATGAGTAATTTGTAGAAGATACTTTGTTACTCTGTAACTATTCTCTTCCTCTTCAAACTTCTACCATGAGTTTTACCATATATTGATGATTCTTGTCTGAGTCAAATGTTCCTATGACAGTTTTTTCTAACACTAACATTTTTTAATCACATTCCTTCTTCATTTATATTAGGTGGCATGTACTAGAAGGATGCATTCTCTATTAAATTCCTTTTATTAATATATTTCTTGTTTATGATCAGTGTGGGCTTGAAGATTCTTATTTTATTCAATGGACTATTATCCATTCTGACATTCATATTATATTGTACCAGATTTGGTAAGTGGCAGTTTCTTTTGACATGTCTCCATCTTTTTGGGAGCACTTCCTTACTTTCTGGGACAAAATAGATTTTCCATGCTCATCCTGTACTGCTCCTGCTCTGAATGAGCCATTTCTCCAAGAGCCTTGATTCCTTTTAGTGAGTAATGATATTTAACAACCAAGATTTGGTGCTAGGTGTGTTCATTGCTACGAGGGTATCATTGTGTCTAGGCCCTTTAGCAGGCTGTGTGTGTGTGTGTGTGTGTGTAAATGTGTAATTTATTTTTTAAAAAAATCATTACTTCACAATGGTGCCTTTAATTCCAGTCCAGACTCACTGGGTTCTTTCCTGTTTTTCCCGCTTCCACATTTTTACTTCCCTTCTCCAACAGTAAGAACCCTGGCTCTGACAACATCACCATATCTGCTGATTTACTCAGTTCTGTAATATATGCACATAGTTCCAGAATTACTCCACCCTTTCCCCTGTGAAAAACAAATCCACTGGAGGAGTTCAAGATTTGTTTATTGAAGTAGTTCTCTTTGTTTGTAGGCTAAAAATATATTATAGTATGTTCTTGAATTTAAAAGTTGTTTGGTTTCATTCTTTGTACAGCTGTTGTTGGGTTAGTCGTTTGAAACACAATTAGATTCATTTGCTTTTATTTGTATTCAATTTTAGAGTTTTTTACTCTATTTTTATTGATTTAATTTTTTGAATATGTATAACATTAATATGATTCCAGAGTCAAAACTGTGAAGTCATTATTTTTGTCCTTTTCCTTTATCTCCATTAGTATTGCTTTCCAGTCCCCTTTCTCTCTTAAACCCATTGGGACTGGACTCTGAGTTATCTCAACCCCTCCACTGAAACAGTTTGCCTGACACTAACAACTTCCACTTTGCCAAATCCAAGAATCAGTTTTCAGTCTTCATCTTGCTCAGACTGCAGCAGTATTTGACGTGTTGATCCCTCGCTCCTTGGCTCACTTGGCTTCCAGACGATGCCACTGAGAGTTCAGTTCTCCTCTCCCTCCCTGGCTGCCTCTGTGCAGCCCTGCCTTCTGCGCGTCTTCCATCCCTGACCAGTCCTGACGACCTTATTGCTGCCACCGCTTCAGCTCGCTTCTCTTATCTCACCTGGATGCTGCAGGTCTCTCCTGTTTGGCCTCTGGGCTTCCATCCTTGTCTCACTGTAGTACATTTTCCACATAGTAATCAAGGATGTTTTAAAAATGTAAATCAGATCATGTCCCATCTCTGCCCCCAAATCAAAGCCTTTCCTTTTCATTCAGTGTAAAAGTCCAGAAAAGGGCCTGCAAAGCCCTGTACCATCGCCCTGGCCGCGCTCTCTCCTTACTTCTGCCGCCCCACCCTCTCCTGCTTCCCCTCCTGAGCTACTGACCCTGCAGTTTTTCTAGCATGCCCAGGCCGGCTCCTCCTTCAGGGGCTTTGCACTTTCTCTTCTCTCTGGTGTCCCTGATCCCTTCAGGCCTTGTCTCGAATGTCATCATATTAGCAAGGTGCTCTTTGACAGCTCTTTATGAAATAGCAAGGCACCCCTGCCTATCACTGACATTCCCTTTTCCCCTTACCCTGCGTTATTTTCCTCGGTTCTACCCACAACCATCTTGCATGTTATGTGTTTACCACCCATAACCATCTTAACCATCTTGCATGTTATATGTTTATTATTCTGCCTTCCCTGTAGAAAGTAAGCCCTACAAGGGTGCATGGATCTTGTCTGTTGTGTTTGTTGCTGTAGTGCTAGGATATAGATAACGTTTGGTGTATGGTGGACATGCAACACGTATTTTGAGAGAATGAAAAAATGAATGAGTGAGTCAGTGAATCCAGTGTTACAGTTGTGGAGAGTATGGCCCAGTGAGAGTAAGCAACTCATCTGTGACCATTTATGGAGTGAATGGCAGAGCTGGGATTTTAAATCAGGTCTCTGGACAAAAAACTTTTCCTACTAGAGCTACTTGTATTATAGTTGGCATCATATAGGTTATTTGATTTAAACTTCACAATGACCTTGGAAGCACAATGTATTAGTTCAGTTTTATAGATGATGAACTGAGACATAGAGATATAACCTTACCTATTTAAATAAATGGGCCTAGTGGTGAAGAATGCAGTCATTGGAGCTGGGCTGGCCAGATTAGAGCTCTGGCTTCCCACTTGTAAGCTGTGTACCTTGGGAAATTTACTTAATTCCTTGCCTTAGTTTCTTTTTTCACCTGTAAACTTAGCATTCTAATACCTAATTGGTGGAGTCTTTGTACGAATTAAATTATGGATGTGAAGCCTTGGATTGGCTCAATGCTGGGTGCATAGTTCTTATGTACTGAGTGCTTATTAGTATTTGTACTTGCTGTGAGTTGGGGCTTAATCCTCAGAACAGCCTGTTTTTCAGGTGAGGAACTTAGACTTAACAAATAAGAGTTTGTTGTTCAAAGTCACAACTGACTTGGTGGAACCAGGATTGGACTCTGTTCCTCTTGTCTTCATATGTACAAAGTAGATGGTTTATGATGGCCCACGTAGTTCATTTAATTCCAGGATAGAACATGGGATAGTTTACCCATCTGGGCCTAGTGAATGTTTTCCCCCAGCTTTTCCAAAGGGCCCAGCAGCTTAGACCTGCTGTAGACTGGTTTTGCTAATACCAGTTCCCAGGACTTTTGAGGACCAGGGTATATAGGAGGACCTGACTTTTCCCAGCTTTATAAAAACCTACTTCCTTCTAGCTAAGGGTATTCTAAATAAGCTAGTTTTCATTTTATTAGTGGAGAAATATCTGGGTCCTCATGATAAAGCCGAATCTTTCAGGCCCAAGTCGTTTTCTGTCAGCCTCTTCTTGAAGGCTCTCACTCTAGGCCCTAGGAAGTGGAGAGCTAAGAGAGGGTGCTTCTGGCACCAGCTGCTTTCCTTCCCTCATCCAGCCACTCCCCTTGATTTATTTTTTTAGTTATTTACCTTGACACGCCCATGGAGAGCCTACTTATTATTTGTCGGTTCTGCAGGCAGACGAAGCATTTTAGGCTTAGCAGATAACACAAACATAGAACTTGATTTTTTCCTACAAAAAGCATAAAAGTCCCAGAAACCTCACCACAGCTCCTTTTCTTAGGGACTAAAATGTAACACAGAGGTAGCTCTTTCTTGGATTCATATAAGGGGTCTGGCTCTTGAATTATGAAACAAGCTTATTGTAAAACAGTTTTATATTTGAGGCAGTCTCATAGCATGAGTTCTTAAAAATTTAAATATAGCCTTTAAAAAAATTAATACAAAGCAATACGTGTTTACTGTGGAATAAAAGATAAGCAGATACTCCTATAATTGCATCACACAACAAAGCGTGAATACCCTGGAGTATATATGCCCAGACCTTTTTTATTCATATGTGTATTTTTTATAGAAATGGGACTATTTGCATCCTCTCCCTTTGTTCAGTTATAGATAATAAATATACATTGTAAGTTTTAGTGGCTGCAGGGCATTCTTTTGTATAAATGTACCATAATTTATTTAATCATTCCCCATTAGATGAACATTCAGATTGTTCCCATTTTGGGGCTATTATAAAGAACACTGTATTGGAATCTTTGTGCATATCTTTGCTATGTCTTTAATAATGTTTGGTTGGTAGGCTCCAAGAATTAGGATGATAGTGCGGTTTCTTAATGCTTATAAGGGGACTCTCCCTTGGATCTGGAAACCTGCAAGATTTTGTGAGTATGTACATTTTTCTGGGGTGAGGGTCTATAACTTAGATTCCCAAGAGGGCTGGGATCAAAATAGATCAGGAACTGGTGTTGCAGCCAGAGTTTCCACTGTACCCTTGTTCTTGGTGCCTCCCAAGAGCAGTTGTATGAATAAGGCAGGTGGTATTTTGTCTGCAGGTATTTTTGAGTAAGCTGTGTTTGAAACTGGGAAAGGTACAAAGAAGACAGTTTGATCAGTGAGCTCACCACATGAACAAAGATAGCTCCTGGAATCCTTTGCCTTAGTTCTCTGCCGACAGAAGTGAACCTGAAACATTGGTTTCTTCTCAAGGCCTTCCAATCTGGAAGCGGCTTTTGCCAGGGGCCTTTGCCAGCCCACCACTCTCTGATGATGATGATGATAATGAAGAAGTTGAAGGAGAAACAATGAGGAAGTGAGAAAGACTGATCTTTATTGGGTGCTTGCAATATGCCAGGCAGGCATTGTTCTCAGCCTAAGAGGAAGTGTTATTTATTATCCTCATTTATTAACAAATGAGGAACAGAGAGGTTAATTCACTTGGTCTAAGTTAGACAGGAGGTGGCAGAGTCTGAATTTGAGTCCATGTAGTTCACTTTCACTGTCTACCCTCCTAACCACCATGATATCATGTTTCTCACACTCCTATCAAATTGGATGCACTGGTCAAACATTTCTGTGGGCCAGACCTTGCATTTCCCCTCTTCCATGATTCCATTCAAACCATTATTTTTTTCTGTAAGACTTTTACTCCCTTTCCACTTAGAGAAATTCTGCCTATCCTCCAGGAAACTTTCTTTGTTCACCTGAAGTGGAAGCAAAATTTATTCTTTCCACACCCTCCCACCCCCGGTTTGTTTATAGCTTGTGCTTGATATTCACATCTGAGTTTGTGATAGAGGCTGTCACAAGGGTGTTGGGTTGGAAAGAACAAGACCTTTGGAGTCAGACAGACTGGAGTTCAGATCCCAGCTTTGTGGGTCATTTATCCCTTGAAGGGCCAGATTTCCTCTATGGGGGAGAGCAGTACCTGTCTTATAGAGATATTTGTGAGGATGAAGTGACATTATTTAAGCTTGTCCAACCCATGGCCCACGGGCTGCATGCAGCCCAGCACGGCGTTGAATGTGGCACAATGCAAATTCGTAAACTTTCTTAAAACATTATGGATTTTTTTTTGTTTTTTAAGCTCATTGGCTATTGTTAGTGTATTTTATGTGTAGTCCAAGACACAGTGTGGCCCAGGGAAGCCAAAAGATTGGACACCCCTGATTTCTTTCATTTTTAAATTTCTGGCCAAACAAAAAACCCAATAGACAGTCCTGATTTGAAGGGTGTCCTGCCTTGACAAATAGTGGGAGCTCAGGAAGATATGTCAACTAAAATTAAAATTGTAAATCCTACAGCTGGCTGAGTGGACCCTTCCCTCAGCTAAGGGAACCCAACAAAACCTGAAAAACTAGTTCAGACCATGATGGCAAAGTGGGGGGCGGTCAGACACGCCTCATACTCTCCTCCCTTTGGAGTTGGCACACAACTGACCAGTATTAACATTAAAAGAGATCCTTAGGCTGACCAAACAGACTCTGTAGCAATAAGAAACCAAACTCTAACGTGACTCCATTATAGCATCACATGACAGATAGCAGGGCTCTGAAAGAAATCAAAGTATTTTACCCCAAAATATATTTCTTTGACATGTTTGAAATGGTCCTGAAATGCTGTCTCTTTTGGGGAACACTTACATTCTGTAGAGAATCCCCTTCCCTTTTCAGGTCTTTTTCTGATCCTGAAGAGATTGGCTGAGAGTCCGGCACCTTTTAAGGATCTGAATAGGAAATATTTGCCTCTGAGGATGGCCATCTCTGGGACTTCATCCACATAAGAAAAACCTTGGTCTCCATAACCCCTTACCTTAACCCAGACACTCCTATTGATTCCAGGTCTTTAGATAATAGCTCTTTCAACCAAGTGCCAATCAGAAAAATGTTTGAATCTACCTATGACCTGGAAACCCGCCACCCACTTTGAGTTGTCCTGCCTTTCCAGACCAGACCAGTGTGTACCTCACATGTGTTGATTCATATCTTATGTCTCCCTAAAACATATAAAACCAAGCTGTAACCCAATCACCTTGGGCATATGTTCTCAGGACCTCCGGGGGCTATGTCACCTGTCATGATCCATAACCTTGGCAAAATAAACTTCAAAACTGGTTGAGATCTGTCTCAGATACTTTTTGGCTTACAGTGACAATAATAATAAGGGGGCATGCATGTTATGGTTAACAGAGTGATCCAGGCTTTCAGAGAAAATGGAGGGTTTTTCCTTCTAAGAATCCCTGGAACTGCCCTCCCTAGAGCCCCTTAAGTGTCTTCCCACCTTTATAAAGCAGTTCTTCCCTCCATCAAAGATATAGCTCCATTGCCGCCTGCCCTAAATGTTCCTTGGTGGTCTGGGCCAGATTCTGTTTGTCTCCTCTGTGTGCCTTCCCACAGCATCCATTGCGGCCCCTTATCACAGCACTGTAGTGCAGTTGTCTTTTGGGTCCACCCTTTCCACTCAGGTGAACTTACTGAAGATAGGGTGGCTCCTCATTCATCTCTGTATCCTCAGTGTCTGGCACAGGAACTTGGGTGGAGCACTGTACATATTAAAATAGAATTAGTTTCTACCAATTACTAGAGAAGTGGAAAGGAAGAAACATCTGGGTCATGTAGGAGATGCCAGGCTATGGAATTTGAAGTTAAGTCTGTAGGACTGATGGATTTTGAACTGGGAAGTACTGTTTCAAAAGAGGCTTCTTAAGCACTGTACAGAATGGATCAGTGCAGAGAGGAAACTGAAGTTGGGTCAACCAGTTATAAGTTTGTCTGGCATAATAGTCTTCTCTTGCTTGTTCAGTTATGGATGGGATAACTAGATTTTTTTATTTGAAAAGATGAAGTCCTTCTATTGCCTCACACTACACAACTCTTAGGCGTAGCAGCAAGATTTGCCTGAGAGATGGGAGCAGCATTTTCATGTCATGCATCCTAAGCTTTTGAATAGCCAGACAGATGGTACCCTGTTACCTGTGTGAGGGCAGTTTCCACCAAGAAATTCAATGCATTAGTTGTTGTGATCTCCCTGTGAATCCTACAGTAACTATTTGTCACTTGGTTTTAAAGAATTCTGTTATAATAATAGGTGAACGGGTGGAATACAGTTGTTGTTGAGTTGTTGCAAGCTCCTCGAGGGTCTCTTATTTGAAGGGGAAACTCATGCTGCTGGTGGCATCAGGGCACATCCTGGTGTGGTCATGGGTTTGATTAGGAATGGAGGAGAGATTTTTGATGGGTCTAAGATCTGGAGACCTGGAATGCTTAAAGCCTGCCCCAAACCAAGGGTCCCCACCCTGTGAAGTTCCTGAGGAAGATATACAACTAAAGAACAATGTGAATGTGGCCAGGTGCGGTGGCTCACGCCTCTAATCCTAGCACTTGGGGAGGTCAAGGCAGGTGGATCACTTGAGGCCAGGAGTTCGAGACGAGCCTGGCCAGCATGGTGAAACCCCGTCTCTACTAAAAATACAAAAAAATAATTAGCTGAGCGTGGTGGTGTGTGTCTGTAGTTCCAGCTCCTCAGGAGGCTGAGGCATGAGAATTGCTTGAACCCAGGAGGCAGAGGTTGCAATAAGTTGAGATTGTGTCACTGTACTCCAGCCTGGGCAACAGAGCAAGACTTCATTTCAAAAAAAAAAAAAATGAACCGTCAGAATGTGAAGCAGAATGTCATGTTACTTTGTTTGCCTGGTTAGTACCTGAGTAAGTCCTAAGCTTTTTGGGAGGCTGGGCTGGCACTGATGGTCCATTCTCAGGGTCTGTAGGGTCAGTCTTATCTGCTGAATGTTGGTAAGCAGCCCAGTGCAGGTATGAGATGAAAAATGTTGACTAAGCTGTTCTTTTAACACACAGTTGTCCCTGCCCATTAGGGATGGTCTTACAAGCTGGTTCTTCCAGTAAAGGTCTTGAAATCTGACTCAGTCAGGTGTGGATTTCCCCCTTGAAGAGGATTGTAGAGGACAGAAATGTGGAGTCTTGAGAGCATCCACTGATGAAGGCCTGTCAACCTCTATCTACCTTTCAAGAAGCCAAAATAGCATGCCATTTTTGGCCAGGATGTAACCAAGAGGCATAGGTTTGTGATTGAAGTAGTTATAAGGATATCTCCATCTCTCTTGCTTAACTATAAAATGTAGTAAAGTAAGGGAGAGTGTGATCAGACAAAGGGAGAGTTGAAACATTAAACCTCCTGGATTTCCACTTCTTTGCTTTAAAACAGAGGTACTAACACCATGTTCATAGGATCATTGTGAGGCCTGAAGGAGATAGTAGATATTAAACAGCCATACTCAGGCCCTGGTGCCTGGTCACTCAGGCCTGTGTGACTCCTTTCTGATGGTGACAGTGCCCTGCCGTGGTAGGTGACTTTCTACCACTTAGCATGTTGCACTGACTCTTGGTGCCCAGGTGGCTGGCCTGGTGGGTGATAGAGAACCTGGATGACCATACCAGCCAGCCGTGTGAGTTTGTAGGTGGAAACTTCTAGACTTAAAGCAAATGTGCAAGGATTTAGTGATCTTTTCCTCTGTACTGTGGTGTTTGAGAACTTTTCCTTTTAGGAATAGTTTTGAAAATTGCATGTGTGGGTGCAGTTTAATTATAGTCTCATTTTTCAAGTACAACTATAGAAGAGTTTGTTTTTTTCTTTAGCCACGCATCAGTTTCTTCAAAGAGCTCATCCCAGCCTGCAATTTCCAGGGTTCTGAAGTATTTTTAAAATAAAGTTGTTAGTCTCTTTGAAATCTAGGCTCATGTGCTTCCTTTCAAGCAGCAAATGATGACATGCAGGAAGAGAGCAGAGCATCTTTTGCCCAGCTACATTCTGAGCTTTATTTTGTTTTCTTTTGTCACTTTTTAAAAATCATTTCCCCTGCTGTAGACAGTGGGTTTTTCAGCTGTACTCATGTACTCCTTTCCCTAGTTTTAATCCTACTTTTGAGACCCTTCCTAAGGAAATAATTAAAATGCAGATAAAGCTGTATGCACAAAGATGCTTATTTTATTTGTTTATAAAAGTGAAAATTTGGAAATGACCTAAGTGTCAAATAGAGAACTGGCAAAATTGTGGTAATGCACGCCTACAGTGGAATATTAGCGCAGGCATTAAAAATGATGTTTCAGAAGCAAATTTAGTAAGAGAAATGGCTATAATAATAATGTACTAAGTGAAAAAATTATGTTGTAATATGGTATCTTCCATGCCAAAATGCATGAAAAAAAGAATGGAAAGAAATCCAGTAACTTGGCTGTGGGAGTGCCAGGATATTGATCTTTTTTTGATTCTGTTACCCATTTTCCGTAATGAGCATATGTTCTGTTAGTATCAGAGTTTGAGAGAAAGAAAAACCTGCACCAGCAATACCTTGTGATTGCTTTTTAGATTCAGTGCTGTCACCTAGAACTAGTGTCAATGCAGTGATAAAGGAGAAGTCTATAGTCTGAATTGTACTCTTGGTAATCCTACTTTAAATATCCAGGATTGTTATAGAGCGTTTAAACAAGTGGAATAGTGCTTCTGCAAATGTATGAGCAGGAAATTATTAGGGAACACTTAAAAACATTTTTTTCTCCTTCTTTCTTGATGTGATTTCTGCTTCCAGGAAAATCAGTTGGAGTGGAAATGAACACCCAGAATGAACTGATGGAGAGGTGAGTGTGTAACATTTGTTAAGAAGACTTCCCAGGACTTTCTAGGTCTGATTTACCTGCCAGCTTTTAAAATATTTTGGCTCCTTCCTGTTCTGTTTGTTTCCTGCTTCTTGTAAATAAGGTATAAACATCTATGGAACTGACAAATGGCCATACAAAACCAAGAGCTCATGCCATATGTCCTGTTGCTTTCATTCATTCATTTCAGGTTACTTGTGTCATTTCTATCAGGTGATTTGAACCAGATGACATATTTGTTGGCTCCCAGATACCTGCAAGATAAACTCCAGACTCCTTAGCCTGGCATTTGAGGCCCTTCTCATTCTGACCCCAGTTCTCTTCTCCCCTGCCCATTCTCCTTGCTTCCCTTCCCCTGATGTACCCCATGTTTTAGTCCTATGTGGCTTTGTATTATTCTCCACACCATGGCTGTGCACTCCACCTTTTTCCTCTTGAAGTTTGAAAATCATTCTTCAGAGTCCATTCAAATGTAAATGAAGCTGGTTCTCCCCAGTACCCTCCCTCTCCACCACATCCCAGCGTCAGTGATTCTTGCCGTAGCACTTGGACATAATTACATTACAGCATTTACCACATGGTATTGTAATGCTTTCCACATTTATCTTTCTATTCCCAGAATTCCTTGGAAGAGGAAAGGAGCTAGCTAGTGTTCACTAGGTATTGGTGTGTGTCAGCTGCTGCTGTAGGCATTTCACATTTACTAGTTCTCACCATATAAAGTTTGAAGTAACCATTTTAGGATGAGGAAGCTGTGGGTCAGAGTTGCATATTTGCCATTATGAAGCAGAGCTAGGATTTGAACTTGAATCTGTCACACTCGATCCAATGCATGTCCTCTTCCTGTTATTCCACATTGTCTTTTGAGGGCAAAGCCTATGTCTTGAATATCTCTACCTGCTCCAGCTCCAAGTTGCTGGCATGTAGTTGGAGTTCAGAAAATATTCTTGGAATACATGAATTGTATAATTTCTTAGCTTGTCTCTATGGCCAACTGAAAATGCCAAGGTCTTGCCCTCCTTTATTTAGTTGTTAAAGATTCTGAATGCTATTAATGTTGCTGTGTAGTTTCCTCTTCTTTAAAGATGATGTGGTCCTTTGGGCTTCTGGGAATAAAATAGAGACCAGTCTAGGGTGCAGACTTGTAGATTTTATTGGCATCACGAAGGGCATTTGCATCATTAGAGCGAGTAGGCAGAGAGGTATCACAGCTCACAGGAGGACGTTTTAATCAGGGCTTTTGCAAATTTAAAAGAAATACTCTTCTCCCACTGCAGTATTGTCAAAGATCCCTCCCAGTTCAATCCTCCACTTCCATTCTTATAATAGTAGATCACATCCCACTGGCATGCTTTAGAGAGGGCAAGGAAGGCTTCCCAGAGTGGGGCCATTCTTAGCTGAGATCTAAAGGGTGAGAGTTGAAGGGGCTGGGGGCTGTCAGGAGAGTGTCCAAGCCTGAGGCAAAGGAGACACGGTCCCTTTGAGGGTCAAAGCTGGAGAGGCAGGCTGGGTCTTGTTGGGCTGGTCCTCAAATGTTGTGTTAAAAGTCCAAACTCTATTCTGTAGGAAGTAGGGAGTCTTTGAAGGAAGGTAAGCTAGGACTAGACATGATCACATTGGCCATTTAGGAAGACTGCTGGGGTTGCCTGCAGAAGGAGTTGGAGTGAGGGATGGAACCTCTTCTAGCCTCCTCAACCAATGTGCCACTCGTTTTCATTTCTGACAGATTTGTTTTTTTCCTTCTGTTCTGCCTCTCTCAACTGTAGCTTAACACGGGCCACTTCTAAGTCAATTAAGTGGGTGCCCTTGGCCCATGCTGCACTTCTGCAAGCCAGCAGCAAGCCTGTGCATCCATCACACTGTCTGGGCAAAGTTGCATCAGGTGTTTACCTGTCAATTAATGCATTGCAGCCTTGGAGTCTTTGCTGTTGTCTGAGCTCATGAATAATAAGACTGTGGCTGTTGACAAGAAGTAATAGGCAAATGTGGGAGAAAAAAGAGCATCAATTAAGGAGTTTATCTCTAATGGAGATTCATGTGGGCTTTTCACAGCATTTTTTTTTTTTTTTTTTTTCTCATGGCTTAGGTGGTCCTTGGGAAATACAGGTTAATAACCAGATGATTGCTAGAATAATGATATTGAAACCTGCTTGGGAACCGTGAGAGTTTTGAGATTTTTAAATCCATAGGCCACCTCATGGTTTTGGGCTGGTCTCTCACATTCTCCTGGGGCCTTGGAGCCAGGCAGGCCTGGTTGAAGTCTAAACTGTGCCTCTGACCAAGCCATGAGACAATGGGCCAGTTTATGATGGGCCCTAGTTCCCCCACTCTAAATGAGGATAGTAATCCCTACCTCAAAGGGTTTCTGTGAGGCCCAACTAAAATCTCAAATGCTTGGTATAGAGAGGTTGTTTGGTAAACAGCTGCCGTTGACCCAAGTCCTCTTGGGTCCCTCCCCTGTAAGCCAGGCTGTGGGACAGGCACAATCCCCTGCTTCCCCTTGTTGGCTCCAAACTCAAGCCCACTGAGCCTTTCTTGCTTTTAGAATGTCATTGCTTAATGCTGTAGGGAAATAAAAGGTCTGACTGAAGTTGCAAACATGGGGGAGTTACTAAGAGTAAAGTAATCCTAAGTATTCATAAGTCATAGTCCTGGCTTGGGATTTTAGCATGGGAGATGATTTATCTTTCAATCTCAATGGTTAAGGATTGAGGAAGACAACTTAACCTACCAACTTCTTCTACCTGAATCTCCTGAGCCTTCAGCCTGTCATGCGCTCTCTGATTATGAAACTTCTGAAAAGTCCTTCTCACAAGACCAGAAGCAAGATAATGAGACAGAGAAGACTTCAGTTATGGTGAACAATTTTTCTCAAGGTAAGCTAAGCCTCATTAAGCATTTTAAACATGGCCTGATTAAAACAATAATTTGCCATCTTACCTTAGTAAGCAGAGTGTGGTGACATTTGAATATTTCTCTGATGAAAGGAGATCTCATTAGGGCCAATGCTGGTCATTCAGAGTATCATTTATCACTATAGAAAGCTATGGTTGTTGAAAGTGTTGGCGATTGGGGAAAAGTCATTTTTATTTTTTAAATGACGACTTAGTATATGACTTGCCATTTCCTGCAGGCTGTGTGTCATTGAACTTGTATGTCAGTGCAGATTTGGCTAATTTCCTGTTGTTTCTTTCAAACTCCTCCTAAGACAGGGTCAATTCAGACTCTTCTGCTTTGATTTGCCCAAGAGTATCTAGCCCCCTGTTCTGATATTTTTATATAAATACAACATTTGTGATTGTAGGAATCTACTTTGTTTTCCTTTAGTGTGACCCATGGCCCATTGGGTCAGGTCTTTTGTCTTAGGCTATTTGGATTGTTGTAACAGAATGCCACAGAATGGGTGACTTATAAACAGCAGAAATTTATTTCTTACAGTTCTGAAGGCTAGGAAGTCCAAGATCAGGGTACAGCCAGCATGGTGAGGGCCTTCTTCCAGGTTGCAGGCTGCCATTTTCTGGTTGTATCCTCACATGGAAGAAGGAAGGTGAGAGAGCTGGGGTCTGTTTTATGAGGGCACTGATCTCACTGTGAGGGCTCTACCCTCATGGTCCTATCATCTCCCAAAGCCCCCACTTCCTAATACCATTACATTGGACTTAGAGCTTCAACATAGGAATTTTGGAGACACAAGCATTCAGTCCATAACACCTTTGTTCTGCCTCCGACCATGGACTGAGTTAGCAGGTGAAAATTTTCACAGCGGCCCCATGCAGTGTGTAAAAGAGATAAGTGTGGTGCCTTTGTCCCGTGATGGCCTCTGAGTCTTCTTGAGGACACTCAGGACTCAGAGGAGCCCAGTTTGAAGACAGAAGACATACCTAGAGTGTGAAGTCCACATTGTTGGCGTAACTGAGGTATCAGCTGGGGTCCTCCAGCAGCGTCATCTAGACCTAGTTTCTTTGGATTTCTGGCTGTATCTCTCTGCAGTTTTTGTGAGTTTCTGAGTACTTGGTTTTTCTTGGTCATTTCTGGCTCTGCATTCTGCCTTTCCCAAATTTAGGTCACACCAAAAATTGTTTCCCTGTCCCTAGTGCCACTTCTTCTGTATTGTATCCATTCAATGTGTAACTCAGTGATTTTCCAAGAATTCCCCAGAGATCACTCCTACGAGGACTTTGTGCAGACTTGATTGAGGAACCAGAAGGAAAGTGGTGTTTACAATGTAGCAACCCAAATTATTTAAACAGGAACTCTTGAGATCCCTATTATTTTCACTAGGCAGTTCCCTCTGCTCCCTCTTGGCTGCCCCTCTTTTTCCACCCTTCGCCCTGTCCACCACCCCAACCTTGTTCTGTTTCTAATGTAGAACCTTTTAGGCATTTCTTCTGTTTCTTACTCCTCTGTGGACCCATGACCTTGGGCTTATGATGCCCTCTTAGTGGGTTACCTGAACTGGGGCAGTGCTCCCTGGAGCCATCCCAGTAAGCCCACCATCATCTTTTTTGGTGTGTCTTCAGCCGTTTGCTCTCTGCATCTAGTTTTTCTTTTGTCTTTTGTCATATTTATGATTTGGTAGACAGATAATTTAGTATTTTTCTCACTTAACATTCTGTCATAAACTTTCCGACATGTTGTTACATAACATCATTTTTAGTGGCTTTAGAACAGTCCATTGAGTGGCTGAATTGCAGTTTTCCTTCTGTTCCCCTGTCGCTGAACATTTGTAAGTCATTTCCAGATTTCACAATTGTAAACAATGCTGCAGGGGATATCTGTGAACATGAAGCTTTTCCCTTATTTGGGGGCTTTTCTTAATGCAGATTCTATAAATTGGAACTGCTAGGCAAGAGATACACACTTTTTTTTGTGGTTGCTTATTGGATTTATGTTTTTAAAAAAGTTAGCATTTGTCAAAAGGGCATTATTCTAAGAGAGAGAGATTTTTCTCCCATTTTATAAAGGCTAGTATAGTGTTTCCTTCTCTTCAGTTTGGCTGCATAATTAATAAGTAGTGTCCAGTTCAACTGGGAATGTTTCCTTAAGCCCAAGTGATGATTCCGCCTCCTGGCTAAAGACTCAGTGGAAGATGGCATGTTTTGATTGCTGCTAAGCATTTATGTCCCCTTCTCACAGTCATGAGTGTGTGACTTGGATAAACCAGCAAGGAAGGTTGCAGTCAAACAGAAAAGTTCCTGACTGACTCCGACCTGACTAGCTGCTGGAAGAAGATTTGCAGGGCACCAAGGCAGGAGCAGGGAGGTACAGTGCCACGGGTACCAGAAGTTTAAGGAGTGGGGAGGTGCAGTGCTGTGGGTGCCCGGAGTTTAAGGAGCGCGGAGGTGCAATGCCTGGGCGCCCAGAGTTTAAGGAGCGCAGAGGTGCAGTGCCGTGGGCGCCAGGAGTTGAAGGAGCCTGAAGGTGCAGTGCTGTGGGCACCAGCAGTTTAAGGAGTGGGGAGGTGCAGTGCCATGGGCGCCAGCAGTTTAAGGAGCGTGGAGATGCAGTGCCGTGGGTGCCAATAGCTTTTTGCAGGCAAGAGTCCTTCCGTGCTGTGGTGCAGCGAGAGCTACAACATTGCATCAAATTACTTGCCACACTTCTGGCATTAGCAGGAGATAGCTGAAGGTCTGGGAATTAAGTCGTCTCATAAACATTCAAATTCGTGGTAAAATTACTATTTAATTAGGAAAAGATCTGTAACATTGTGCTACTTTTAAATGAAAGTCATTTTGGAGGAATTAAAACTGGGTCATAACATTAGTGTAATGTTTTAAAACAAACATTACTAAGATATACTGAGTATACCCTAATTGATAAATTAAAGACATTAGTTTTGCCTTTGGATACTTAATGTGATGGTGCTTTAAACACTGACTCTAGAAACCTACCCCTGGATTGGAATTGTGCTTTCTTCTTTCTTTGTTAAAGTGAGATGTGGCAGACTGAACAAATACATGCTCATTTTGGAAATTTTAAAATGTTATATATTAGTAAGTATTATGTTAAAATGTAATATAGAATTTTTGAAAAAATCTAAAATCTGCCACCTAAAGGCAACTGCTATTAATATTTAGGTATATTTCCTTCTTTCACATATTTGTGTCTTTCTTTGTCTGTATAGATTTTTAAGTAGAGTTCTGTGATATTGTGAAGTATATATTTAGTCTTCCTGGCAGTATCCTTCATAATGAACCAGTAAACATAAGCAAATGTTTCCCTGAGTTTTTGAGCTGGTCTAACAAATTAATCCAACCCCAGGAGGCGGGTGAGGGAACCAAATTTTTAGTCAGTTGGTCAGAGGCCTGGGTGAAACAGTTGGGGGCTTGCGATTGGCATCAGAAGTTGTTGGAGGGGGCAGTCTTGGGACTGAGCCTCAACCTGTGGATCTGACGCTATCTTCAGGTCCAACTGAATTAGAGGACACTCGGCTGGTGTCTGCTGCAGAACTGTTTGCTTAGTCTGTGGGGGAAAAAACCCTCACATTTGGTCACAGAAGTCTTCTGTGTTGATTATTGAGTGAGTGTATGGGAGAAACTGAATTTTTTTTTTCTATAAGTTGTGATTATGTTATCAATCTTGGATCTAAGATTTAGTATAATGTATTTTTTATGATATATAGTCTTCATAACATAGTTTTAATAGCTATGTAATACTGCATCATCATGAATGTACTACAGTTACATTTGGAGTTACTTCAGTTCTTATGGTTACATCCAGTGCTAAGGTGAACCTTTTCCTCCATTCTGGCAAATGCTTGTCAGCATCTCTGGTGGTCTCTTTATAAATAGAGTCCTAAGAGTTGAATTATTTGGTAAAAGACATTGGAAAATAACTTTTCTAAGGCTAATTATAGAAGTAGCCCCAAAAGGTCATACACATTTATACTCATGCTAATCAGATGTTCTCTTGAGATCACTTTTCTTATTACCATTCTCACTAGCATTGTTTTGCTTTATTTAAGTCTTAAATTAGTAATGATAAATGGATAACATATTCCTTTCAAAAAATTAGTCTCGAAAATATCTGGATTCATTATGAAGGTAGTTTAATCAACTCTCAGGCAATTCAAGCAGACTTGAAAGTGATCTGTTAGTTTCACCATAAGGAAGATTTTAAATTAATATTTGATATTTAGAAGAATAAAAGGCTACATTAGAGTTAGCATTAAAATTGTATGGAATATAATTTTTTCTGTGTGGTGTAAAATATCTTCCTCATGGAGGGCTGCAGAGAATCATTATAGAAGTGTGTCTGTGGGCTGTGGGAAATAGCTCACCCTCCCCATGCCTAGGAAAGAATTGCCAGTTGCTAACCATCTTAATACATCCAATACTGTTTGGAATTTCAGGATCCCTGCATAATCCATAAATTATTCAATTTGTTGGGGGTTCAGACTTTAAATTAAAAATTGCTTCCTTTCTGTAGACTTATTAATGGAACACATACAGGAAATTCGAACTTTGAGAAAGCGTTTAGAAGAATCTATTAAAACAAATGAGAAGCTACGGAAACAGTTGGAACGGCAAGGATCTGAATTTGATCAAGGTAAGGAAAGACCTTCCTAGAGGACTGTACATGTCTGTGAGTGCTTCACTGTGACACATTTGCCTGAGTAAGCATCTGTGTACAAAGCAGGTGCTTGATAAATGTTCATTTCTCCATCTTGGAGAAGTCTGCCAGCCTCTGGCATCCTGAATTGTGACTGGCATCTCATTTAACTTTGGAAGCTGGAGAGAAATAGATAGGAATTTTAAGATAAAACAAAGCAATATATTGTCTTTTCATCTATAACGGATTATAAAAATATCAGCATTTTAGCAATCTGGTAAATTTCACATGCCAGTCTAAAGATCACACGTATTGCTGCATAAACACAGTTAGCTCCGAATAGGGTGATCATCCATGAAGAACTTAAAAATATTCTCCCCCACCCCCCCAAAAGGCATAGGTTAAGACATTCACGTGCTTCAAAAATTAAAAACCTCCATTCTTTACCCATTAACCCTGTTTTCCGTTCCTTCTTCTCCACTTTTTTCTTGTTTTTCTTTTTTTTTTTTTTTTTGTTTGTTTTTTTTTTTTGAGACGGAGTCTTGCTCTGTCACCCAGGCTGGAGTGCAGTGGCGCAATCTTGGCTCACTGCAAGCTCCGCCTCCCGGGTTCACGCCATTCTCCCGCCTCAGCCTCTCCGAGTAGCTGGGACTACAGGCGCCCGCCGCCACGCCCCGCTAATTTTTTGTATTTTTTTTAGTAGAGACGGGGTTTCACCGTGGTCTCGATCTCCTGACCTCGTGATCCACTCGCCTCGGCCTCCCAAAGTGCTGGGATTACAAGCGTGAGCCACCGCGCCCGGTCTTTTCTTGTTTTTCTTCTGTATCCTTAACAGTGTTTTTTAAAATGCAAATACCAGCATATATTCTTACTCTTCTCTTCATCCCAAAGGTAACATGCTCTATATCCATGATTCTATCCGTTTGTCATGGAGCAGTAAATCTTGGACATCTTTCCTTATTGCTCTAGAGAGAGTTCCTCATTCCGTAAAGCATGTATCTTGAAAGCAGCTTGGCACACTCAGAAAAGCCCGAGTTTGTCTGGTTGAACTGGCCGGAGTGTGGACCCTGCTGTCCCATTTATTAGCTTTGTGACTTTGAGCAATATGCTCATCTCTCCCAGTCTTAATTGTTTCACAGAACAGGGTCATTGCGAGATTAAATGAGGCAATGTTATGAGTAGGGCCTTGCTCAGTGCCTCACTCAGTAAATGGTTGCCTTTATCATCATTATCAATTTTATTTTACTATTTTATTCTGTATAACATTGCAAAGCTCTGCAATGGGCAGGGACTCTAATGTCATTCCCATTTTTACAGATGGTAGAATTGAGTTCTGGAAAGATAGCTCCATGGCAGCAGCACCCGAGTCCTTGGACCCTTGTCCAGGTCTCATTCTTCTCTAGCCATCATAGCTACCAGCCGGGAGGGACATCTTTCCCAAGTACTGTGCATGCTGCAGCTTGCAAGGGAAACCGAATGGCTCCATCTCGCCCTCTCCCTCCTCCCTCCCTCCTCTGGCTCACTGCGCCCATTTCCTGCATCTACCCCCCTCACCCTCAGGGAAATTGATTGATCTGAGTTATTAGTTGTATCAAACACAGGAAAGAAATACACGCCTGGGCCCTTCACATTCACTCTTGGTAATGCCTGAATTAGATTCATTCTGTTTTACATTTTCCCTGGCAAATCCAATTATAGAATTATTTGGGGGCTTAAATGGCCACCAGCTACAATGGAGCAGACAATTGCTCTGGAGAGTAATTCACTCTGACGGGAAGGTTTACAAAAGCATTCATAAAGTATTTACACTGGTGGAAAGACGTGCTGTTCTCACCATGTTGTCACAATGTCTGAAAAGACAAAGGAATAAAAGTGGCTCCGCCTCCCCCTGCTGTGAACTGTTTACCTTGGGGAGCAGGCCTGAGAAAGGTATGGCTTCTTACTATATCGAGGTGGAATACTGTTAAAAACCGACCTCTCCTGTGTTAGAGCTTCCAGCTTATCACCAGTTGTACAGGCTGATAGTAATGACCCTCAGAGGAAAGACTGGCCTCCTAGCATCGGAAGTGGACCTCGCTAGCTCAGGTTTAGGCCGGTCAGGAACAGTTCTTTGGCCTATTTCTTTGCCAAGAAATACTGCCTCCAAAGCTACCACCTTAGCTTTGGTCGTGGTAGACTTCTGTAGATTTTTTCCTGCTTGTTCACATTACTTTCCAGTGCTATTTTGGCTCCAGTCTATCATTAATTCTTTGAGTAATACAAATGGTAATAGTAGTAACAATAACATCAATCATTTTTATTGAGTTAATGGAGACTTAGGGAAGTGATGCGATTTGCCCGAGGTCACGCAGCTATTAAGAAGCCAGAGCCATGATTCAAACCCAGGTGTCTCTGAAAAGATACCAGAGTTTGCAGGGGAGAGTGGAGGAAGATGGTGGGGAGAGACATAGTGAGTAAAACAATTAGATAACATTGCAGTAAGTGAATCATTAACATGAGAAAAAGATAGTGCTATAGAGTGGAAGGACTGTCAGCTCCTTGGAGAACTGATGCCGTACCTTCCCTACAAGGAGTTTGAATAGGATAGGTGTTCAGTTGTATGCCAGGATGCTTTCAGCTGCAGACAACAGAATGGGAGTAGCAACTGATGGTAACAACAGGGATTTGTGTTTTCTCACGTAACAAGAAACCCAGAGGCAGGGAGTTCCAAGGCAGGTTTATAGCTCAGTGACAGCAGAGTTTGGGTTAGTATCTGTGATGATTGCAGTAGTTACAAGCATTCCACAGACAGTGTCCAGTAGTTACAACCATTCCACAGACAGTGTCCAGAGCATGAGAAAGAAGAAGGTGGGGCTTTTTCCTGTCCTCTTTTCACCCTGGTGGAAAATCTTTCCCAGAAGCCCCCAGCAGACTTCCTGTCAGGCCCAATAGGCCAGAGGTGGCACGTGACCATGTCCTCACTGCAGGGTGGCTAGGAAAGCGGGAATCTGGCATTTTGGCTCTGTGGTGTAGCAAGTGGACTCCATGAGTGTGGAGGACGGGGAGGGAAGCATCTGCCTGCCACATAGAGAAGGCACCTTGCACACAGTAGGCGCTTTCCTGAGGGCGGCCATGAATGTGAATGTTATCTATGAAACAGAGGTATCCAGACTGAGAAGTTGGCCCTTGTGTTTTGTTTTGTGATTGTCTTTTGCCATGGTGGGCCATCAGGTGTTTTTGAGTAGAGAGTAACTTAAATGGACTTTGTTTAGGATAATAACCCCATTGGCAGAATAGCAGGGAGGCAAGGTTAGACAGCAAAGTGATAAGGCCTGAACTTTAGGACAGAAAAGAGGAGGCCAGTGTCGGAAGCATTTTGGAGGAAGCAGCAGCAGTCGTGATTGCTTGATTGGGCAGTGGAAGAGAAAGGGGTTTAGGATGGCTCCCACCTTTCTAGCTTAGGTTAGGGATTGTAGCGATACCATCTCCTGAGGCAGGAAACAGGTGAGAGAGAGCAGGTTTGGAAGGATAAAGAGTTCAGCTTTGGTTCTGTGGACTGAGTGACAGAGCTGCCTCAGTGGTGAGGTCCGGCAGGCAGCTGGATATGAATTTTGACCTCGGGAAAGACATCTGTGAAGGTGAAGACTCTCAGTCACTCACCCCGCTCCTGGCCCAGGTCTTCTGCTTTGTTCTCCCTTAGGTAAGATGTGGGAGAGCCCTTCCTGCCCCCTCTTTCAAGCTTACTCTCATTTCTCTTTGGCCTCTGGTAATTCCAAACATAGTTAATAGGAGGGATTTTCATTGTATGTTCTGTTAACTCTTTGTTTAAAACTGTTTTCTAGAAAGTTCCACCTATTCTGATCTGGAGACTGTTTATAAATCAGTCTTTATGTGTGTTTTTATAGGTTCTACAAACATTTTTGCTTCTGGTTCAGAGCTTCATAGTTCTCTAACATCAGAAATTCATTTCTTGAGGAAGCAGAACCAGGCCCTCAATGCAATGCTTATTAAAGGATCCAGAGGTAAGAATTAAAGGAGTCACTGGAAGTCTGGAATGCCAAAGCCTTCTGTGTCATGGAAAGAATGCAGGCATTGGAGTCTGACCAACCTAAGTATGAATCCTGTGGCTCTGTGTTGGCTTTACACCATTTAATTGTCACAGCAGCCCTGTGAGGTGTTTCTATTTTATAGCTGAGAATACTGGAATCAGAGAGGTTCAGGAATACCTCATAGGGCTGTTGTGACAATTGAACGGTGTAAAGCTCTCAGCACAGTGTCTCTAATAGGGACTCAGTAAATGTTACTTTATTTGCTTGTCACTCATCTCCCCTATAGCCACGTGTCTCTCATCCTAGTTCACAGTGGAAGAAGGAAGGGCTGGAAATATAATACTGCCAAAATCTCAATTAGTGACTTCCTACTATCAGCAAAGTTTATCCTGTACTTCTTATAAAGATCCCTTGTCTTAATTCCTTCTATTTGGAGCTTGGCTCCCAAAGAGCTTTCACTTACATTATCTTTCACTACTGAAAACAATGCTGGGATGAGGTATCATTAGCCCTATTTGACAGGTGAGAAACTGAGGCCTAGGAAATTGCCCGGTCTGTGGTCACAGAGCTAGAAGGTGGTAGAGCTAGAACTTGGGCCAGCTTATCCCACTTTTCCTAAAAGGATATTGATGCTCCTTTTGGCTTAAGAGATGAAATTGGGGCCTCTGTCATTCATTCACTCAGCAAACATTTCCTGTCTCCTGTGTTACTTCAGGGCCGTGTAGACTGTGATACAGAAATGGATGAGATTTCATCCCTTTCCTCGGGGAGCTCATAGTCTGATGAGAGAGACAGCCAAACAATCTTGGCAGGCCAGTGTGAACCTCAGCCATGATAAAGTTAGCCTCTGGGAACTGCAGGACCCTGGAAAAGGCATCCTGACTCAGGAAAAGCTTGCCTTCAAGAACGGAGGATGAGGAGGGCTTAGCGAAGGTGCTGAAGATTGAGAGGAGCCAGGGCCTTTTAAATAGAAGGAAGAGAGCAGACAGCATCCTAGGGGTTAGCGATGAGGAGAGTCTAGGCCGTTCAGGAAGGGTAGGCAGCATGATGTGTCTGGCGCTTGAGGGAAGAGGTGAATTCTTGCTTAGAAATTATCTTGTCGTGGTTAAGAATGGAATCAGACTGAGTCTGAATTCTGGTTCTGCCACCTACTGGCCGTGTGACCGTAGGGAAGTTTCTTATTTGGGAAATGGAGAATAATAGTGCCTGCCTTGGAAGTTGGCCCTGGAGATGAAATAGGCGATGCATGAGAAGGCCCTAATGTCACACCTGCACAGGTAGTGCTGGTGCAGGTCAGCTGTTACCACCACCAGCACTGCTGGCAACTCGTCCTTATGGAGCTTCCAGCCCCCAGAGTGCTCCTGACTCCCTGTGATAAACCCTTTATAGATGGCAGCTCAGTGAATCCACACAATAACACATGTAAGGAAACAGGCGTGGAGAAGTGAAGAGCCTCACTCAAGGTTATGAAGTCAGTAAATGGAGAAGCTGCTCTTGAATGTGGCCTCTCTGCCCCCAGCCCCCTGCTTTTGACCACGGTGTCTCTTGTGCCTCTCGGTGTATTTTATTCCTCAGGAGAGGTGCTGTCCTCAGCCTGAGGAGTGAATGGGCCTCAAGGTGCCATCTGCACAGCCCTGCCGGCCTCCTGGTGCTAGGCTGGTAGAAGGCCTGTGGCCAGGCCAGCACCCGTTCCCAAAGTTCTGGGCCCTGTGTTTTCCTTTGTACTTCCTACCCACTGTTTGCTCTGTGAAGGCAAAGTAACTAGGTTTGCATGGTCTGTTCTTTAATAGAAAATTAAACAGGCCCATTTTATCCCAGTGATGTTTAATCTGCAGCCTTGATGTTGACAAATTTATCTGCCCAAAGTGTGTAAGATAATTGGAATGCCAAAATCATAAATGCCAGATCGAATCTCATTCTTTTTTGTATTCTTGAAGTGCTGTATTTATATAATAAGGTTGGAAAAAACAAATGGTGGCCCTTCTCAGCGGCACCTTTTTGTGTTTGCAGATAAACAGAAGGAGAATGACAAATTACGAGAGTGCCTCTCCAGGAAGAGCGCGAGCCTGGAGCACCTTCAGCGGGAGTATGCCAGCGTGAAGGAAGAAAATGAAAGGCTGCAGAAGGAAGGCAGCGAGAAGGAGAGACACAACCAGCAGCTGATCCAGGAGGTCCACCGCAGCGGCCAGGAGCTGAGCAGGTAGTGGCTGTGCTTCCCTGGTGGCCTGCTGGCCGTACCACGCATCCGGGCACTGGGCTGCAGTCGTGGAATCAGCACGCAGGCCTCTGCCTTAGTGCACAGTGGCAGGCAGTAGACACAAACACATCGTATGTCTGGTGGACCTGCAACATATGGAGAAAGATCCTGTAAGGAGGAGAGGGCTTGGCAGTGGGTTGCTGATTTTTGTCGATGGTGAGTCAGGGAAGCCCTTTGTGAAAAGATGCCATTTGCTCAGAGAGCTGAATGCAGTGAGGAGGTGAGTGCTGCAGCTACCTGGGAAAGATCATTTCAGGCAGAACGGGCGCAGGCCCTGAGGCAAAGTGGCTTAGGCCTGTGCTGGACAGAGCAGGGCAGTGCGTCCAGAGAGGGGGCTGGCAGGATGCCAAATCACATCAGGCTGCAGAGTCAGCGTGAGGACTTTGGGTTTTCCTCTGAGTGGCATGAGAAGCCACTGGGAGATTCTGAGCAGAGGAGTGGCATGGATCTGCCATCGGTTTTAAAAGGATCACACCAATTGTCCTTTTGCTGTTTCCCTCTTTGAGCCTGTCTGGTTCCACGTTTCAGTTGTTCCTGTCGGCACACGTGAATGCCCCACAGGCCTGCTCTGTGGGGTTTGAATAAGTTACCCTAAGGTAGAATTAACCTATCCTTCTCATGCCTGTGGGGCCTTCTCAGGGTGCAGGAGGAGGTGAAGTTGAGGCAGCAGCTGCTGTCACAGAATGACAAGCTATTGCAGTCCCTCCGAGTGGAGCTGAAGGCGTATGAGAAGCTGGATGAAGAGCACAGGAGACTGAGAGGTACTGAAGCCCTTCTCACCTTGAGGCTACTGTGCTTTGGGCTGTAAGCCCACCGACAGCTGGCTGTAGGCACAGGAGGGCAGAGCTCAGCCCTCTCCACTCTGGCCTCGTGGGTAGAGTGGATGGGTGTTGAAGCCAGCACTTTGACCCATTCTTCTTCTGAAGGATCAGCAGGAAACATAGAAGGACTGAGGCTCAGCACCCAGGCCAGCTGAGGTCCGGGTTCCCACTCCCTTGTTCCCGGCTGTGTGACCCTCAGTAGGCCACTTCACCCTTTGAGCCCATACCTACCTCTGTAAAACATGTCTCTCAGTACCTGTTGTTTGGAGAATTGTGCTGAAAATTGAATGAGACCATTTATTAAAAGCATCCTAGCATGATACCTGACACGTAGTAGGCACCCAGGAAATGACTTTTATTATAATCGTCCTGCTAGTGTATGTTACTTTTTGCCCATTCATTCAGCAAACATTTATGGACACCTCTCATGTGCTGGGCATTGCTCTGGGGATGGTTGTTGGCCTCAGTGCTCTCTGTATCCCAGGAGAGATACCAGCTCAGAGTGCTTCAACTATAAGGTCTAATGTTTCAGAATCAATTTTGAGGTGTGGTGAGGTGTTGTTTTTATTTATTTATTTATTTTTTATTTTACTAATTTTCCAGATGGTTTCTCTCTGTTGAAAGTTTATCTGGAAAGGGGTCATCTCACAGCTTTTATTTTCTCCTCAACTTGCTTTTCTTATTCTTGCTGTTGTGTCTTTTTAATATAGTGTGGCTCTTAAAATCATCCCCTTTCATTCTATAATTCTAGCCCAAATAGATTTTATTACTACTAGACATAATTTCGAGGTTTGGTGTGCAATTTGCTAGGCCTTTATGGCCAGAAGCGAAAATTAATTTCCAGCTCTTATTTAGCCTGGGGAATAGCAGCAATTAAGTCTGCCAATATTTTTGTTTCTAAAGTCAAGTTGTTATTTTAAACTGTACCTAGTTCTTAGGAAGGGGGAGGGCGATGGTGGTGGTGGGTGTAAAATGCGATTGAGTTCCTTCGATGGCTGACCCTTTGGTTGTGGAAGATGTCAGGGCTTCTCTTTGCACATGTCCGCAGAGGCGTCAGGAGAAGGCCGGAAGGGGCAGGATCCTTTCAGGGACCTGCACAGCCTCCTGATGGAGATCCAGGCTCTGCGGTTGCAACTAGAAAGGAGCATCGAAATCAGCAGCACTCTGCAGTGCAGGCTCGAGGAACAGCTGGCAAGGGGGGCAGAGAAGGCACAGGAAGGAGCCCTCACTCTGGCTGTCCAAGCCGTGTCCATCCCTGAGGTGCCGCTTCAGCCTGACAAACACGGTACTGCCCCTGTCTCTCCCCACTTGCTGAGAATGCAGCTCTGAGCATCTGTGTGTGACATGTAAACTTCTGAATGACGCCTTTGCCCCACAGAGGTGCCTTTCCATTGATAGCTGACACGCTGTACCCTAGGAGCCAGGGGACCTGACTGCTAATTAATTAGCCGTCACCTTGGGCAAATTGGCGTAATCTCCATCTGAGGCATCTTGATTCTCAGGGAAGTGGAATTTGGACTTCCAGACACCCTCAGTGCCTCTGGCCTTGCTCCCTCCTATCCATTTAGTCCTGCCTGCATCACTTTGATGCTGAAATTTCTTTTAGTTTCTCTTACTGCCTTTAGAAGGGAACCTAAACATCTTAATCTGGCTTTCAGTGTCTTTCAGGGTCTGAAAATCATCCTGATAGGTTTAAAAAGTGGATCTGTTTTGCATTTGCTTGCTGGTTCTGGCCTTGCCTTCTACTCTGTCCTTCCCTGCACCCTGGGTCTTGGGTCTATGAACTGCTTATTTCTCCCTGAGCGATGATTCCACTCCTTGTCCCACTGTCTGCCTCTCACCTGCCCATTGTGCTGCCTGGCATTTCTTTCCCTCCTTCTTACCATAGCTCAGTCACAATCAGTCTTAAAACATAAGGTTTTAAAACGGGTATTAGCCTTTGGGAAGCCAAGTTGGGGGTAGTGCCCCTCACCTGAGCCCCAACAGCCTGTGTTTCCCTCCCTTGTCCTCGATCACGCTAAAATAAAATTGCTTATTTACTTTTCTGCTGAGAGTTTTTCTAGGGAATGGACTGGGCCTGGTCACTCTGTCTCCCTGGTGTCCCACAGAGGTGGGCCTGGCAGGACAGAGGCCCAATGAAGATTTGAAGGAATGCTGTGTGTATATGGATAAGTGAATGTGAGGGGCTTGACTGTATTCTCATTCAGTTCTCTCTTGAATGCTGACAACAGTGAAACTAACAGTTCTGGTATTTTGCATTTTGTGGATGGTGACAAATATCCCATGGAAAGTGATAATTCATTTGATCTGTTTGATTCCTCCCAGGCAGTGACACCAAAATCAGGTACAAAGCTGAAGTCTTGGTAACTGTGGCAGAATTGGATGTGACAGTAAGACTTTTTAACTTGCAGAAAAGGGGGTCCCTGGTCCCAACTCAGAAGGGTATTTGGCAAGGATTTGGGATTTTGAGTTCTCAGCATCCCCAGCTGGTGATCTCCTCTTTCAAGCCAGTTAAGGCACTCCTAGGTGTTACCAAGCTTAGAACATCCTTGGGTCCCTGTTGCCTTAGATTAAAATTGTGACCACCTTTGTGAGGCTTTCAAGGCCCTCCAGCTCCAGTGGGCCTATCCAGCCTTATCCCTTACCCTGGTGTAGCCACACAGGGGTCACCATCCTGCAGACAGGCCCACACTTTCCTCTCACTGTGACTTTTAGACCCCCTTTGTCCCACTCTTTGCCAGTAAAAGTCCCATTTCCTCAGGACTCGTCATGAATGCACATTTCTCTGTGACATGCCTTTGCTGCTGTCCTTGGTCAGCATGACTCATCATTCGTGTAATTCTTGCTACTTGCTCATTCCAGCTCAAATGCTGCTCCTTCTCAGAAGCCTTCCCTGTTCTCTCCCTCCCTGCACAGATAATTGTTTTTCCTGGTTCTGGCCCTTCATCACTCTGCTGTTGCACCTTCTGCAGTGTCTGTGTTCTGATCAGACTGTGGGCTACTGGAATGCAGGCACCAGCTTGAGTCATCCTTGTGAATCTGGGGTCTTCTGCCGAGTGGGTGGTTGATGTGTTGGTTGAGTTGACTTGAGCCTCTCCTAAAAGATGACTCGTAAGCCCAGTGTGGGGTAATATACAGAGGTCCAGGAGCCATGCCTCTTTTCCCCTCTGGGCTTGTGTTGGGTGGCATTTGGGTGTGAGGGCCTCTCCTAGCCCTCCTAGCTAGCATCAACATCGTAAGTGTCTTGAACGCAGAGTGTTACCTGAAACAGATTTTACATCCTACCTCTCATTTTACAGTTTCAGAGACTCCTCTACTCTCTGGGAATGACGTGGACTCCCTCTCCTGCGACAGTGGCAGCTCGGCAACTAGCACTCCGTGTGTGTCCCGCCTGGTCGCTGGCCACCACCTGTGGGCCAGCAAGAATGGCCGCCACGTCCTGGGCCTGATTGAGGACTATGAGGCCCTGCTCAAACAGATCGGCCAGGGACAGAGGCTCCTTGCTGAAATGGACATTCAAACCCAAGAGGCTCCCAGCTCCACAAGTGAAGAGCTGGGAACAAAGGTAACCTGACCACAGAGCTGGGGGGCACAAGCTGCTCCCTGGGAGTGTCGGTGGAAGGGGTAGGGGAGTCAACTGGCGCAATTGTCCTCATTAGGACCCTGAGAAGAGGGACCAGGAAGTGTGGCCCCAGAGAGCTCAGAGGTCAGGTCCAGTGTTGGGGACTGTTGGTGGTGGCTGTGTTTGGTGGGGTTCATGCCTTGTATTCCTGCAACTGCTTCATGGGCTCTGCCGTCTTGCTCCCATGAGGGCCTCTGTACATCTGGTCTCTCATTCATTCTTCTCTCCATCTGCACCCTGGTGTGTCTGTCCATTCATCTGCCCATCCACCTGGCTGTCACCCATTATGAAGTGGAATTACTAGTTCAAAGGTTGTGAACTTTTTAGGGCTTTTGATGATAACTGTTGCTCCATTACTTTCTGAAACAATTCTATCTCTGTTCATGAACGTTTGTCTCACTACATTTTTGTCTTTGTTGAGGTTTTGTTGTTGTTGTTGTTGTGTTTTTTTATTTTGAGACAGGATCTAGCTCTGTCACCCAGGCTGGAGTGCAGTGGCGTGATCATGGCTCACTGTAGCCTCGACCCCACCTCCTAGGCTCAAGCAATCCTCCTGCCTCAGCCTCCCAAGTAGCTGTGACCACAGGCGTGTGCCATCACACCTGGCTATTTTTTTTATTTTTTTTTTAGAGACAGGGTCTCACTCTGTTGCCCAGGCTGGCCTCGAACTCCTGGGCTCAAATGATCCTCCCACCTTGGCCTCCTAAAGTGTTGAGATTACAGGCATCAGCTATCATGCCTGGCAGTATATATATAAAATTTTTTTTTTTGAGATGGAGTCTCATTCTGTTGCTCAGGCTGGAGTTCAGTGGTGCGATCTTGGCTCACTGCAGCCTCTTCCTCTTGGGTTCAAGTGATTCTCCTCCCTCAGCCTCTTTAGTAGCTGGGATTACAGGCGCCTGCCACCATGCCCGGCTAATTTTTGTATTTTTAGTAGAGTCGGGGTTTCACCATGTTGGCCAGGCTGGTCTTGAACTCCTGACTTCAGGTGATCCAACTGCCTCGGCCTCCCAAAGTGCTGGGATAAAGGCGTGAGCCACTGTGCCCAGACCAGATATTTTCATTTATAATGTTTTTTTTTGTTACTTTGATATCTAAAAAGGGTGTGTCTTTTTTCTCTCTCTCTCTTTTTTTTTTTTTTTTTTTTTTTTTCCAGACAGGGTCTGGCCATGTTGTCCAGGCTGGGGTATGTGGCATGATTATGGCACACTGCAGCCTTGACCTCCTGGACTTAAGCAATCCTCCCATCCCAGCTTCCTGAGTAGCCAGGACTACAGGTGTGCACTGCCACACCTTGCTAATTTTTTATTTTTTGTAGAGATGGGGGTCTCACTATGTTGCCTAGGGTGGTCTCGAATTTCTGGGCTTGTATTTCCCCTTTTCTGAGTCACATACATAATTTTCTTGTGCCCTTGATACCTCCCAATTTGAGTTTGCTCTGCCAGCAGTACAAGGCCCTGATATCATATTCACTACAGCAGGGCCATTTAACAGGGACCAGTAAAGGCAAACCATTTATTGCTTGCTGTTGGTGTCATTTTCTCTGGGTGGGTCTCTGTGGGCCGCCAAACGGTAAGAATGGCCCTCCCACAGGCCCTTTACTTGGAGTAGTAACTATAGTTAATGCTGGTGGTTATTAACCATGGTGGTTATTAATCATGGTTATTGATTGGGCTAAAATCACCACTGAAGTTCTCTCATGATCTACAATTCACCAGTCTTTAAGAACAATAAATTGGTGTTATATGGTACCAGGCTTTTGCTCAGCGTGTGAAACAGAAGCCCTGCAGTCTGGAGATTTATGCTGCACGTTAAGCCTTGCTTGTCTAAAATCTTTTTCAAGACTGCACGTAATAGCCTTCATATCCCCCCTGTGTAGGGTCCACACCCAGCACCACTGAGCAAGTTTGTGAGCAGTGTGAGCACAGCCAAGCTGACCCTGGAAGAGGCCTACAGGCGGCTGAAGCTTCTCTGGAGAGTCTCACTCCCCGAGGATGGCCAGTGCCCCCTTCACTGTGAGCAGGTAGGTGGTGACACGTGATTCAGAGGGTCAAGGATGCCACTGAGGCCTGTGTCTCAGTTTCCTCAGCCAAGCAGGGGCCCACAGCAGATGTGCCCACCATTTGGGGTATGTATCAGGGAGGCGATGGCACTATTTGCCATGGCTTCACCGTGTTCTTACTTGATCCATCCCAAACTCCTGTAGCCATGACCCGTCTGAGCATGTCTTTGTTGAGTAGAATCCTGTCTGCGTTCTACACATGAGGAAACCAGGACTCAGGGAGCTGAGGCACTTAGTCAAGGTTAGAGCTTGTTTGAAAGCATAAATATTGGAACCTAATGTTTATTTTTTTATTTTATAGGCTTTAAGTCCCAGTTTGTCCTCATGGACTAGCTCATTCTTTTCTACTCATCATCTCTTTTATTTTAGGTGCCTTTTTCTGGACCTTCTGATTCCTATCGACAGCTTTCATCATCATATTAGAGTGGACCTTGTTCAAAATCTGTTTTAACTACTTAGGAATGACAGGCTCCAAACCAGGAGTCAGGCAGAGTAGAAGCTGTCCTCTGATTTCTGTGTGTGGGATACATGTGGTGTCATGACAAGGTGAACACCCACTCTGGCTAAATCAGAGAAACCTCCCTGGAAGAAGGGACATGCAGGTTAAGGAAGAGTTAGAACTCTCTGCTTGGTGGCGTGATAGATATTTCCCCCTTTGTTTATCTAACCTATCTGTTCTTGCCAAAGGCCAGCAGGAAGGCAGAAGGGAAATTTACATTTTTTGTCATTATCTCATTTAGTTAAACCCCTTTTGACAGCTCTCAGGTCTCTCAAACATGACCATGAAGTAGCTGGTGGGGCAGCTCTCTCTACTCTGAAGATTCTAATGAGCCTGTCCTAAGATTTCACTTTTGGGATCCTGGGGACAAAGTTTGGATACACTAAGCTCGGGGAAATTGATAACTATTCATTCTATAGAAAAATCTTTTTTTGGCCCACGTTTAGCTGGTGGCAGTATCAGGTGGGAGACAGAGTATCAGGGAGGAAGGCTGAGCCTCACTGGGGTCCAGCCCCACATTGCTTTTTCCCTTCTTCTAATCCACCAAGTCCTGTTCCATCTTAGGCTTAGGTGACACAGATGGCCTGACTGCCTGGAGTGTCCCATGTTCTGCTTCTGGTTGGCTCCTTCTCACCTTTCAAGTCTTAGCTTAAATATTACCCCAGAGTCAGAGAGGGCTCCCTGATTCCTCCACCATAGCATCCTCTTCTGTTTCATCATAGCCTTTCAACAAATTATAATTGTGTATTTGTTTAATGTCTGTCTTCCTCTATTTTCCTTCAGAGGACAGTGTCTGTTTTATTTATATTTTTTGAATGAACCAGTGATTTTTTTTCTATACACCCAAAGTAGTACCTGCCTCATATGATTTTAACATAAACATGTCTGAACTAAACAATTGACCCTTAATGCAATGTTTTTATCCTTAGCACATCATAGTAACTGTTAAATAGACACAAATACAGCTCATACACATATATATAAAATATATATACACAAAAAAAATTATAGCCACATTAATTCTTCCCTACTTGCAAATCATTCCAGGAGTGGTTGGTGCTCCTGAGTACCCCTTTCCTTGCAAAGGTTTCTCGAGTAATTGATTATGCTCACTTTGATGTCATGGAATTGTGGCGCCAGAAAAAGGACCTTTGAGATGATCCGATGTGTTTGCTGGGGTACATACCCTCTGTGTAGTGTTAAATTGCCTCTAGCCACTTTTCTGTCACTGCTGTGTTTCATACAGCGCCTTTGCTTGGTGTGAAATGTGTGTAATGCTGATTTCCATTTCCAAGTTTTCACCCAACAACCCAGGGGTTTTGAACTACCTGGTTTTCTCTTGAGTGTTATTAATTGCCTTTTACATTTAGTATACCATCCCATGTAGTCTGGACTGCCCTGGAAAGTGTGTATCATGTGCACCAGTTGTGTGGAGGGATAAAAATGTACACACATACTTGTTTATAATAATTTTTTAAAATGGAGGATAAACAATAACAAACCAGGCTACATATAGTAATGGGAGGGGAGAGATTGGAGTAACAGATAGAAGGTAGATTTCTCTGAATAGACTTTGTTTTGTAGATTTGACTTAGCAAGTATATAAATGCATTACATAATTATAAAAAAATCAAAATGAGAAAACAGTTTCTAAAAATTCTTGGCAAGATAAAACAAACCTTACTGTATATGGCAATGTAGGTATAAGAACACAAAAAGGAAGCATTTCAATGACTAAAGCACAATAATTTGACCACACATTTCTAGTAGAAATATTCTAAGGGCAAGAAAAAAATTTAAACTCTTGTTAATGGTTATATTGTTAGTAATAATATTGATGTTCATATTCTGAATTATTATATTCCTATTATAAGATAAAACAAATAACTGTTAATTTTATTGGGAACTGATTTTTTACTGTAAGGAAAAAGAGATATGAAATCAGAGAACCCTGTAATCCTAAATTGAATAGCACATATCAGTATGAACTTGTGATGTATTATCATCCATTAAAAGAATTTTATGAACTTCTCAACATACAAGGCTTTAGAAACAATGTCTGTTCTAGCACCAGTGAGTGCCCTTGATGCCCAAATTATGGTCTCTAGATACCTTTGCCCGCTAAAGGGATCTAGGGTTCCTTGGAAAAATGGCTTGCCGCTAGGTCTGGGGCAGGAGATGTATAGTATGAGCCTAGAACATATTTCATCCTAGTAAGAAAGGATCCAGCGTGGGGAAAGAGGGAGAGAACCCCATGGATTTACAGTGATTCCCATAAGTGTGGGCCCTGGACCTGCAGCATCTGCATCACCTGGAAACTTGTCAAAAATTCACCTTCTCAGGCCTTACACCAAACCTACTGAATCAGGAACTCAGAGTGCGCCCCAGTAGTCTGTTTTTACAGCCATCTAGGTAGGTTTGAGAACTACTGGATTTAAAGAAACTCAAGAGATAATCAAATGCAAAACATGGATCTTATTTGCATCCTGAACTGAACCTATTGTTTAGAAAAGAAAATTATGAAGCAATCAGGGAAATGTGTTCACTGACTGGATGTGGTGATACTAAGGAATTACTGCCTTTTTTTTAAGGTGTCATAATGATACTGTGTTGGACTTTTTTTTTTTCTCTTTTTTTTTTTTTTTAAGAATCTTTTTATGGCCGGGATGGTGGCTCATGCCTGTAATCCCAGCACTTTCAGAGGCCAAGGTGGAGGGATCACCTAAGGCCAGAAGTTCGAGAGCAGCCTGAGCAACATAGTAAGATGCTGTCTCTATTTAAAAAAAAAAAAAAAAAAATCTTCTAGAGAGATCTAGTAAAATATTTTGTAGATGATACGATTGGGTTCTAGGGTTGGTTTCAGAATCATCTTGGGGAGAGGATGGGCAGGAATGTGGTAGAGATAAGTATGGCCATGAATTGATCATTGCTGAAGCTGGATGGGCATTTGGGCGTTCATTATCCACTTCTTTCTGCTTTTGTAAATGTTTGAGATTGTTTTCACCATAAAAAGAAAACAAGCAAAAATTCCTGTCCCCGAAGTCAGGCAGAACACTGATGAGGAAGCCTGAGGCCTCCTGGGAGGGAGTGGCTTCAGTGCTGCAGCTCTGTGGCCCTCAGGAAGGGTTGTTCTGATGACCTCCTGCAGACACTGGGCATGCTGCTTACACCCAGCGTCTCATTTGATCCCTTGCAGAAATCTTGAGGGAGTTAGCTGTGATTCTTCCCTTTTTCCAGAGGTGGGAATGGAAACTCCAAGAGGTTAAGTGACTTGCTTCAGCGTCATATAGCTGGGGAGTGATGGAGCTGTACTTTGAGCCCCTGCTGTTGCTACCATGGAATATTCATCCTATAAAAATGAAGATTTGAATGCAGGGGAACAACAGACATGTAAACAATTAAAATTCCCTGTTGTAAGTACTGGGTAGAATATATACAGGGTGTTAGGAGAGCACCAGTGAAAATTAATCCACCATGAGTGGGTAAATGGTGTCACAGCACCTACTCTGCGCCAGACAGTGGTGGTTAGAGGGAGGAAATGAGCATGTGGTCAGTACAGGAAGCAAACAAGTAAAGGACCAGTCACTCCAGTGTGCCATGGGCGGTGATGGGGAGACAATGAGCCCCGGGGCACCCAGAGGAGCAGTAGCCAGCCTAAAAGAAGTGCCAGGTCAACTTCCTGGAAGAGGCAAAACCTGAGCTGACTTTAGAACAAGGAATGGGTCAGCCAGGCCGAGTTGGAAATGATCATTCCCTCTGTCTTCCATTATCTCATTTGAGTCTCACTCTACTGCAGTGTGATAGCTGGGTCAGGGATGATTCTTCTGATTTTACAGATGTGGGACTAAGGCGTTGGCTGTAGAGAGACTTTGTCCTGGAATGTGTGGCCTCTGGAGCCATGGCCAGAACCTAAGCCTTTGTGGGCTCTTAGCCCCAAGGAAAAGAATCAAAGCAAACCTAATGTTTAAAATTAGGATGTGTTCGGGAAGAACTGTCAAAGTCCTTGTACCTGACATGACTGGTTAATCTTAAAAGTAGGTTAAGTCAGGGAATCAAAAATGATACGTACCTTAAACATTTTAGTTTAACTTAAAACAGATAAATGTACATTCATTTGCCATTCTTTTGATGTAGGGCCAGGGCCTTTTCTTTTGAATATGGGTCTGCTGATTGGAGTTTCACATCTTCTTTCTTTCATAAACTGCATCCATAATGTATGTCTGTCACTTCCAATTTCTGTTTCTTTAAGATGAAGAGAAAACTTAGACACTTGCAAAGCAATTTGAATATAGAATTCTTCTAGACTGTGTTCCTCCCACATCTTTTATAGTTGTCTCACCCACACCTAATTTGCCAGAAATGTGTTTTTTAGTGACTTGCTTTTATCAAGTCTTTCCTGAAGCATATGTTAGTTTTCATACAACCAGTTCTCTCTTTTAATACACATATTTCATGGGCTTACTTAATATTTAATTAAATTATGCAATTTGATTACAAGTACAGCTACCATAAACAAGTTTGGGAACAAACTAAAGTAACTCGTTGTGAGCTGACAACTCACCAGCTCTCCTGTTGGAAGCAGAAGTGTTTTGGCACAGCAGAGAGCAGCCTGTGCCATGGTGCTTTTCTGACAGAAAGGGAGTGTCCTTCCCCCGGGAGCTGGTTTGGTGGAGACTGGCTCAGAGGGCTCCGCCGTGTGTGTATTTCACCTTGGAGCACTGGGGACTTTGGTTTTGCCACCCATCCAGAGTTTACTCTGAAAAACCAGAAGAGTTTATTCTAATGGAGTATACTTTCCTAATAATACTTTTATATGATCTTTTGAAGATTTAAACATTGAAAAGTTTTTAAAATCAGCATGATAGTTTTTGTAAAAGAAAAAAACACTCAATTTGAAATCAAATCTCATGGAGAGAATTGCTGTTAACATTTTGATGACATCTCAATATACACATCCATGGATGTAGGCGTTTATATTCAGTTTTGTGGAACAGGAATGCCTTGTATACAGGGCGTGTTGTTCTGGGCTCTTTTGTCACTAACTGTGATCATTTTTTGATATCAATACATACAGCTCTACAACATCATTTTTAATAGTTGCAAAATTATTGTATTATATGTAAGTACCATAATTTATCCAGATCTATACTGAAATCAGGTTATTTTTTCCTACCATGAGCAATGCTGAGACGAACATCCTTGTACATAGGCATCTTCTTGTGCTTATGTTATTATTCCTTGGGGGAAATGCCAACGTGTAGAATTGCTGGGGCAAAGAGTTAAGCGCATCTCAGTTTGGTAGATCTTGCCAGGGCGTTCTCGCTGGGCCATGCCATCCTGCACTTCCACCAGAGGTCACGAGGTGCTTTCCCCTTAACCTCGATGAGTTTTGTCCAATTTTGCCTTTTCCTGGTTGTCAGGAAAAGGCTTCTAGTTTCCATTCAAATATTTTTGCTAGTGAGGTTGAGCATCATCTGTTTATATGGCTTTGTAATTCTTCCTATGTAACATGATGTTTTATGTTCTTTGTTCATTTTTCTAATTTCTCTTCTCTTTAGATTGGAGAAATGAAGGCAGAGGTCACCAAACTACATAAAAAATTGTTTGAACAAGAAAAGAAGTTGCAAAACACCATGAAGCTTTTGCAGCTGAGCAAGTGCCAGGAAAAAATCATCTTTGATCAATGTGAGTGAGTGTGGGGGTGGCCGCTATGCCTGACCCCTTCCTGCCTCCGAGGGCTCCCAGTTTTGCCCTGGATTACCCACTTTGGAGCCCAGATGGTTTGTAATCATGGCTCCTATCCGTGGGCTTCTTTTCATACTCCATCCTTTCTGACTCACATAGACAAATGTATTCACTTAACACACCTTTGTAGAGCGGCCCCTTGGTGTCAGGGACTGTCGTCTCACTGGGAGACAGTCATGTGGCATGTGCAGTGATGGGAACATGCAGAGCTCTGGGATGGGAGTTGGGTGGCCCTCACTCTGTCCCGGCGAGGTGGGCGTCTTAGACAAAGTGACCACCTCGCTGAGTGTGAAATGAAAGCAGACGTTGTCCCATGGAGCGGGGAGTGGCAGTCCCTCGGGGAAGAGCATGGACAGAGGCACAAAGGCAGGAAATAAGGTTTTGTATGTGAGAAACCAAAACCAGTCCCTGTGGGGTAGAGGCTGCAAACAGTGAATTAAGGTGGGAGGTATTGGGGGTCAGGGAGTACTTCATGAAAGACTGTAGGTGGCAGGCTCAGGGCAGAGGATTGGCCTGTCACATCTGTGTGCAAGAATGGCTCGCTGGTGGCTGCTCCACCAGTGAGGGGGAGGCTGACTCACTAGGCAGACAGGAAAGGTGGCTAGGACGCTGGGGATCCAGAGGAGGGCGTGGATTTGAGAAATACTCCTCAAGGCAGATGCCGAGACTCAGGGTTGGTGAAGTTAAGTAACTTTGGTAAGGTCAGTCCCGGTTCTGATCTAGCCACTTTGGAGATTGTTTGGGAGCAGCTCCGTTTCCCTGTTTAAACCCTCAGCACTCCCTCCCGCTGCATTTAGAGGAGCAGGCGGTAGCTGAGTTTCCATTAGTGCCTGTTGGCAACATGGCCCTGGCCAAGCCTGCGCTGTGTGTGTGTCAATTTCCCTGTCTTAGGAGAACTGCTGACTGCAGCACTTTTTCTCTGGAGGTGCCAGCCTGTCTTGTGCGGCTCTCCTGTGAAAGTCCAACATTTCTGGGGCATTTCTGAGAAGCACAGAACAGGGATTATTGCCAAGTAGGAGTTCTCCTTAGCCACCCCTGGGAACCTTTTGAAAATAGACTCTGTGAGACTGGCAGTGTTTGGACTGCAAAAGAGAGGAGCTCAGCCACTGAGCAGGCACTGAGTTCCTGTTCTTTGCCCCTTACGCCAGGTCCTGGGGACAGAGATGAACGAGACAGTCTTTGCCAGTGAGGGTCGTGGGCTTAATGGGGGAGACACAGAGCTTAGCTGCAGGACGATGTGCTGAGTGCATCCTAGGAGGCCTGAGAGGTGGTTCAAGACTGACTGGGTCTTGAAGAATGACTAGGAGTTTGTCAGCGAAGGGGCAGGAATAGGATTCTGGCAGATGGCCCTGTGGACTTGCTGGTGTGCTCCCAGGGGTGGAGAGAACTGAGTGCTCAGGGACATGCTTAGGACGTGCAAAGGGTTTTCCTCTGAGAGATGAGTGAGAGGGAGAAGCAGGAACCAGGTTTCAAGGAGCCTTGTGGACAGGACTCCAGGACGAGCAGCAGGGACTGGCGGGGTCCATGCGTGTATTACAAGATCCCATGGCTGAGCTTGGAGGGGCCAGGGGCCAGGAAGACCTCTTTGGGGGCTGCAGCAGTCCCCCAGGTGGGCAGTGGGTCAGGACTGTGGGGGAGAGGGGATGGTTTTGAAAGATTGTAAGGAGGTCAACCTGGCAGAGTGGTGGATGTCTGTGGGGTTCTGGTTGAGGGTTTCGTGTCACTCGTAGAGAAAAAGAGCACCGAGGGGAACCTGGAGAGAGACAGTGCCAGCTGTGGTCCTGTTAAGGCAGCTGTGGAATATTTGGGTTAGACTCTTGGAACAGCAGTGGGATGGGAAGCGATGCTCTGCACAGGTCTAGAGAAAGGCAGAACTTTCTGCACGGGTATCTCTCCTCCTTAGCAGCCTTTGGCCCTGAACAGTCACAGGGCAGGTAGCTAACCCTATTGACAGGTGAGGAAATTGCAGAAGTAGGCTTGGATGGGTTGAGTACTGTGGTCGGTCAAAAGGACAGAACTAGAACCCAGATCCCCTGTGTCCTAGGTCAGAGAGCATGGAATTATTGATTGAGCACAGTTCAGATCTCCACTCTCCTGTGTGACCTGCATTAGACTAAAACCCTAAGCTTTCGATTCCTCATCTCTAACTGGAGACATGAGTTCCAAAGGACTCAGACTAACTAATTGGGCCCGGGTTCAATAGCAACCTTATAAAAAGCACCCCAGTTTTCTCATCTGTAAAATAAGGATGATAACGCTACCTAAACTGTATTGTACTCAGCACAGTCTCGGGGGCAGAGGAGATGCTCAACCAGTCCCTCCTCTTTCTTTCCCTTAGGCCAGACCAAATCCTATGCATGGAGGTGGCAAATCATTCATAGTAAGAAGAGCCGCAGATGTCTCATAGCACTTCCCCTCCTGAGCTGGTGTTGTCCATCTCCATATCTCCTAGGCCTGGCACAGAGCAGGCTCCGCCAGAGCAGGGTGAGGGGCTTGCTCCAGGCAGCATAGCTGGTGGCTGACCCGGGCCTGCAACTCCTCCTTTGCCAGGCTCTGCAGCTCATCCCAAGGCATCAGGTCCTCGGAAATTCTCCAAGCCCTGCGGACTTCACAGACCTGCTCTGGGTCTAAAGGGACTAGGTGAAAGTTGGCATAGCACCTCCTCTTCCTCCGTCCCCTCATGGTGATGGGAAAGAGCAAAGGCCAGGGCTGCTTGCTACCTGGTCAAACTGACACCATACCTTCTCAGAGTCTACAGGGGAAAGTAAGGAAAGGGCATCCCAGTGGGACCCTAAGAGTCCTGATGCCCTGGGGCCACTCACTGGCCATGTGACCTGGAACCAGCTGCCTCAGTTCCAAGCCTCAGGTCCTCATTTGCAAAGCGAGGACAGTAGTTCTGCCCCATAGGGTGGGGGAGTATTCAGTGAGGCCACAGTTGGAAACCACCTGTCACCAGGTCAACACTGCTCAGCTCAGGTCGGTACCTTCTTCCCAGCACTCTGCTGAGAACCGTGGACTGAGTTGGGCAGGCCCGCGTCTGAGTCCCATCTCTGTGCTGGAGCCAGTCTAGATTTGGGACAAGTCCTTTGTCGCTGTGTTCCTCGGTCTTCTCCTTGCAGTGGGGATTTCTGTGCTTTGGAACATGGCAGTAGGGGTCCCCTCAAAGCTTGAGCCAGGTGATCCTTAGTTCTTCTGCCATGAGCTTTGTTCTCTAGGGACATGGAGTGTTCTTTCACAATCATCTTTAATCTCCACAGCTGTGATACTTAATCTTTTCTGGGTCTCAGGCCCCTTGGTGAATCTGGAGAAAGCTGTGGTCTCTCTGTGGAAAAATGCAGACGTCCAGATACATACCCCCATTTGCACACAGTGTCGGAGGATTTAGGACTGACTCCCCAAACATATCCAGGGCCCCATGTCAGGAACTTCGCCCTGCAGCAGGAGGTCAGACTGGGGGTAGAGGAGCAGTGGCCACCTCTGAAAGTCATTTTGTTTCGCCAAAAACAAAGTCCACACCGTCTGTCCCGTCCCCAGTGTCACAGATTGCAAATAAACTCCATTACCTCCAGATGGAAATTTTCGTGAGGCAAGAAATCAATATTTTCTCAAGCCCACCACATAACACCTATTCTGAAGAAGCCACTGGGGAGTCAGGCTGTGTGTGTTGGGTGTTGAGTCTGTTACAGCCTCTGGCACTGTTGGCTAAAGGCGTAGCTCCAGAAGCCTTTGGTGTTCCCAGCGTGGGGAGTAAGCTGATCTTACCCTCACCAAGCCCTGTTGAGAACAGATTCCCTGTCAGGCTCAGAACACTGATCAAGAGGGGCATTCTTGCCACTGCTGGAGTTTGTGTTGGATAAGAAAATGCCCACCTTTACAGTTGCTTCTGAAAGCCAGGGCTCGCCTGCCCCTCCTGGGAATTCTGATACACGGGGGATCTGTCTAGTACAGTGCTCTGGGCGTCAGCGTCAGCAGGGACCTCTGAAACCATCCCACCCAACCAGCTCCTGTCCAGGCAGAATGTGACTTGCCCAGGGGAATCAGGCTGGGCTATTCCACCAGCTAAAGGGCAGGCAAAGGAGAAGCAGCATGCCCACGGTTTTTTTTCTAGGCCATTTGGAGCTGGCTCTAAGAGCTGCTGGGTAAAAACCTGGCTTTGTAGAACTTGGACCCTCATATGTGGATCTGCCTGATCGGGGCACAGTCCCTTCCCACAGCTGCTTCCCAGAGGGCCTAGGAAACTAAAGAGTGCTGGGCAGGCCCAGGCCTCTACCGTCCCAGCACCATTGCCCTCCCTGGCCCACAGAAGTGAGCCTGAGGGATACCTGGACCGCCAGGTGGCCGTGCAGAGCTGTAGTGTCTTCTGTGAACCGGCATAGCGTGCTGTATGTAGCCTCTGCATCGCTGTCAGGTGGTGGCTTAGCGGGGCCTCAAAGAGGTGGTGTTGATGCGTTATTTGGCCCTGGGGTGTGTGATGGGTCAGGTGGGCCCTTCATACCTCCCTCTGGTCTGGATGCTTCAGACCTCATGTTGTCTACATGTCTGAGCTCTTTGGGGTGGGGCTTATCCTCCCCGCGCTTGGCTTTCACACGGCTCTCCTGGATATCCATGCCCCTAATCATTGCATTCTTTGCTCTCTCCTCAGTGGTCGTAACCCACAAAATCCTTCGGAAGGCCAGAGGAAACCTGGAGGTATGCACTTTGAGTCTTTTCACTGCAGGCCAGTGGAAGGTCGGGAGGGGTGCAGGGCCAGAAGGGACCTCTTGAAAAATGAAGGTGCAGGTGGAACCAGGGGACATGTCCTCCTCAGAGAGTTGTTTCTGCCAGCAGTGCATGAAAAGTTGTGTTTTATCATGCCCTGTCGCCAGTAGGGGTTCTAAGTTTCAAATTTGTGTGCTATTTTTACCAGTAAGAAATATAGCAAACAATGCTTGGCACATAGTAGGCATTTGATGAATATTTCTTGAATGAATGGAGTATGATCTCATCGTCATTTTATTAGGTAAATATTTACTGACCAAACTATGTCTTTGAAAGCACTTTGAGAATAACAGTCTCGCTTTTACCTCTGTCAGGGGTCTTACTTCAGAAAGCTCCTTTGGACTTAAAATTCCCCCTTTTTTTTCTTCCTTTTCCTAGCTTAGGCCTGGGGGAGCCCATCCAGGAACATGCAGTCCCAGCAGACCAGGCTCCTGAGAAGAACTTTCAGCCAATAAAGCTTGTGCTTCCCCCACCGAGCTCACGCTGTCTCTTTGTTCCAAGTGTGGTTCCTATTTATTGAGGAAGAAAGAGCTGTCTGGCCAAAGGAAATCTATTTTTTCCCTTCATGTTTTCTCTCTGAAAGTTGGCTTGAGAGTTGTTGTCAGAAAGGTGCAGGTGCTCCACAAACGGGTGGTAAAAAGGCCTCGAGCTCTTGGATGTTGCATTTCAGATCAGGGGCGGGCACCGGAGCTGAGGCTGTGCGCCTTGGTGGGCTTCACGTCTTCCCCTGGATTTGCTTAGTACTCAGCCAGTGCCGCAGTTTGAAGATTCTCATTAAATGATTCATTTCATTTCACCTTGACGATTGTGTTGTTTTGTGTGGAGCCTCAAAGCCCAGGTCCCAAAATCCCAAGTGGGACAGGCCAGGGTTCCACGAGTCACATGGCTCACTGCTGAGCTCGTTCAAGTGTCCAGAGAAGAGCACCTCCGTGCAGCTTGGCCATGGGCACTGGTGTGTGCTCCACATCTCACAGTCCACTGGGCAGCAGCCCTTGCAGTGGTGCCATTCCCGATTTAGCAAAGAGCAAAGTGAGGCCCAGAGCTGGGATGTGGCATTTGCATTGTTCCTGTGATGACAGGGGTGTTTCATCAGCCATCCACATCGCTGCCTCTGACCAAGATGCCCCCAGCCAAAACACTTTAGCGGCTTCCCACTACCCTCTGATCCAAGCCAGAGCCGCTAACAAGGTTTACAAGCCTTGCTGGCACCTCCAGCTCCTTGCCCATCTCGCCTCCTCCCGTTCCACTCTGTGTTCCCGGCAAACGGAACAGTGTTCTCCCCGGTCTAACCCAGGCTGCGCCCTCTTGGACATGCTCCTCCCACTCTTTCTTTTTCTAGTTAGCTTTGAATGGTCCTTTAGAAATATTTTTTCTGCCCTTGGGGAAGCCTCTCCTGACCCGATACTAGGTGAAATGCCCCACCTCTGCTCCCGCAGCCCGCACACCACTGTGCAAATCCTCTGAGCCCCTGGAGAGCAGAGGCTTGTGTTGACCACGGAATTGCCAGCACCTGGCCTGGCGCCCAGCTCCCCAGACACGATGGTGAGGGGAGGAGATGGGATTGCACTTGCTGGAAGCGTAGGGTGCAGCAGCCTTGGCTGGGAGTCCGGGGAGTGGCCTCATGCCACTTTGCCTGTCTCCCCATCCAGTAAGAGAGGGGCGGGGCAAGTGGGCAGTACAGACCCTTTCTGCTTGGGTTCCTGCCATCTGTGCTCTTCCTGAGAAATATTTACACAGAGGCACCTCGGTAGAATACGTACCAGTGTGTGAAAACTCAGATTGAGCCATAATGTCACTGCAGTGCCTTTTGCAAGCAGTCATAACAGTTGACTTCCTAAACAGAAGCTGGGTCGGCCGAGGCGCTGGGTCGGCGTGGCGCTGTGGAGCGGGAGGCCTGGTTCCAGTCCCGAGTCTCGTGCTTCTGTAAGTGAGAGTTACTCTTGTCCAGTACTGTTAAGGAGTTCGAAGCCTCAAATTGTGGAAGCAGCTGAACAAGGCCCTTTCCACAAATCGGTGACTCTTCTTCAGTGTCTCAGTGGCTGGTCTTAAGCAAGTTTTAAAGTACTGTTTTAAGTTCTGTGGCTGTGTTGTGCCAAACCCCTATTAACCTCAGTAGGGGAGGCACCAGGTTCAAGATGCCTGAGAAGAGACCCACAGAGCCAGCAAACAGGATGTGGGCTTTGTTAGGGGCTTACATACAGGGGAACAGTCCAGAGGCGGCAGGCTGGACAGGAGAACTGCTTTTCGTATAGAAACGGATGGTTCAGTGGCAGCGGCTGAACGACACAACCCACGGCCCAGGTGGGGCAGGAAAACCGCCACCACTTATAAACAGCATGCAGTTTATATAGCATTTTCACTTAACCTTCCCCCAAGGACCTCTACCTGGGAACCTTTTTTTAACCCAAAACTCAGGGCCTCAGTTCCCTGTAAAGCCTGTGTCCCATGAGATGGGCTGGGGGGCTCAGATACTCCTCACAAACAAGGAACAAATCTCCAGGTTGGCCACTCCTAGATTCTCTAGCTCAGAACAACATTAAGACGTGTCTGCCATACAGGGTCGTTCTAAGGGTATGCTTAAGCTATTGCTGACAGGGCGTTTACCCTCCAGGCAGATGTGCACAAATGTAAGCATGTGTGGTTGCGGGGGCAGTGGGGAGGAGGGGAGTAGTTTGTACAGTGTAGTAGATACAGCTCAGGCAAGGCCTGGAAGTCAGACCTGGGCTCAGATGTCCCCACAGGGGAAGAGTCCTACCTTGCCTGGCACATAGTCAGTGCACAGCCCATAGGAGCTGAACTTGGTCATTGGCAAGGGCTTGGGGTGGAGGGATTGGAGGAGAGATCCACATTGGATTCTGGTACATCCCAGGCCGGTCTGGTTGGTGAACCCAGGCACGCCTGGAGCAGGACCTGCAGAGGAGGGGCTCCAGGAGCCCAGCTGGCCATTTGCTTCAGGTCACCCACAGCTTTTCAGGAACACAATAATCTAAAACAAAGTGCATTTTTATCCCCCGGTTTAGAGTCACGTAAAATACTTTCAACCTTGGGCTAGTGAAGGCCCTCCCTCTTCTGGGAGGTGGAGGAGCAGCCTGGTTTGTTTGGGCTGGATTAGTGCCAAGAACAAACTCTGCAAATAAGACAATTTGGACCTTGGAAAAAGCTCCATTGTCCCTGGTGAGTTAATTTTACCAGCAGCTGAATTCAGGAGGCTTTGAAGCAGTAATCAGAAAATGCGTCAATTTCCCGTCAGTGAAATTAATCACCACGTGTGCTGGAGGAGCTGCACCTGAGAGAAACAGCTGCAGGGACTGAATATATAGTGAGAGAAGGATTGGGAGACAGGCCCAGGGCCCCCTGCTTGCCCTACCTTGGAAATGGTGCTTTGATCTCACTTCCGAGGTCTACCTCCCGATGTCCCTATCAGGGTCCTGGAGAGTAAAATCCTCGCCCCTCAGGCCGGCGCTCACCTGAGATAGCAGTAGCCACGCTTGCATCTCAGTAATCTGCACTACCTCACCCATTTTACAAATGAGAAGACTGAGGGATGTAGCCAGAATTTGAACCTGAGTCTGTTAACACCTGATGTCCCTTGGTTTATGAGTATTCCCCCAAAATGCCATGTCTTCGAAAAACTGCCCCATTTCCCTGTTACAAATCGAAGTATTCTCACTCTACCCTTTCCAACAAAACATCTCTGGATGACCAGAACAGGGGCCCAGAGACCCACAATTGAATTCCTCAACACAGCAGCCCCGAGAACTGCTTGTAAATGGGTGGTGGAAGGGAGAAAGAGTGATCTCGTTAATAAATTCTTGGCATTGTGGAAGCCGAGAAACCTGCCTGGGGGATCCGGCCCTGCCAAATTGCCTCTTCAATCTTGGCCATATTTTAAGGCTAACTCAAAAATGCAATTATCAAAATTACTCATCCCATCTCCTGAGAAGCTGCGGACTCTGCCTCAGGGGCTAGACCTGTTTACCTCTTGCCACAGATGGGTGCCAGGTAGGGTGGGGGTGAGCAGATCCAGAGACCCAGGCTCCCCAGGTGGGGTCTTCTAGTGGAACCAAGCCTCAGTTTCCTTATTCACAAAAATTATGAGATGTGGAAAGATATACAATGGCTAACTGTGAGGCCCAGACATGGCCCAATTGCTGGGGTTCATCTGTTCACCTCAGTGAAGGGTCTGCCTCTGGCCAGCAGCACCTGCTAGAGACATCCTTGCACCTCCTCCCTCACCTTCCATATCCCATCCATGATCAGGGTCACTCTCTCCACTTGTATCTCCCAAGGCCATCGCTTCATTCATCTCCACTGCCACCTCGGTCCAAGTGACCATTAACTCTCACCTGGACAGCTTACTGTAATAGCTTTCCAGTTGGCCTCCCACATCCACCCACCCCTCCAAATGTCTGCCATACCACAGCTAGAGTGATTCTTTAAAAGGCAAAGCAAATCATATTATCCCCCTTGTTTAAAATATGGGATGCCTCTCACCACACCTAGTGTGGTCAGCAAGCCCTCAGTTCCCTGAGCCCCCCTGTCTGCCCTCTTGGCTCCCTGTGCTCCAGTCTCTTAGGGCTTTTGTCTCTGTCCACAGGACCTTTGCACAAGCTGCACCCTGCCTAGCATGCTCTCACCCTGGCTTCTCCTGCTAGTCAGAGACAGCTTCCCGATCAGGAGCCCCTATTCTGCATGATCAGAGAGTGATGATCCCCCCTCACTGGCACTTGGCCGCTGTGTGACTTTGGGTTCTTCCTCTCCCTGTCATTGACCTGAAGCTCTGTGAGAACACAGACCTCATGTGATTTGCTCACCACACCAGCGCCGCTGCCTGGGACAGGGCCAGCAAATATATTCACTCAGCAAACATTGCCAAAGCTTCGCCAGCCTCCTTCTGGAGGAACTCAGGTTGGTCGGGAGAACAGACAAGTAATATAGTGAATAGGGAACATTTGCTTAGACCTGGGGTCCTGGGAGCCTGGCAGTCATCGTGACAGCCCTGGGTGGGAGGGACTGCTTTTTTCATATGAAGGACTGGGGCACAGAGTGACCCGCCCAAGATCACACAGCTTCAGATGGAGGCCCACAGGCTGCAGAGCCCAGCTACCTGCCGCTGCGTGGGAGTGCAGTTTAGTACGGCGGGTGCCCAGGCGGCTGGCCAGGCTGGAGTGCAGCCCACACTGGCAGCGTCTGCTTCCACTTGGGGCACACTCAGGCGGTTCCTGCCAGTGATCCAAAGCCCAGCCCTGCTCCTGGTGAGGCCCAGAGGGGTCTCATCCTCGCTGGGAGGCAGGCAGTTGGAGTTTCTTCTGACTCAACCTTTTAGACCTCTTTGTCCTCAGGGTTGCCCAAGTCCGCTCTTTTCCTGTTGACCCCATTCCCTGGGAAGCTGCCGGCCCTGCCTGACCTGAGAGGGCAGCACTGCGTAGGGCTCACCCCTCCAACTGGATCACAATGGGACTAAGTGCATGGTGGTTACCAAGCGCCCTCCCACACGTGCGTCTCTCAAATGCGAAAGCACGTCCTTGTTAACAGGCATTCACGGGAGAGCTTAATTACACGTTTTCAGGTCTAAAACGATCCTCTGTTTGTATTAATGCCACCTTCTCGTTCCAAACAGAGCAGCATGTGGTCCCAGCTCGTGTGTGACACTGGCCAACGGTGTGGGCAGACACAGAGAAATAAGAGAATGAGGTCGCCCTGGCCTCGCCCTCCTCTTCAGCCAAAACGATGGTGGGGCTGGGGGCCACAGACAGAGAGTGATCAGGCCCAGGGCTCCTTTGTGGTGGAAGCCAGTGGCTGGGAGCCCACCTGGAGAATGTGGAGTGGGTGTGAGAGGGAGACACAGGTGGGCGAGGTGTGGACACTCAGCATAGGAAGGTGTTTGGAGACAGTCACAGTTACACACTCAACATCTGCTGGCACCTACCCAAGTCCAGAGCTCCCAGAGCTGCCAGAGCCCTGCGGGCCCCCGAGGCACTCCCAGTCAATCATGGGAGACAGGCCAGCACACAGGTGATCCGTGGTCGTGATAAATGGTCACAAGTGGCCGTGGGCACCCAGAAAATGAGCTCCTACTCGGCCTTGGAGGTGAGCAGGGAAGGTGTCCTGGGGTGACCCTGGGTGAGCAGAAAAGGCCAACTGGGAATTGTGGGGTGGAGAAGGGGTGGGGGTGGGGCTCCTAGGCAGAGGAAACAGCAGGGACTAGGGTCTGTGAGTGGCGCATTGGTCTGGCTAGAGCTTAGTCAGTCAGTGGCATAGGCAGTGCCTCCAGTGGCAGCTTGAGGCGGGTGGGTGTCATTGGGAGGAGCAGGGGAGGCACGGGTAGGTTTTTGTCTGGGAAGGGGTTGGGGGACATTGCTGAGTGTCCAGGGTGCAGGCTGGAGTGTCCTCACCTGGTCAGGGGCTGGGAACAGAGAGGCAGGGTGGATTTGGGATACTTATGAGGACCTGGGGACCCGTGTGTGTGTGTGTGTGTGTGTGTGTGTCTGTGTGTGTGTGTGAGTGAGTGTGTGCGCTCCCTGGCGGCGGGGGTGAGGAGGAGAGGGTCCATGCTGCAGGTTTCTGGCCCAGCCAGTGGTGTGGGCACCTCCACAGAGAAAGCAGTACGGAAAGTATGGAACAGTATGGAATGCCAACTGCATCTTTCAAGGTGGGCAGAATCTACAGGGTTGGGGTGGGGGAGGAAACAGCCTGTGCAAAGGCATGGAGGCCACTGAGGGACCCATGGTAGTGGAGTGTGGCCGGGGCATGAAACAGGAGGTTGGATACAAGGTACTGAAGATTTGGGCCTTTTTTTGTGTGTGTGGCATTGGGAAAACAATGGTGATTATTCCAGCGATGAAGGAGAAAGCGCTGGGAGGAGGCAGAAAGAAAACTCTAGAACAGAGGCCAGTCAGGGGAGGGGGTGAGGGACTCGGTCATCACCCAGGCAGTGAGCCCCATGGCTGTTGAGGACACAGAAGCCCACTCTCTTCTCGCTGCTGTTGCAGGAAGGCTGATGGCAAGAAAGGAAGCCGGCCTTCTACTAAGACGGGGCCATGGGGGTGGCCTCCCCGGGGACTACCTGGGACTCCTGTTTTACATGCAGTCTCCAGGCCCCACCGCTAGAGTGAGCCGGTGACCCAGCCGCAGGCAGCTCCTCTGTCTGGAGACAGGACAGTGGTCCAAGCAACTGCCTAGCAACGGGCTGTGTCACAGAAACAGAGGTGATTTGAACTCTCCCAGCCAAAGTTTCCAGCCTCACCTTTAAGGTGGGGGTAACGACACCTCCTTTTTTCTACCAAAGCCTCCCCTCCCTGGAGAGTTCCCTGTCTTTGAGTTCAGAGCTCCTCCAGGCTCTGCAACAGGCCATCCTGTCCTTTCCCCAGCCCAGCGGATTCTGCTTCCTTCTTCTCTCCACTCTGTCCTCTCCTCTCCTCTCCATGTCCACCTCCTCCTTACGCCGCTTGCCTGCAGCCAGCCTGGGCATCTCTGGCCTGGGCAAAGGCAGCAGCCTTCTCAGGGGGTCTCCCTGCCTCCTGTGCACGCCCCCACCCCTCACTATCTTTGCCCACATCCAGGATGATCTTCTCAATTGCAAGACAATCATGTCACTTCTCTGCTTGCAAACCCTCCCAAGACCAAGTCCCCACTCCTCCACTGCATCCAAGCCTTCCCATCTGACCTTGGCCTTCATCTCCCATAGATCGGGGCTTGTCCTTGGTGATCTCCCCCGCCCCCATCCATGAGGTTGCTATTCTTGCCACACTTCTTGCAGGCCCCTGAGAGCACCTCCTCTGCATCCTGCAGCTCTGGGCTTTGCACCTGCGTCTACTGTTCTGAAATGTCCGTCTCCCACATCCTGGGCCTGACTCACTCCTACTCATCTTTACCTCAGGCATCACCTCTGGGGCTTCACCCTTTATGCCTCAATTTGGCTCCCTATAACGGGGTATGATCCCTTGTAACTGGAGATGGTCTTAGGATCTTAATTGACTACAAGCAACTAAGTTAACTGAGACCAAAGAAGCCTAAAATGCTAATGATGCCTTGGCTGCATTAATAGAGATACAGAGTCCAAACAAGAGAGGTGAATTATCTGGCTCTTGTCAGACCTCCATGACTTGTCTAACCATTCTGTGGGCCTTGTGATCATTTCCTGCGCCTTGCTTTAGGAAGGATATTGACAAAGTAGATCATATCATTGATACTTTCACCTCAGTTCACTGAATTTGTTTGCCATTCATCAAACATGTATATGCCAGGCACTACAGGTGTAGAGTCACATTTAATGCCATAAAGCGGTATGATCTCCTTTGTACAGATGAAGAGGAAGTCACAATATGTTAGGTATTGTATTGATAAAATAGCGCCTGTGGTAGGCAGAACAACAGCCCCTAAAGATGTCCATACTCTAATCCCGGAACCTGTGAATATGTTGCTTTATATGACAAAAGGGAATTTACAGAGGTGATTAAAGTTAAAGACCTTGAGATGGGAGATCTTTCTGGATTATCCAGGTAGGTCCACTCTAATTCCGTGATTCCTTAAGGGAGAAGAACCTTTCCCAGCTGTGGCCAGAGAGATATGTGACACCAGGGAAAGGATCAGACAGTGGCTGAAGACAGAGGGAGGGGCCATGAGTCAAGGAACATAAGTGACTTCGGGAAGATGGAAAACGCAGGGAACAGATTCTCCCCTAAAGGCCCCAGAAAAAGAGCATAGTCCTGCGTACTCCTTGATTTTAACCCAGCGAGACCCATGTCAGACTTCTGCCTATGGACCTGTAAGATGATAATAAATGTGTGTTGTTTTAAGCCACAAGGTTTGTGCTAATTTGTTATGACAGCAGTGGCAAATGAATCTCGTGCCTCAGTCAGTACAAGTTTGATCATATGAATTTAGAGATGATATGCATATGCTTGTAGTGTGTAATTTCCTAATGACAGGGGCCACTGAATAGATAAAACCTGTGAGGTAGTGAGCTCCCCATCCCTGGAGATATGTTACAGAGGCTGCCTGCTAGCTGTTGATGATGTTGTAGAAGGGATTTCTTCTCAGTGGGCAGATGCTTGGACCAAGGACTTCCTCCAGAGAGTCTTCAGAGATTAGAGTGAGAAGCCACATGGCCCAGGATTGGAGGAGGCTGTGCTTTTCCCTGCCGGCTGGGAGGCCTGTCACCACCCACAGGGTCTCCCTTTAGGCGCGTTATTATATATGGTGCCAAGACTCCATTACTTCAGAATGCTTCTGTGTAATGTATTGAAGGAATTATTGAAATGTGTAATTACAGTGTGCATTGTAATATAAAATAAGTCTATTATATTCACTTGATGGAACTGTGCTCCATAATGTCTATTCTCATATAAAAGACTCCGTCATTAGAGTGTTATGTTGGGTGATGGTAGTTGTCCTTCAGCAGACACTGTCTCCTGTCTTCACCCAGTTCCCTTTCTTCCTCCCAACGCTCCTGCTACCATGAAACTGGAATACCCCAACTTCCCAGGTGAGAAGGCACTTTGGGGTGATTGGGTTCACCCCACATTAGACAGACAGGGAAGGTGAAGCCCTGAGGCCAGAGCTGGTAACGCTAGCATCTCCCAAGTGCCAGCCAGTGTCCAGTCTGTGGTTCCCAAACACCTGTGAATTGGAACCCTTTGTTCAGAAAGAAATCTTGTGTAGAACCCCAATATACAAAGCAGATGCGTCAGCTCTAGGGCAAGCCAAGATGGGCCCCCCAGGGTCCTGAGTGCTTGGGAGCCCACTAAGCCTCACCCCCCACTCTGAGGTCTCTCTACCAAACATTAGGGCTTCAAGGGACATCCCGTGAACACCAGTGCCTCAACCCCTTCCTGGTCCAGATGGGAAAAATGAGTCCCTGAGTGTGGCAAGTGCTTGCCTGAGATGACACCCCGAGTTGGAGGCAGAGCTGGGATCAGCACTCGTGTCTTCTCAGCCTGCGTTTCTCCATCTCAGTTGCATCGAGAACCCTGGCTGTTCTCAACTCTGGCTGCGTTGGAATTACCAGGGACTTGTCAGCATGAGGATCAGAATTCTGGTCCCACAGACTGCGTTGTGATGAGTCTGTGGCAAGGTGCAGGGCTTCTTGTTTTTGAAAAGAGCCCCTGAGGCTCCTGCTGCACAGAGCGAGTTAAGAATGCCTTCCTCCTAAACATCGCTTTGGTTTGTGCTCCTCACTGCATCTCCCCGCCCTGCCCTAAGTCAGGCCCCATCACCTGCAGTTGTCATCTTTCCACAAATATTTACAGAGTAGGCACTGTCCTGGGCCCTTGGGATAAAACAAAGACCCCTGCTTAGATTTTAGCAGTGGACGCCCGTAATAAACAAGCCCACGGTCTCCTCTGTTAGAGGGGAAATGTGTTATGGCAAATAGGGCTGGAGTGCGGGGGCAGGGGAAGGTGGTAGAGGGGAGCTGGTGTTAGGATCTAACTGGGCGGGGACAGGACAGGGGATCCTAGTGGAAAGGGGATGTAAGCAGAGAAAAGTCATCCCGATACCTCCATTGCCTGGATCTGTGCAGTAGCATGTTGAGAACAGAAAATGAGAAAATACTGCTCTCCCAGGTTGCCTGCCTTGTCGTTGGGTTCTGAAGCCACCCTGCTTGGGCTGGGTTATCACAGCTCCTCTGCCTTCTGCCTGCAGCCTTGAAGTGAAAGGCGGTCAGATCTAGGCCTGGGCTGGGCTGGGGACAGTCTCCTCCTCTCTCCACCCCAGAGCCATGGAGCCCCAGGTTCATCGGTCTTTTTCTCCAAAGTCCTGCTGGCCATGAGATTAACCCATGTAAGCAAATGCCGCTGGTTCGTTGGAGGAGTCAGACGTGGGAGCTCGGATTGCAAAGCTCTACACACAGTCTCAGTTTGTACAACATCCCTGTGTGGCTGGGTTTAATTCTCCCATTTTTCAGAAGAATAAATAAAGCTCAGTGAGTTTAATCCACTTGCTTAGAGTCACGTACCCAGTAAATCGAGGAGCTGATAGTGGAGCCGGGTCTGTTTGACTGTTTCTACTACGTCATGTCACCTCACTAAATGTTTGCTGAATTGCTGAGTGGAGGCGTGGAGTATTAGGCTGTCTGAGTTAGAATCCCCAGACTGGCAATTTAGAGTGTGTTATTCAAATCCAGCTGACTCCTGTTTTACAGTAACCATCATCAAAGGCTGCTGTTAACGGGAGCCCACATCTTCCTTTGTGTATTTGAAAAAAATCTGTCTCAAAGCCATTGCGTCCGTGCAGTGACCACGGAGGAGTGAGTAGGAATTAAATCTGAAGCCAGAAACAGGAAGAAGCGAGAGGAAGGTCATCTTTTGAAATGACAAAGAGGTGCTGTTTTCTCAGTCGGGTAGGCCCAGCTACTGTAGCACCAACTGGGCCGCGAATTTTAATTCCAATCTCTGTAGCTGCTAATGTGCTTGTCGCTTGGAGAATAGACACTAATTGACAAGCAACTAAATAAATAACGTGTAACATGAAAGCAAATACAAGCTTTAAAAGAGAAAAAAATAGCAAAAAGGATGAAATTAAAAATGCGGGGGGTTGAATGGTGTTTTCCACACTCCATTAAAGTGACATCAAAAGGCTTTTCAAAATATTTGTTTTGTGGTGAAGATAGAGTTAGGAATCATCTGAGCTCCTGTCCCCACGCTGCTGCGCTGGAGATCAGAGGTGGTGCAGTGAGAAGAGGAGAGAACATTCTTCCAAAGGAGCCGGAGAGACACAAGCTGCGTGCCTGAGGGATGGCATGTCAGCCTCTTGGTCTTACAAGGGGACAGACCAGTGCCCAGAGAGGCCCAGCGGTGCACCAGAGTCACCCACTGGGTCCCTGGGAGGTTAAGCCTCTGGTATGGATTGAATTGTGTCACCCCAAAAGATATGGTGAAGTCCTAACCCCTAGTACCTCAGAATGTGACCTTGTTTGGAAATGGGGTCGTTGCTGATGTAATTAGTTAAGATGAGGTCATTCTGGAGCAGGGTGGACCCTGGGTCCAGTATGGCCGGTGTCCTTGCAAGAAACGGGAGAAACAGGAGAGAAGAGCACCACGTGAAGATGCAGACACAGCAAGAAGATGGCCACGAGGCAGGGACAGATTCCACCCCGAGCCTCAGACGGAGCACGGCCCTGCTGACACCTGGGTTTCAGACCTCTGCCCTCCAGAACTGCGAGAGAGTAGACTTCCGTTCCTCCAAGCTGCTGAGTGTGTGCTGTTTTGTTCCAGCAGCCCTAGGAAACGAATCCAGCCTCTGCCGCCTGTGCTCCTGCTCCCCTCTCTGCCCCCAAGGTGGACACGAGTCTCGCATCCTGGCTGGAGACACTGCTTCTCAGAACTCCCCTGACGTCCTCCCGCCAGTTGTGCTCTGATCGTATAGCCATGAAATTTCACTGACATTCCCCCATTTTCATTATTCATGTAGTTCTTGCTACCTAGACTACAAGAATCTTTTCAAATTTCAATTCAATTTGTTCAACAAGACCTTCTTGAGCTTCTTAACCAAATATGCCTGCCATTCCCAGGGGCCACCAGCCCTTCTCCCCTCCTTCTCCGCTCCCTCCAGACTGGCCGTGGGGCTCCCTTGCTTTTCCCTAAGCACACCCGACATCCTCTGCTTCAAAGACTGGCCGCTCTCTCTGCCAGAATCCCCTTTCCGCAGACATCTGCGTGATCTAGTCTCTCACCTCCTTGACGTCACCGTCTCAATCAGGACTACACTGACCTCCCATCCCTATTCATAATCCCAGCCTGCCCCTGTGTACCTGATGCCACTTAGCTGGCTTTGTGCTGTGTGATTTTTGTATGTGTAACGCTTATCCTTGGTCATGTTTTCCTGCCATAGACTATAAACTCCATGAGGGCAGGGACTCCTCTGTGTTGCTCACCTAGAATGGTGTCTGCTGCTCAGTAGATATTTGTTGATGAGTGACACTCTCTCTGTGCTAGGCCCAGGGCTGGGCACTGGGGAGGCTGATATGTGGTCCTTAAATAGCTCACAGCATCCTAGGGGACCAGTTCAGGTGCTATGAGCAGCAATAGGCTGACTGCCACGGCAGACCAAGGAGTGGTGAGTCCAGAGGGGTCTTCCAGAGGAGGTGTTGTCTATAACAAGTAGGCAGGTGGTGGTAGGAGGGGCTGGCCTAGGGGCCCAGTATGCAAAATCGTGGAGGCAAGGAGAAGCATGGTGAGATCCCACCCCCACGAGACATGACGGGGTGCTGTGGTGAGACTCTGCGTGAAAGATGGCAGGGTGGGAGATGAGCCCGGATGGGCAGTGGGGCCTAAGCCTGACTGAGGACTTCGTATACCCATGGCTTCATCCTGGGGTGAGGCAGGGACAAGTCATCTCCAGGTTGCAGAACATCCACTTCTAGCCCCTTCCCCCACCGGGCTTAGCATCAATCCACTGGAGACAGTTCCCGCCACATCAGGCTGAGCTCCTCCTTTCTCCCAGCTCTATGAGCCCAATCATACCACTTGGAACTCTTGGGTAACAAGTGACAGAAACCCCATTCAAAGGAAGTTAGACCTTGAAGGGGCTTTAAGTGTCTTGTGTAACCAACTGGGAGGGGCAAGGGGGGGACAGCCTCAGAAGGGGCTGGAAGCAGGACCTCTCCATGCCACTCAGTGCTCCGTACCTCTACGGGCGACTCACATCTCTCCTGGGTGGGCTGGGAGTGGGGGCCACACTAGCGGAGCAGCATCCATGCTCACACTGTCTTCTTTTTTATTTTTATTTTTTTGAGACAGGATCTCCCTCTATCACTCAGGCTGGAGTGCAGTGGCACAATCTAGGCTCACTGCAACCTCCACCTCCTGGGCTCAAGCGATCCTCCCACCTCAGCCTCCCAAGAAGCGGGGACTAGAGGCATGCCCCACCATGCCCAGCTATTTTTTTTTTTTTTTTTTTGGTATTTTTTTTGTAGAGACGGGGTTTCACCATGTTGCCCAGGCTGGTCTAGAATTCCTGAGCTCAAGGAATTCACTCACCTCCCAAAAGTGTTGGGATTACAGGTGTGAGCCACAAGGCCCGGCCCATGCTCACACATTCTCAGCTTCATAACCAGTGAGGAGAATGCTCTCTGCCTGCAGCTGTGAGAACAATCCCAGGGAAGGAGCCAGTTGGCTCCAACCGAGTCGTGAGCCTACCCAGCAAGCACCCCTGTGGCTGAGAGTAGGGTCCTGGGTGAAGCGAGCGCCTCTCATCTGGATTCCTGACAAGGGCAGGGTGTGGGGAGCTGACTTAAGGGGAGCAGATCTCCATACAAGGGTGGGAGGGGGGAGACATTTACCAGAGCACTGGGCAGACTCAAATGGTGTCGCGTAGGACCTGCCCAGGCAGCATCTAGGTCCAATCACAGGCCCCCAAGTCACCATTTGCAGCAGACCCCATCTAGGTGCCAGGGTGAAGATCTGGAGTCAGAGCCTGGGTTGGGAGCATTTTTTCCAACATGTCCTGGCAATTTCTTCTCTGTGAGCCTCAGTTTCCTCACCTGTAAAGTGGGGGAGACAGGCTTGGCTTTAAAAGGGTTTTTGTGGGGGGGGGGGGCGGTCCGTGCTATGAAGAGTGCAGAAGCCCCTGATAAATGCTCGAGGGCTGTGCATTCGTGAGGCCACAAGCCTCATGTAGATCCTGCGATGGAGGGAGGGATAAGCTCATGGAACAGTGGATCATGAGCCCGGAAGGGCCCTTGGAGGCTGTTTAGTGCCATGTGTTCATTTCTCAGCGGGGAGACTGAGGCCCAGGAGGGGGAGCAGCTCATCTGAGGCCTCCGGTGCCTGCTCTGGGAGGTCTGCCACAGCCCCTCGAAGTGAGAGCTGACGTGACAAAGTGGTGCTGAGGAGGGCGCCTGGCATAAAATGAAATTGCTTATCAGAGAAATAACGCTAAAAGTAAGATAAATCAGACTTTGCACTGACGTCGTAATTTTAAAAATTAATTAAGAATAAAAAGAAGATGTATCTCGAAGGAAGGGAGAAGTCTAATTTTGACAGACAGTAATTAATTCCTTCGTTCAGGGATTCATTAGCGAGCCTGAAGTACAAATTGCTCCTTTGCAGGGTCTGAAATCCCCAGGGGCCTTTGCAAGGCAGTGCCAGGTCTAAGGGCTCATGGCAGGGAGGCCACTTCTGGGGACTTGTGTCTGGGGCCCCCAACACTGACTCCAGGCTGGACTGCTCTGAGTTTTGGCGTGGGTGGTCCCCATGGAGTGTGACTATGGGCCTCTCATCCCTAACCATGCCTTGGTCAGGCTGTGGGCTCTTAAAACTGAGCACCTACTGTGTGCTATGCTGGGGCTGGCTGGGTGCTGAGTGCCTTTGGGGAACTGGATAGGGCTTTGGCCCTTGCTGGGCTCACAGTCAGATGGAGGAGATGGATCCTCCTTACAACATGTGCTACTTGCTGTGCTGTGATTGGGGAAGGAGAGGGGGTTGATGACACATGGGATGTGGAGGAGGTGGCTCCTAAGGTGAGTCTCAGAGGTTGGTTAGGGATTGTCCAGGAAAGAGGGGGAGTGGGGCATTCAAGGCAGAGCAAAACACAAAGGGGAGAAACAGCATGGCCTCTGGGAGCTGCTTGCATGGGCACTGTCTGGAGTGTGACATGGTAGAGGGAATGCACGAGGCAGGCTGGGTGCCATCCATAGGGAGGGTCTGGTGGCCTTGAATGCCAGGCTCAGGAAGTCGGGCTTTATCCTGAGGACAGCAGGAGTCATTGAAGGGTCTAAGGCAGGAGGGTGGTTTGTATTTCAGAAAGAGACCACAATGTGTGAAGTCCCACTGCTACGTCTACTCCTTTGTACCCTGAGTGCTGACCTTCCAGAAGGGAGTTCCTTTCCTTCATGTCCCTAGGGCACACTGCTGCTTTTTACAATAGATGTCTTAATTTTGAAACAATCCTAGACGTACAGAAAAGTTGCAGCTATGGGATAAAGAACTTTCTATTCCTGAACCATTTGAGAATTATGTGCCATCTGATACCTCAGTACACCTGAATAGTGTGTCTTTCATACAAATATGGACATTCTCCTACATAATCATATAATAATGGGTATCTGTATTAGTTACCTATTGCTGTGTAACAAATGACCCCCGAAGTTAGCAGCTCAAAACAAAAAGCATTGATTGTTTCACAGGCACAAATTAACCAGTGGCTAGAGGTCTCCCATGAGATGCAGTCACACTGTTGGCCAGGGCTGCGGTTGTTCTGACCTGACTGGGTCTGAAGGACCCATGTCCAAGCTCACTGAGCTGGTCATTAGGAGGCTTCAGTTCCTCCTGGGCTGTTTGGCTGAGGGCCTCTGTTCATCACCATGATGGGAAAACCTCTTAGGGCTTTCCACAGTATAGCAGTCAAGAAGACCACAGTCTTTTTGGAAACTGCTCTTGGAAGTGACTCCCCATCTCTTCTGCCATATTCTCAGTCAAGGGAGTGAATACAGGGGGTGAGGTTCACTGGGGGCCATCTCAAAGGCTGCCTACCACAGCAACCATTGCCATTGGAACATTCACATTGATACATTGCTACTGTCTAATTCAGACTCCACCCAGGTTTCCCCAAACATCCCAATAATTGTCCTTTACAGCCAAAGGATCTGGGGTCAGTATCATGTATGTTGCACCCAGCTGTCGTGTCTCTAGTCTCCTTTAGCCTGGAAACAGTTCCTTGTCCTTTCTGGGATCAGTATCACGAGTGTTGCATGTAGCCATCTCTAGTCTCCTTCAGCCTGGATCAGTTCCTCACTCTTTCCGGGATCAGTATCACAAGGGTTGCATCCAGCCGTCATGTCTCTAGTCTCCTTCAGCCTGGAACAGTTCCTCACTCTTTCCGGGATCAGTATCATGAGTGTTGCATCCAGCCGTCATGTCTCTGGTCTCCTTCAGCCTGGAGCAGTTCCTCACTCTTTCCGGGATCAGTATCACAAGTGTTGCATGTAGCCATCTCTAGGCTCCTTCAGCCTGGAACAGTTCCTCACTCTTTTCTAAACTTTCATGACCTTGGCATTTTTGCCATTATTTCCCAGAATGTCCCTTCATTGGGGTTTGCCTGATGTTTCCTCGCAATCAGATCCAGGTCATGCTTCTTAGGAAGCATATTCCAGAAGTGATACCTCGTCTCAGTACCTTCTACCAGGTTGTATGAGTTTGGATATGTTGCATTACTACTGGTGTTCATTTTGATCACTTGATGTAGATGGTGTCTGTTACTTCTTTTATCTTTGTAATTAGTAATTATTTTGTGGGAGTGCTTTGAAACTATGACAATATCCCTTTTTTGCATCAAACGTTCAATTTAACTTTTCAGTTAATTCACTTATTTCCATCTGTACAGACTCACAGTTTTATTTGAGTCTGTGATTTACAATCCATTACTATCATTCCTTATGTTGATGCCCACATTGTCTAAGATTGGCCAGCAGAAGACCCTTTGAGCTGGCTCCTGGGTCTTCCTGACAAGGAGCATTCACTCTTTGAAACTTTTACCTCTTCTATCATTTCATGCAAGTCCCCCAGCGGCCCTGTGACCATTATTCCCATTGTTTGTGGGAGGACGTGGAGATAGCTGTCTCCACCTCACCTTTTGGCCTCAAGCCTACTGCTTTCCAAGGTGCTTTGTGAGCCTCATGCCCCAGAGCCCTTGATGGAAAGGCTGAGGAGGAGGAAGTGGGTGTAGCCCTCAGCACAGCCCCTGCCTCAGGTAGACTCTGGGAAGCAGGCTGCCTCCCTTCACCACATGTTGTTGCAGGTAGAATATTCTTTGTGGGGCTCAAGCTCAGCCATCAGACCCTGGAGGGCCTTTGAGGATCATTTGGTCACCCTTCCCCTCCTGACAGCCCAGAGAGGGAAAGGTACTTGCCCAGCATCACAAAGGACACTAGTGGCAGAGCTGCAGTTAGAGCCCATGTTCCCTCTTTCCTAGCCCGGACCCTGGAATAATGGAATGTGGTGGATATGTTCTGCGGGACGGGCTCAGATCGTGAGGAAAGGTGTGAATGTGGAGCCATGCCACCCTTCCCCCAGTGTGAGCTCCATCTCCTGACCTGTAGGGTGGGACACTCGCTCCAGGATCTTTCTGGCTGGTCCTCCCTGGCCCTCTAACCTCCTCCAGTGCCCTCTTCCCTTGTAGGGAAGACAGATGGAGTGGCTCACTTATGCAGATTCAGTAGGCACCTATTACTCGGGTTAGAGTGGAAGACCTGATCTGGGGGGATTTAGAAAACTACACGTTTATCTTCTAGAACTGGGAGCTGAGAGGGAGGGGATTTATTTGCATAACGAACCCAGAGCCTTTTAGGAGAACAGAGCAGAGACCACAGCTTCTGCTGCCAGAGACACACAACTTGGGGGAGATCTATCAGGGAGAACTGGCATGGCCTTCAGTGAGGTTTGGAAGCAAGGAAGGCCAAGGAGGTCTGGCAAATGCCTTGCCTTTGGGGAAGGGGGACTGTCTCGTGTGTGGGTGGTGTTGGCACCCTTGGGACTGGCCACCTGGCATCCTGGATGTGTTACTGTGAACGAAGAGAGCAGCAAGGCTAAATGTGCCAGCTATGACAATGCATACAAATGGTTAAAACCTCTTATTGAACTGATGAAAACATTTATGCTGAGTGATCAGTAGTGAAAAACTAGAAGTACCTAAAATATTCAATAATAGGAGCTTGATTAAATAGATTTTGGTACTCTGGAGTACGATGCTGGCCAAAAAAAATCTTTGAGAATTTTTAATGAAGTGGAGATATGCTCATAATATAATGTTGAATGGAGAAAGCAGGATGCAATATGTGATATAATTTCAGGGGTGTTAGTAAAACTGAATGGAACAGAGTCCACCAAAATGTTAACAGGGTTTAAATCTGGATTGCGGGTGACTTTTATTTCCCTCTTTATCTTTCTATGTTTGCTGTAATAAACAATATTACTTTATATTACTTGCAATAAAAATATTATAAAAACAATATTACTTTTATAATAAGAAAAAACCCATAAAAATTTACAAAAGGAGCCTGACACCACTTAATTCACAAGTGACACTATCTTAGTGGAAAGCCATTACTATTCCTTCTACGGTGGTTTTTCTTACCATATCCAGAGGCACAGATCACCTGAATCGTACCCTGCTCCCTCAAAAATCCCCTGTTTCTGCATGAGGATGGCATTTATTTATTTTTTTAAATTTTCTTTTCTTTTTTTTTTTTTGAGACGGAGTCTTTCGCTGTTGCCCGGGCCGGTGTGCAGTGACTCAATCTCAGCTCACTGAAACCTCCACCTCCCAGATTCAAGCAATTCTCCTGCCTCAGCCTCCCGAGTAGCTGGGATTACAGGTGCCCGCCACCATACCTGGCTAATTTTTTTGTTGTTGTATTTTTATTGGAGATGGAGTTTCACTATGTTGGCCAGGCTGGTCTCGAACTCCTGACTTTGTGATCTGCCCACCTCGGCCTCCCAAAGTGCTGGGATTACAGGTGTGAGCCACAGCGCCTGGCTGAGGGTGGCATTTATAAATGCAAAATAGAGTTAAAGGAAGAAAGGACCGGAAGAGCAAATACCTAGTAGGAAGAAGAGGGAGAAGCAGGAGGAGAAAAGGATGGCAATTGTAGCCGAGTGACCCATGATCACTGGGGGAGTTTGTTTTCTTTCCAGTGATTGGAAGGGCCTGCAGTGAGTCATTCACACTCACTCACCCTTACTACTTGGGAATTATGGCATATATTTGTGGGGTGGTTAGGCAGAATTGGGTAGGATGCAATCTGTGGTCAGAGAACAGAAGTAGTTTGACCAAGGAACTGAACTAATCATCATAAAAAATGAAACCCCAGAGGGTTTATAAAGTACCTTTTCCTATTTTATTTCACCATCTCAACAACCCCATGGGATAAATAGTATTATCTCTATTTTGGTAAGAAGGAGGCTAAGGTCAGAGATGCTAAGAATTTTGTCCAAGTTGCATTGCTCCTAGCAGGATTTGGACTTTTGGCTGGCCATCCCAATGTCGAGTTTTGGTCACACCCCTTGTGGCCATCACTCTACCAGATGATGTTCTGGCCACTGAAAAACATTGGTGGCCTGATCCTGAAAGCCTTAGGGTCACCATTTGGGCTGTGGTTCTAACACCTTTTCCTGGAGTTCCTTGCTGGTGAACTCCTCTTCTTCCTCGAAGATTCCCTGGGTTAGCACCACACATTAGCAGAACATATGAGCCAAATGGCTTTCCCCGTTTTTTTTTTTTTTTTTTAAGTGAAAGGGGAATTCAAGCTTGGCATGGTGCCTCATGCCTATAATCCCAGTACTTTGGGAGGTTGAGATGGGTGGACTGCTTGAGCCTGGGAGATCAAGACCAGCTTGGGCAACATGATGAAACCCTGTCTCTAAAAACCTACAGAAATTAGCCAGGCCTGGTGGCATGCGCCTGTAGTTCCAAATACTTGGGAGGCTGAGGTGGGAGGATCACTTGAGCTCAGGAAGTTGAGGCCGCAAATGAGCTGAGATCACACCACTGCTCTCCAGCCTGGGTGACAGAGTGAGAGTCTGTCTCAAAAAAAGAGGTAGGAGAGAATTCAATGGGTAAGATAACAGAAATCTGAAGAATAATATAAGCTTCAGGCACATCCAGGGATTCAATAATGTCATCACCTCTGATGTTGCTTCAGTCTATATGCAGATTCATGTCCAGTAGCAGGCAGATGGATACAGAAAGCCCCAGGGTGCCATTCTCCTGACTTGACAGTGCTAGCCTAAAGTCAGTATCTTCCCTAACAGTGCTGGTGAAAAAGTCCCAGGGAAGGTTCTGATTGGCCAGGATGAGTCATGTGACCACTCCTGTGGCCACAAGGGCAGGTCTGCCCTACCTCACACATGCAAATGGGTATCCCCAGGGAAAGAGGGGTGTTCTCACCAAACAAAAACAGATGTCTATCAACAATTGAAGCTTCAAATATAGTTCTATTTCTTGACTCACCTTCTTTGGACATAGTTGTTGCCTCTCTGCTGAGAAAGTTGAGGAATTGAGCACACTCTATTGCCTTCCAACTCTCCTGTCCTTTACTGAATTTTGCAGTTACAGACATTATTCTTAGTTCTTCTACTGATTGCCTTTTTAAGTTTTAATAACCTACTATTTCTTGATTTATTTCTTTTGGATTGTAAGTATTGATCTCTGCTATGAAAAATAAAGAAGTCCATATATTTACACTTTCTTCTGTGTTTCCCATCTGCACCCAATTCTTGTTTAATAATTATTCTTACATTGTCAAGGTTCATGACATTTATATTCACTCTATTACCATAATGGTCTTTCATGATTTCTCTATAGGTTAGTTCTAAAATTTTAAGCCCAATAAAAATATCATTTATATACTTTAGATTATGGAAATATTCACTGCAGAACCAAGTGATGTGATTAGGCCTGTAGAGACGAGAATGTAATCAATTCTATGTCTGGAAACCCTTACTGCTCAAAGGGAATGTTCTAAACATCAGGGTCAGCAGATTCTCTTATAATTTGGTTTGCACTTTCCTTGATCTTAACTTATCCTTAGATATCATTATTTCCAGTGTCTACTCTTTTTCTCTTTAATGCCAAATTTACCATTTTAATGATTTTAAAGTGTATAAATCAGCAGCATTAAGCACATTCATAATATTATGCACTCATCACTGCTGTCTAGTTCCAGAATTTTTTCTTTACCCTAAAAGGAAACCTTCCATCTATTAAGCAGTCACCCCTCATTCCTCTCTTTCACCACCCCCAGCAACTACTAATCTGCTTTCTATCTCTGTGGATTTGCTTGTTGTGGACATTTAATATAAAGGGAATCATATAACATGTGGCCTTTTGTGTCTGGCTTCTTCATGTAACAAAATGTTTTCAAGGTTCATCCGGGTCGTAACATGTATAGGTGCTTCATTCCTTGTTCACAGCTGAATGATATTCCATTGTATGGATGTACCACATTTTATTTATCCTGTCATCAATTGATGGATATTTGGGTTGTTTCCACCTTTTGGCTATTGTGAATAGTGCTGCTGTGAACATTTGTGTATCAGTATTTGTTTGAGTTTCTGCTTTCAATTCTTTTTATTTTTTTTTGAGACAGGGTCAGGCTGGAATGCAGTGGTGCAATTACAGCTCACTACAGCCTCAACCTACTGGACTCAGGTGATTCTCCCACTTCAGCCTTCCAAGTAGCTGGGACTACAGGCCATGCCCAATTTTTTTTTGTATTTTTTATAGAGATGGGGTTTCACCATGTTGCCCAGGCTGGTCTTGAACTCCTGGACTCAAGTGATCCACTTGCCTTGGCCCTCCAAAGTACTTGGGTTACAGGCATGAGCCACTGTGCCCAGACTGCTTTCAGTTATTTTGGGTAGATGCTTAGGAGTGAAATTGTTAGATCGTATGGTAATTCTATGTTTAATTTGTTGATGAACCACTGAACTGTTTTCCAAACTGTGGAACTATAGAACCCTGGGTAAAACTGCTTTTCTTTGGAATTTAGAAGCTGTGGGAGGCTGAATGGTCCCCTCAAATATCCAGGTCCTAATTCCTGGAATCTGTGAACATTATATGGCAAAGGGGACTTTGTAGATGTGATTATGGAACTTGAGAGGGAGAGATTATCCTGGACTATTCAGGAGGGCCCTAAATGTAATCCCAAGTGTCCTTCCTAGAGGGAGGTAGAGGGAGATTCATCTAGAAAGGAAGAAGATGACGTGACTACTGAAGCAGTGTTCTGTGCTGCTGCTGGCTTTGAAGCAGGAAGAGGCCAGGAGACAAAGAATGTAAGGAATACAGCTCTAGAAGCTGGAAAAGGCCAGGAAACCAAGCGGAGTCTCCTCCGGAGCGTCTGGACGGTGTGCAGTCAGACAGCTTGGTTTCTCTCTAATGAAACTCATTTCAGGCTTCTCACCTCAAGAACTGTAAGACAATAAATCTGTGTTGTTTTAAGCCATTAAGTCTGTGGTCATTGATTACAGCAGCCCTAGGCATTTAAGATAGAGGCCTTGCTCTTTCCTACAGCATTCGGTAGGGTGGATAACCTTAGTAGGTGGTGTTTTTGCTCTCCAGAAGCATTTAAATTTTTCTGTCTCTCTCTCTCTTTTTTTTTTTTTTTTGAGATGCAGTCTCGCTCTTGTTGCCCAGGCTGGAGTGCAGTGGCGCAATCTCAGCTCACTGCAACCCTCACCTCCCAGGTTCAAGCAATTATCCTGCCTCGCTTCCCAAGTGGCTGGGATTACAGGCACCTGCCACCACGCCTGGCTAATTTTTCTTTTTTGTAGTAGAGACGGGGTTTCACCATGTTGGCCAGGCTGGTCTGCAACTCCTGACCTCAAGAGATCCGCCTGCCTCGGCCTCCCAAAGTGTTGGGATTATGGGCATGAGCCACTGCGCCTGGCACAAAATTTTCTGTTTATCTTTGGAATGCCAGAAATCTCACCTAGAGCTGCATCTTTCTCATTCATCTTGCTTGTCGTTAGTGCCTTCTGTTCTCTAAGGCTGCAGGTATCCCCAGCATCCCAAACGCAGCCCCTTGACAAATCTCCTGATGCCATCCCCAGCCCCGAGGTCAGCACAGCTGTTGGCATTAGTGACTTGGAGCCTGGACCTTCTTTTAGCCTCTCTAGAAGTCCCACGGTAAGTTCTGCTGTCTTGGATCCTGGTTTGCTCAGCTTTCCCCTGTCAATTCGTTGGTTCATTTTTACTTATTTTTTTTACTTCAAACATTTTAAAACAGATACAAAAGCAGAGACTAGTATGGTGAAATCCCAGATGCCCATGATCCAGTTTCAACAGTGATATGGTTTGGATCTCTGTCCCCACCCAAATCTCATGTTGAATTGTAATCCCCAGTGTCGGAGCTGGGGCCTGTTGGGAGGTGATTGAATCATGGGGACAGATTTCCCTGTTGGTGCTGTTCTTGTGATAGTGAGAGTGAGTTCTCATGAGATGTGGTCATTTAAAAGTGTGTGAACCTCCCCCTCTTCTCTCTCTTCTTTCTGCTCAGGCTATGTGTGCTGAGCCTGCTTCCCCTTTGCCTTCCACCACAATTGTAAGTTTCCTGAGGCCTCCCCAGAATCAGAAGTCATTACGATTCCCTATACAGCTTGAAGAACCATGAGCCAATTCAACCTCTTTTATTTTCTTTTTTATTATTTTATTTTAAATTCTGGGGTACAAGTGCAGAATGTGCAGGTTTGTTACATAGGTAAATGTGTGCCACAGTGGTTTGCTGCACCTATTGACCCGTCACCTAAGTATTAAGCCCAGCATGCGTTAGCTATTTTTCCTGAACTTCTCCCTCTCCCCACTTCTCCCCTCTTCCGATAGGCCCCAGTATGTGTTGTTCCTCTCCCTGTGTCCATGTGTTCTCATCGTTCAGCTCCCACTTATGAGTGAGAACATGTGGTGTTTGGTTTTCTGTTCCTGTGTTAGTTTGCTAAGGATAGTGGCTTCCAGCTCCATCCATGTCTCTGCAAAGGACATGATCTCATTCTTTTTTGTGGCTACATAGTATTCCATGGTGTTTATGTACCACATTTTCTTTATCCAATCTATCACTGATGGACATTTAGGTTGACTCCATATCTTTGCTATTGTGGATAGTGGTGCAATAAACATACACATACATGCATATATATATATATATATATATTTTTTTTTTTTTTTTTTTGAGATGGAGTCTCGCTCTGTCACCCAGGCTGGAGTGTAGTGGCGTGGTCTTGACTCACTGCCAGCTCCGCCTCCCAGGTTCACACCATTCTCCTGCCTCAGTCTCCCGAGTAGCTGGGACTACAGGTGCCCACCACCACGCCCGGCGAATTTTTTGTAATTTTAGTAGAGACGGGGATTCACCCTGTTAGCCAGGATGGTCTTGATCTCCTGATCTCATGATCTGCTCACCTTAGCCTCCCAAAGTGCTGGGATTAAAGGCGTGAGCCACTGTGCCTGGCCACTTATATCTTTATAATAGAATGATATATATATTTTGGGTATATAACAGCTATCAATATTCCTCTCTACTTGCCTTACTTCCCCTGATTTCTTTTCCTTTTTCTCTTTGTGAAATTAGCTCTCCCCACCACCATTAAATATTGAGAAGTGATTCTACATGTTAGAACATGTAGAATATTGAGAAGTGATTCTCAATATTTAATGTGCTAACGAATCACCTGAGGATCTCATTAAATTCCAAATTCTGATTTGGTAGTCCTGGGGTAAAATCTGAGCATTTGCATTTCTAACAAGCTCCCAGGTGAAACTGTTTCTGCTAGTCCCCAGGGATGCACTTGAGTAACAAATTCTAGACCTCATGTACTTTCACCCCATACAGCCCAGCCTGTGCTGCTATAAAACATGTAGAATTGGTGCACCTTTAAAATAATCAAATATGCATGCATACATTTTCTTTGTTTATGTGTTGTTCTTTTTTTTCTTCTATTAAATTATATACGTTCCTCAAAGGCAGGAACCGTGCCAGTTCTTGGCCTTCTGTATCCTAACCATCTGGTATGGATCACCTTCCTCACTCTGAGAAGATTAAGAATTGCTTCTCTTACTGACCACAAATCAATCTCTCTCTCTCTCTCCCTCTCTCCCCCCTAATCATTGCCTTGCCCAAGCCTCTGCTAGTTCTGTTCTGATAAGATCTCAAGCACTAGAGCAAAGTAGGGAGGTCACAGTGCAGTGCAGGGAGCTTTGGTGTAGGAGGCAGAGGCCTGGGATCTGTCTATCAGCAGCCGCCTCTCTTCGCTGCTATTGGTGGTGCTTCAAATGTGCTTGACTTTGGAGTCGGCTACTCTCAGTTTCCACTCCTCACTGCAGGATCCAGGCTGACCACATTTTCTTTGGTCTCTGCCTCAACAGCTAAGGAGAGGGAGGGCTCAAGAAGAGAGCTGCCTCTGTCCCCAAGGAGATGAGAACTATCTCCTGGGAATTAGCTGTGCAAATCCAGACCTGAAAAAGGACAGCAAATGTCACCTTTTCATTCCCCTGCATGATTAGAGCATTCAGTCAGGTCCCATCTAGGACTCAATGGCGCATCTATAAGGCTGTGGTAGGTCTGTGGAAGGTGCAGAAGACAGATCAGGTCCCTGCCCTTGAAGCACTTCCACCTAGACTGTCTTAGTCAGAGGGCTGCTATAATACACTACCAACTGTGAGGCTTAGACAACAGATGTTTAGATGTTTATTTCTCACAGTTCTGCAGGCTGAGGAATCCAAGATCAAGGTGCTGGCCAATTCAGTTCCTGGTAAGTGCTCTCTTCCTAGCTTATAGATGGCTGTCTTCTCGCCATATCGTCACATGGCAGAGAGAGAGAGGGGCATGGGTCTCTTCCTCTTCTTATAAAAACATGAATTTGGCCAGGTGCAATGGCTCATGCCTGTAATCCCAGCACTTTGGGAGGCCAAGGTGGGAGGATTGCTTGAACCCCAGAATTCGAGAAACAGCCTGGGCAACATAGCAAAACTCCATTTCTACAAAAAGAAAAAAAAAATAGCCAGGTATGGTGGCACGCCTGTAATCCCAGCTGCTTGGGAGGTTGAGGTGTGATATGGTTTGACTCTGTATCCCCACCCAAATCTCACCTTGAATTGCAATCCACATAATCCCCATAATCAAGGGCAGGACCAGGTGGAAGTAATTGGATCATGGGGGTGGTTTCCCCATGCTGTTGTGATAGTGAGTGAGTTCTCATAAGATCTGATGGTTTTATAAGTGTCTGGCATTTCCCCTGCTGGGACTCACTCAGTCCTGCCGCCCTATGAAGAAGGTGCCTGTTTCTCCTTTGCCTCTGCCATTATTGTAAGTTTCTTGAGACCTCCCTAGCAGTGCAGAACCGTGAGTCAGTTGAACCTCTTTCCTTTATAAATTACCCAGTCTCGGGTGTTTCTTCACAGCAGTGTGAGAACTAACATAAAATGGGAGGAGGACTTGAGACAGGCAGGTCAAGGCTGCAGTGAGTCACGATTGAGCCACTGCACTCCAGCCTGGTCAACAGAGCAAGATCTTGTCTCAAAACAAAGCATGAAAACCCCACAAATCTCATCTTGGGGACCCCACCCTTAGTACCTCATCTATACCTATTAATAATTACATCCTAAAGACTCTACCTGCAAATACCATTTGTTTAGAATGAAAGCTTCAACATGTGAATTTGAGGGAGGTACATACATTCAGTCAATAGCACAGATCAACAAGAAACAAATTTCATATTTCTCCAGGCCAGTGAGTAGTCAGACCTCTTGACAGTGGGTATCCAGAATCAGGTAAGGGCATTCTGGGGATTGTAGTTTGGGTGAGTTCAATATTTCAAAGAGAGTCAAGAGCCAGGAAAAGATTCTTTCTAGAAGAGCTGTATCAAATGGAAGCCTTTGGGCCTCTGTAAACTAGCCTGGGAGCCGGCACCTCAGAGGCTCTCAGGAGGACAGAGTCAGAGAAGATCTGTGACGGTGGGGCAGGTGTGGTGGGGCCTCTTCGGCACTCTGTGCAGTGCTTGGGACATCATGATGCTTAGTAAATATTGGATGAGTAAGTCAGTGTTGTTTTGTATTCTTCTTGAAGCAATGGTTTGGGATCCATGAAAAAACATTGCTGGATGAATGAATGAGAATATTGTTCAAAACTCAGAAAAGGCTAGACTTCTGAGAAGTGTTTTCTCCAGATCCAGAAGAAAATGTTAGAATTGTGTGTGGACCTTCACTCGAAGCTGGGCTCTTAAGAAATTGGAGCAGAAAATCATAAGGAGGGTAAAGCCGAGATGAACAGATACTTCGATGAAATATAAAGAGAGATGGATAAGGAAGGATTACAAGGATTTAAAAGGCTATAGAATCACTACAACATCCCTGGAAACATTGATGTTGAAATCGACCTTATGGAAAATCAAATCAGTGTTGTAGAGGATGATCTTAAGTTCTCTTTGAAGGCAGAATACAAGGATAAAGACGGAAACTTTGGGGGCAATAATAGATATTATGGTGGTTCTTGAGGAAGAACAGGACTAGAAGCCCCAAAGCAGAAATTTAAAAATGTTGTTTATTTTATTTATGTATTTATTTCGGATCAGAGTCTCGCTCTGTTGCCAGGATGGAGTGCAGTGGCGCTATCTTGGCTCACTGCAATCTCCGCCTCCCGAGTTCAAGCTATTCTCCTGCATCAGCTTCCTGAGTCGCTGGGATTACAGGCACGTGCCACCATGCCTGGCTAATTTTGTATTTTTAGTAGAGACGGGGTTTTGCCATGTTGGTCAGGCTGGTCTCAAACTCCTGATCTCAGGTGATCCACCCACCTGGGACTCCCAAAGTGCTTTGATTACAGGCATGAGCCACTGCACCCAGCCTTAAAATTTTGTTTTGAGACAGGGTCTTGGTCTGTTGCTCAGGCTGGAGTGCAGTAGTGTGATCAAGGCTCACTGCACCCTTGAACTCCTGGGCTCAAGTGATCCTCTCACCTCAGCCTCTCAAGTAGCTAGGGCTACAGGTGCATGCCACCACTCCTGACTAATTTTTTTTAAATTATTAGTTTTAGTAGAGACAAGGTCTTGATATACTGCCTAGGCTGGTCTTGAACTCTTGGGCTCAAGTGATCCTCCTGCATGTGCCTCCCAAAGTGCCGGGATTACAGGGAAAAGCCACTGCACCCCCGCAAAGCAGAAATTAAAGATCAGCTGTGCAGGTTAAAAAAGCCCCCTCCTTCCTGATGAAGCCAGTGGAAGGAGACTCAGGCTTGGATAAATCCTGGACTATGTGTTGAAATACAAGGAAAAAAGTAAAAACAAGTAGCTTGCAAGAATCCGGACAGGAAAAAGCAAAATATTGAAGAGGCAGCTCAGCAAGAAACAAGTTGGGCTGGTTTCAGATTTCCTTTGAAGCAACAGGCCAGCATCTACGGAGCGGAGAAGAAATGGTTGTGGCCCGCTGACTTTCTCTTCTTCCTGAGAATCTTCTATATAGAAAGGCTGACCAGGTGTTGTGGCTTATGCCTGTAATCCCAGCACTTTGGGAGGCCGGGGCAGGTGGATCACTTGAGCCCAGGAGTTCGAGAACAGCCTGGCTAACATGGTGAAACTTTGTCTCTACTAAAAATGCAAAAATTAGTCAGGCATGGTGGTGCATGCCTGTAATCCCAGCTACTCAGAAGGCTGAGGCGGGAGAATCGTTTGAACCCGGAGGACGGAGGTTGCAGTGAGCTGAGATTGAGCGACTGCATTCCAGCCTGAGCAACAGAGCAGGACTCCATCTCATAAAAAAAAGAGAGGCAAACTGTTTCCTCATCTGTAAGAGGGGGTAATTACAGTGCTTCCTTATAGGATTCTTTTTGCGTAAGGTCCTTGGAACAGTGCCCGGCATATATCAGCTCTCAATAAATAAAAATGCTGACTTCCAACTGCTAACCAGTTGGAGTCATCTTGGTTATCCAAGTGGAGATGCCCAGAGGCCTGGCTTCCTGCATTTGGAGCTCAGAGAGGTCCAGGGTGAAGACCATGTAGAGGTCTAGATGGTCATCAAAGCTAAGGGTTCAGATGAAGCCACCAGCAAAGTGTTTGGTGAGATCATTGAAGTTGCAGGAGCACCAGTGCTAGGAGCTGGGCAGATGAGGACCTGCAGTGGGTCCAGGCACAATCTGCGGTTTAATTTGGATTCTTTTCTTGGCTGTGGTGCTTACCTGGCAATCTACAGTCAAGTGGTTGCCTGACCCAAGACAAATATCTCCTTGTGGATATGCCTCTGCCAGGCTTGAAGGCCTAACCCCAGGAACCTGCCCCAGATCGTGGGAGCACCAAATTGCCCACTGCAGCCAGAGCTCCTCTGGCACATCCCTGCCCAGGAGGCTCTCCTCCTGGTACCCGGGAAGGCCCTGGATTTTCATTTCAGAACAGCTGGTCAATCACTGAGAACTCCAGGCTCTGAGTGTTTATTCCCCTCTTGTCATTAAGGACATCTCCCCCTCCTTCTCGATCGAGGCAGGCTAATTGGGACTAGGACATTAAGTGTCTGAAGATTGTATGATTGCGGAAATACACAAATTTAATTTCACCTGGCCAGATTCAATGCTGCTGTAATCAGATAAATAGAAAACTCCGGTGTAATAATGACGGGGAAGATGACTTTGTAAACACTTCCAAGGAGCTGAGGCCTCTGGACTTGCCTTGATGGGGCTGGGGGAAGGGAGTAGGTTTGATGGAGCTTTGTTATCTAATCTCAATAGGTCAATATCCTCTTTTCCTGTAGATCCTCAGAGTGGGGCCTTTGAATGATGCCCTGGACAGAGCTTGGAACATCAAGGTGAATACCATTTTGGGGAGAATGCGTCCCTTCGCCTGGCTCTGAGTCAGGGCCAGCTTTGGATCCTACTAGCCCCACGGATACAGAGGTAAGGCCGAGGACCTGGAGGCAGTGCTCTGGCTAAGGGGAGCCTGGGGCCAGAAACCTTCACATAAAGAATGACTCAGGTGCTGGCGGGAGGCTGTCCCTTAACCCCTATACTTGTTCTATGCACCTCCCTCTCTGTTCCCGCTGCTTCCTCCGCTGGAATGCCCTTCCCCGCCGGCTCAGTGTCCCTCACTCATCCTTCAAAGCCAGGGCAGAATGTCCCTTCTGAAAGCCTAGCTGCGCCCAGGCAAAGCAGGTCGCTCTGCTCTGCAGCGGCGTGGCTACATGAAAGCATCATTATTGCTTTCTTGCCTTTCTCTCCCTGCATCTGCTTTTTTTGTGGAAGCACTACTTAGATCCAAACTCAGGCCATCTGTATCCCGCGTAACTCGGTCTTAGAAAGAAACAGAGGCAGACACCGTCCTACAGTGTTGATGGTACAGGGGACAGGGTAAATCCTCAGGCCAGCCCTTTTGTGTCACGTGGACAAGTGCCCCTGGAGCTGCATGCCTGGCCAGCGGAGACTCTGGGGCATATGCCGTGGTGGACTGGTAGACATAAAGGCCTTTGCTTTTGGAGAGGGGTGAGTTCATATCTTTGTGTCCACTGAGAGAGGAAGGGGAGGCCAGGACCATGATGGCAGTGGTATGTGGCTTGGCCTTGGCCTGGCCTCTTGGACTGCGCAGATGGCAGTCCCACATGTTGTGGGTGTAGGGCCTGAGCCCTGGTGCTGTCAGGTCAGGGGTTTCTGTAACTTCTCTGGGTCTGTTTCCTCATCTGTGAAATGGGGATAATAGCAGTCTTTCCTTACACAACGGTTAGAGAGGATTCAGTGAAGTATCCATGCAAAGCTCTTAGAACAGTGCACAGGCTAGCATTCAAGTGTTAGTTGTTAGTAGCAGTGTTTGTTTAGTCATTAGCAGCAGTGACATCTTTCTGGAGAGGGGTTAGCACCAGAAGCTGCAGGAACAGTCTCTGGGAGGGATTGTCTTTCTAGACCCAAGGAGTGCTGCTTCAGGCTTCAGAGATGCTGTATATTTTGAAATTGGGAAGGGGACTGAGGCACCACAGTTATTCTCTGTTTGGGAGTGCACAGAAGCAGCTTAGCACCTACTTTCTGCCAGCATCTTGCCAGCTCTTATTTCATTTTCATAAGAACCTCAGGATACCTTGACAGTGTCATAGACCCATTATACAGATCGGAAAACTTAGGAAGCCTGATCATCAGTGCGATAACCAGAATGCAAACACAAGTTTGTCCAACTCTGAAGACTGTGCCTGAGGCATTAGCATTCAAGACCCTTGATCTTATTTCATATTCCCATGGGTCATGACCACTGGTCTGATTCTCCTCCTTAACCGCCCAGGAAACCCAGCCCAGAGATGCCCAGTGTCCTTCAGGTTATGAGCTGTAGGACCGAGATTTTGTCTTAGGCCTCTGCTTTTTCTTCCATGCCAAAAGGGAACGGTGGTGGGGCTGATGCAGGTTTTTTCTTCCCACTCTGCCCAGGGACCCAAGGACCTGGCTCAGAGGTGACAGAAGGACTGTTCTAACAGTGGCGAGTCATTCACCTCAACAAGCCTTAGCCCCATTTAACACTGGCCCTGGGATCATCACTGTAGGAAAAGAGCCTTCATTGCTTACTATCTTTTGAAATGTAATGACCTGTGAATGATAACAGATAATTTGCAAATTTGACATAATCAGTCGTGGCCAATTTTCATTCAATTATTTGTTAATAAACATCAGGACCCCTGGCTGGAGTTTTATGCTTCCAAATTTGAAATAAAAAGCTGGGAGCCTGAATAGAATAGAATACCTGTCTCTTCGCTTGCTGAATATTTATAAAGAATTTTATTTCAGCAGAGCCAGGTAACACCCAAGGTTTGCTTGGTGTTCATTTGCATTGTGAATTTTTTAAAATAGTAATTATCTGCAAAAGGTCAAATATTTGCTTTATCTATATAATTCAATTTCCCAAAGGCCTTTGGGATTCAAATTAATGTAATATCTTCATTGAAAAAGAAGATTAATTATGCTTACGTGGAACCTAATTTGGCTTATCAGACCTTTAATGTGGCTGTGATCGTGGGTGCATTTAAATTTAGGATTACACGGGTGATCTCGGTCACATATTTGGGAGACTTTTAATATTTGTCATTATTTTTATGCATATCATTTTTCCCGCCTGCTTGGGAAAATTAAAATGTCGGTTCTGAAAGAAATAAACATTATGTATTGACATTGGTAATTATGTTTTGGTATTTAAGGATGCATAAAAAACTGCACACAGGGCCTCAAATATAAATTTGCAGTTAATGTCCCTAGATGGAAACTGGAGCTCTTCTACCAGACTCGGTAAATTGGGAAAAAGCTCTCTCTGGGGCTGCTGCTCTGTGTAGCCAGGGGTGGGGATGTGGGCACATAACTTTTAGCAGTGCTCAAAGATGTTGAAGGTTTGAGTGGTCCCAGGAACTCTGGATTTAGTAGGGTCAGGAAGCCTGGGTTTCCTCCTCGTCACTAAAGTGCTATGTGATTATGATCAATTGGAGGCCCTTTCTGAGTTCCAGGTTCCTGTCTGTACACAATAATCATTTGTTTAGTTTCTTTCTCTCTGGACGGTCAGTTGCTTGTGGCAGGGCCATATCTTATTTAATCTTGAGCTTCCAGGTCTGTCAGCACAGTGTCTGTTACATGTGGACTATATGTAGGATTTTTAAAAATAGCACTCTCTGATAAGGAGATATGTATAAGGTTTTGATTCTTAATAAAGGCAGTGGGATCTTGGAGATAATAGGGATTGTGAGTCAGAGTTCAGCTTTGTATCAGTTAGTTATTGCTGCATAACAAATTATACCAAAACTCAGTGGATTAATGTAAGAACTATTGATTATTTTTCAAGAGTCTACAGGTCACCTGTGCTGTTCTGATGATCTGGGATGGATTGGCTAATCTTGGGTGAATTTGTTCGTGTGTCTTAGATCAGCTGGCAGGTGGGGCTGGGGGCTGGCTGGTCTACGATGGCCTGGGATGAGATGTTCTCCGTATTTTCTTGTTCTTTGACAGACTAGTGTGGGCTTGTTCTCATGGCTGAACAGGGGTCAGAGGGAGGGAGCTCAAACATGCTTTTTCAAACTTCTGCTTGCATCTGCTTTGCTACTGCCTGATTAGCTGAAGTAAGTGATATGGCCTCACTGACAGTCCACAGAGGAGGGTCTACCAAAGAACAGGGAAGCAGAGAGACAACCAGACTGGGGGCTACCAATGCAATCAACCAACCACAGGCTTTACTGTGGCCCTGCCCCTTACTAGCTATGTGAACAGAAGCATGTGACTTAAAACCCCGACTCTCTGTCTCTTCATCTGTCAAGTCTGGCAGAGATATGATGAGGTTTAAATGAGATAAATACATTTTAAGTATTAGGCACCTGGTACCTGATGGATGCCCAGGAATGCTTACCCAAGGGTGTGAAGATGAATGTTGAAGGATGGGCATTGGTGGTTTGTTTTTAAGACTGAAAAATCAGAAACTACCTAAATGCTGATCAGAAGGGGCCTGGTTAAATAAATCATGGTACACTTGTTTAATGGAATACTTTTTAGCTTGTAGGTCAATAGATCAACATGCTGGCATGAAAGGATGTCCATGATAGATTAAGTGGAAAAAAAGAGTAAGTTTCAGCATAACCCATAATGTACAATGTAATTGTATGTGTGTGTGTGTGTGTGTGTGTGTGTATAAAATGAAAGCAATGTTTATTCCTGTTTATAGAGAAATGTCTGCAAGATTATGCCCTGAACTGTGAGTAGTGGGATTCAATGCTTCCAGATTGTTTGAATTTTTACACCGAACATACATTGCTTTTGAGATGAAAAAAAAGACTAAGGAAAAATTTTAGGTAAAGGACAACAAAAATGATGATGTTTATGCTCTGAGTAAGCTGAACTTAAACTAACGGTCTATAATAATAATAATAAAATTATCAGCCAACATAAAACTAATAACAGCAAGCTGGTCAGGATGGCTGAGCAGTCTGAGGCGCTGCGTTCAGGTCGCGGTCTACCCTGGAGGCATGGGTTCGAATCCCACTCCTGAAAGTTACTATTGGCTGATAGTGGTGGCTCAATGAGCGCCTGTAATCCCAGCACTTTGGGAGGCCGAGGCGGGTGGATCACAAGGTCAGGAGTTCAAGACTCGCCTGGCCAACATGGTGAAACCCTGTCTCTACTAAAAATACAAAAATTCGCTGGGTGTGGTGGTAAGCATCTGTAATCCCAGCTACTTGGGAGGCTGGGGCAGGAGAATCACTTCAACCAGGGAGGCGGAGATTGCAGTGAGCCAAGATCGTGCCACTGTGCTCCAGCCTGGGAGACAGAGCAAGACTCCATCTCAGAAAACAAACAAAACACAAACAACAACAACAAACTGATAACAGCTACCATTTGTTGAAGACCCACGATGTGCTAAGCATTTCATGTCCTTAATCTATGAAACCTGAAAAAGAGGTGAAAGCCCCCACTTTCTGGGTGAGGAAACTGAGGCTCAGAGTCAGAAAGTAACTTGGCCCAGTTGAGAGGGGCTCACCAGGATCAACCAGCACTGTCTTTGATGGCAGATCTCTGCCTCTTAGACTGAGAGGCCACATCTGTTGGTTTGCGAAGTAGAGGTCTCCCATGCTTGGCCACCCACCAAAAGTGCTAGAAAAGCTTTTTCCTCCCAAATACAGATTCCTGGGTCCCACTCCATTTCCAGTGAACCATTCTTCTTTGGGGTGGGGGCCCAGGTGTCTGTATTTTAGTATGTATCCACAGGGATTCTGGAGCAGTCAGTCTGGCGTTCAGGGACTCATCTAGTGGCTCATTTGATCTTCATAACATGCAGGGACATAAGACGAAGATTGTGGCCATCGCTCCCATTTTATAGGTGAGAAAACTGAGGCTTAGAGAGGGAAAGTCACTTGCTCAGGGTCCTGGAGCTAGGCAATGGGATTGGAGGCCCCCTGGACTGTAAACCCAGGTGCTATTCTACCCCCTGAGTGGGCTGACTGTGGGGAAGGCTCTTGGGAGGGTGACAGAAAAGAGGGGAGCATGCGGGCTACCTGGCATCTTGTGGCTGCCAACTGCCCTCTGCCCTGTGCTCTCAGCTGTTGGAGTGCAGATGGTAGAATCTGCCAGGCACTCGGAGGCAGATACCAGTGTGAAGCTGCGGGTGGAATTATTGGCTATACCCACTTTCCACTAGGAGCCGCCCCCGGGTGATCTCCAAAATTCAGCCCAATCTTCTTCTATTTTCTCCTCCCACCCTTCCCAGCCACTGGGACTTGAAGAGCTCTTTTCCCTCCTCTTCTTTTCTGTTTGTTGCTGCCTGGCTTTTATTAGTGACTTTCAGGGAAATGATCAAAGGCGGCTGTAATCAGAGAGCTTCGTCATCTACCACATGAGTGCCAGAGAAGGCTCCGCCTGTGTCACAGCCTTCAGAGCTGGTGGGAGCCAATTGCTTGGGAAAGTGGGGCTGGGAACAGCCATCTGGGTTGGTGGGAGGCCCTACAGATGTCTCCCGGGCCCCCTCAACATCAGAGGGACTCTCCTGACACTGTTGCTTCCGCCTTGGCATATGGGGCCGAGATGCAGCCTCCTGGTTTCTTTCCCAGGATGAGGAACCTTGCGATGCCAACCCCTCTCCCTCCACTGTCCCCCCACAGGCCTCTTCCCTCCTTTCAGGCTCCTGGAGATTTGTTTACAGTTTATTTTTTCTTTATTTTTGTAACAGCTTCATTGAGATACAAGTCACATACCATTCAAATAACACATTTAAACTGTACAATTCCGTGGTACGATTGAATGGGATTCACAGAATTGTGCAACCACCCCTCCATCAATTTTCAAATATTTTCATCTCCCCCAAAGAAAACCTGATACCCTTTAGCCATCATCCTCAAAGCTTCCATTCTACTGTAGTCCTTGATTTGCCTATTCTGAGCATGTCATATAAATGTAGTCATACAATATACGGTCTTTGGCAACTGACTTCTTTCACTTAGCATGTTTTCAAGGTTTATCCATGTTGTAGCACGTATCGGTACTTCATCCCTTTTTTATGGCAAAATAATATTCTATTATTTTGATAAATGGACAAACATATCATTATTTTATTTTATAAATATTTCTCTTACAAAATGCAAACAGTACTGTCAGATTAAAACATGAGACTATTTCTAAGAATTTTTTGTAGGAAGAATATCACACAAATGGGAGAAATAATCGCACCAGGAATTCCATGGCTGCTTGCTCTATAATGACCAAAAATGAGAAAGAGCCTACAGTACATAGAAACAGGAATCTGGCTAAATAAATGATGGCAATCCATATTATAGAATACTGTGCAGTCATGTGGATTTATATTCATTGACATGAAAAGCTATGACATATAGTTAAGTCAATTATATGATGTTGTTTTTATAAAATTATACTTTCATTTTATGCCCATCTAGAAGGAGGTCCACCAAAATGTTCACATGAACATTCATCTCTGAGGGGGTGGAATTTCAAATGGCATGTGTGTATTTTTATTTTGGGGGAATAAAAGCATAAGGTAATTGGGGCTAGGAGTAAACAAGTATAGCAACATACGATGTACCCAAGGGAGTGTTTGTTCCCCAAAATGTACGCTGGGAAGCCATCTGCACTGGTAGAAAAGACCTCCACATTTTTTCCTTTCGGTGGGTACTGGGAAACTGGTAGGGCTGGATGATCACAGTGTATACATGGCTCAGCTCCCTAGTAGCTAAAGCAAAGAGTAAAATGAGCATCTACAACTTGTTTGCTGTTGCCCAAAGGAGGCACAGCTGTTCCTGGGAGAGGCTGAGAGAGGCACTCCTGGATCTCTGAGAGGGGCCTCTCCCCCCTGGGATGAACAATGTCCTCCACAACACGATTCCACTTCACACAACAATGAGACCCCAGGGCGATTCTTAAATGCTGGCCATGGTGTCCTCCATGGTAAGGGCAGTGAATGAGCCTGTGAGGCAGGAAACGCGGCAGCGGAAGGGAGTTGCTCTTGACTACCAGCTCCTGATATTTGACTGTGTGCCCATGGGGCTCAGTAGGCTGCCTGCATGGGAGGGAAGGAAAGGAGCCCTCATGGGTCCCTACTCTGGGCTGGGCGTTCCTTCTCCTGTTCATCCTCGGGAGAGGTCTGGCTGATGAGGCTCATCATGCCCATTTTGCAGCTGAGAAAACTGAGAGGAGACATCCATTGCCAGAGCTCATCTAGCTGCAGAATGGCAGAGCAGGAAACTCCGGCTGGGTCCTGTTTTCCAGCTCAGCCTCACGAGGTAGAGCCGCCTACCCCTCAAGCAGCCCCATCTCTGGGGCTCTGACACGCTCTGGCTCTGTTCCTTGAGGCTGGCCTGGCTCTTGTCCACTCACTCTGCATACTTAGTCTTGGGTAGCCTTGGGCAAGTTCCTTAAACTCTCTGGGCCTCAGCTTCCTCATCTGGAAAATGGGGATAATAGAAGTACCTGCTTCATTCGCTTCTGGTGAGGAGGAAGTGAGTTAATAAATGTGAAAGGTGTATGAGGGCATGGCCTGGTACACAGTAAATACTCCCTGGTGTCATACAGCTGGTTTATTTCCTCTCACTCATCCTCTTCTTCACATCGGAAGGACTTTTCTGAAACTCACCTTTGAGGATGCTGCTGCCACCTCCCCTTTCCGGAAGCCCACTCTCATCGACAGGATTCTGTGTCCTCTGGCCCAAGTCACCTGTGAGTGCCATGGCCATTGGCCTGGGGCCTCATGCTGGCGGGTTTTATTCTTCCTTTCCACTGACATCTCATGCCTGCAGTTCTCAGGGGAATGTAGCACAACCAGGCAGAACAGGGCGGAGGTCGAGTGAGTGACACGCGCTCACCATTCTGGGCTTTGAGCACTAATAACTCCCACGTCTCTTGGCTCATGGTTCAGAGAATGCCTTTTCTTCAGCACGTCTCCATCATCCCCATATGCTTTGGGGGTACATTTCTCCTTGGGAAATGCTTTGTTTGGGCAGGTAGCAAGTTCCCTGACCCGGGATGACGGCACGCAGAGGCTGAAGGATGGAGAAGTCAGGTGCTGGGAGCTGGATTTGGAAGGGACCATGTCTAAGGTCCTCTTGGGTCCTGTGAATCTGAGTGTATTTGTGGTTCCCTTATTTCTGCAGGCCTTTCCCCTTGCAGCATTAAGTGGGGCTTTCCTTTGCTGATCAGAGCCCAAAGATGGGGAATTTGTTGGCTGGAATGACTGCCTCACACTCTCTCTGGCTCCTCCCTGTCTCCAGTCACAGATATGCCATGCATCTTGAAGTCAGAGGAATGCTTCTCAGATATTAGGTTTTGAACCAATCTAAATACTAATCTGGCCATATCATTTTCTTCTTTAGAAGCTGGCAGAGGGCCCATTGTGCTCATGTTTGGAGTGTTTTGCATGATCAGGCCCCCACTGCGTTGCTGGCCACACTGCACTCTTAAGGTATCTGTCCCCGCACTGTGGTCATTGCACGCAGAGAACTGTAGCTCTCCTGCCCATCCTCATACTCTTCTCTTGGCTAACACACCCTGGTCCTTCAGGTCCCAGTTCAGATATCACCTCCTCCAGAAGCCTTTCCTAACACGAGGGACTGGGTCCAGGGCCCTGCTAGGTGCCTGTCTACCTCTATCCCAGCCCTCATCAACCTGAAGTGTAATCCTCATGAATCTGTCTCCTTCACTGATGGAGGGCTCTTTGCGGACATCTTGGTGTCTCCAGCGTCTAACACAGAGTTGGACCTCGGGGTCCCAGGCCTGACTCTGCCGTTCACTGGCTCCAGTGGCCACTCTCAGTTATCTGCAGTTAGTGTGTGAAACAAAATCCCTACGTGATGCAAGGCAAAACGAGGTACAGGGCCGGGCATGGTGGCTCGTGCCTATAATCCCAGCACTTTGGGAGGCCGAAGGGGGTGGATCACCTGAAGTCAGGAGTTTGAGATCAGTCTGGCCAACATGGTGAAACCCCGTCTCTACTAAAAATACAAAAATTAGCTGGGTGTGGCAGCACAAGCCTGTAGCCCCAGCTACTTGGGAGGCTGAGGCAGGAGAATCGCTTGAAGTCAGGAGGCAGAGGTTGCAGTGAGCCAAGGGCGCACCACTGCTCTCCAGCCTGGGTGACACAGCAAACTCCATCTCAAAAAACAAACAAAAAACACAAAAAAACCCAAAAAACCCCCCAAAACCCACCATGGTATAAACCATTGTAACATCAGGTAATGTAGGCATATACTTAACCATTTTCAGAGCTCTCCATTATCTTGTGACATCTCAGTACCTGTCCCCTGAGCTAGGCTGGGCTGGGGTTATTATCTCCATTCTCTGTCTGAGAAAACTGATGCTCTGAGAGTGGAAGTGACTTGAAGCACATCTGGCAAGAGGCAGGAGGAGCTGGCGCAAAGCTGGCCTCTGACCTGCTACTGTAAGGAGCTTGAGTGACCAGGGAAGGTGTCTCCGGGAGGCAGCATTTCTGCTGTGCTTTGAAGTCTGGGAGGGACTGGAAAGAGGAGACAGGGGCAGGCGGGGAGGTGTCAGGAGGGAGAGGGGCAGCCCGAGGTGGGAAGCTGGGATGAGAGAAAAACTGGGTGCTCCTGGCCTCTCTGAGCCTGGGCAAGGAGGCTCAAGAGTTAGGTTGGGACTAGATCCTGGTGACCTCTGGAACCGGACCAAGGATTGAACTTAATCCCTAGGCTACAGAAAGCTGGCGAAGGCATTTGAGCAGGAAAGAGACCTCGCCCCAAAGGAGGATGAATGCGGGGGCTGGGAGGCCACTGACAAGGTGGGAGCGACGTCCAGGCAGGAGACGGTGCGCTGGTGGGTGGCAGCGAGCTGGAAGGGAGGACATAGCACCTCCCTTTGTCCTCTGTCTGACCTTGGCGGGGGTTCCCCAGGATGCATTTGCATTCGGCCAGTGGTCTCTGCCTCAGAGGCGGCAGCTGGTGGGTGGTCCTCCTTCAGAGGGTCGGGGGCCGCTGTCAGGAGTGCTCAGTTGGGAGAATGGGGGGAGGGGAGAGGGGCTGCTGGAGGTGGGAGCAGCGGCGCTGCCTCTGACTTCCACAGGGGGTCAGTGTAACATTAAAGTTCCTCCCGACTGCTCTGCCCCGTGCAACCCCAATGGAGGCCCTTTGGCTCAGGAATCTGGGTCAGCTGGTTGTATTTGGAATGCCTGGTGGGCAGGCACAAGACCAGGTGGGCTGGGGGATTCTGAGCCACTTGAGAATCAATTTTGTTTGTTTGTTTTCCTTCTGGTTTTGTTTCTAGAGTTTCAGAAGAATCCAAGAACGCCAGGGACTGATTTGTAAACACATGTCTATAACATGCATGTCTGTAACAGGCAGCCCCTTCTTCCTAAAGCCCCCAGTGGGCTTGAAGCCATTCTTGTCAGAGACCCCTCTGCCTCTGTCTTCATCTGGGAAGGTGGTTTCCACCTACAGGGCAAATGACAGATTCCAGGGCCCTAGGAGGTCTCAAAGATTGGTTAGATGATCCTGCACATTTTACAACTTTATTGCTTGGTGGTGAGAAAGTTGAGAAACTGAGACCAGACAGGGTAGTCTAATTTGCTGAAGGCCTTGTAGTAAGTTGGTGGTGAATTCAGGTTAGAATCTTGGTCTACTAACCCCCCCAAATGGCTCTCCTAACCCCCTAATGTCTCTGTGATTTCAGTGGAACCAGCCTGGGATGATAACATCACCTTCAGCAAAGAACACTCAGATTTACATAATCAGCTGTCATTTACACAGCAGTTCCCATCCACTTTCTCAGTGGACACTCAGTAAACTTCTGAGAATGGGTGCTGTTCTCTTGAGGAAACTGAGGCCGAGAAGTTGAAGGACTCACCAGCCAGTCAGCCTTCCTGACCTCAAGCAGGGAGTCCCTTGGAAGATGTCAGTTGTCCCAAACTCTAGTGTGTACCAGAATCTCTTGGGAGATCTTGTATGAAATGTGGGTCCCTGAGCCCCAACTTCAGGGGTTCTGTTTCACTAGGCTTGGGGTAGGGCCTGGAGATCTGCTTTCTAGACAATGCCCCAAGGACTTCTGTAGCAGGTTGTTGGCATATCATTCTTGGAGATGACTGTGGCCTCGCCCGGGGCTTCTCAGACCTTGGCATGTATAGCCATCACCTGGGCATCAAGTTCAAATGCTCATTCAGTGACTATTACTAATAAGTAAAAAACAAACAAACACAAAAACAGATGCTGGTGAGGTTCCAGAGAAAAAGGAACACTTATACACTGTTGGTGGGAGTGTAAATTAGTTCAACCATTGTGGATATCAGTGTGGCGATTCCTCAAAGAGCTAAAAACAGAATTACCATTTGACACAGCAATCCCATTACAGGGTGTATTAGTCTGTTGTTGCATTGCTATAAAGAAATACCTGAGGCTGGGTAGTTTATAAAGAAAAGAGGTTTAATTGGCTCATGATTCTGCAGGCTGTACAGGAAGCATGGCGCTGGCATCTGCTCAGCTTCTGAGGAGGACTCAGGGAACTTATAGTCATGGTGGAAGGTAAAGTGGGAGTGAGGCGTCTCACACAGAGGGAAACAAGAGCAAGAGAGAGTGAGGGGGGAGGTGCCACACACTTTTAAATAACCAGATCTCACAAGAACCCAGTCACGATCATGAGAATAGCACAAAGGGGATGGTGCTAAACCATTCATGAGAAATCCACCTCCGTGATCCAATTACCTCCCACCAGGCCCTATCTCCAACACTGGAAATTACAATTTGACATGAGATTTGGGTGGGGACACAGATCCAAACCATATATATCACTGGGTATATACCCAAAGGAATATAAATTGTTCTACCATAAAGACACATGCATGCGTATGTTCATTGCGGCACTGTTCACAATACCAAAGACACGAAATCAACTTAAATGCCCATTAATAATAGATTGGATAAAAAAATGTGGTACATATATACCATGGAATACTATGTAGACATAAAAAGGAACGAGATCATGTCCTTTGTGGGAATGTAGATGGAGCTGGAGGCCATTATCCTTAGCAAACTAATGCAGGAACAGAAAACCAAATACCGCATGTTCTCACTTACAGGTGACAGCTAAATGATGAGAACACATGGATACATAGAGGGGAACAACACACACTGGGGCCTATGGGAGGGTGGAGGGTGGAGGGTAGGAGGAAGGAGAGGATCAGGAAAAATAACCAATGGGTACTGGGCTTAATACCTGGGTGATGAAATGATCTGTACAAAAAACCACTGTGACACGAGTTGATCCATATAACAAACCTGCACATGTACCCCTGAACTTAAAAGTTTAAAAATATCCCAATCAAACAACAAATGCCCATTCAGACTCAGTGGATCTAGGGCAAGGCCCAAGAATCAGTGTTGTATTTCTTTTCTTTTTCTTTTCTTTTCTTTTTTTTTTTTTTTGAGATGGAGTCTCGCTCTGTTGCCAGGCTGGGGTGCAGTGGCGCGATCTCAGCTCACTGCAACCTCCGCCTCCCAGGTTCAAGCAATTCTCTTGCCTCAGCCTCCCGAGTAGCTGGGACTACAGGCATGTGCCACCTCGCCCAGCTAATTTTTGTATTTTTAGTAGAGATGGGGTTTCACGATGTTGGCTAGGATGGTCTCCATCTCTTGACCTCGTGATCTGCCCGCCTTGGCCTCCCAAAGTGCTGGGATTACAGGCGTGAGCCACCGCGTCCGGCCCTCAGTGTAGTATTTCTGACGAGCTCCCTGGTGATTCTGCTGGAGCTTGGACCACTGTGGTTGAGATCATGCTGTTATCCCCTGGGGCACACGTTAGGAGTAGGTAAGTTGCAAAGTAAGCAGACTGTCCCCTGCTGTCCCCTCTGAGGAGGGGCTAATTTTTAGTGTCATTTCACTTTCTGAAATTTCCTCTGACCCTCAGATCTAATCCCCCTCCCCACCCCATATTCCCTACATCAGAAATGGGCGCGTCCTGAAAGTAGAAGAAAGAAAAGGCAGGACTCTCATCAGATCCCATTGCTTACAGGAATCCACAGAGCAATTGTTGGCAAAAACTTCCCTTGGTGTTCCAAGAGCTTAGGGAGGGACAGGAACTATTGAATGCTTTGGGAAACTTAGGTGACCCTAACCCCCTAAAGGCATCTTTTCTATGTCTCTTTTCCATACCTTCCCAATATTATTTCTGCCCCCTCCTGATTCTTGTGTGATGTTAATAGTTCCGTATTTTTAATTAGATTTTCTAAGCAAAAGAAAGTTTCCAAAGTTAATTAAAAGTTGCCTCACTGTAATTGTATAAAAGCAGCTTTTGCTTCTGAAATCAAATTATTATAATTAAACTCCTCTATCCGTTTAAAGACTTTAGTAGAATGTTTATTATTCGTTTATTATGAAGAGACCCTGGGAGGGATGCTGCTTGCACAGCCATGGTCCAGCTGATGCCATGTCATGGACTCAACTTTTCCCTCCCTTTGATGATTTCATGCCTCCGGGAACCAAAAAAATCAAATCCTGTGTGAGCTTTGGTGGTTACATGAAGTGCAGACTTTGAGTGCATCCCAAATTCTGGCTCACTGTGGTAGGTGACATCGTAACCCACACATATTTGCTGCTCCTCCTTGCTCTGCCCTGGTTTTAATCAGACTTGGTCACATGACTTCCTCTCACTAATGAAAAATGGAGAGAAATGACATGCCCCATTTCTAAGCAGAAACTGTAGGAGCCAGCATGTGGTTTGGTCTTCTCTCATCTTTGCTATTGTGAGTGACAATGTCCCAAATAGACAGAGGCTGCTCCATCAGCCTGGGACCTGGAGGGGAGACTAGGTGGAGCAGAGCTACAGCTAACCGGTAAGAAACACGTAGTGCATGGGAGAAATGAATGCTTGTTTGTTACTGCAGCCAAACTCAGGCTTTCCCTGACTCTCATACACTGTTGCTTGTGAGTGACATAGAGGGTTCTTGCGTTTTGTTGTCTGAAAAATGGAGATTGTTTTGTTTGAATCTGGACAACTGAAAAATTATATCCCCAGTCTAGTGTTTAGGGCCTTCAATATCCAGCTCTTGTGTATCTTTTCAGCCAACCTTTCTGCCTCTTCTTGGACATTCTGACAAACTGGCTCTCTATGTTTTTATTTGGTCCCAGCCAATGCTTCTGAAACTGAAGAGCTCACTGATCCTCATAAATACACCTCTAGTGTTCAGCATTAAAAGCCAAATGTTGTCACTTCAGTTGATCACTTAATGAGATCAACCAGATGAAAGGACACAATGGGCAAGCCAAAACTATGTGGCCATCCAGATGATGCAGAAAGTCTATTTAGAAGAAGATTATAAAATTAAAGATATTATCAAACTTGTTTTAAGGATTGGTATACAAATGAATTATTGACAAAATTAAAATAACATTGTAAGAACTCACAGACCCCCAAGAATCAGTCTTGGGACCTCTTCCTTGAGAAAGTTATCCATGCCCTGAATTTTCCGACGTTGGTGGGGAATTGATGCTGTTCTCTCTTTCTAGAGAGTCTCTCTCCATTTCCACGTGTTCAAATCCTATTGATCTTTCTAAACCTACCTCAAATGCCACCTCCTTCTTGAAGTCTTCCCTGATCTTCTTAGCAGGAATTTTCTCTTTCTCCGCTGATCTTCTTTGACACTCTTTTGGTCTTTTATTACAACATCTCCAACTTCTCTAATCCCCGTTATTTACATACCTTGTGTATCACTTAGCATAGGCTAGATCTGGCTGCAGTAACAAACCACCTCCAATTCTTATTCAGTTACACCACATACTTTCTTTATTGCTCATATTACATAATCATCATAGATCAGCTCAACCCTGACCCAGGTCATCTTTATGTTTGAATCCAGCTAAAGCAGAGGCCTCCATCTGGGTCTCTGCTGGTCTCATGGTGGGAGGAACAGCGATATACTAGGCTACAGGATGTTCTTTATAGCTTCCGCTTGGATGAGGCACATATAACTTCTGCTCACATTTCACTGACCAAAGCAAGTCATATGGCCAAGCCTGATGGCAAGGGAGTGGAAAATATCCCCTCTCAGGAAGGGGCAGTGAACATTTTGAGTAATAACATATCTACTGCATCCTTTTCTCTTTGTCACAAACGTTCACTTTCTTCCCTTTTGAATCCACTCCTTCCCTAAGGTAGACAAGTTACAAGTTTTTTGAGTCACAGTGTCATGCACTGAGTCCAGCGTCATGAGATTGCCCCTATTTCAGGTCTGGATGTGAGTCCTCTTGACTTGGTGATCTATGAGCTGGAAACAAGTTTTCTGTTCCTTACACTTCTGATGTACAATGATTGATCAGAGACAGGATAACTGCAATCAACACTCCTCTTCAGAAAGGGGAAGCGAGGGAGGTACCCAGCAGTCACTGGTTCCTAGAAATTCTTCCTTCTTGCTGGGTGAATGCCACGAGTGCTCATTACCTTGAGGATGGGGAGTGTTCTGGTTTTGCTCCCTGGGATTAGCTCTCCTTCTAGTGTTCTCTATGGCTTTCTACTTCCTGGGAGATCCTTCCCTTTTCATTGTTCTTTTTGGCTACCTTTGAAAAAGGCATCAGAAAATCAGCTTTCTTTTTTTTTTTTTTTCCTTTTTTTTTTTAAATTTTATTTATTTATTTTTTATTATACTTTAGGATTCAGGGTACATGTGCACAATGTGCAGGTTTGTTACATATGTATCCATGTGCCATGTTGATTTCCTGCACCCATTAACTCGTCATTTAGCATTAGGTATATCTCCTAATGCTGTCCCTCCCCCCTCCCCCGACCCCACAACAGTCCCCGGAGTGTGATGTTCCCCTTCCTGTGTCCATGAGTTCTCATTGTTCAATTCTCACCTATGAGTGAGAACATGCAGTGTTTGGTTTTTTGTCCTTGCGATAGTTTACTGAGAATGATGTTTTCCAGTTTCATCCATGTCCCTACAAAGGACATGAACTCATCATGGCAATACCATTCAGGACATAGGCGTGGGCAAGAACTTCATGTCTAAAACACCAAAAGCAATGGCAACAAAGCCAAAATTGACAAATGGGATCTAATTAAACTAAAGAGCTTCTGCACAGCAAAAGAAACTACCATCAGAGTGAACAGGCAACCTACAGAATGGGAGAAAATTTTTCCAACCTACTCATCTGACAAAGGGCTAATATCCAGAATCTACAATGAACTCAAACAAATTTACAAGAAAAAAACAAACAACCCCATCAAAAAGTGGGCAAAGGACATGAACAGACACTTCTCAAAAGAAGACATTTATGCAGCCAAAAAACACATGAAGAAATGCTCATCATCACTGGCCATCAGAGAAATGCAAATCAAAACCACAGTGAGATACCATCTCACACCAGTTAGAATGGCCATCATTAAAAAATCAGGAAACAACAGGTGCTGGAGAGGATGTGGAGAAATAGGAACACTTTTACACTGTTGGTGGGACTGTAAACTAGTTCAACCATCGTGGAAGTCAGTGTGGCGATTCCTCAGGGATCTCGAACTAGAAATACCATTTGACCCAGCCATCCCATAACTGGGTATATACCCAAAGGATTATAAATCATGCTGCTGTAAAGACACATGCACACGTTTGTTTATTGTGGCACTATTCACAATAGCAAAGACTTGGAACCAACCCAAATGTCCAACAACGATAGACTGGATTAAGAAAATGTGACACATATACACCATGGAATACTATGCAGCCAGAAAATCAGCTTTCTGAGGCTGCTTCTTGCCCATGGAAGGTTGGGTGCCTATGAGTTACTCCACATCTTGAACAGTCAATGTCTTTCAGTATAAGTTGGTGGCTCTATCACTCGCACAATTCACTCAACATTTTGGTTAGTGCTATGTACCATTGGCCACACCTACACTCCACGTAGACACATCTTTCTCATTTTAATTACAGGTACTTTGAGAGCCTCAGGCTTCTGTTGAAGAACCATATTCTTAATCTCTTTTCCCTGAGCCATTTTGTCCAACAGAAAGGAATTACTGGGTACTACCTCAACCAATTCAGAGATTTTAATAAAGGCTGTAATGATCACAACCTTGATTTGGTCTTTACCAATAGACTGTGTTTTAATCAATCTTTGCTGTTCAAAGGACTTCTAAGTTTTTTCTATTACCAGTTGGAAATGGAAAGCACTTGCATCTTCCATTTGCAAATACTAGACTTTTGGACTCTATTCTCTTTCATTTCTGTTACCAAACTGGCCAAATATTTTCTGAGCTCATGAACTGGTTTGTCAAGTGCAACCAATAACAACAAAAGAATGCTACTAATATTGGATTTCCCAAACTGTTCACCTAAATTCACAAGTTCATTTCGTATATTTTCTGCCTTCCAAGTTGTTGAAATTTTTTTTTTTTTTTTTTTTTGGATGGAGTCTTGCTCTGTCACCAGACTGGAGTGCAGTGGCGCTATCTCAGCTCACTGCAACCTCTGCCTCCAGGGTTCAAGTGATTCTCCTGCCTCAGCCTCCTGAGTAGCTGGGACTACAGGCGCCCGCCACCACACCCGGCTAATTTTTGTATTTTTAGTAGAGATGGGGAGTCACCATGTTGGCCAGGATGGTCTCGATCTCTTGACCACATGATCTGCCCGCCTTGGCCTCCCAAAGTGCTGGGATTACAGGCGTGAGCCACCGCGCCTGGCCGAGAAAAACAATCTTACTAGATGTTTCAGCACTGCATATCATTGGTACCTTCTTTATGGCCTCCAGTGAATTTTTTCCTGATGCCCTGTTTATTAGCTCTGAAGTGAATGCCTTATAGTTTTAGTGGCTTTTAATTTTTGGTCATCACTCCCCTTCTAGTATTAATTTCTGTCAGTTAGGATAGGGCAAGCTATGCTTCAGTAACTGATAATCCCCAAATTTCAGTGACTTAGAATAAAGATTAAGTTATTGCTCATGCTTTTATGTTTATCACAGGTCAAGTGTGGCTCTGTCCCACACCAGTTTTATTCCAGGTGCAACCCTACTTAGAATATTGCCAGTCTTGGGGGACAGGAAAAAGAGGTATAGAGCAATCACATAATAAAATTTAAAGCTTCTTCTCAAAAGAGACATCATCACCTTTGCATATATTTATCAGAAAAGTGAGTCAGTATGCTCAAGTCATACTCCTCTTGCAGGGAGGGGCAGTAAATATTTTGAACAATAATACAATCTACTACACATTACCTCTTCCACTAGATTGGAACCTTCTGGGGGCAGAATCCAAACATTAGTTAATAATCATTAGAATATCATCACCTAAAAGAGAATGGCGCATACACAGGTGCTAAATAAGCATATATTGGATAAATTCATCTTGGGAGAATCACAGTTAGGTAGACCAATTGCTCTTGGGACAATGTTGTTGTCACCACTTCAAAATGAAGAAACTAAATGAATCTTAGTTGCCTTGCCTGTCACACAGCTCATCTGTGATGGAGCTGGCACTACAGCCTAAGTCTTTTTACTCTCAGGCCAAAGCATAAGTGTTAGACAGAGTCCTAGTACTTAGTGTAAGTGAAAGTACAGACTTTGGGGATAGAAGTGCTCTCTGTAGAGCATCCATTATCCTATCTTCCTTTAGAGAAATATTCCCTCTTCCATAATTAGCTAAACTATAGTTGTTCTAGTGTCACGGCAGGATGATGAGTTGAATCATTCAATTGTCTACAAGTTCTTCCACAGAGCAATCTGGGTTCTAGAGGAAATTTTTTTCTTCAGGGCTATTGCGTGCTGAAGTTATTTATTCGAGTCTGTGTGTAAATATAAAATGATGACTCTTCACCACCATCAAATTCAAAAGGTTTCTGTGAATCTCCAGTTTTTATGAAAACTGGCTCACAAAGTTTGATTGCATGGCACCCAGCTTGAGTAACTCTATTCTGGTTTGGTCAGTCCAAACAATGCCTTCCCATAAACTTTGTTTAATAAGCCCAAACCCTTTTTTTTCTTCATTCAGAGGGTAAATAAGCCCCTGAGTCTAACATTTTCAAGTCTAAGCAACCTGTTTTCCGTGAACCACAAAGCATATAAACATTAACACAAGTTATGTGCTTTTTCCTGTTTTTAAAAAACATTCCCTTTCCCATGAAGCTTTTTAATAATTGTTTCATTTAACAAATTAACATCAAGTGCCAGTTATATGTCAGGCGCTGTGTTAGATGCTTTATACACATATTGTTATTTAATCCTTATAACATTTGTGGTGGTAACTATGCATATTACACTCGTCTTATAGATGAGGAAACTGAGGCTTGGTAAGTGAATTTTCTTGCCCAAGTTCACACAGAAAGAGACATATCTAAACCTTGAGTGCAGAATTTCTATTCCTTCTAACATAATACCATGTACTGACTATGCCCTTCCTCTACGTGTGATATCTAATCGCTTCTGTGTGTGACACTTGGAATAGTTCTAACACAGTGCCTGGCACATATGTTGGAATGTAATAAAAAGTTGAGTAAATAAATGCACTTGTACAGGAAAGAGGTAGGCAGGACCAGGAGCTCACAGTCCCAGATTCAAGATGAGAGCTTTGTGGATTCTTAGCTCTGTGACCTTGGTCAAGTAATTTCTTTCTCAGAATTTTATTTTCTTATTCTGTAATTTGGGACTGAGAACCCCAGCCCTTGCAGCCTCTAGGGGATATTGTGAAGCTCAGATGAGAGTGGATGGTAGTGAACTTGAGTGGGGCCGGTCTGGCGGCTTCTTCTCTGCATATGGGGGCCTGGCAAAACTTTACATTTGTTCTGAGCACTGCATATGGGGGCCTAGGGTTGGAGAACAACAAACACGTCTGGAATGGTAATTGCTAGCTGATCTATATTTTGTCATTTTTCATGTCAACATCAGCCTTTCTTACTGTCCAAGTTCTTCCCTTTGGCTGTGAACCTGAGCGACAGGTGCCTGGAGCGCGCCAGGCAGGGGACTGGGACACAGTGACATTGGAGACCATTATGCAAATCCTTGTTAGTTCTCAGAGGCAACCCTCCCGCCCATCCGGGAAACCAGGGAGACTAGGGAGAACTAGGAGGCTGCAGGCTTGCAGGCCCTGTCACTCTCCGAGGTGCTGAATGAACCTCTTGGCACAGAAATGCAGGCTTGCCCCAACAAGGAGAGAGAAGGGTCAGAGAGGGACAGGACTCCCATTCCATTCAGCTGACGGAATTGAACGGCATTTTGATCTGATAACCCCTTCCTCATCACTCTAGAGTCTATGAAAACCCACCCACCGTCTCATCTCATCCTCCCAAGAACCCTGGAAGTGTATTATTTATTTCCATTTGAAGAAGGAGGAAACTGGCACTTGGGGAGGTTAATGACATGTCCAAGGCCAGAGAGAGTAAATGCTTGCCTTTGATGGCCTGTCGTTAAACTCATTCTACTTTGCCCCAAATATCTTTTGTCTTTAGTATCTCAGCGATTGACACCTCCTTCCATCCAAGCCAAAAGTAGGTACATCATCCCAGATGTCTTCACCTCCCACACCCTCAATGTCTCATTAGAACCCAAGTGTTACCAACTCCATCCTTAATATCTTGCCACTCACTCCTCTCTATCCTTCTACTAAACCTTAAATCCAAGCTCTCACCAGAATTGCAGCCACAATCACCTAAGCTGGCTTTCGGATTGAGGATTGTTTCCCAATTCATACTCCACTCTGGGGCTGCCAGAGTGGAGGTGATCTTTAGCAAACCTGGAGTGGACTGGATCATGCCACTTGCTTTCCATGGCTCTCAGGATTAAGAGAATGTCTAAGCACCTAGCTAGACATTCAGGAACCTTTGATACCTGACCATTGCCTTTGTCCCCAGCCAAGATTCTCATATTTTTCTCCTTCTAGCCTCCAGTTCTCCATACTCTCCAGCCTCACCCATTCCTGGTGGTTTCTCATGTACTCTGTGATTTCTCTTAAATATTTGCCTTTGTCCAAGCTGTTTCCTCTCCTTGGAATGACTTTATTAACCTCTTCACCTGGGTAATTTCTTCTAATCTAATGATTCAGTTTAGATGTCTGTTTCTATGGAAAACCTTCCTGGCTAACAAGGCAGGGTTAGTTGTTATTCCCAGGCTTTCTGATCTGTAAACACCTATGCTGCTATATCTAATTGTCTGAATACATGCCAGTCTCTCCTTTAAATTGAAGTCATGTAAAAACATTTAGAGTCTTATAATCCAATATAAAGGCAGACCCATAGTAAACACTTAAATACTTGTTGAATAAACAACTAAGCTTTTGGGGCGGGGGGAGGGAGGTGGTCAGACGGACCTGAATTCAAATTTTATTTTTCTCAGCTTACTAGACAGCTGATTGTGAACAAGTTACTTAATCTCTCTATGCTTTAGATTCTTCATCTTTACAAAGGGTCTAGCAATAAAACCTACTGTTGACTCCTGGTCCACTCCCCATCTCTGGATGGGCCCAACCCTCTGGAAAGACAGCAAGGGCAGGGGAATAATCTAAGCAGTGGGTTTCTCTACTTTTTCCCTACATGGAGTCCTGGGAGGATGAGTATTTGTCTTTTTCCAGACTTGACTGAGAAGGATTTGCTTCCGGCAGTGATGGTGATGAGTCAGCCTGCTTAGGCAACTTGGATGCACAACCACATAACTTATGATTCAAAACAGACTCTGACTACAGCTAGGGGGAGGGACAATAGATTGACAGGATTTGGAAGGGAAACCTTTCCCTAGTCTGGAGGCTCAAGTTGGCCACAAGTCATAGTCTTTCTTTGTATATCTTTTTTTTCTGTGGCACAGTCCCTCCCAAACTTCTCTCCAGACCTTTATATAGATGGTGGTAACTACACCATGTGTGGTTCCCCTTGCGGGAAGCAGAATAATAACCCTCTCCCAAAGACACCCATATCTGAATCCCCGGAACCTGCAACTATGTTATGTTACCTGGTAGAGGAGATTTATTTTTTTTTGAGATAGTTTGCTCTGTCGCCCAGGCTGGAGTGCAGTGGTGCGCTCTCAGCTCACTGGAACCTCGGCCTCTCAGGTTCAAGCTATTCTCCTGCCTCAGCCTCTGGCGTAGCTGGGACTATAGACATGTGCCACCAAGCCTGGCTAATTTTTGTATTTTTAGTAGAGCCGGGGTTTCATCATGTTGGCCAGGCTGCTCTCAAACTCCTGACCTCAAGTGATCTGCCCGCCTCAGCCTCCCAAAGTGCTGGGATTGCAGGTGTGAACCACTGTGCCTGGTGACACAGGAGAATTATGGTTGCAAATGGGATTAACATTGTTAATCATATGACCTTAGAGTAGGAGATTATCCTGAATGCTCTGGATGGGCTCAATGTAGTCACAGCGTCCTTAAAAGTGGAAGAAGGAGGCGGAAGAGAAGTCAGAGTTAGAGAGATTGAAAATGCTGTCCTACTGGCTCTGAAGATGGAAGAAGGGGCAATGAGCCAAGGAGTGCAGATGGCCTCTAGCAGGGGGAGAACACAAGGCCAGGGATTCTTCCCTAGAGCTTTTCCTTTTTGCAGGAAAGTGGCCCTGCAAGCACCTCAGTTTTGGCCTAGTGAGGACAATTTCAGACTTCTGACCTCCACAACTGTAAGATAATACGTTTGTGTTGTTTTAAGCCATGCAGTTTGTGGTGGTTTGTTACAGTGGCAAAAGTAAATGAATATACCCCACATGCACAGTGTCTTCATTTCTATGTCTTTTCCCCATTATAATGTCATTACCGTAAAGTAGGTTTTCTATTTTTAGGGCACTAGGGAGTGATATATTAGTACTTGGCTTTGATGGAGATTTCTGTCTCTCCCAAGTGGGCTTCCCTCTTGAGATTTAAAAAATGTAACGATTCCACAGTTCTGCTTGCTTTTTCTCCTTGTTTCATCTTTCTCCCTTCCAAGATCTGACTGATCTGCAGATTTTCTCCTGAATTTACCAACTACTATTTTTTTCTAGCCACCTTAATACTTTTCCACTCTCCTAAATCATAGATTCCTGCTGATCAATATTTTACATACAGCATTCCCCACACTTTCCCTAAGTGTCCTTTTACATATTTTATCTCGCTATTAAAAGAACTTGGTTGTAACTTTTTTCATCTATCCTTGTTTTTTCTTTTCCTTCCCACCCCCACCCCGACCTTTGCATTTTTTCCTTCTTTCTCACTACTTTTCTACCATTATGGGTGAATAACATTAGGATAATGATCCTCTGAACTGCTGTAATTCTGTATACAAAGCAACAGAAAGTGTAAATTATCCCAATACCAGCTCCCTCTTTGCCAGTCCTGGGAGCAGCATCCTTTGACCACTGTGAATGGTCTCATTGTTCTAGGTATTGCCATCCTTCAACTTGTTTTTAACTATCATACCATGTCTTCTAATTTTTATTTTTATTTATTTTTATTTTTTGTTTATTTATTTTTTGAGATGGAGTCTCATTCTATCGCCCAGGCTGCAGTGCAGTGGCGCGATCTTGACTCACTGCAAGCTCTGCCTCCCGGGTTCACGCCATTCTCCTGCCTCAGCCTCCCGAGTAGCTGGGACTACAGGTGTCTGCCACCATGCCTGGCTAATTTTTTTGTATTTTTAGTAGAGACGGGGTTTCACCGTGTTAGGCAGGATGGTCTCAATCTCCTGACCTCGTGATCCACCTGCCTCGGCCTCCCAATGTGTTGGGATTACAGGTGTGAGCCACCGCGCCTGGCCCCATGTCTTCTAAATTTAAATTTTCTCACCACTTGGCTACCTGAGGGAGACCAACTCCTTTGTTTCCGTTGTATTTTGGTGTACTCTGGAGGATCAAGAGCAAAGTTCTGACCAGAACAATAAATAGGGGTTTGTATGCTGGGAGGGAAGAGAAACCACCTGCCCTAACTCCTTGAAATCTAAATTTCAACTCCTCCTCTACTGAGCAGCCCTATAGTGCTAATTTTCACAAAGGCCACATTCCATGGGGCAGGTAATTGCTACAGTTTGCCCTTGGGCTAAAGTCCAGATGTGGGGTGTACATTTCCAATACCACAGATGGAATCTCCAAATGCCTAATAAAGATGACAATCAACGGTTGAATATAGATAAATACTCATGCTCAGGAATCTCCAAATGCCTAATAAAGATGACAGTCAGTGGTTGAATACAGATAAATACTCATGCTCAAGGTTTTGTTCCAAAGTCTCCCCTAGTTTTCTCCACAGGAACCTCATTACCTTTCCCCTCTCGCCCCTCCTCCTCCTCCTTCTGAGCTGGAAAGAAAGTCTTTAGTGCTTTAATGGGACAGAAATTGATACTCTATAATCACTAATGTTATTTATATTCTATGAACATATTACAAAGCATGAGCAGTTTAACTGTGAAATAAATCAAGAATCCCAAACCTTTTCCAGTCAGCCCACAGATATATATTTGGGTTTCTTTAGTTCTGTTCTTCTCTGTTCCCAAATTTTATTTTAAATTGTGGTAAAATATACATAACACAAAATTTGCCATTTAAACAATTTTCAGTGTACAATTCAGTGGCATTAGTTACATTTGCAATGTGGTACAGTCATCGCCATTATCTGTTTCCCAAATGTTTTTATCCACCCAAACACAAACTATGTACCATTAAGCAATAACTTCCTATTCCTCCCTTCCCTCAGCCCCTGGTAACCTCTCATCTACTTTCTGTCTCTATGAATTTGCCTATTCTAACTATTTCATGTAAGTGAATTTATATGTTTGTCTTTTTTATAGCTGAATAATATTCCGTTATATAAGTGTATCACATTATATACATATATACACTTCTGTGTATATCACATGTTGTTTGTCCATTTATTTGTTGATGGACACTTGGATTGTTTCTCCCATTTGTCTACTGTGAATAATGCTGCAATAAATGTTGGCATACAAGTATCTGTTTGAGTGTCTATTTTCCATTCCTTTGGTATATACCTAGGAATGGAACTACTGGGTAATATGGTAATTCGAAGTTTAGCGTCCATCAAACTGATGTCCATAGGTGCGGCACCATTTTACATTCCCACCAGCAATGTACAAGGTAGAAACTCATTGTTTTAATCAATTTCCTTTTGCGTTATATTTTCCTTTTTACCGGAGCCATCATTGACTATATTACCCTCCAGTTTCTTAGAGGCCATCAGGTACATACCTCAAAAAATCAGGGGTCTACTTTCTCATTTTTACTATTCACAAGATCAGCCCAAGACATGAAACATGCAAACTTCCACTCTGAAAAATTAATGCCCATGACACTACAGCAATCCTGTGCTATGACTGAGCTGGGCTCCACATGAACTAGCCATAAAAGACCAAAATACAAAGGAATTACAGCACATTTCAGGTGCAATTTCATTTTTCACATTACATTTAGATATCCCTAAAGACCAAGTAATTTCTAGATATTTTTGGCCCATTCCCAGATTTTTTTATTCCAACATAAAATGCAAGGATTCAGTAAGTAATAGTTATAGGAAATTTTAGTGCAAACTACCCAAAGTTTAGCATGAATTAACACATGGACAGGCCTGCCCCCACAATTTTGCATTGTAAGATACTTGCAAAACCATCACAGAGATAAAACAGTCACACTTGAAAATAATTCAAGTTTATACAAAGCAAACAAAAAACAATTGATCTCAAAGAGGTTTCCCTTCCAGGTAGAAGGAATCCTGCAATCTTGTGTGGGAATCAGTGAGTCAAAGTATAAAAAGCACGTGGTACATTCAGGCACACAGTACATGCTCAATATGTTGATTAAACAAAGACTATCTGGCTATGTCACTTAAGACTGAGTCCAAACACAGATTTGGAATCCGTGAAACAGAGAGAACAAGTGTTCAGCTAAAACTCAAAGCTAGTTAGTGGATAGTACTGCATGTGACTTAGGTCTTCCAGTTCCCAGTCCTAGGCCCTCTACTTTCATCTCCTAGCCAACAATGGGCGTTCACTTAGCATTTGTCATGTGCAAGACACTATGCTGGGCGCAGATGCCAAAAGGCAATCTGAGATATAATCCTTGACTAGCCAGAGATAAAGACCATGTGGTCTAGAGAGCATTTGCTTTACGCTGAGTTAGACACACAGGACTTAATGTTGGAAATTTAAGTGCTTTTAGGAGCTCATGGTGTTGGTAAAATATGGGAGGACTCTGGCGACCTGGGTTCCAGTTCTGGCCCTGTCATCACCGGCTGTGTGATCCCAGCTTCCCAGATCCTTGATTTCTTAATGAGATGATTGAAACACTGTCTGCCAAGAGCAGGTGCTTTGTAGATATTTGTTCTTTCCATAACTCAAGTGATGGATGTTTTCTAGGAGCCCAGAACAAAGTAACACCATTGCCGTCCTGAAGGTTATATGAGGAGGCCAACATAAAATGCAAAGATTCAATAAATAATAGTCATAGAAAATTTTATTTCAAACTATCCAAAGTTAAGCACACATTGACACATGACAGGGCTGCCCCCAAAATTTTTCATTGTAAGATACTTGCAAAACCATCATAGAGCTTCAGTTTCCAAGATGGTGGATGATGCTGTCTGCACTGTGAACGCTTCTGGGCTCTTACTGATAGGATGTAAGAACATAGAAGTCTGTACAATTGTAAAATAAAGTCTTGTACAATTTCCAGTCTTCAAAACCTGTGCTTATTTGAATTTATATAATCTACACAATGTATTTTATTTGGTCTTCTGGAGATGGATCTCTTTGGGAAAACTGTGGAACCAAGTAGGATTTCCTGGCCCATTCTAGTGAAAGCACTCATTTCTTCAGCAGTAAGTCTGGGAAACCAAATGAGCAGATAAAACTCTTCTGTACATCTATTTATGCATTTCCTTTCCCCTTTTTTCCCCTTATTTTCTTCCCTTCCTCCCTCTTTCCCTCCCTTCCTCTTTTTTCTTCCCTCCTTTTTCTCTTTTCCTCTCTCCTTTTCTTCCTCTCGCTCTCTCTCTTCCTTCCAACAAATACTTAGTGTCGCCTACCCTATTCTTGGGCACATTCTTCAGCATGTGAGCACTCCGAGTTTGAATTCAAGGCATTTATCTTCTAATGGGTGAGACAAATACCATAAATGGATAATTCTGGTGCATTGTGATGTGGCTCCTAACAAATGCTTTTTACATTCTACTATGAGAGAATAGAGGAAGAAGCAGCTACCTTTGCCTGTGACATTGAAAAAGCCATCATAGGAGCTGATATTTGAATAGATTTTTTTTTTAGGGCGAAGAAAAATTTATTAGATAGAGATGAGGAAAACATATTCTAAGCAGAAGACAATGTGCATGCAAAGGGATGGAAGAGGATGGTTCACATGGGGAGAAACTGGTAGATCATTATTAGGCAGTGTGATTGGAGGGAAGAGACTAGGCTGGAAGAGAGGGAGACGGCAGCCTAGAAGGGTGGGTTGGTACCAGGTGGTGGAGGGCTGGGGACATTGGGCTTTGTCCGAGAGGAGAAGGTTGTTGCCCCAGTCAGACCATCGTGTTGGAGAACCTGCTCTGGCTATATAGTGTGGTGGGCTGTAGGGGGAGCAAGCTTTAGGGTTGGAAGACCTGTTAATGTGGTTCTAGAGAAAGATGGTGGTGAGTTGAACATGGAAGGAGATGGAGAGAAGTTATCATGAGCTGGATACAGTGATTGATTGATGATGGGAATGGGAGAGGGAACCACTGCAGGTGACCTCAGGACCTGGGAGAACTGAGAGATGCAGCTGAGAACACAGGATCAGGAGCAGCTTTGTGGGGGCAGGACATGTGCTGGCCTCCTGTGCCCAGGTCCCTGGAGGAGCTCCAGGTGGAGATGCCTAGAAGACAGAGGCATTACAAAAGAGACAAGAGGTCAGATGTGTAACAGTGAGAGAAATCTAACACAGCTGACTCCATCTTGCTTCTAACCTCACAAACTAACTGCCTTTGCTCATTCTGCATGTAGGCCAAGCTAACTATGGGAGGAATTTAGTTTGCAGTTTAACTTTAAAGTAAGGATGAGAATAGTCCCTTCCCAAAAGTGACCCCTGAGGAAATAAGGAGGACATACACACAAGTAACAATGTCATGTTAAAAAATGATAGGATGGGGGAAAGCCTCAGGAAAAATAACTAATGGGTACCAGGCTTCATACCTGGGTGATGAAATAATCTGTACAGCAACCCTCCATGACAGATGTTTACCTATGTAACAAGCCTGCACATATACCCCAGAGTTTAAAATAAAAGTATAAAAATTTATGGGCGTATTGTGACCCGAGCAAGGACAAAGAAGTCTCAGACTTCCTGAGACTCCTGCTGATGCCCAAATGTCAATATTCACCAGTTATCTCCTGACCTCAACCTCTTTGTTCACCCCTTCTCAATATAAAAGAAGCTTGAGCATCATGACTTTTAAGATGGTTCTTTAGCACATTAGTCCACCATCGTCTTGGTTTGCTGGCTTTCCAAAATAAAGTTGCCTTCCTTGCTCCAACTCCTTGTTTCTTGACTTATTGGCTGTCATGCAGACAGAAGGAGCAGAACAAGTCTGGAGTTGGTTACAGGCACAGAGGAAGCAGCAAGGAGTGAGAGGAAGGCTTCCCAGGAAAGTCTGGAGCTGAGGCTTGGGCTGTTGAGGAGTGACTCAAGGTCCTCCCTGGGATCCACAGATTCCGACTCTACCTCTGGGGCACATGGTGAGGGGCGAAGGTTATTGTTGGACCAGGGTTCTTCATCTCAGGGGAACTTTTGGTGACCCAGGAGAGCGTGTGGTCACTGGGGTGAGGGCGCTGTTGGAGGAGGGAGATGGAGTGTCTGATGTAGCAAATCAGGTTCATGAACTTGGAGATAGAAAAATGACATAAAAAACGGACCTTTCAGCCCTCCTGCTTCCTGAAGGCTCTCGGTACATCACGGCCTTAGCTCCCCTCGGTGGAGAGGAGTCAGGTCCCTGGGTCACCTGGGAACCAGGCCTGGGATGATTAGAACCCAAGATCAAATGAATTATTTCTAATCATGCCATCTGCTTCCTATCAAATGCTGTCCTTCTTTTCTTTCTTCCACCTTCTCTTTCTTCCTCTGACTTCAGTTGAGCATTTCTTCTGTTTCAGGCCCTGTTCTGGTCACCAGGGGTCCAAGATAGAATGAGACACTATCCCTGCACTCCAGGGCCTCCCAGTGCTGAGTGATAGGCAGGTGAAAAAGCAAACACCTCCATGTCCTGTGGGAGGCACTGGGGTCAAGGAGACCCAGGACCACATGGAACCCCACTGAGGCCGTAGAGGAGGCGGGGCCCTGGCTGCAGCCCCAGGGAGGCATTAATACAGTCTGCTCATGTTCCTCATGTAGTTGCACCCCTCATCTTTGACTCCCCACCTTGAGGCAAAATCTGGGAAACAGTTTCCCTTTTAGAGAACAAAGGTTGGAGCATGGGGCCAGCCTGACGCATTTACAAAGCCTCCACAGCAAGTGCTGGCAAGGGGCCCAGAACAAAGGAATAAACTTCACACCTGGCCAGTCTCAGACACACAGCAGTTGGTTCTTTGGATTGATATTCTGCTCGGAGCTTTGGTTTCATTTACATCCTCCTGAAATTGGGGCCATTTTCTTCCTTCTGTCTTTGGCAAACTTGACTGAATCTTATGTCATACTTAGGACAACTGCAGGCCCATGGTCTCTCAGTGCCCTGGGCCTTCCCCTGGGTGAAGAGGCATAGAGACCTTGTACTGTGGCTCGAGGGAGGGGGAAGAATGGGAATCTCAGAGAAGCCCCTTTCTTTCTAACCTGTTTCTATTGAGGTGAAGTTCACAGGTCATACAATTACCCATGTACAGCTTATGATTCATCATGCTGTGTAATCATTAGCTCTCTCTAGTTTCAGAACGTTTTCATCACCCCCAAAGGAAATCCTGATTCATTCGGTGCTCACTCTCCTCCTTCTCTGCCCTGGTGATCACTAATCTGCTTTCTGTCTCTATGGATTTGCCTATTCTGCACATTTCATGGAAAAGAAATCACATAATATATGACTGTTATGGGCATATGTTGAAGTCCTAACCTCCAGTACCTCAGAAGTTTTCTGTGTTTGGAGGCAGGGTCTTTACAGAGGTAATTAAATTGAGGTCATTAGGGTGATCCCTAATCCGACCTGATTGATGGCTCTTATAAGAAGAGGAGATTAGGACACAGACACACACAGCGGGAAGACCCCATGAGGACACAGGGAGAAAGTGGCCATCCACAAGCCAAGGGGAAAGACCTCAGAAGAAATCAACGCTGTCAACACTTTGCTTTGGATGTCTAGTCTCCAGAACCACGAGGAAATGAATTTGTTGTTTAAGCCACCCAGCCTGTGGTACTTTGTTATGGCAGCCCTAGCCAACTAATATAGCAACTTGAAAAAAATAGACTTTACTTTTTTAGAGCAGTTTTATGTTCATAGCAAAACTGAGCAAAAGGTACAGAGGTTTCCCACATATCCCCCAGCCCCACATATGCACAGCTTCCCTGATCAACATCCTATAGTGACAGGGCCACTGTAGGATGCTTTCAAGGTTCATTCATGCTGTAGTATCCATCATTACTTAATTCCTTTTGATGGCTGGATAGTATTCCATTGTCTGAATATTCCCCAATTTGTTTCTCCATTCCTCTGTTGATGGACATTTGTGTTGTTACCACCTTTTGGCTATTGTGAATAATGTCGCTATGAACATTAGCATACACATTTCTATGTGGACAGGTGCTTTCATTTCTCTTGGATATATACCCAGGAGTGGAATTGCTGGGTCATATGGTAATTCTATGCTTAACTTTTTGAGGTGTTTATAGCCTTTTTCCTTGACAACAATTGTTTACAGTGTACCAATCGACTGTCCAGAACCCAATATAGTGTCGTTAAGAAGAATGTGATTCTGATGATGAACTGCCCAGTTCATAGTATGGATTCACTCCTTCCTAGGTGGGGGACCTTGGGCAGGTTAATAAACTCTGTCACTCATTTTCCTGAGGTGGACCTTAGAGGATGGTTGTGTAGATTAAATGGAAATGGATGCAAAGGACTTAATATATATGTCATTCAGTAAGTGTTTGCTGCTTCAAAGTCTCTGAAGGTATACTTAGGCACATAGCAAGTGCTCGAATTACTGGCTGTTTTTATTATTGTAGTTCACCTCGAAGGATCTGGACATGTGACAATGTCAGGGAAATCTAGGAATAAGAAAGAGTGAGTCAAGGAATGGTTTAGGGACATACTGGAAAGGTGCATTTGGCTGGAGTGAAGTATAGGAGAGGAAGTAAGTAGGGGCCAGGCTTCAGAAGCCTTGAGGACAACCTACTCTTAGTAGCACCTTGAATGCCAACCTTGGTCTCAGTCCTGGAAGTTCCAGAGCAGAGGGGCAGATGTCACTGAGATCAGCGGAATGAGGGTGGGGTCAGTTTGCCCTCTCACGTGTGAATGGGTAGGAAGCCCTCAGTAACTGCAGCTTTGCTTGCCATGGTTTACGATACTGTAGCTAAACAGCTATACTCTAAATTTTCAAAATTTGTGGGCAAGAAGAGATTTGTTTAATGCAGAAGTTTCTTACACCAGAGCCAGAAAAATGTGCCCTTAACATCATGATAACTGATGGAAAGTCCATTCCATAACCATTTTGCCAAGCCTTGCAAAAATAATACAGGGAAGAATGCAAGAATAAAAAAGACATCTCATTGTAAACCAGGGTGGCTGGCATAAAAACTTAAAAAGGAATATAGTTGGCATAAGATAAAATGTGTTTTTGAATTCTGAAGAAGATAATTCAGGAGTGAAGTTACCTGCCATAGCAGGCATTTAAAAAAATCAGTTTTTCATAAAGCCAAATTTACTCAACTTATATAACTGCCATTTCTCATGACATTAGGACTTTCCAAATATGTGTATATATATACACATACATCCATAAAAAACATATATGTAGTATATCTCGAAATATATATTTTATATACTATATATAACCATTTACATATGTATAAGTTACTTTTTAAATAATTATTGTTTATTAAAAATAATGTGTACATGCTTTAAAAATTAAGTAATAAGATTTTTTAAAAAAGCAAAGAAAAAGCTGCCTCCCGCAATTATTCTCACCAGAGACAACCACTTTTCATCCTCACAGAGATGGTTTTTATTATTGATAAATCTGGTTAGTGCATGCATCTTTTGGAACTTATATTTACAGTATTTAAACAATATGTCAGACTTTTATTGCCTTCTCCAAAAATGTCCTATTTTTGGTCCAGCCACATGTGGGCCTTTTCAGGTAGGTAACATAGGGTCTGCCAAGGATTATAGTGAGGAAAGAAAGGCCTCAGGCCTAACATCTTCCTTGGAATACTCAGTGCCAACTTACACAACTTTCTAAATTAAGAAAGGATGTCTCCAGACCAATAGAATCATTGTCTGAAACAAGTCCTGAAATCAGGGTTCCTGCAGGTGGGGGCCGCTGCTGGGTGCATGGGAGACAGTAGGGAAGGCACAAGAAGGATGGGACCCATGATGTGGGTCAGTTAACCATATACAATTGTGGTATAACAAGCTCAAAACTCAGTGGCTTAAAACAATAATGATTCATTCTCATGGATTTGTGACTTGGCTGGGATGAGGTGATCCAGGCCAGGCTTGGCTGAGAGTGGGCTTGTTCCGTGTGTTTCTTCCTTTCCTCCTGGGGAACAGTGGGCTAGCTTGGGCATGTCTTTCTCATGGCGATGAGAGAGGTAGCTTTTCAAGACTTAAGTTAGTCACATCATGCCTGCTAACATCTCATTGGTTAAAGTAAGTCATATGCCCAAGCCTAGATTAATGGGATGGGGAATTTGCCCTTACCCCTCCCCTCCTTGGAATAGGCAGATCCCACAAAGTTACATGCCCAAGGGTCATAATATAGGGATAGATGAAGAATTGGGGCCATTAATACAACCTTCTTCAGTAGGGTTACTGGTTGCTCAAGCCTACTATATACAGACCTGGCAGTAAGTAGATTTCAAATTCCCCTATTCTATATTCTTCCTCCTCTATCTTGGGGCCAGGAGATAACCCTGCCCCTACCTCCACTCACAAGTTTCCCCAAGCTGGTTGATTCCATGACAGGAAGTGAGAGGCAGCCCAAGTCTCCCGGTCTTTCTCTTTTTTGTGCACTGAAAGCCATGTTAGAGTGAAGGTTAAGAAAAGTTAAGCAGAGACTAAGGATTCGAGAGTATGGGAAGAGGAGATAATAGTAATACTAGTGATAATAATAGTAATACCGCCACTACTACTAATAGTCCAAAAACAAATAAAACCACCAACAATGAAGGAAGAGCATTATTCTAGGAAAAAAAGATCAATTTGCTTTAAGAAAGAACATCTGACCACTTTCCTCCTATGACCACGTTGTCCCAGACCCATACAGTTCTGCTGCTGGGCATTCAGGTGCTACTGCATTATGTTGTGCTGGGAGGGAAGATGGAGTGTTTGAAGGGCTAGGGGCAGTGCTTGAAGGCTCAGAGAGAAAGGACCATGAACTAGGAAGTGCCAAAGGAAAGAGAAGCCTGGCCTGGAAGAGGGGAATCGTGAGTGGATTTACCACTAATATGCTATGCACACTGAATATCTCACCTGGTACTCAACATCCATCCTCATCCTTTTCTATGTACTTTCCAGGAAATCGAATAATGGCATTTCCTTGGCTCCCTTGCAGCTAGGTCTGAATGTAAGTTGTGTGTTCCACTGATGAGATGCACTCATGTGAAACTTTGGAAGGCAAAAGGGAGGAGAAGGAGACCATTTTCATCCTGCTATTGCTTCCCATAAGCAAAGTTATAGAGACACGCATGTTTGTAGCAGGTAGAGTTAGTATTCCAGGTTCTACTCACCAGCTCAGAGCGGTAAGAGCAGATGTGTCAGCAGCAGTGGCAGTGACTTTCTGCTTTTTGGATGTTAGCTCCTTTTTGTGTCTAGTGAATCCCCTGTATTAAATTCCTTCCTGCATGTGAAACACCGAGGATGGTTTCTACTTCCTGTCCTGGACTCCTGAGACCTTTGCCAAGTCTCCACACCTCTGGAGCTCATGTAACGAGTGGTGTGGGTGAGAGGTTAACAACGCACTTTCCCATTTTGCATGAGATTTGACCTTTCATTAACTTGGTAGCTCTGTTCTCCTGGTAACTGGATAAAAAGGATACGTCAACCTTGTTACCAGGCAGTATTGCTTGTGGCAGAAATGATCCCTTATTGGTAAGCCACTTGTGACTGGGGAGAGTTACCTGATAGGAGACCGTATTTTTGAGCTTCTCTGAGTGCCATGACCCTGGCCCCAGAAGTTGTTACAAGAGATATTGGCTCCTGTGGGGCGGGTAGGTTCTCAAGCCGGCCTGATGTGGGTCTTGTCTCCCTGCACTTGAGCCATATTGCTTTGTGGGCTTCTTCAAGGGCTCCTGTAGTTTAGGAACCCTTGATGCCATCCTGCTGGTGAGCAGTGTCCCTATACCCTTCTGAGTAGCCTGAGCTGAAGATGACCTATGATACTCTTGTAAGTCACTGAAGTTGGACCTGAGAAGACTCCATGGTGGGCCTTGCAAGGGAAATTCAATGAGGTGGAGTCTCTTATTGCTGTTCTAGAATTTCCTCTTTCTAGGGATGAAAAACTCACCAGCCACATTGTAACCCATCAACTGAAATTCTCAAAGAAACAGAACCATAGGCAGCAATTTATATATGGTCATTTCTTGATATCAGTGGGGAATTGCTTCCAGGACACTGACAAATACAAAAATCTGTGGATGTTCAAGTCCCTGATACAAAGTGGCATGGTATTTGCATATAACCTATGTACATTCTCCTACTTACTTTAAATCATCTCTAGATTATTTATGATACCTAATACTATATAAATGCTATGCAAATAGTTGTTACACTCTACTTTTTATTTGTATTATTTTTTATTGTATTGTAATTTTTTATTGTCTGTTTTTTCCAAATGTTTTTGATCCACAGTTGTTTGAATCTGGGATGCAGAACTAGTGGATTTGGAGGGCTGGCTGTATTATCATTACAGGGGAAAGCTATCCCAAGGAAGTAAGAATGGGGTAAGCCAGGCATGGTGGCTCATGCCTGTAATCTCAGCACTTTAGGAGGCTGAGGTGGGTGGGTCGCTTGAGCTCACAAATTTGAGACCAGCCTGTGCAACATGGTGAAACCCTGCCTCTACAAAAAATACAAAAATTAGCTGAGCATGGTGGCTCATGCCTGTAGTACCAGCTACTCGGGAGGCTGAGATGGGAGGATTGCTTGAGCCCTGGACGTGGAGGTTACAGTGAGCCGAGATGGCACCACTGCTCTCCAGCCTGGGGGACAGAGCTAGACCTTGTCAGACCTTGTCTTAAAAAAAAAAAAAAGAATGGGGTAAAGGGCAGTGAGGCAAGAGAGAAGTTCTGCCAATCCCAGGGAGTGTGTTACTGAATTGACTAGTTTTGTGCAGTTCATAACAGCTTTGCAAGACATCTTCAGAGGGTCTATTATAGCTTCAAACAGTTTGCCCAAGGGAAGAAGGCAGAAGCATTTTTCTACTGGCTTCCTTCTCCTACGGTCCAAACTTTGCTCCTATGAGGTAGCAACTTTACCCCTCAGCAGCCACTGGGGGATCTGAATTCTAAGATGGCAGCAAGTGGGCATGAGTCAGAAGCACATACACCTGTCTGCCTGCCTCCTGCCACCTGGGGTCCTGGTTGGGGAAGCCAGTGCTCATGTGTGGTCACTGAGCTTTTCCCATGGCATCTAGTACATCCATGGCCAAAGGGAAGGGGCAGGAGGTAGGAGATGCTGTCAGGTCAAACCCACAAGCATCTTCCAGAGTAGCTCAGTCCAGCCATGTAGGTGGAATACCACAAGCTTAGGACCCCATTGTGAGGATGACAATGAAGCCCAACAAAACTCCTTCCTATAAAGATCTTGAATTATTCTCTGTGACTTAAAGAAGGGCAGTCATGGCCATGCAGTCTTCCCAGAGGTTACTGGTAACACTGAGCAGAAAACTATGGCTAGAAGCACAAGAGAGTTGCATTAACTGAGTCTGATAGGATTGATTAGCTTTTGCATAATGTTGAAATCTGGGCTCTCACCTTCCATTCTCTTGGTGTCAAGCAACTTGCATACGACCACACTGATGGGATAGCCAGGGGACAGTTTGGGGGCAAAGAGGGAGGGGCTGGAAGGATTGGGTTAAAGGGGATGTGTGGCTCCAGAATGCTTGCAGCTACAGGAATGTGGGCAAATGTAGCTGAGACTGAGGTGATATGCTGAAATGCTAGGTAGAACTTTCTGGACCTTGGGGATCAGATGCAATAATGGATATCCCAAAGAAACGTTGCATGTGAATTGTAAAGACTTAGAATCCAAGGGAGAGAAGGGGCCCCAAGAGTCACCTTAGTCTACCTCTTCTTCAAGATTTGGATTCTCTTTATAGCAAGATATCCTTCACTCACTGCAACAGGGAGCTTTCTACTGTCACCCCCCACCCTCTGCCCCTCACATTTCCTCTCCTGGCCCTGGGAAGCCTCTTGGGATTTCTGACTTCCTCTTCTCAGCCTCAGCACACTAGTTCTATTCTTGTCCCTCATGAAACATAGATTCTAACCTTTGCTAGTGAAAACTCCACTGGCCAGTGTCCCTCTGAAGGGCCAGCACCTGGGAAGAAAGTCCTCACTGCAGACCAGTCACATGCCACTGAAGACGCATCAGGTTCAAACCTTTACCAGGTTTGGAGAGGTTGGGGGCAGAGCTAGCGGCCTTTGGCAGCCCAGCCCAACCCCATGAGCCCCTGATTACAGGCTGCCAGGCTGCAGGCAGCCCTTTTCATTAGTGCCAGCAATCAGATGCCAATCTGAGTGATGCCTGGTGCAAGGAGATGGAGGATAATAAGCCCCTTCCATCTCTCTGCTCCCTCCAGCTCCTCTGTCTGGATCAGAGAGCATGAACTCCACTCCTCCCCTTCCTCTCTCAAACCAAGCTTCCAGTGCTCATAAAATCAATGATTGTTGGGGCTGGAAGGAGCTAGGGAGCCCTATCCCTCTGGATATCTTTCCTGTCCACTCACCCATGCCCTTGGCTCCACCTGCCACCTTCAAGCTGGCTTCCCAGACTGGCACTTCTGGCCCAGGTACCTCCCTGGTGCTCCTGATCCACAGATCCTATGGCCTCATGGACATCTCCATTGGGATGACTTTGGGCACCTTCCACTCAACATGTCCCAAACCAGGTCATCTATCTCCTCCAGCAAGTCTGCCTTCCTCCTGGGTGAACCCTCACCCCAGTGCATACACCCTGGTCTCCCAATTACCCACTGTCCTGCCATTGCAACAGCCATCTGATGGTGGTCCCAAGCCCAGTCCTCCCTGGCCACTTCCCCTCCCCAGTGGAACCAGGTCTCTAATCCCATCACTCTCCTGCTCACAATCCCTCAATGGCTCCCCATTGCCTCGTTGTCTGGTTATTAAGTTCTAACTTCGTCTCCTGCCCATCTTTCCAGCTTCACCTCGTCCTCTTTTTCTCTCACATTTAAATCCTCTGTCAGACCACACCATGTGTGGTTCCCTCAAACACCTATTCTGTTCTGTGGCTTCAAGCTCTTCTCTTTCAGAAGAACGAAGAGTGTCAGCAACTGCTCTCTGATCTGAGCCCTCCAGTGAGTAATTTTTGTACCTCAAAACCCTACTTAGGCATTGCCTTCTTCCTGAAGTTTCCTTCAATGTGTTAGAGATACTTATCACTCCTCTTAAATTACTTATATATCCTACACACACCATTCATTCATTCAACACATTTTGTTGAGCGTCTACCAGACGTGTGACCCCCACCATCATGAAGCCTGCAGTCTGGTGTGGGAGACAGACATTACATACACCGACACACACACACAGGGTAATACATGCAATAAAGCAAAAGAATAATGAAGGAATAGAACACACTGGTGGATAGGGGATGGGAAATATTATTTAGCTTGGGGAGTTATGGAATTCTTTACTGAGTAAGTGACATTTGTGCTGAGACCTGAGTAGGAGTTCTTCAGGGGAAGAATAGAGAAAGGGCATTGCAGACAGAGCAAACATCTTGTGCAAAGGTCCTGAGGCAGGACCAAGAGAGTGGATGGGCTGTGATGAGGCTGGAGACAGAGGTTGGGACCAGACCACACAGGAAGAGAGGAGGCCTAGGGCAGTGTCTTGGATGAAGATGTGTGTGCAGGAAGGGGCTGGGAATTCTGCAAGTTGCCAGCAAAGTCTGCCCCCCTATCTCCTTTCCAGCCTCTTGGGGCAGGGATGCTGGTCGGGGAGGGAGAGAAGGTTAGGGTTTGTCTAGTGTGGGTGAGGCTGCATGGAAAAGGGACCATGTGTGTAGCTGGTGAGCAGAGTCATTGCAACAGAAACACACACCAGGAGCCGGAGCAGACCAGGAGAAATCTAAATCCTACACCCAGAAGGCCCAGGGGGAGGCAGGAGGTGACTTTGGGTCTCTGACCTGCCCGGTGAGTTGGGAGTCAGAACTAATGTCATTTGATTCTCAAAGCTGCAAGGTGATCCTGGCAGCCACCCGTGTGACCTTGATGTCAAGGTAGATTCTCAATAAATGTGGATGTGGATATGAATGGAACTTGATTGGTCCCTTAGACCTGGAATCCCTCTGAGACATCTTAGTCCCAAGCAAAAAGGGGCTTTGGCTTTCTTCCACAATCCCCATTCTGCTCTCTACTCCAATTCCTGTTTGTTCCATTAACCAGAACCCCTTCCCTTCCCTGGCCATCCCTCTCTCCATTTGTGGCTTGCAAAGATTGTCTGATGTTATGCCTTTTAAAAGTGCATTTAAACATGACTCCCCCCACCCTGAATCCTTTCCAGAAGCTCTTGCTTTTTAAATATGGGGGGCTCTGGGCTCCATGGGGGGAGGGCTGCAGTCCACTCTTGAGCTGATTCTCCCTCTTGCCAGGCCCCTTCCCCCGCTCTTGAGCACTTAGAGCAGGCCTTGCAGAGTCAGCGACAAGCGATCCTGTAGCAGGAAACATACACTTCAGCATTGAGCTGGCGGCCACTAATGTGCCTGGATGTAATTGCTTAGTGAGCCCAGGACAGGAGTTGGGGGTGGGGATGGTACTGGGGCTGCAAGTCCAGGATTCAGAGTGATCTGCTTCCTTTTGGTTAATTCAGTAGCAAGTGTGTCTTGCCCAGGACTCCTACCCAGAGCCTGCACACAGTAGGTGTTCAGGAAGGACCCACGGAGGGCAGGTGTGAGGGAACAAATATCCCTGTCAGTTCTTGGTTTTCAGGAGGGAACTAGGGGTGGTCATCGGTCACTGAGGGGGCTGACCTGGGAGGGAACTGAGAAGCAGCTTTAATTTGCTGCCTCACAGAAGGGACCTTCCCCCAGGGCATGCCCTTTGTACTTCCCCATTTGTTCAATGGGGACAATTATGCCTGCCTCGCAGGGTGAAGACTAGAGAGAAAATACACTACAGACCTGGCACAGTAGGTTCTCAAGAAATCGGAGTGCTTCAAAATCATAATAACCAGCATCCCTGCTGCCATATTTTTCCACCCTAATCCATTGTCCCCAAAGCCTCCCAAACTGCTCACTTAGGCACGAATCTGAACCCACCTAACTCTCTGATGGCTTCCCATTGCCTGAAGGATAAAGCTATACCTCCTTAGCTTGGTGTTCAATGTCTTTCCAGTTCTAACCCAGCTTCTCTCCAACCTCATTTCCTACCACACTCCTGCCCACACTGCAGACATTCCGAACCTCCTGCACTTGACTGTCTCTGGGTAATGTCAAGTACATGGGATGCTCATTCACTTTCCTAGAGGTGTGTGGCATGCCCCAGCAAGGATGGGTACCCACCTCTAGCCTGGCTAGTGCCGGCTCACCCATCAATCTCAACCTCCTGCTCCTCACAGCTAGGCTGGGTGCGAGGCGGTACCATGAATCGGGAATCTTGTGGCCTCCAGTCAGACTGCATGGGTGTGAATCTATGCCCTTCTGCTCAGGAGCTGACTCACCTTAGGAAATTTTATGTAACCTCTCTGAGCCTCAGTTTCCTTATCTATAAACTGGTGATGCTAAACGCAGCACCTTGCAGGGTTTTTGTGAAAGCGAAAGGAGTTACTACTCCATAGTTGTACCTACATGCCCTCCATTGCTGTGGTGCACATTTGCCTTTAAGATCAGAAATGCTTCCTGGAGGATGTGTGAGTAAATATTCTCTCCTTAAATATTTGATTTAAAGAGCTTGACTTGGAGGACAAAATAAAATAAAGCGGCAGCTTTTTGCCATGTATTATTAATGTCTGTAAATGGGTGAAGGTGCGGGCTGTCTGTCCGATGACGTCGTTTCTCGGAGCAGCGGCCTTCAAATAAGTTTCCCTCATTGAAAATTGGGCTGTAAGAGGGGGAAAAGGAAATCTCTCTCTACAAAGACGAGGCAGCAGGTATCCTGCATGTGGGCCAAAAGGAGGCTGGCTGTGGGACCTGGAGATGGCAGGGAGAAACATGGTTCATTATTTCATCCATCCATTCATCCACTCGTTCCTATCTCAGAGCGCATTGGTCTTCACATTTCCCTTTTTTCTTCTCTTCTAGTTCCTACCTCCTTTCCTCCCTCCCTATGTATCCTTCCTTTCCTTTCCTCACTGCCTTCCTGCCTGCCAGCTTTTTTCCATCCTCAATACCACCGATGATGGTAAGGAATATTGTCTCCATTGTATCAATGAGAAATCTGAGCGTCTGGAGAGTGAACTTCACACAGTGAAGAAGTGGTGGGTAGGGACTTTGAACTCTGCTTAGGACCATACGTAACTCGCTTGGAGGCGGGAGTTGTGTGTGTGTCATCTTTGTCTCCCCATCTCCCGGCCCGGCAAATGGCTCAGTGAAAGTGCCAATTCCTTCTCAGATGACCAGGACACGAGTTATCCAAGAAGGCTTCCGGGAAGAGAAGGACTTGAAACAGTCTTTCAAAGACTGGAAGGACTTAGAATTCAAAACAGAAAGATGATTGTGATCATCAGTAAAATCATAGTTACCACTTACCAAATACCTACTATGTTTATGCCACTGGACCAAGTACTTGTAAATATCTAATTGCACTTAATTCTCACAACAGCCCTATGAGGTAGGACTGTCTTACTGGCGAGGAAACTGAAGCTCAGAGAGATAAAATGACTGGCCTGAGGTTACACAGTGAGTAAGCAGTGGAACTGGTGTTTGACCAAAAATCTGTCTGACTCCAAAGCCTGTGTACGTTCTTAACCTCAATGCTCAGCTGGTCTCAACCCTGATTAGGTGAGCATCCAGTCACAGGCTTTCCTTGTGAAAAAAAGGGAGAGGTTTAGGAGGGAGTGGTCTCTCTGGGGGCCTCTTGCTTCTGACCACAATGTGCTGATGCTGAAATTGTCCAAACAACGTCTTGCGGGGCTACTCTCCCTCCCTCTATCTGGTCCCTTCTCAGGGTTAACTTTTGGGTTTCTACAATTGGGTAAAGGAGAGCAGAGCCTCAAGTTCTGTCTCTGGAGGCCGTATGGGAGACAGGGAGCACACGAGGCTCCAAGGAATTCCCTCCTGGGAGTTGGCCTTAGGGAGCAGAGGAAAGCTCTGCAGCCTTTCTCAAAGTCAAAGATCGTCTAGTATGGAGTTTCTCCATCTACAGATAAAGACATCTGTAGAGCTAGCTTGGAAAACACTCATTTGGTTCAACCTTTTTTCTTTTCTAGAGACTGGATGGAGTCAGCTCTTCATCCTTGCAAAGTCCACTCTGTCAATATACAGGGAAAAAAAAAATCTCAGGAATACGAGCTCTGAGGAGTGTCCTAGCCAGGACTCACTCTACTCAAACAAGAGTCTAACTTCTTGCTAGAGTCCACTTATCATGGTTGTCACGTCAGGTGTGGGGGCATCAAGGATGCTTGCTGGGCTTCTGGCTTGAGCAGTTGGGGCAGTGACAATGTCATTGATTGATGTCAATGTCAAAGATGTGGGAAGAAGAGATGTAGGGTGCTGAGCTCCGCTTTGGATAGGCTGAGTTTGATATGCAGATGGAGAGATCCTCAAGAAAACTGGATATATGGGTTTAGAGCCCAGGAGAAGGATCTCAGCTGCACGTAGAGATTTGGAATTTGTTACTTCAGTGGTTAGATGGGAAGCTCCAGAGAGGAAACTTTTCAGAAGGGAAACTTGCCTGATGACAGTGAATAGAATGAGAAGAAATGAACCCTGCATGTTGAAGATGTACTCAGAGGTCATGGACCTCATCACAGAGACCCAGAAAAATAAACTCTGTGTTCTTGGAGCTGTTATTCAGGTGTTTCTTCTCCTGCTGGTGGAGGTTAGATTTCAGGCTTGACCTTTTTGTTCATTTCAAATGAACAAGCAATGGTAACCCCTGCACTAAAGATGGGAGCACAGAGGCATCAGACATGGATCTGCCCTCAAGGTGTTGACACCCTCGTGGGCAAGCCAGACGGTATCTTGTGAGAAGTGTAGAAATTGAAAGCTGCACACCAGTTCATCCAGACACACAACAGATTGGAGAAAACAGTGCCTACAAATGCTTCAGTAAAGGAAGGACCCATTCAATGCACTGACAATACTGCCTGAGTACAGGGAGATGTTTTTCCCCCAAGATCAAATTGATAACAACAGGTCCCTTCACTGTGCCTGATTTATCTGCCAAGCAGATATCTCCCCTGTGTGACCACGTTGCTATACCTGTCACCCCCGATACAGGGACTAGACAAATGCCCTCTCTAGGTTTCAGGTACCAGCAGGAGAATGAAATCATAACTCACTTTAGAAGCCAGTGATACATATTTATACTCTGACTGGCGCAGGGCTGAAAGAGCTCTTCACTTTGATTGTATATTTCTTGGCCTCGGATGGGCATCAATCTTCTCTCCAGTTTGTTAACATGGCTGCCACTCAACCCAGATTTACCGTCACATGACTGACTGTGCAGAGACAGTTAATCATGGGAACAGTTGCTTAATTTGCCCCATCCGAATTGTTCCCTGCAATGCTGATGCCTGATAGTGCTCTGTAAATGACATTTCTTTTCTGTTAAAAAAAATTCTTTCTGCACTCAGCCCCCCATCCTGCCCCACTTGTGTTTTCCCCAACTTCTTGTTTAACGGAAGAAGCAAATGTCAAAACTATCTATAACTCTGCTGAAGGGACGCCAACATCCAAGGCCAAACAAAACCCATGTAAACTGTCCTTGGCCCATGTCGAGTGAGCCTGATTTAATGAACTGGGCTAATTATTTTTTAGAGACTTAACTTAGTTTAGCTACATTGAAAGTTGAAAGTTTACATTGAAAATTTAGCCATAATGAAAAGAACAATCTATTTAATACTTTATATTCTCTCTCGGGATTATGTGCTCCCTCTTAGCACTGTTTCCCATAGAGCTTTCAAAGTTCTTTCTACTGCCTTTTCAAGCTGATTGAAATTTCAGCTGTAAGCACATACTCTTTGCCAGACGTTGAGATAGGCACTTTTCATTTATTATCTACTTTAACCATGGGAGGTAAGCATAATTAGAGGTATCAAAACTTGTGAGGTAGATTAAATTCACTTGAATTTTTCTGATTCCAAACCCATGAGCATTCCTTACACGTCCAAGATTAAATTCCAGATTTCCCAAGGTCAAGGGAGTCTTTAAATTGTCTCTGTGAAGTGAGGGAATGTGCTGTAAAGACTGAAGACCAACCTTTTAGGGATAGAACAAAGAAGTTACCTAGGACTTATTAATTACCTAGGGCTTATTGTATGCTGAGTAATATGGTTATTTTATTTAATCCTAATAATAATCCTAAGTGGAATGTTCTCTTTTATTCCTACTTTACAGATGAAGTTCAGGTCTGGAGAGGGGAGGCACTATGATTTGAATGTTTGTGTCGCTTCCAAATTCATGTTGAAACTTAATCTCCGATGCAGCAATATTAAGGGGTGCAACCTTTTAGGAAGGAATTAGGGGATCGGCAACCTTATAAAGGAGTCTGTAGCAAATTAGATAGGTCTTTATTTGCCCTTTGTACCTTCCGCCATGTGAGGACACAGCATTTGTCCCCTCTGGAAGACACAGAAGTCAAGGTGCCATCTTGGAAGCTGTGACTGAGCCCTCACCAGATACTAAACCTGCTGGTGCCTTGATCTTGGACTTCCCAGCCTCCCAAATGGTGAGAAATAAATTTCTGTTGTTTATAAATTACCCTGGTCCTCGGGTATTTTGTTATGGCAGCACAGATTAAGACAGGAGGTAATTTGCTTGAAGTTGCACAGCTGATAAATGACAGTAGTGGGATAAAACTCAGATCTTTCCAACACCCAGGTCTGTACCCATAATCACTCTGCTGGGCTCCCTATCACTTGGCTCCATGAATTCAGATTCCATGGCTGCAACCATTGGCGTGCTCAGTCAAGAGCTATCCAGGCTGGAGTCATGAATTCATGGCTGAAGGGATGGGGAAAGGGGTTGGGGAGGAGATCAAGATTTAAAATGAAAATAAGAGACTGGATTCATCTTTGAGGGAGAAGATTTTTCAGTGTTTGTAAGGGTATTGCAGTTACCTTCAGCATTTCTGGTTGGAGAAAGGTTTTGTTGTTTTACTTTAATGGGGATTTGTGGGAAACCCATGAAAGAGAGCTGGGTCAGTACTTGGGGGTAGGTATTCGGGAAATGGACACAAATGTGATGGAGTCCTTGGCACTGAGCTTGCTATAGACCAGAGGTCCCTAACTCCCAGGCCACGGACCCTCTTAGGAACCGGGCTGCACAGCAGGAGGTGAGTGGTGGGCGAGTGAGCGAAGCATTATCTGTATTTACAGCCGCTCCTCATCACTCACATTACCTCCTGAGTTCTGCTTCCAGTCAGATTAGCAGTGGCATTAGATTCTCATATGAGCAGAAACCTTATTGTAAACTACACATGCGAGGGATCTAGGTTGTATGCTTCTTATGAGAATCTAATGCCTGATGATCTGTCACTGTCTCCCATCACCCCCAGATAGGACTGTCTCGTTGCAGGAAAACAAGCTTAGGGTTCCCATTGATTCTATATTATGGTGAGTTATATAATTATTTCATTATATATTACAATGTAATAATAATAGAAATAAAGTACACAATAAATGTAATGCAATGCACTTGAATCATCCCCAAACTATTCACCCTCCACCCCAGTCCACGGAAAAATTGTCTTCCACAGAGCCAGTCTCTGGTACCCAAAAGGTTGAGGCCCACTACTATAGACAACAGTTGAAGAGAACAAATAGAAGAGAGGGATGCTTCAGGCTGACTTGGGCAATAAGGACAAACCTTTCAACTCTTTACAGAGAAACTGGAAACAGTTGTGATTACAATGCTTGCTTCCTCAAGTCCTATAAAATAAGGAAGTATCTCCAGGATGTATTCTGCTAGTGTGAGCCCTTTAGGGAGTCCTTGGGTGCTGGTGGGTCTTTAGGACTCTGTCTGTCTTTTCCCTCTTGTCACTTCATATCCTTTCCGTGGGGAGCTTCATTCACTCCCATGGAGTCAACTCTCCTGCTTATGTCTCCAGCCCAGCTCTCCCCTCAGTTTTCCTTCTGGAATGCTCCACCATGTCCCACAGGTCTTTCAGCATGAGCATGCCTGGAACCGACCTTATCATCTTGTCTTCAAGCCTGCTTCTCCTCTGTGTTTCATGTCTTTCTGAATGGCATCATCCTCCATTGAGTCACCCACTGAGAGAGGTTCTAGGGCCTTTCTTGCCCTCACCCAGCTGGTCACTAAATACACATTTCCTACACTAAACTGGTCATGTTCCATACACATTTCCTACATTATCTCATTTAGTCCTCACTGATGACCTACAAAGGATGATCACCCCCATATTACAGATGAAGAAACTGAGTTACGGAAAATGTAAATGACTTAGACAAGTCATTTAGTGCTGGTAAATGGTAGATTTTGGACTTGAACCCAGCTCAGTCAACTCTACCTACTTTCTAAATGGTTTTTATGGATCAGGAAGAGATGTTGAAAAGTTACCACCATTGTATTAATTTGCTGGGGCTGCTATAACAAAGTACCCTAGACTGGGTATTTTGAACAACAAGCATTTATTGTCTCATGGTTTGGGAGACTAGAAGAAGTTCTAGACCTTGGTGTTGGTAGGGTTGGTTTCTTCTGAGGACCATGAGGGAAGTATTTGTTCCAGCCTCTCTGCTTGGCTTGCAGATGGCCATCTTCTCTTAAATGTCTTCACCCTAATTATCTCTGTAAAGACACCATCTCCAAATATAGTCATAATCTGAGGTACTGTGGGTTAGGACTTAAATATATAATTTTGGTGGTGGGGGTGGGGAGGGACACAACTGAGTTCATAATAACTATAAACTAGAAAAAAAAACTTTAAGCGGAAAGGCACCCCTTGTTTGGAATAAGAAGTGTTAATATTGTAAAATTGGTAATTTTCCTTGTATTTACTTACAAATTCAATATGATATCAATAAAATAATAATAAGTAGTGACAACATAATTCTAAGATTCATATGGAAATGAGAACATGTGAGGTGAGAAAAGACAGGAATAATCTGAACATTGGGGGTGAAGACTAATCCTATGAGATATCAACATATTTTACAATGATAATGATGAAAATACTATGATACAGGGCATAGCTAGAAAGTCCAGGAACATTCAAAAACGTGAAGGAACTTGGCGTTTAATAAGTTAGCATTTGAAAGAGTGTGGAAAAGATGGTTAAATGGTATTGGGTCTACTGGCTGTTCATTGGTAGTAGAGGATGGGCAAGCTGTATTCCTACTTGTTTGAATTGCAAAATAAATTGCCATTTAATAAAGATTTAAATGTAAATTATGAAACCATGGAGTATTAGATGTAGACATCAGTGAAATTAAAAGAATATTGGAGTGGCAATGGTTCTTCTAGGCATTGCATATAACTATGAAGCCAAAAAAAAAAAAAAAAGAGAAGATAGACAAATGCATAAAATATAATTAAAAACACTTCTGCATGGCAAAAATGCCATATATAAGTCAAAGCAAACACTAAACTGGTGAAAATATTTGTAAAAAAACTGACAGAACCATTTTTTATTAAGAGAAGTTTTTAAAAGTTATAAAGGAAGAGCAAAAGAGAAAAATGGGCAGAGGGTATAAACAGGATCTTTCCAGAAAAAGGAATACAAATGTACAATAAATGTTTGAAAAGATGCACAACCTTACTCATAACTAAACAAATGAAATTTAAAATAAAAATAAAATTGCATTTTATCTATTATAGATTAATATATATCAAAAAAGCATAGAGAAACTGAAAAACTTAAGTGTCGTTGGTATTATAATGGCACATTCATTTGGGTAGGAAATTTGGCAATATCTAATACATTCGAGCAATTCTATTTCTAGGTATACCTGAGAAATTATCTTAGTTTTGCATGCAAGGGACCATGAACAAACACGGCAGAATTGCTGGGGTGCAGGGTATGAACATTTTTGAATTTACAAGATAGTGCCACATTATTCTCCAAAGAGTTGTACCAATTTAATATTCCATAAGAAATGTATGAGAGTTGTTTCTCTACTCACCAATATCCAGTATTGTCTAATGTTTTCATTTTTGCTAGTCTGTTTGTGTGAAAGGGGATCTTATTGTAATGTGCATTTTCTGATTAACAATGAGGTTGATTATCTTTTCTTATGTTTATGTTAGCCATTAGGCTTCCTCTTTATAGAACTGTTTGAACATCTTTTGCCAATATTTTTATTGGGCTGTTTGACTTGTGGGAGTTCTTAATATATTCTGCATGCTAATCTTTTGTCAGTTACATACATTACAATATTTCTTCCCAGTCTGTGGCACATCTTTTATCTTTATTTAAGACAGTCTTTGTCATACATTAGTTTAAAAAATTAATGTAGTCAAATTTATCAATTTTTTCTTCGTGAATTGTGCCTTTAATGTCTTATTTAAGAAATTGTTTGCTACCCAGGGTCAAAAATATTTTATATGTTCTCTTCTAAAACTTAAAAAAACCCCATCATTACAATAATTTTCAAAGACACTCAAAAGTAGAAAGAATTAAGCAAGGTATTCCCACCTCCCTTTCCCTTAGTTTTAACGACCATCGACTTAATGCCGCTTTGCTTCATCTGTTTTTCTCCTGCCTCTCCCACTTTTTTCTAGGGTATTTCAAACAAGTCTCAGACATTGTTTCATCAATAGCAATGTTAGGGCTGATTCCATGCCGCTCCCTTGCCAAGGAGAGTGAGTACAGATAGAGACGTGAAGGGCAGGTCTGGGCTGGGCATTGAGGAGAGTATTATGCTATGAAGTATACCTCACCTTTGCTCAAATCTGGCTGGTTGTCCTCACCCCACTGCCCCTGTCAAGCTCGGTTTCCTCTCTCTCCTGCACCCGGGGGTCTTCCAGAGTATTGTCTTCTCCAGCCGAGGGAGCTGCCTTCTTTCCTAAACTGCTATGGAAACGGTCCTGATGTCCAAGACACTGTCCACTGTGCCGCAGCCCACCCTCTGCTTTCTCTAGCCAGAGCACACGCTCAGCCTGTGCCAACTTCAGAGCTCTGCAGGTGGTTTTGTGGAAACGTCATACGCACTGGTGCCTTTTCCACAAATGTGAAAGTTGAGGCATCAGGAAGCTTAATTATTGGGCTGCACAGGATTTGCTAAAAGCAAAGGAGAAAACCCCATTTCCTAGGCATGTGTCTTGTGAGCCATTTTCATTAGTCCATTTAAGTGGACAAGCTCCAAAATGCAACCTGAAGCTGCTGATGATTTAGGCATTTTACACTTGAGATCATTAGGCTCATCTCAAGTTGGGCCTGACTCATCAGTGTCTCAGAGACACAGGTGGGACCTGATCCCTCCGGAACAGATAGTGTTCCAGCTTTGTGGGACTACTTTTAAGATGTGGAGCACTTGGAGTCGTTTGAAATCCGCTATCTTCAGTAGGGACTTTCCCTTCTAGAGAGCATGTGCATTTTGATTTTACCTGTCCTCAAACTGACATTTTACTCATTTTAATAGTAAAAAACACACCCCCAGGTGGAGATTTAAGATGCTAATTAGACATGCAACATATGAATATCATGTACAGCTACTGCACATGTGCACCCAGAAGAGCACCCAGAACATGTTTACTAGTAACACCTCTTTCCACCTCCTTATAAATAATCATGTAAAACTCCCAGAAAGGAGATTTCTCCAGCAGCAATCAATGCTACCTCACCCTTACGAGCAGGCAGCCCTGGAATCTCTCAGGGTGTACTGTCTATTGTGCAGTTAATTTTCAAAATATTCTTATTTTGCAATAAATTACTCTATGCTGCAAAAAAAAAAAAGGTTAGTTGTAGGTAACAGATAAAGACTGTTTAAAAAAAGAAGTTTAAAATGTTGCTTTTCACGTATAATCATTTCCCTTTTACTGATGGAAAATGTCAACTAAATCATATATATATATGCTATATATATGTTATCTGCTATATATATGATGTGTATGTATGTGGGTATACATGCACATATATATATATATATATATATATATATGTGTGGCTCTCTATTCCAGTCCATTGATTTATTCATTTACCCATGGGAGAATAGTATGCTGTTTGAAATACTTTATCTTTATTGGAAATGTTGATATCTGAGCCAAGTCTTTCTCATTATTCTCTTTCAAAATTATCTACACCATTCTTGACTCTTTATTGATTCATGTGAATATTATAGTCAGACTATCAAGTTCTAAAAAATAAGATTGTGAAGTTCTGTGAAAAATTTCAATGTTCATCTTTGCTGGAATTTCCTTGAATTTGTAGATTTATTTGGGGTCAGTCCTGGTATTGAGTCTCCACCTGTACAAAATGCTGCATTTCTTCATTAATTTATGTATTTTTTGTTATCAATAATGTTTTATCATTTTTTCTTAAAACTCTAGGAACCTTATAGTTTCTATCACTATTATGAGTGGGAATTTTAAAAAATTACATTTCTAATTTGTTGTTGCTAGTGTATATGAAGTTATTGACATTTATATGTTGATCGTGTGTTTAGTATCCTTATTTAACTTTCTTATTAATTTTCATATTTATTTGTAGATTATTGTGAATTTTCTGTGTAGGCAAACATATCAATTGTGAATAAAGACAATGTTGTTTCTTTTTCAAGCTTTATGCGTTTTACTATATAACACATTTTTCTTGCCTTATTGCATTGGCTAGGAATTCCAGTACAATGTTAAACGGAAGGTGTGATAGTGGATGTCCTTGTTTTGCCCCAACTTTAAAGAGGCTGCTCCTAATATTTAATTATTATGTGAGATACTTGCTGTTGGTTTTTTAGAGACACACACTTAAGCAGGTTGCTAAAGTTTTCTTTTATGTCTTGCCTGCTGAATTTTCCTTCATCTTGATGTGCATTAATCTTATTAAATACTTTTCTCTGCATTTATGGAGTCACCACATAGCAATTCTTCAACCTACTGATGATATGGATTACCTTTGTAGAATTTTAAAGGTTAAACCATCTTTAAATAATGGGGATAAATACTACCTGACGAAATTGTATTAGAAAAAGATTGCTAGCTTTAGTTAATAAAGCTCCTAGTTTTTAAAGATTTTAGTTGTTTAATTTTTAAAACAGCTTTTAGTTATTTAGCTTTTTAGTTAAGCTAGTTAACTTTTAAAGTTATTTGGTTATCCAAGCTTTTAGCATTAATGATACTAGCTTAAGTTTTCTTTTCTGATGTGGTCATGTTTTCCACTTCTGTGGAGTGAATTTTTGTAGTGTGTTCATTTTTTTTTCCAGAACACTGTCCAGTTTGTTTTCACACTTATTAGTATAAAATGTTCACTATTATCTAAGGTTTTTACTAAATTTCTAGTGTATATAGTTATCCTCCCTTTCCATTCCTAATTTGTTTAAATCTTAAAACTTTCTAGCTTTTTGTCTAGTTGAATGATCAGTTTCTGAGAAAAGTGTATCAACATTTGTGACCAAGACTGAGGATTTATTAACTTCTTCTTATAGTTCTGTAAATGTATGCGTCATAGATTGAGGCTATTTGTTATGTATGTACATGTTCAGGATTGCTGAATCTTCAAGATTAATTGTTGTTTTTTCTTAATTCCTAATAATACTTTGTTTTAATTCCTGTTTTGCCAGAAACTAAAATTGCTATAGAAGTTTTGTTTTACTGGTGTTTTCCTGATATGTCTTTTCTGACCTCTTTATTTTCCATCATTTTGTATTTTCATATTTTAGACAGGCTGGGAAAGTATATCTAAGTAAGCTAAAATAAGTCTAATTTGAGGATATCTGCTTTTTAAACAGTGGAGCATAATCTATTTCTATTATGTGGTTACTAATATTTAAACTTACTGTTACACACGTTTCCTATTTACCATTATTTTTCTTTGCTTATGTTGTTCTCTCTCATTATCTTCCAACTGAATGATAAAATTTTTCTTATGCCCTTATTTTCCTCTGTTGCTTTGGAAGTTACTTACTGTATTGCCATTATTTTAGTGGGTACCCATAAACTTCTAACATGTACCCACCAGCGGTCTGTCCATAGGATGGGGAAATAGGCCCCAGCACCACTAGCTCACAGTGGCTGGTCTCTGAACTAAGGTTGTCTGTAGCAACCATTTTTTCTAACTTGCGATGCTTATTGCCAATTCTGGGAAAAACATGAAAGATTCTTTCCTGTACCACCTGCTCTTTAAGTAATTATTATGAATAAATTGGTTTCCTGATCAAATCAGGTGAGGCCATACACAAAGCAAATGGGTAGAGAGTTTAATATGATTGTATTAGTTTTTTCTTGCTGTGTAACAAATTACTACAAACTTAGTAACTTAAGATGACATCCATTTATTACCTCACAGCTCTACAAGTCAAAAGTCTGGTTAGGCTTGACTGGGTTCTCTGCTTAGGGTCTCCCGGGACTGAAATCAAGATGTCTGAAGGATGGGCTCGTATCTGGAGGCTCTGGGGAAGAACCCACTTCCCAGCTTATCCAGGTTGTTGGCAGAATTTAATTTCTGTGGTTGTAGGATCAAAGTCCCTGTTTTCTTGCTGCTGTCAGCTGGGGGTCACTCTCAGCTCCTGCACATGGTCCCCTCCATCTGCAAGCCAGTAGCATGCATACAATTCCCGCATGTGTTGGGTCTCTGACTTCCCCTTCTGCTACCAGCCAAAGAAAACTCTTTACTTTTAAGTGGCTCATGTGGTTTTGTTAGACTCATCTAGATAATCTCTACTTGAAGATCAACTGATTAGTAACCTTAAGTACATCTGCAAAAACCGTTCACGGTGGTATCTGGATTAGTGTTTGATTGAAGAACCAGGGGCTGGGAATCTTGGGTGGCCAGATCTTAGAATCCTTCTTAACACAATGATGAAAAGAGTTGACATGTGACCTGATCTGGAGAAGGGTGTTGGAGGCATTTTGGCTGTTTCTGAGAAAGAAAGGAGCGCTTCCCTGGGAGTCCAAATTTCTATATTATTCTAACAATCATTTCATAATTTAACGTCTTAATTCTTCTAATAATCGATTGAGCACGGCAGGAGGGTGGGTGCAGCGGCTAGGCAGAGTGCTAGGCACTGGGAACATGGCTTTTACTGCTAATGGAAAAATGACTTGCTTTGGTGCCATACCCAGCTTGCTCACACCCCAAATCTGCCCCTAATTTGGTGGTGACTAGGGTCTTGCCACTTGGCCTATTAGATGTTTTCTTCATCTGTAAAATGGGGATGCTACAGCCTGATCAGCTATCACATGACAACTTCATTCCTAAGAAACTCACATTCTTAAAAACTGTCTTTCAGAAACATTTCTAAGATGAGGGTAAAAGGGTAAAAAGGGGTAAAAAGAAGGCTAAAGACTTCTTCTTTTAAACTTGCAATCTGTAGTTTAAATCATGAGGGAGTTTTAAACATTAGCACTAGAGATTATTTTGCCATTGCACTTCAAAATAATAATTTGGTTGATTAAAACTGATAAAACAAAATCCGAACAACACAGTGTGTCCTGTCAAAATTAATGTGTTAACTACCAAAATAAATGGCAGCCACCAACTTAAGCAAAAGAGCAGGTGAAACTATTTCAGCAACCCCTCCCTGCTCCTGACAATAGGTGTCCTTCTAACTTGGCTAATTTGTCCTGGGGATATAATCGGCAAAGTGGGGCAGGGGGTTAATTGTGTCCCTTAACTAAACTCTGGCTCTCAATTTCATCTATGTTGGGAGCATTCCTGCAGGAGAAGAAATGTCTTCAATACAGAGCCTCAGTGTTTCCATCTGCAACAAAAGGGTGGCTTTAGAAAGTACTGCCGAAGGCGAAGTACTTGGCTCAGTGCCCAGGATGTTGGAATTATTTAACAATGTTAATTATTATTTTCCTTATTATTCATTGCCTCCATCCCAGTTCCTCCTACTGTTCTTTATGGGCTGCCACTATTCCTGCCATCCTTTGGACATTCTCCAGTTTAAAAAATGCCTTTTTCCCTGCTACCTTCAAGGAATCTGTAGTCTGGGGGTTGAGCGGGAGGTGAGCATGTGTATGGCTTATCATCATGCTGTGTGGTAATCACTGTCAAGGATGTGGGTGGTGGGAGATGAGAAAAGGGGGTGATTTTTGCTGGACTTGGGGTTTGTCACATTTAGCTGTCACGGAAAGATGATGTTCAGGGCAGAGATACAGCGGAATGACATCCCAGTTAGAGGGAGCAGAGGGCTCAGAAGCCTGGAGTTTCTGTTCTGACTTTAGGGGCTCCCAGGAGAGAGGTACACATGAAGACCACCCAGTCCTGGTCAATCAAGTGAAAGAATGTAATTCACAGTTCTGGAGTATGGTAGGTGCTCAAAGATGTCAGTCCTTGGACTTTAAGGCCTACTTCTGATGCCAGCCTTTCCCTGGTGCAAACAGTGAATTAAGTTGACTTCCCTGAGGTAGTGGCTAACATTTTTTTTATCCTATGAATCTGGCTTGGTTTTCAGCTTCACTGGATTTTAATCAAAAGCCATGCTGAGAATTGTTTGGTACCCTGGGGACCATATGACAGGTAAAATGACCAAAGGGAGAAAAGGGCAGAGCAGCCCCTAGAGGATGCAGGAAACTGACTTAATTATAATCACACTAGCAGGCTGGCTGTTGCCCATGGATGGCTGCACCGTGTGGCCGGGGTACTGTGTGGGTTGGCATGGGGTCCTAGGGAGTGGGGAGGAGCTGCCATCTAGGGGATTTCATATGTGGATGCCACCCTCCTGCCTTGGCTTTCTGATAGGGATGCTGAGCTCGGGAGAGGTTTATAGGGGCAGACTTGGCCTTGGCCTGAGGGTCATCCTGGGGCTGGAACCCTGGTCTGGAGAGACTTTGAGTCTCAACTCTCAGTGGGCTCCCCTTGGAATTCAGATTCTTCTTTGAGACTCCCCCAGAGAGGCCATCCCTGGGGCTGCCAGGTCAAGGAGAAGATGTGGGTTCCAGGAGGGACTCTGTCCAGACAAGGACTTGTCTCATAGCCCTTGCCATTTACTGAGTACCTACCCTATGCCAGGCACTTTACCATGGAGCACTGCCATGCCCATTTTAAGATGAGGAAACTGAGACTCAAAGAGTGGAAGTGGCTTGCCAGAGGTCACGCAACACGCAAATAATAAAGCTGTATATTGAAAAAAAATCGGCCGGATGCAGTGGCTCACACCTGTAATCCCAGCACTTTGGGAGGCCGAGGCGGGTGGATCATGAGGTCAGGAGATCGAGACCACCCTGGCTAACAATGTGAAACCCGTCTCTACTAAAAATACAAAAAATTAGCTGGGTGTGGTGGCGGGTGCCTGTAGTCCCAGCTACTGAGGAGGCTGAGGCAGGAGAATGGTGGGAACCTTGGAGGCGGAGCTTGCAGTGAGCTGAGATGGCACCACTGCACTCCAGCCTGGGCGACAGAGTGAGATTCTGTCTCAAAAAAAAAAAAAATCATTTCATCTGTAAATATTTCAAATGGAATTTCTAAAAGACAAGGACTTCACATAGCATTACCACACCTAAATGAAACTAACAATAATTCCTTAATATGTCCAATACCCTCTCAAGGTCCACATTTCCTTCTTTCTGGTTTGATATTTGAGTTGGGAGCAAACATTGTGATAGATTGATAACTTCGCTTTATTTCAATCTGTAGTTTCCCTCTCCATCTCTGTTTTCTCTCGTTGCCTTATTTTGTGAATGAATCCAGGTAATTCATCCTGCCAAATTTCCCACAGTCCAGATTTTGCTGATTTGAAGCAGAAATTTGAACCCAAATGTGTTTCCAGAGCTTACATGCTTTTCAGAATATTAGTGTGACCCTTTCCCGTCTCTTTCTACCCAGCAGCCAGTCATTCTCTTACAATGTAACCAGATCATAACATTCATCTACTCAAAATCCTCCATCTCACTTTGTAAAATCCAAAGTCTCCACAGAGCCAAAGCCCCCTGTAACCTGGCACCTGGCATCGGGCTACTTCGCTGATCTTGCAAATTCCTCCTATTATTTTTTTTTTTTTCTGGCCACACAGGCTTCCTCTCTGTGCTTAGAATACAGTGAGCGTAACCTGCCCCCAGCACACTTGGAGCCTCCCCTACCCAAGAAGTCAGGCACCCACTCTGCTCACCCAGGCAGCAGTTCCCACCTGCACTCACAGGCAGCACTGTGACTACCTGGCTGGGAGTTGCTTATCCACTGCTGTGGCCCCAGCTGCTTGCATACATGATTGCATCAACATCAGGAGGCCTACAGGGAACCAGGGGTCCAGGAAGCTTCCCCACCCTCAGAGCTCCTCCTTCGTCCCTCAAGAGGCATAGCCTTGCCCACCCAGCCAGTCCAGGCTGTGGGCATCATATCCATGCTCCAGTGGGTGGGGTCTGGGTTGGTCTTTGCTTTCAGCTCACCCTTCAGGGTGTCTGCTTCCTGGGTACTCACCAGGCTGCAACTCTGCCCTAAACATCACTTACTCAGCTTAATCCACAGGGCTTGGATTTGGTTTCTGTGCTTGGCATGAAAGGATTTCCCCCTCAGCTAGCCTCTAGGTGGCCTTTGATCTGAAGGTACCCTCTCCACCTCTCTTTTCTTTCATCGTAATATTTTGTTGATAAAACCATGGACTGAGTCTTGTTAAATTTCCCACAGTCTGGATTTTGTGATTTGAAGCTGGAATTTGAATCCAGATGAAGCCCTTCTTGCTTGGGGGGATCCAGCTCCAGCTGCCATACCTGGCTCTCAGGAGTCCCCACCCTTCATGAGTTGGCTTCTGCCCACCTCCACAAAACAACAACGACCAAAACTCCAAACCATTTTGCACTCTTCTCCACAGGATACCCTGATCCAGGCGGGGGTGAGCCTGATTGAACAGGGCTCCCCTCGGCCTGCTGTGAGCTTTCAGAGCTGCCTCCGGTTCAATCTGAGCTCTCCACACTTTTGGGGACACTGAGTATTTGAGTTTCTGGTTGCTTCTTTTTGAAAACGTTATCTTAGCCCTGGCTGTTATTAGCGTCTACTCATCATTAATTAATTAATTAATTCATTCATTCATGTAATAGTCACATATTGAGCCTTTCTCAGTCCTGGGCAGCAAATTGGGCTCTGGAACACAGTGGTTGGCAGACAGATGAAGCCCTGTGCTCATCGTGCTCAGGACTGGCTGGGGAGAGAAACAAGCACACAAGCAAAGCCCAGGCAGTGGGATGGGTGCTACTATACCAGGAAGGACAGGATGCTTTTGGAGTGCAGAGCTCAGGCATTAACACAATCTGGGGATGAGGGGAGTCAGGGAAGATTTCCTGGAGGAAGGACTGTAAGCTGAGCTCAGGTGGGTGATTAGGATAGAGGGGATGTATTAGTTTGCTAATTAGGCTGCTGTAACAAAGTACCACAAATTGCATGGGTTAAACTACAGAGATGTATAGTCTCATAGTTTTGGAGGCTAGTGTCCAAAATCAAGGTGTCAGCAGGGCTGGTTCCTTCTGAGGACTGTGAGGAAGACTCTGTTCCAAACATCTTTTCTCTTTTGGTGGTTTGTCTGCAATTTTTGGCATTCTTTGGCTTGTAGACTCATCACGCTGGTCTCTGCCCTGATGTTCACATGACGTTCTCCCTGTTTGTGTACCTTTCTCCAAATTTCCCCTTTCATGAGGACACCAGTTGTATGGATTAGGGACCCCACTAATGACCCCATTTTAATGTATCTTTTTAAAGTTTCTATTTCCAAACAATGTCATCTTCACAAATACTGGGGGCTAGGAATTTAATATATGCATTTTGAGAGGACACAAACCTATCACACTGGGTGAAGAGAAATGTTATGGGGTAAGAGTTAAGAGGGAGGGAAAGGAATTCCAGGTGTGGGGAAAAAGATACACAAAGTCTGGAGGTGAGAGAGGATACAGCGGGTTCCAAGAACTCAAGATTGTCCAATCTGGCTGGATGGGAATGGGGGTGGGCTGGGGAATAGCAGGAGTGAGGCTGCAGACTTCAGCAGGTGCTGGATCTGGGTGCATCTTGAAGTCCATGCACAGGAGTCTGCAGTTTGTCCTTGGACAATGGGAGCCGGTGAAAGTTTCACATAGGGTGTGTCACAATCCAAAGGTTTTGGATAGAACCCTTTGGCTGGGAAGATGGGGGCCTGAGCCAGCAGGGAGGCAGTGATGCAGAAGCTGATGGGTTTCAGAGATGTTTAAGAGGGAGGCTCAGCTGGTGAAGGACCATTTCTGTTTTGTCTGGTTGCTGTTGTGGCCGTCAGCGCCTGGGGCCTCAGGAGAGTCTGACACTGAGTTGTGAGCAAGGCCATGGCCCACACCACCTCCCAGACTTGGTCCCCTTATGTGGGTGACAGATGGCTGAGAATGAGTTTCTCCCTGGGAAACAGGAGTCAGAAGTCTGTGGAGGCTGGGAATGACGGTGGGTTAATGATATGCCGTGACGGTGGGGCACATGGAATACCTCCCGGCACTTTGGTCCTTACAGCGTCTATCCAAAGAGAAGGGAAGGCATGGCCTCAACCATTACCTTAGTAGCAGATCCTAAGTGACCTCATCGTCCATGTTTAATGTCATCATTTACCCAGATGTGGCCAAAACTTCCAACTTGGCATTCAGGGCCCTACAGGGTCGTTGCAGACTTCCAGCTTCATCTCCACTGCGCTTCTTCATTGAGACCCTCCACCATACAGACCACACACTGCTCCACCCTGATTCATGCCCTGGGCCTTCCTGCTTCCACAATTTTGCTGCGGTGAATTGTCCACACTGTCTGCCCAAGTGGTACCCCCATCCTATCTCTGAATGGCAAAATCCATGTTCCCCCCCGCCCTGAAAAACCTTACGACCAGTTCAAATGCCAGGCACTCTGAGGATTTGTTCTGGGCATCCCAGCTCTCCCTTCTCTTCTCTACACCCTCATAGTATTCAGGTACAGTTGCGTGAAACTGCACTGTCTTTCATCCAGGCATTTTAATTTCTCATGTATATTTTTGTCATCTTTATTATATTACGAGCTTCTTGTCAGGCAAAAACATCTGATTCACCTTTGTAGTCCCAGAGTCTGCACACAGGGAGGAAAGAAATGAACATTTCTTAAACTGATAAAATGCCAATCACTGCATTATAAGCTTTATGAGTAAGTTCACAGTTAATCCTTACTACCTTTCAGGCTTAGTCTTTCAAGTTAGCCCCATTTACAGGTGTAAATGCTGAGGCTCAGAGGAAGGGAAGTGACTCACTTAAATGACTTAATCATAAATAGCACAATTCTAAAGCTTGTGCCCTTTCCACTTCAACCAGGTGGGTAAATGCTTGCTGAATGAGTGAATGAATGAATGGAAAGTTGGAGAATAGGGGAGGCTCAGAAGAGCACTTATGACCTCATATGACCTCGTTCATTTCAGGATTGGAAAGGAGGTGAGGAGTTCAGGTAGAAAACCTGTTCAATAAATGAAGTCAGTGATGAACTGAGCTCTGCCCATATTCCACCCAACACAGCCCAGTTGAGAGTGGCAGGGGGAGAGAAGGACTTTTGTTGCTTGGTAGTCTCGGGCCCATCACTCCCATGGGGAAAGAGAAGGCTGGAGTCTCCATCTTCGAAGCTCCCCTTCCACTGGCTTTTCTCTCCATTTTGCTGTTTCTGTGAACTCCCACGGTGATGGTGACTGATCTCATGTCAGTCTCCCTGAGAGCTCAGAGCAGAGGTGGGATGTGGATCAGCCTCTGTCCCCCTGCGTCTTTTCAGCAGATCCCTGATCATCTCAGCAGCTGACCCAACTCACAGGAGACGAGACCATTTCACTCCAATCAGGGATGAGCACACTGTGGTACAGTCATCTCAAGTGAATCTCTGCTCTTGAATCTGCTGTGCTAAGAGGCACTTCTACTCATTCAGTGGAGAGAATAGAGGTGGGACGGAGTGTAGGGTATAAGATTCAGTCATAAACCAAATGCTCTTAAAGACCATTATATGATATGAAAATGAAAAGTCTCTTTCCTCCTCCTTTCCCCTGCTCCTCACCCTTTTAAGACACAATGATGTTAAGGCTCCCAGAAAGCCCGTGTGATCGGCTTCCCTCTGCCCTTCCCAGGCATGCTGGGCTCTGCTCTAAGGTGGAATTTGAACAATTGCAGATGATTTTGCCTGCAACGTCTTCCTTCTATTTTCTTTTTCCCATACAATTGCAATGTGTTTCTCTGTTCATTCATTCTACTTCTTTCCTTCTTTATTTATTCAAAAATATTAGTGATGGCATCTTTGACCCTCTAGGATCCTCAGCTTCCTGGTAGAAAAAGTGGACCCTGGCCAGGCGGGGTGGCTCACGCCTGTAATCCCAGCACTTTGGGAGGCTGAGGTGGGTGGATCACGAGGTCAGGAGTTTGAGACCAGCCTGGCCAATATGGTGAAACCCTGTCTCTACTAAAAATACAAAAATTAGCCAGGCATGGTGATGCGCACCTGTAGTCCCAGCTACTTGGGAGGCGGAGGCAGGAGAATTGCTTGAACCCAGGAGGTGGAGGTTGCAGTGAGCCGAGATCACGCCACTGCACTCTAGCCTGGGCGACAGAGTGAGACTCCGTCTCAAAACAAAACAGAACAAAAAACAAAAAACAAACAAAAAAAAAAAAAAAAAGAAAAAGAGGACCTCAGTTTACCCCAATTCTAAGTTTAGGATTCCATGAGCATCTTTACTTACTAAACTGTCTTGAATTGGAGAAATGGATCAACTCTTTAAATTGTTTGTTAATATTTTGTTGAGAATTTTTGCATCTGGATTCATGAGAGAAATTGGTCTGTAATTTTCTTTTCTTATAATTTGTCAGGTTTTGGCATCGAGAGTATGTTGGCCTTATAAAATAAAATGAGTTGGGAAGAGTTTACATTCTCTGGAAGGGTTGGCATAAGACTGGCGTTATTCCTTAAGTATTCGGTGGCATTTACGAGTGAAGCCACTTGTGCGGCTCTGAGGTTTTTCTTTGTGGGAAGGTTTCCATTATGGATTCAAGTTGGGTAACAAATTATTTGTGCCCTCTTGTGTCAATTTTGTTAGACTGTGTTTTCTTAGGGATTTGTTAATTTCAATTATAGTTTCAAATCTGTCGGCACAAAGTTGTTTATAACATTCTCTTACTATATTTTAAATTTTGATAGGATCCTGCATTAATGTCCTTTGTCATTACTGATGTTGGATATTGGTTATTAATGCTTTTTCTCTCTTTTTCCGTTGATGAGTTTTGCCAGAGATTATCAAAATTATTAGTCTTCAGAGAATAAGCTTTTGGCTTTGTTTATCAACTCTATTGTTCTTTGTTTCCTTTTTCATTAATTTCTGTTTTTTATTTCCTGTCTCCTAGTTCTTTTGGCTTTATTTTGCTGTCTTTTTTCAAAGTTTTTGAGATGGAAGCTTAGGTCACTGAGGTTCAGACTTTTCCTTTCTTTGTAAAAAATTTGTTTTCAAGAACCACGAGATGAAAGCAAGAGTTTTTTCCCCTAATATATGCAATTAAGGCTGTAATTTTCCCACTGTGCACAGTTTTAGCTGCATCCCATAAGTTTTGATACATACTATTTTCATTATCATTCAGTTAAAGTATTTTCTACTTTTCATTTTTTTTTTACTTTATTATTATCTTTTAGAAGCAGGGTCTCACTTTGTTGCCCTGGCTGGAGTACAGTGGTGCAATCATAGCTCATTGCAGCCTCAATCAAACTCTTGAGCTCAAGCAATCCTTTCATCTCAGTTTTCCAAAGTGCTGGAGTAACAGGTGTGCACCACCACACCCAGCTGATTTTTTTAAATTATTAAGTTTTTTTCAAGTGGAGATGAGGTCTAGCTAAGTTGCCCAGGCTGGTCTTGAACTCCTGGCCCCAAGCACTCCTTCTGCTTCAGCCTCCCAAAGTTCTGGGATTATAGGCATGAGCCACCAAGCCTGGCTAATTTTAAGTGTTATTTGTTCTTTGACCAAAGGGTTGTTTTAAAATGTATTTCTTTACTATGAAATATAGATACTTTTCTAGCAATTTTTTTTTAGAATTTCTATTGGAATAACCCTGGGTTTGAGAGGGGTTCTGAGTTCAGTGTAAGGTGTGCCATAATTGATTGGATGAGGTAGGAGAGTGGAGGCACAAGTGGTGTGTATGTATGTCCCTGTTCTAAGCCCAGGGCCACCTCTTCCAGGAGATATCCTTAGCTGCTCACCACACAGTGAGCTCTCCTTTCTTTGAGGCCTTTTAAGTATTGACATCACCACTGAACTTGGAGGAAGGTGAATCCACAGAGCAATACTCCTAGTGAGGAGGAAATGGCAGGTGCTACATCTCAGCCAGGACATCTAATAGTTTGAGTTTATGGGGCATATCTCCTAGAGATTCCTGTACAAGGGGAGATTTTGAGCTGGACTGGAACTCTTATAGCCATCTGTGCCTGGTCTAGGGATATTATTATCCCTCTCCTGAGCTGAGGAATCATGGGTACATAAACTTCTTAATTGTCTGAATATATATCAGTTCTTTCTCTACAAAAACTTGAAGACTTGAAAACTTTTCTCTGTGACCTCTCTAGATCTTAGCATTAACCTATATACTTAATAAGTGCTATTGAATTGACCTGACACTTATTTTGATGGACACAATATGAGAAGACATTGTCCCAGAGTATGCAGGTGAGTCCATCACACACAAACATCTGAAGCCAGTGTAAAACTGGTACCTCCATGTCAAGACTCAGGCGACAATAGCCATGCTTTAGACTTCCTTTCATGGGAGGAGAAGAGAAGGTAACATTTAATTAACAATTACTGTGGTGGCAGGAATTCAGCAAAATCTTTTTATACACTATATATTATATCATCTCATTTAACTCTCAAAACACTTTTGAGGTGTTATGACCACAATTTTACAAGAAAATTACCCGAGGCTCAAAAAAGTTGAGTTGTTTGCTTGAGGTTACACAGCTGACAAGTGGAAGTACTGGGATTTGGCCCCAGGTCAACCCATGGTCTAAACTCCATGGCTTTTTCATTATACCATTCTGCCTCAGGTTGTCCATCCATCCATCTATCCATTTACCCATCCATCCACTGACTCATCCACCCATCCACCCACCCATCCATCCATTTATCATCTACCCACTCATCCACCCATCCAACCATCCTTCCATCTGTCCATCCATTCATTTGTCCATCTGTCCATCTATTATCCATTCATCCATCCATTTATCCATCCATTTTTCCATTCAATAAATATTTATTGAGCACCTACCATGTACTTGGTAGACAAGGTCCATGCACTCATGGGAAATACAGACTATAAACAAAAGAAATAAGCTGAATGTCACTGAGTGAGTTGATGCCAGCCAGGCCCAGAAGAAGGCAGCGCTGAGTGGTGCAGCAACAGTCAGGAGACCTGGGTTTTAGTTCCAGCTCTGCACTGACTCATTGGCTGACCTTGAGCAAAGCCCCTCACCTATTTGAGCTTCTGTTTCTCACGAGCAAAACAGAACTTTGGACTAGAAACATGATTCTGAAAGTCTCCCGTAGCCCCCAAATTCTATAATTCTACGTACTGGAGGAGTTCTGCTTTCCCATTCATTTCTTCATAAATAACATCGTATGAAGTTGCCACAAAAACAGGTGCCCAAGGAGCCACGGAAGCAATTCCTGGCCTCTGAAATTCAAAGACTTTGTCATTTTGAGTCTAAGGACAATTTACCTGGATTCTGACCTATTTTCATTTGCCTCAGTGGTTTTAAGTTTCTCAGTCCCAAACGAGTCTCATATGGTGAGCCCAGAACTACATCCTGGGAGTGAAGGGGGTTTATTTATCAAATCAAGCACTGCAGTGGAAGCAGAGTCTGTGTTTGCACCATTCATGCACTCAGCAAATATTGTTCCTATCACAGACAGGGATAAAAGTAAACTTCACCCTGAGAGGTCTGTATTACCACAGGTTTTCAATCCCAGAGACTCTTAAAAATCTCCCAATACCTTCTAACTTGGACATAAGATTTACCACTGTTGACCATCCATTTTCTTGCGAAAAGAAAAAGAAAATACTTCAAATTGCAGAAATAATGCATCCCCAATGTTGAAAATACAGCAAAAAATAAATAAGAAAAACAACCACCCATAAGCCCACCTCCCGCAGATAAACACTATTAACATTTTATCGTATTTCCTTCCAGTCTTTTTATGCTTTTCACAGTAGTTGAAATCATACTTTATAACCTTTTTCTATCTTGCTCTTTTACTTAATGTTATATCATTAAGCATTTTTCCATGTCGTTAAGAACACTTCACAAGCATCATTTATAATGGCGGCACAATATTCCGTCTTGTGGAGGCAGTTCAATTTACTTAGCCATTCCCTGAAATCCAACTTAAGTATTTTTTAACCATCATATTTTACTATTATGAATGACACTGTGATGAACACATTTTCTGCATAAATCTTTGTCCACATGTCAGATTATTTTTCTAGAAGAGATACTCAGATCTAAAATTTACCAGTCAATTTGTTTTCCAGAAATATTGTACCCACTTTTACTCCCTTTGGCTGTCTCTGAGGGTACTCAGCATCCCACTTCCTTCCACCAGCATAGACAATTATCATTTAAAAAAAAGTTTGCTAATTTTACTGCTGAAAGAACATTCTTGTTTCAAATTGCATTTCTTTCATTGTAGTTTGGTCAAATAAATACTATAATATTTATTAGCTATTTTCATTACCTCTTTTTATTTTATTTTTATTTTTTATTATTTTCTTTTTCTTGAGATGGAGTCTCACTCTGTCACCCAGGCTGGAGTGCAGTGGTGCAATCTCAGCTCACTTCAACCTCTGCCTCCTGGGTTCAAGCGATTCTCCTGCCTCAGCCTCCCGAGTAGCTGGGACAACAGGCACACCCCACCATGCCCAGTTAATTTTTTGGTTTTTTTTTTTTTTTTTTTTAAGCAGAGGCAGGGTTTCACCATGCTGGCCAGGCTGGTCTTGAACTCCTGACCTCAGGTGATCCACCCACCTCAGCCTCCCGCAGTGCTGAGATTGCAGGTGTGAGCCACCACACCCGGCTACTCATTACCTCTTTTTAAAATGGCCTGTTTGTGTTTGATCTTCCCTTTCTTTCTAGGTGCTGTCTTCTCTCTGGATTTTTGTTTACAAACATGAATTCCCCAAATGAACAACAAACAAGAAGAACTCAAGAGCAAACACGCCTTTAGATTCAGTCACAATGTGCTCTGATGCTCCCTGTAGAAAAGATGTTTTGGTCATCTCTTGCTGTTTAGTAAGCTGCTCCATAACTTAGTGGCTTGAAGCAACCATTTTATTTTGATCATAATTTTTGGGTCAGGAATTTGGAAATGGCTCAACTGGGCAGTTAATTGCTGACTAATGAGGCTTCTTCTGGGACAGCAGGGCCTGGAGAATCCACCGGCATGGTGTCTCCTTCACTCACATGTCTGGTGCCCTGGTTGGGAGAGTGGCTGGAAAGCTAGGCTTGTGGAGACTATTGACAAGAGCACTTACATGTGTCCTCTCCAACACGGTGGCCTCAGGAAAGTTGAACTTCTTTTAAGGACATTCAGAATTCCCAGAGAGTGGTCCCAAACACAAGAAGTAGAAGCTTCTGGTTTCTTAAATCCTCAGCCTAGAAACTGGCACAGCATCATTGCTGCTGTGTTCTGTTGGTCCAAGCTGCCACAGAGCATGCCCAGATTCAAAGAGAGAGCACATGCAGCCCACCTCTTGACTGGAAAGTGGTCAAAGATTTAGAAGCCATCTTTAATCTGCCACAAAAGAGTAGCTCTATGTTTCAGTATTAAATTAGCAGGATTAAGAGAGTGGAAGAAGGCAGGGAGTAAATGAATGGATGAATGAATGGACATTGAGAATTTATACAATTTGCAGAAAGTCACAGATCACTAGGAGAGTCAGACTCAAACTTAAGGATATCATTGCTCATGTTTAGCTCCAGAAACATTCCCTCCTGCAGGGAAGGGGCTTATCTTGGCAATTTGTGTGGAAACTGGCTCTATGTGGAATGACATAAAAGTTCCAGAATGAAACCATATAGCAATTATCCCTCTCCATTTACATGTCCTGAAATAACTGTGTTCTCAGAAGGCAAGCAGGAGGGAAGTGAATTGAAATATCTAGGTCTCAGAGTCAACGACATTGGGTGGTAGATTATATGTGTTAATATGCAAAATTTTCAAATCCTTATCTCTGTTTCCTAAACAAGTGACCTGGAGTAATTAGCAGAGCTTATAGTGTTAAGTATTAGCGGCTGAGATTATGTGGCATAGCACACTGCTCATCTCCTGAGAATTTAGGCATTTTCCCAACAGTGAGGTTGGCCCGGTAAATTCCCGGATGGAGGACTGTCTTGGATTTGGTAATATGACAGAAAGGATTGCTTTGCTCCATTTCATGACTTATTTTACACTAACAAAGGCCATCATACAACCTAACACCTCCCACTAATTCCCAACCTAATCAGAATGGAAAACTTATCATTCACTCATTAATCTACTAATTTATTCATACTCATCCTCTCAGCCAGCAAATATCTATGGAGCACCTCCTGTATCTCCAACACTGTGTGGAGGTACAAGGATGAGCAACAGAGACATGACCCTAGTGCTCACTAAGTTCCTTGCCACACTGAGCACAGGAAGAAAGCAGATGGGGAAAGTAGATTTATTGAGTGCCTACTGTGCACCATGGATGGTGCTAAGTACTTTATGCACATGATCTGCTTTCATCCTCACACCTGGGACTCAGGAGTTTATATTCACCTTTTAGAGGGGAGGAAGCTGAGGTTCAGAGAGAGATGTGATTGTGGAAGGGCACCCAGCTAGCCAGTGTCAGAGCTGGGGTGGAACCCTGATCTGTCTGACTCCAGAGCTAATACTACAGGAGTGACAGGAAGAGGATAGCAGTGACTTTCTGACTTTACAAGTATCTGTGTTCCATTATTTCCTCAAATCTAGAGCTAAAAAGTGACCCGCTTTGGAAAACTTGCATTCATGGGTGTCCTCTGAGTTCAATGGAAAGTGGGACAGAACATCCTGTTTTGAGAATCAGGAGGTCTAGGGTTCTCATCCTGGTGCTGTGTGACCGTGAGAATCTCTTCCTTTCTAAATCCAATACTGGGACCCAGCAGGCAGGCAAAGGGGACAAAGAGATGGCATGAGGAAGTGTGGATTCCCGTGTTGGACTTTTGGTTTGATTCTGTTAGACCCCAACCCGTGATTGGCATGGGGCAGTAAGGGAGGCTGGATCCAGTCCTTTGGGTTAGGGGAGGTGGCTGGCCACCATTAGGCAGGATGTCAGCATCCCAGCCAAGCAGGCTATGTCCCCATGGTGGGACACTGGGGCACAAAGAATGGTCACAGGGCAGTGACATACTCAGATTGGAATATGAATTAATCCATCCAACAAATAGCTATTTAGTGGTAACTCTGTGTGTTCCATATATGCCTGGGAGCAAAGAGATGCAGTCACTGCCCTCATGATGCTTGCAGTAGAGGAGGAAATATAAATCTAACAATGACACTAAGAAATCAGCCTGACAGGGCTGGGCGCGGTGGCTCACGCCTGTAACCCCAGCATTTTGGGAGGCCGAGGTGGGCAGATCACGATGTCAGGAGATCAAGACCATCCTGGCTAACACAGTGAAACCCCGTCTCTACTAAAAATACAACAAATTAGCCAGGCGTGGTGGCGGACGCCTGTAGTCCCAGCTATTCCGGCGGCTGAGGCAGGAGAATGGTGTGAAGCCAGGAGGTGGAGCTTGCAGTGAGCCAAGATCACACCATTGCACTCCTGGGCAACAGAGCAAGACTCCGTCTCAAAAGAAAAAAAAAAATATTCGCCTGACAAACTGCAACTGCAACTTGAATGAAAACCACAGGGGAAATGAAACAATTGAATGGGATCAGGGTGGTGATCTCTAGTCTGGGAACTGGAGCCTCAGATCAGGTTCAGGTTTAGGACCCAAAGTTTTTACCTCCTCTCCCTCCAACTCATGTTGGCTTCATCCTGTTACCTCCTGTGTCTTGAACATGTCTCATGTTTCTCCATGAGATCTCTGGGTGTATCTTTTCATTATGTCTTCTCTTCACTCTCTCAGTCCTTTCAATTTTTGCAGGACATTTATCTTCATTATTATCTCAAATATTTTTTCATCTCCATTTTGATTTCTTTCTGAATCTCCTACCTGGATGTTAGCACTTTTACTTCTGCATCCATCTCATGTAGCTTTTCTTTTACTTAACTAGTTCATTCGTTCACTGATTCCTCCTTCGGAGGGATTTCCTTGATCTGTTTTTTCCATTGATTAATTCATTCTTCAGCCATTCATTCCAATTGTTCTGTTCATTCCATTTCTCATATGTAGTATTTCTCCTGGGTCTTTTTGTTTTTCCTGCTTCATATTGCTACGATCTTCCTTTATCTTCTTTCATATGTTGATTAGGTTAATTTAAAATTCTTGTTGCCTCTGGTCTAATATTTCTGCTTCGGATGGAATTTCTGTTCCAGAATGCTGCTGCTGTTGATGTTTTGTTGTTGTTTTCCTTTGCCATAGCTGTGCTGCTTAGATGTCTCGTCATGTTTTCCTATAAACTTATCTTTCCCCCAAGGATGTGGGCTACTATCAGGCAATGTGTATGCAGGGAGGCCAGCTTGAGGAAGTGGGCAAGCCGTGGCATCATAAAACCATAGCCAGTTACTCCTCACCTCACTAAACAGGTCCTCAGTTTGGGGTTGGGAGTACCCATTGCTTCAGTAAAAAGCAGCATTTGGGCGAACCCCTTCTTAGACTGCTCGAGAGTGTGGAGGGGAAGAAATGGGGAAGGGGCTGCCTGAAGTTAGTTGGCCCCACCTGTCTTATTAGCCTTTCTCTAGTGCAGAGCTCCTGTACCTCTGTGATTTTATTCCTGAGGTTTCCTAGGCCACAGATGTGAACAGTGTTTGTTCCAAGACAGTCGTGGCTGAGAAGGAACTGTAGGACTTCACCTGTTCCTCTCCTCCTTTGCCTGCCCACAATCTAGCTGGGCTGACTCCTTACTCAGGTCAAAGACACTCGTCCAAGTCTGTTCAAAAAAGGCCCCTCCCCAAGGGGTTTCTCACCATTCTCTTGTTTCTTAGTGTCTTCCCTGTCCAGCTCCTTCGGTGCTGACCTTGAGAGAGTGAGCCAGAATGGTGCTAGCTCAGCATTTTAGTTTGTCATCCTTTCCACTTAGCCTCATCTCCATCTATCCCAAACTTCTTCTAGTTTTCTAAACACTTGTCCTTTCCCACCCTTCTGCTCTTGCCCACGCTCTTTCTACTGTCTCTCCAAATGTCCTTCCCAGGCCCTTCCTGGAAACACCTACTTATACTTTGCAGCCCTCCCCATCAAGTCTCCTCTGACTTTCTTGATAATAACTGTAATAATGGACATTTCATGAGTTCTTGCTCTTGATCAGGCCCTGTGCTAAACACTTTCCATTTATTTCTCATTTAATTTTCAACATAAACCTGGCAGAGAGAGGTTGAGTGACTTGCAGAACTCTATCCAGCAAGTCAGGGGTGTCATAAATATTCCAACAGGTATTGGATGCCCATGTGCCTAAGCACTTGATCTACTGCTTCCTTTTCACAAGTCTTTTCCATTTCTCTCCTAGCATTTACTTCTCTGGGTCATTGTTATTTGTTTCCCTCACTGTCTCTCCTGTTCATCTGGACTTGAGTTTTTTTTCTTTCTCTTTCTCTCTCCAGAGCCTAGCATAGATTCTGGCTTGAAGAAGGTGAAAGAGTAGTCTGCCTGTCCCACTCACATCAGATGCCTTTTTTATTTTTATTTATTTTTATTATACTTTAAGTTTTAGTGTACATGTGCACAACGTGCAGGTTTGTTACATATATATACATGTGCCATGTTGGTGTGCTGCACCCATTAACTCGTCATTTAACATTAGGTATATCTCCTAATGCTATCCCTCCCCCCTCCCCCCACCCCACAACAGGCCCCGGTGTGTGATGTTCCCCTTCCTGTGTCCATGTGTTCTCATTGTTCAATTCCCACCTATGAGTGAGAACATGTGGTTTGGTTTCTCGTCTTTGCGATAGTTTGCTGAGAATGATGGTTTCCAGCTTCATCCATGTCCCTACAAAGGACATGAACTTATCATTTTTTATGGCTGCATAGTATTCCATGGTGTATATGTGCCACATTTTCTTAATCCAGTCTATCACTGTTGGACATTTTGGTTGGTTCCAAGTCTTTGCTATTGTGAATAGTGCCACAATAAACATATGTGTGCATGTGTCTTTATAGCAGCATGATTTATAATCCTTTGGGTATATACCCAGTAATGGGATGGCTGGGTCAAATGGTATTTCTAGTTCTAGATCCCTGAGGAAACGCCACACTGACTTCCACAATGGTTGAACTAGTTTACAGTCCCACCAATAGTGTAAAAGTGTTCCTGTTTCTCCACATCCTCTCCAACACCTGTTGTTTCCTGACTTTTTAATGATCACCATTCTAACTGGTGTGAGATGGTATCTCATTGTGGTTTTGATTTGCATTTCTCTGACGTCCAGTGATGACGAGCATTTTCTCATGTGTCTGTTGGCTGCATAAATGTCTTCTCTTGAGAAGTGTCTGTTCATATCCTTTGCCCACTTTTTGATGGGGTTGTTTGTTTTTTCTTGTAAATTTGTTTGAGTTCATTGTAGATTCTGGATATTAGCCCTTTGTCAGATGAGTAGATTGCAAAAAATTTCTCCCATTCTGTAGGTTACCTGTTCACTCTGATGGCAGTTTCTTTTGCTGTGCAGAAGCTCTTCAGTTTAATTAGATCCCATTTGTCAATTTTGGCTTTTGTTGCCATTGCTTTTGGTGTTTTAGACATGAAATCCTTGCCCATGCCTATGTCCTGAATGGTATTGCCTAGGTTTTCTTCTAGGGTTTTTATGGTTTTGGGTCTAACATTTAAGTCTTTAATCCATCTTGAGTTAATTTTTGTATAAGGTGTAAGGAAGGGATCCAGTTTCAGCTTTCTACATATGGCTAGCCAGTTTTCCCAGCACAATTTATTAAGTAGGGAATCCTTTCCCCATTTCTTGTTTTTGTCAGGTTTGTCAAAGATCAGATAGTTGTAGATATATGGCATTATTTCTGAGGGCTCTGTTCTGTTCCATTGATCTATATCTCTGTTTTGGTACCAGTACCATGCTCTTTTGGTTACTGTAGCCTTGCAATATAGTTTGAAGTCAGGTAGCATGATGCCTCCAGCTTTGTTCTTTTGGCTTAGGATTGACTTGGCAATGCGGGCTCTTTTTTGGTTCCATATGAACTTTAAAGTAGTTTTTTCCAATTCTGTGAAGAAAGTCATTGGTAGCTTGATGGGGATGGCATTGAATCTATAAATTACCTTAGGCAGTATGGCCATTTTCATGATATTGCTTCTTCCTATCCATGAGCATGGAATGCTCTTCCATTTGTTTGTGTCTCTTTTATTTCATTGAGCAGTGGTTTGTAGTTCTCCTTGAAGAGGTCCTTCACATCCCTTGTAAGTTGGATTGGTAGGTATTTTATTCTGTTTGAAGCAATTGTGAATGGGAGTTCACTCATGATTTGGCTCTCTGTTTGTCTGTTATTGGTGTATAAGAATGCTTGTGATTTTTGTACATTGATTTTGTATCCTGAGACTTTGCTGAAGTTGTTTATCAGCTTAAGGAGATTTTGGGCTGAGACAATGGGGTTTTCTAGATATATAATCATGTCATCTGCAAACAGGGACAATTTGACTTCCTCTTTTCCTAGTTGAATACCCTTTATTTATTTCTCCTGCCTAATTGTCCTGGCCAGAACTTGCAACACTATGTTGAATAGGAGTGGTGAGAGAGGGCATCCCTGTCTTGCGCCAGTTTTCAAAGGGAGTGCTTCCAGTTTTTGCCCATTCAGTATGATATTGGCTGTGGGTTTGTCATAGATAGCTCTTATTATTTTGAGATACGTCCCATCAATACCTAATTTATTGAGAGTTTTTAGCATGAAGGGCTGTTGAATTTTGTCAAAGGCCTTTTCTGCATCTATTGAGATAATCATGTGGTTTTTGTCTTTGGTTCTGTTTATATGCTGGATTACATTTATTGATTTGCGTATGTTGAACCAGCCTTGCATCCCAGGGATGAAGCCCACTTGATCATGGTGGATAAGCTTTTTGATGTGCTGCTGGATTCGGTTTGCCAATATTTTATTGAGGATTTTTACATCGATGTTCATGAGGGATATTGGTCTAAAATTCTCTTTTTTTGTTGTGTCTCTGCCAGGCTTTGGTATCAGGATGATGCTGGCCTCATAAAATGAGTTAGGGAGGATTCCCTCTTTTTCTATTGATTGGAATAGTTTCAGAAGAAATGGTACCAGCTCCTCCTTGTACCTCTGGTAGAATTCAGCTGTTGAATCTGTTTGGTCCTGGACTTTTTTTGGTAGGTAATCTATTAATTATTGCCTCAATTTCAGAGTCTGTTATTGGTCTATTCAGAGATTCAACTTCTTCCTGGTGTAGTCTTGGGGGAGTGTATGTGTTGAGGAATTTATCCATTTCTTCCAGATTTTCTAGTTTATTTGCGTAGAGGTGTTTATAGTATTCTCTGATGGTAGTTTGTATTTCTGTGGGATCGGTGGTGATATCCCCTCTATCATTTTTTATTGCGTCTATTTGATTCTTCTCTCTTTTCTTCTTTATTAGTCTTGCTAGTGGTCTATCAATTTTGTTGATCTTTTCAAAAAACCAGCTCCTGGATTCATTGATTTTTCGAAGGGTTTTTTGTGTCTCTATTTCCTTCAGTTCTGCTCTGGTCTTAGTTATTTCTTGCCTTCTGCTAGCTTTTGAATGTGTTTGCTCTTGCTTCTCCAGTTCTTTTATTTGTGATGTTAGGGTGTCAATTTTGGATCTTTCCTGCTTTCTCTTGTGGGCATTTAGTGCTATAAATTTCCCTCTACACACTGCTTTGAACGTGTCCCAGAGATTCTGGTATGTTGTGTCTTTGTTCTCATTGGTTTCAAAGAACATCTTTATTTCTGCCTTCGTTTTGTTATGTACCCAGTAGTCACTCAGGAGCAGGTTGTTCAGTTTCCATGTAGTTGAGTGGTTTTGAGTGAGTTTCTTAATCCTGAGTTCTAGTTTGATTGCACTGTGGTCTGAGAGACAGTTTGTTATAATTTCTGTTCTTTTACATTTGCTGAGGAGAGCTTTACTTCCAACTATGTGGTCGATTTTGGAATGGGTGTGGTGTGGTGCTGAAAAGAATGTATATTCTGTTGATTTGGGGTGGAGAGTTCTGTAGATGTCTATTAGTTCTGCTTGATGCAGAGCTGAGTTCAATTCCTGGATATCCTTGTTAAGTTTCTATCTCATTGATCTGTCTAAAAGTCTCCCATTATTATTGTGTGGGAGTCTAAGTCTCTTTCTAGGTCTCTAAGGACTTGCTTTATGAATCTGGGTGCTCCTGTATTGGGTGCATATATATTTAGGATAGTTAGCTCTTCTTGTTGAATTGATCCCTTTACCATTATGTAATGGCCTTCTTTGTCTCTTTTGATCATTGTTGGTTTAAAGTCTGTTTTATCAGATACTAGGATTGCAACCCCTGCCTTTTTTTTGTTTGCCATTTGCTTGATAGATCTTTCTCCATTCCCTTATATTGAGCCTATGTGTGTCTCTGCACATGAGATGGGTTTCCTGAATACAGGACACTGATAGGTCTTGACTCTTTAGCCAATTTGCCAGTCTGTGTCTTTTAATTGGAGCATTTAGCCCATTTACATTTAAGATTAATATTGTTATGTGTGAATTTGGTCCTGTCGTTATGATGTTAGGTGGTTATTTTGCTCGTTAGTTGATGCAGTTTATTCCTAGCCTTGATGGTCTTTGAAATTTATCATATTTTTGCAGTGGCTGGTACTGGTTGTTCCTTTCCATGTTTAATTCTTCCTTCAGGAGCTCTTTTAGGGCACACCTGGTGGTGACAAAATCTCTCAGCATTTGCTTGTCTGTAAAGGATTTTATTTCTCCTTCACTTATGAAGCTTAGTTTGGCTGGATATGAAATTCTGGGTTGAAAATTCTTTTCTTTAAGAATGTTGAATATTGGCCCCCACTCTCTTCTGGCTTGTAGAGTTTCTGCTGAGAGATCAGCTGTTAGTCTGATGGGCTTCCCTTTGTGGGTAACCTGACCTTTCTCTCTGGCTGCCCTTAACATTTTTCCTTCATTTCAACTTTGGTGAATCTGACAATTATGTGTCTTAGAGTTGCTCTTCTCGAGGAGTATCTTTGTGGTGTTCTCTGTATTTCCTGAATCTGAATGTTGGCCTGCCTTGCTAGATTGGGGAAGTTCTCCTGGATAATATCCTGCAGAGTGTTTTCCAACTTGGTTCCATTCTCCCTGTCACTTTCAGGTACACCAATCAGATATAGATTTGGTCTTTTCACATATCCCATATTTCTTGGAGGCTTTGTTCGTTTCTTTTTATTCTTTTTTCTCTAAACTTCTCTTCTCGCTTCATTTCATTCATTTGATCTTCTATCACTGATACCCTTTTTTCCAGTTGATCAAATCTGCTACTGAGGCTTCTGCATTCATCACGTAGTTCTCGTGCCATGGTTTTCAGCTCCATCAGGTCCTTTAGGGACTTCTCTGCATTGGTTATTCTAGTTAGCCATTTGTCTAATCTTTTTTCAAGGTTTCTGTCTTCTTTGCCATGAGTTCAAACTTCCTCCTTTAGCTCGGAGTAGTTTGATTGTCTGAAGCCTTCTTCTCTGAATTCATCAAAGTCATTCTCCGCCCAGCTTTGTTCCATTGCTGGTGAGGGGCTGGGTTCCTTTGGAGGAGGAGAGGCACTCTGATTTTTAGAATTTTCAGTTTTTCTGCTCTGTTTTTTCCCCATCTTTGTGGTTTTATCTACCTTTGGTCTTTGATGATGGTGACGTACAGTTGGGATTTTGGTGTGGATGTCCTTTCTGTTTGTTAGTTTTCCTTCCAACAGTCAGTACCCTCTGCTGCAGGTCTGTTGGAGTTTGTTGGAGGTCCACTCCAGACCCTTTTTTCCTGGGTATCAGCAGCGGAGGCTGCAGAACAGCGGATATTGGTGAACAGCAAATGTTGCTGCCTGATTGTTCCTCTGGAAGTTTTGTCTCAGCGGAGTACCCGGCCGTGTGAGGTGTCAGTCTGCCCCTACTCGGGGGTGCCTCCCAGTTAGGCTACTCAGGGGTCAGGGACCCACTTGAGGAGGCAGTCTGTCCATTCTCAGATCTCCAGCTGCGTGCTGGGAGAACCACTACTCTCTTCAAAGCTGTCAGACAGGGACATTTAAGTCTGCAGAGTTTTCTGCTGCCTTTTGTTTGGCAATGCCCTGCCCCCAGAGGTGGAGTCTACAGAGGCAGGCAGGTCTCCTTGAGCTGCAGTGGGCTCCACCCAGTTTGAGCTTCCCGGCTGCTTTGTTTACCTACTCAAGCCTCAGCAATGGTGGGCGCCTCTCCCCCAGCCTCACTGCTGCCTTGCAGTTAGATCTCAGACTGCTATGCTAGCAATGAGCAAGGCTCCATGGGCATAGGACCCTCCAAGCCAGGCATGGGATATAATCTCCTGGTGTGCCGTTTGCTAAGACCATCGGAAAAGTGCAGTATTAGTGTGGGAGTGACCCGATTTTCCAGGTGCCATCTGTCACCCCTTTCCTTGGCTAGGAAAGGGAATTCCCTGACCCCTTGCGCTTCCTGGGTGAGGTGATGCCTCACCCTGCTTCGGTTCAGTCTCGGTGCCCTGCACCCACTGTCCTGCACCCACTGTCTGACAATCCCCAGTGAGATGCACCCGGTACCTCAGTTGGAGATGCAGAAATCATTTTTCTTCTGGGTCTCTCATGCTGGCTGCTGTACACTGGAGCTGTTCCTATTTGGCCATTTTGGCTCCACCCCCAGATGGCTTTTGAGGATCAATACTGAGCAAAGTGCTTTACACATAGTAGGGACCAACCAACCAGCTAACCTACCATCCCACCCATCCACCCACCCACCAACTAACTCACCAACTAACCAACTCACCAACCAATCAACCAACCAGCCAACCAACCAACCAGCCTACTAACCAACCAAGCAACCAACAAATCATCCAACCAAACAACCCACCAACCAAACCATCAACCAGCTATGTAAGCCATTCCAGGTGGGAGCTGAGCAAGATGTCATATTCTTGCCATAGTTTACTTATTTCACTTGAGAGTTAGTTAATTCAACAAACATTTATTGAGCATCTGCTGTAAGCAGTGTCTTTTTAACTCAGTCTTACAGATTTCTGCCAGAGAGTTTTGCCTCTATTCTGTGATACTACTTCCCCAGAGGCAAACAGGTGTCAGATGCCCCCAGGGGCAAACAGGAAACAGGTATCAGGTGCTCGACAGGTGATGATTTAAGAGTCTGGCACTGTAGCTGTAAGAATGTGGATCTTTGATTCAGAAACAAGGGAAACAAGAACTCCAGATTCTCCAAGTTTATGAACAAAAGATAAACTATTCATGAGCAAATAGCAAAACTAAGTAAGCATAATACAAAATTAATAAGACATACCTTTTAGAACAAAGTAAAGGAATTAATAATAAACTACTATTTACTACTGAGAATTCAACCCTCCTAAACCCTGTTTGGTGATCGCATAATGTTAGTTTATATTATTGCTTAAGAGGTGGCTGTGGTTGCTAAAATCAGATTCTCTTCAGTTTATGCTACCTTCATTCCTACTGATGTTTTTTGAGACTTTCTTGGCTTAAAATAGAGGGATAGTTCTTAAATAAAAAATGGTCTGTCTCTTCTAGGGATAAACTTTTTCTTTGCTTCAAGTCCTCTTTACTTTCATAGCCATGTTAATACTACTTTAAACTGACTTACTGCTCTTTTTTTTTTTGAAACAGGGTGTGACTCTGTCACCCAAGCTGAAGTGCAGTAGTACCATCATGGTTCACTGCAACCTTTGCCTCCTGGGCTCAAGTGATCCTCCCACTTCAGCCTCCTGAGTAGCTGGGACACAGTCGTATGCCAACACACCTGCTAATTTTTGATTTTTTTTTGTAGAGGCGTGGTTTTGCCATGTTGCCCAAGCTAATCTTGAACTCATGACATCAAGTGATCTGCCCATCTTGGCCTCCCAAAGTGCTGGAATTACAGGTGTGAGCCATTGCACCTGGCTCTGACCTACTACTCTTGATTGATAAGCCCTTGTAGAAAGCAATGGTGGATGGTGTTGGTCGCTCATCCAATTATTTTCTTTTTGGTTGAATATTGATTTTGATTGGGGCCAATGTGCCCAGAACCAGGGAATAAATCAGGATTTATTTACTAAGAGAGTCATGGTGATACTATTCTTCTCAGCAAAGGTCATGTGAATGAGATGTAAGGGAAAGTCGGCTGGGGGAGTCCCAGAAAGTTTGTCCGTTCTTAAGAGAGTGAGATAAAGAAGGAGAAAACCCTTTCCCTCATCCGTCCCTCCTTTCCAGTGGGGACCACTGTCCTGTGAGGAATGTGAGCTACTTTAGCCCGAGATCCTGACAAAAAGGCCAGGAGAACCTGGGAGGGGCTGACCCAGTGATCTGACAACATTGATTTGCTGAATAAATCAATTCTGGCTCTAAATCCAGGATTCTTCTCATGTGAGATGATTGTGTATCTTTATTGTTCAAGGAATTGTTTTTTGGTTTATTCCGCTACTTACAGCTGAATGCATGCCAACAGGTACAACTGGTACAGGGGCCATGCCCTGATTTCTCCTGCACGCATATGTGCCCTGCAATACACTACTCACACACACACGCACAACATTCTTCATTTTAACCCTCTGCAGTGTCTTCTTAATACTGAAGGTGCTATTGTCTCCTTTTAACAGAGTGAGAAACAGGCTCAGTGAGTGATTTCTTTTATGGCAAATGATTGTGGTGCAGTGCCTCCTGGGTTTTAGTTGCTGTAATTCTCCCAGTAATGTTGGAAATAGAAAGAATTCAAATTTGTGTTTCCACACAAGATGTGACACTGTCCTCTTTGAAGATCTTAGCATTGATCAGAAGTCTTAGGCATTGTGTTCATTAATTTTATGTGTCAACTTGACCAGACCATGGGATGCCCAGATATTTCATCAGACGTTATCTTGAATGTTTCCATGATGGTGTTTTTGGATGAACTTAACATTTAAATCAATAGACTGAGTAAAGCAGATTGTACTCCTCAATGTGGGTGGGCCTCATCCAACCAGTTGAAGGCCTAGATAGGACAAAAGGCTGACTTCCCCTACTGCCCCCAAATTAAAATAAATTACTCCTGCTTGACTGTCTTTAAGCAGAGACATCAGTTTTTTTTTTTTTTTTTTTTTTTTTTTTTTTTTTTTTTTTTTTTTTTTTTTGCCTTCAGACTCAAACTGAAACATCAGCAATTCCTGAGTCTCACACATGCTGGCCTTCAGACTGGAACTACACAATCAGCTCTTCTAGGTCTCCAGCCAACTGCAGTTCTTGGGAGTTGTCAGCCTCTATAATTGCATGAGCCAATTTGTTATAATAAATCTGTTTCTATACGTATTCGCATCCCATTGGTTCTGTTTTTCTGGAGAACGCTGACTAATATAGGAATCATCTAACTTTGAAGCCAGCAGGGTTTCCTTCTTGATGCAGGAAGGGAACAGGAACTGACAGGTTCTCTGTGGCCACTCTGTGCCAGGCACAGACACAGTATCTCATTTAATCTTCTAACAACCCCGAGGGGCTGGTCCTGCTGCTGCCTCTCATCAGTGGAGGGACTGACACTCAGAAGCAGAGCGGTTTGCCCAAGACTACACAGATGGCAAAGGCAGACCTGGGATTTATGAGTTTTCTGTTATATCGAACTGTCTGGGTGATGCTGGAGAAATTTGTGGGAGAGCAAACGTTTTGTTTGTTTTCCCATCCGTCCTTAAGAGAACTGTCTGCTTTCTTGTTTGGTCCTGAGACCTAAATTACCCTTCCAGCTCAGGGTCCCCCCCGCCCCCTTCCAGGGTTCTTGTCATTCACTCGAAAAGCTGAGTAATTTACAAAGACAATTCCTTGGCAGAGTCAGAGGACATTTGCAGCATTTCCAGCCAAATGCAGATGATTCATTTTTAGCCTCATGTGAGAATTTTCTCCTGCCCCTACAACCTTTATTTTTCTTTCTCTTCTCTTCTTTTTTTGGTTTTAGTCTTAGCCTCCCCCACCTTATTCCTTCCACCCATGAAAGCAATTTTAACTTCATGAAACTAATTAAAGTTTTATATGCCTATGTTCCTTCACTGGACTGATTGTAGATTTCTTAGATTGAAATGGAACCCGGCCAAGAGGGAAATGTCTCTAGGACTTTCTTACAAATGTGGGGTTGTGTGTGAATTGGTGTGGTGACTCAGGATGTCAGCCAACTCTTGGTTTGGGAATCATAGGACTTATTAATGGAACCCAAGCTCCTCAGGACTAAGATGGTGTGATGGAAAGTCAGGCAGATGCCTGACTGAGAAAATGCAGAGAAAATGTTTGTCGAATAAATGAATGAATAAATGGACACAAGAGTGAAAGGGAAATTATCACTAGTCATAATTAAAAAAATACTATTAGCACTTTGGGAGGCCGAGGCAGGCGGATCACGAGGTCAGGTGATCGAGACTATCCTGGCTATCATGATGAAACCCCGTTTCTACTAAAAGTACAAAAAATTAGCTGAATGTGGTGACATGTGCCTATAGTCCCAGCTAGTCGGGAGGCTGAAGTGGGAGAATCGCTTGAACCCAGGAGGTGGAGGTTATAGTGAGCCGAGATTGTGCCACTGCACTCCATCTTGGATGACAGAGTGAGACTCCATCTAAAAAAAAAAATACTATTGACAAAAATATCATTTATGAGTAATTCTCATGTGCCAGGGGCAGTGCCACACACGTTACAGACATTACCTTATTGAATACCTCCTAGGCACCTTAAAAATAAGTACTATTACTCTGTTATTCCAGATAATGAAATTGAGGCACAGAAGGTTTAAGAGCTGACCTGTACATACTCAACAAATAATTGAAGTAACTGGGATCCAAAACAGGGTATTTGACCTCAATGCACTCTCTGGATGCTGAACATGTTGTGTTATTTGTTAACAATTGCTCACTCCCTTCCCTTGCTATGTTGTCCTGGAGGTGGCATGTCCTTCCCCAACCCTTCAACTTTGCACATTGAGCAGGGGCTTTAAAGACTCATGTGGTTTGGCTCTGTTTCTCGTGAGTTCCTTTTCTCTGCCATGAGAATAACACACCCCTGGCAAGTGCTGCTTCTTCACCCTGGGTCCCAGGATGAGAAAACACATGTGGCAAAATTAAGCAGAGCTGAGCAGATAGACACATAGAACTGACCCAAAGTCAGCAAGCAGCTCCCCAGTAACGTGAACAAAAGACAAATGTTTGTACTATAAGGCACCGAGGATATTTTTTTGTTTGTTTGTTTTTTCTGAAACCGAGTTTCACTCTGTCGCCTAGGCTGGAGTGCAGTGGCATGATTTCGGCTCACTGCAACCTGCCACACTGGGTTCAAGTGATTCTCCTGCCAGAGCCTCCAGAGTAGCTGGGATTACAGGTGCCCACCACCACACCTGGCTGATTTTTGTGTTTTTAGTGTAGATGGGGTTTCACCATGTTGGCTGGCCTGGTGTCGAACTCCTGACCTCAAGTGATCTGCCCACCTTGGCCTCCCAAAGTGCTGGGATTACAGGCGTGAGCCACCGTGCCCAGCTGGCATTGAGATTTTGAAAATGCTCGTTACTGCCTCAGAAGCTAACTAATACAATCTCCCTGTCATGGAGACTATTTTACATTGCCTCCTAGAGGAAACTGAATGTAAATTCAGATTGGAAATTTTTTTAATAGGCTGAGAAATGGGAAAAGTATATTCTAGGAGGCAGAAGCTGAGAGAACAAAGGCATAGAAGTGGAAATATGCATTGTAATTAAGGGAGTCAATGAGAAAACAGCTTTATTGAAGCCCATGGTAGGGAACAAGGGAAGACAGTTAGAAAATTAAGAGGTCATTGAACAACTTTCCAGGGGTAATAGACATTCTCTTGAAGGTTTTGGACAGGCAGCCACTGACAGTTTGTGAACAAGGAACATGGTGCTTTCAGGAAACTTCTCGTGGTTTATTTCCACGTGTGGAAAAACATCGCTGGTCACGTATTTCCTCTTATAATTCCTGGCTTATCCTGTAAACCGGTTACTCTAGTTAGAGCATTTGCCAGCAGTCAGAAAGCTGATTTCTTTCTTCCTTTATCTGGTGTCTATCAGGATGAGTGACTCAGTTCTCTTCAGGGAGGAAAAATGAAGCTGCTTTAGGAATAATAATAGTGATTTGCTTTAAAAAAATCCAAATTCTATTTATATGTGCTGAGCAGGGCAAGGTCTAAGGTAGAGGAGAGAGAAGGGCCCAACATACCTTAGCAGCTACATGTGACCTGTAGACGTACACAGGGCCCTGCACTGAGAGGAGCCCTGGACTTGGACGCAATGCTCTGCTATTGCATCTTAATATTTTGAATAAATTTCATTTATTTATTTATTTATTTATTTTTCTTTCTTTTTTTTGAGATGGAGTCTCGCTCTTGTTGCCCAGGCTGGAGTGCAATTGTGCAATTTCAGCTCACTGCAACCTCCACCTCCCGGGTTCATGCGATTCTCCCATCTCAGCCCCACAAATAGCTGGGCTTACAGGCACCTGCCACCATGCCTGGCAAATTGTTTTTGTATTTTTAGTAGAGACAGGGTTTCATTATGTTAGCCAGGCTGGTCTTGAACTCCTGACCTCAGGTGATCTGCCTGCCTCAGCCACCCAAAGTGTTGGGATTACAGGCGTGAGCCACTGCGCTCGGCCTATATTCCTAATAAATTTTAAACAAGAGACCCTGTATTTTCATGTTGCACTGGGTCTTACAAATTAGATAGCCAGTCCTGTGGTGCTAGGCATTATAGTACTAGGCACTTTATAGACCTTATTTCACTTAATTTTCCTGAAAACCCAGTGAGGAAGGAATGATCATTTTAGCCTTATTGCTGTGGAAAGTGAAGCTGAGAGAGGTTAAGTGATTTGTCCAAAGCCACACAGCTGGCACGTGGTGGAGCTGGGATTTGAAGCCTGATTACATTGTCTTCAAAGCCAATGTTCACCTGAAATGTTCAGAGAATATTTTAGTTTTTTTTTTTTTTCCTGTATCATCTTTCTTTTTTTTTTTATTTTTATTATACTTTAGGGTTTTAGGGTACATGTGCACAATGTGCAGGTTTGTTACATATGTATCCATGTGCCATGTGAGAATATTTTAGTTTTAAAGCACCTTTCTTTCCATCATTTCAGCTTCGGCTTCCCAACAGTCCTATTAGGTTAAAGTCATTATTCTCTTTGACATTGTCAGCTGAATCCCATAGAAAAGTAACGTCCCATAGCAAGTCAGCACTAACGTGAGACGGGAATGATCATTTTTCAGGTCAGGGCTCCATGAAACCTGGGTCAGCGGGGCCTGTGTCTTGAAGAGTAGGCCCACTGAGTCAGGTGAGACCCAGGGCTAAGATCCCCCCAGTCTCTCCAAGTACTCTCCCATCTCTCAGAGTCTGTTAGCATTCAGGGACCATACTCAGAGTTAACTGATGACCTGGGTAATGGAAGTTCCATGACAACACTCAGTCCAAACCCTCTTCTATATGTATGGTGGAACTAGAGACTGAGAGAAATGGGAAACTTGTCCAAAATTACACACAGAGCCGTGGTAGATCTTCTGGGTACCAGGCACTGTGCTGGGTGCTGGGAATGCAGAAGTGAACAGGGCAGTTACAGACCTGCCCTCAAGGAGCTCAAGTCTCGTGGGGGAGATGGACAAGGCATGCAGGTCCCCTGACTTCAGGTGCCCTCTGCCAGGCAGGCCCTCACTTGGCATGGTTACAAGCTGGCTAAGTGCCCTTCAGTAGGAAAGTCTTGGACACTTCTGCCCGGGAGAGGTCTGAACTGTTCTTTTAGAGCTGATGCTGGCTTTCAAATCAATTTGCATAAGATAGGTCCTATCCTGTTAGAACAGCAAATTAATAGCTCATTTTATAGATTGAGCAATCAACACCCACAGCCCATTAAATTTAACAACAAACTCAGCTGATGATCAGGCTTTCAGCTTGGTCCCACCGTCAACTCATGTGCTTCCTTTTCCTTCCTCCTGACCTTTTTATTTCCTTTCATCTCCCTTCTCATGAACCGTCCTCCTAGATCCTCATTTTCTCATTAGCAAACATGATGTTAATTTAACTCCCCAGTATTTTTTCCATGCTGGGGCTAGAAGGTCTTCCTAGTCTCCCAAGTGGGTTCTATCATCAGCCAAGTGCTCCAAACTCCAGACATCAGCACACAAGCTCATTTTGGGGCCCTTGGCTTGGCCATGGGAATGAGCAATCAATATTTTATAAAGGCGTTAAGGTGGTGATAAAAGATGCATGAAGTGGTGTGCAGGGAGGAGCTCACTGACAAAGGAGTGGGTGACATTATAGCTAACCTTGGTGGCTATGGCTTACGTGGATGGAATTTGCTAAGGAAGTCTCCACTCTAATCTTCCCAAGAAGAGGGGAGGAAGATTTTTCATAAGGATATTGTTAGATTGCTTAGACCCTTCAACTTAACCTTCCTTAAAAGACTTCTAATTGCTTTAGACTCATGGGTTGTATGAATAAGGGGGTGAGGGCCCCAGATGACATGGTTAACTAGAACTCCATTAGCTGTGGCTTTCCATGAATTTTGCATGCTCCTGTAGGTGGAAACATTTTGCGTTATAATTGTGCCTTACTGGCAGGGTCTGAGGGAGCCTGCAGATTCTGGATAAATAAGACGGTGCATGATAGCTTGGATTATTGGTCCCAGTCACTCCACTGGAATAAGATAGCACAGTCTCACCTTTTGCCATTGCTTTGCTCTTTGCAGAGTATGTGTTGGGTTTGTCCATGTGTGTTGCTTTGGCCAATGGAATGATAGTGCATAAGACTTGATCAGAGGCCTTCAATATGTTGTGCAATTTGGTCTGGGCTCTTGTCATTCTGCCGTTTGCCGTGAGAAGAATGTGCCTCTGGTCCAAGGGGGTTGAGAGACATGTGGAGTGGCCCTGAGGGCAAAGCTGCAGCCTGAAGCCAAGCCCAGCCAAGCCCAGCCAAGCTCAGCCAAGCTCAGCCAAGCTCAGCCAATGTGCAGGCTGAAGCAGAGCTGCCCTGCCAAGTCCAGCTGAGTCCAGCCTTGATCCACCAAACCACAGTGACCTGCAGACCCATGAGCATGAGAACAAATGCCTGATGTTGTAAGCCATTGAGTTTTGGGGAGATTTGTTATACAGCCTTAACTTCCTCATACATGGTACAAAGGACATATTGCCTGAAGTTTATCTCCTGCTTGGTTCTTCAAGGCCTTTTTCTGCTACATGATAGTAGATCTCTGAGAATCATTCACCAGCTGAGCCCTGAACTTCTTCCTGCTCTGCCCTGATCTATGCTTGGCTTCCCTTGCATCCCATTCTCAGGTTGCTCATCTTGTGACGTATTTCCCAATTTACGGTTTTACTTTTCTTCTTAGAAATGAATCTCTGGCTGTGATCTCCACTTCCCTCTTCACCTCTGAGCAAGGCTACACAGCCTTCCTGGCACTCTCATTCATTAGTCAGCTCTCATTTGTTTATACAGGTGTGCAGCAATGAACACCTACCTCGTGTGAGATCCTGTGCTGGGAATTCACAGAACAGTCATAGACCCATCGTCAAGGAGTTCATGCTCTAAAGGAAGACATAATTGTTCCTCCCTCCCTGTCTCCCTCCATATTCAAGTGGCCACCAAGCTCTGCAATGTGCATCCATACCTTCTCAATCCCATTAGAGCACCATCATTTTCAGCCTGAATCATTGCAACAGCTTCCTGGCCTCCTCTCCCCTCAATTCTACCCCTTTTCCTTCAGCCTTCCAATTTCTCCTCCAAACTGGTGACCTCCTCCAAACTGGCCTGATCTTTCTAAACAAAATCTGGCTGTCTCACTGTCCTGCTAAAATCTGTTAATGGCTTCCTTTCACCTGCTGGATGGAGTCCATCTGCTCACTGGCATCAAGACCCTCCATGACTGGGTTCCTGCCAACCTCACCTGACTCACTTCCTCAGCCCTACCTTCCTCACCATTTGTCCTCCATACTCTCCTCAAGCTGCTCCCCACATCGACTAGGATCCCTCTGGTCTCTGCATTTTAGTATATGCTCTTCCTTCTGCTGGTCATGACCTTCCTCTCTTCTCTACTTGTCAAAAACTTCCCCATGCTTCACAATCAGCACACGTGTCACCTCCACGGGGAAGCCTTCCTAAAGCCCCCTTGGACAGAGTTCACAGATCCCCTCCCTGTCCCTTCCGTATACCCTGTACATCTTTCTCTAGTGCAGTATTTACTGCATAGTGTTGTAACGTTTTTTGTATTTAGTAAAATATTATTTTCCTATTTACCAAGTTTGCTTCTAAAGAGAGCGGATTAAGTTAACAGGCAAGCCTTTGTTCTGCCAAGCACCTTGGTGTATTTGTATACAAACAACTTTGGGGTGAGAGCTAGAGTGGAGTCACTGTGCGTAATGGAGGTAGAGGAGTTTAAAGACCTAGGAGTAGAGTTGGGGGGTAGGAAAGGAACTTGGGGTGGCTCTTCTCTTCCAGGGATAGAGGACCCAGTCAAAAGTCTTCTTCCTGCCCTCCATCAGAAGGGCAGCTGAGAAAGCACTTAGGGAGTACAGGGAATGCCTGAGATGGGGGTTCTGTGCTGATCACTGTAGGAGGTGCACTATGCCTCCCCTATGTGTCATTCAGGAAAGTGTGCATCACTCACGAATGCTTTTGAGTATATGGAGAAGTTGACAAAATTCGGGTTCTGCTTTTGTGTGGATTTAGAGTAAAAACAAAGAGAGCAGCCTCAGACCCAGGTGTGGGCAAATGGGCCCAGGAAGCTGCACATCTCTGGGAATAAGATGCCATGGGAAGTGCTTTGTTCTCTTGGAGTGAGGATGTCTGAGCCAGGCACCTGCATCTCCCAGGGTCAGGAGGGCCCAGCTGGCATCTTGGTTATATTCCTTTCTGTTTGTCTCCCACATTAGATTAGCTCGAGGGTGGAACTTGCATAGAATTTATCAGGATTCCTTCCCCTGCAAGGAATAGAAACCCATCTTGAGTTGACTTAAGTGAAAAAAGAAACTATTGTGTCACATAATTGAAAGGTTCCAGGGATACTTAGTGTCAGATAGGGCAGGATCTAGGTGCTCAAATGATGTCACCAGGATTTAGTGCTTAATTTTCTTTCTTCCTTCACATTAGTTTCATTCCCAGGGAGTTCTCTGTATTGGGTGGGCCTGGCAGTGCTATGGCTCTCTCATAGCCAGGTAGCGGAAGAGAGATTCTCCTCTGAAATCTGGGGATTGGAATTCATTGGACAAATCTGGATTGTATGTGCATTTCTGAATGGATCACTGGGACCCAAAGGATTGGCCAGACCTGAGTCATGTCCCATCTTTGATTAAGGGTGTGGAGGAGATTGGAATCAGTTCTACCTGGGTCACCTGGACAGTGAGTCAGGGAGAGATATTTTCCTAAAGGAATATGAAGGAGCTGATCTAAGAAACAGGGGAAGCATGTGCTGGGGCAGCAAAACCCACAGGCAATCCCATCCCATGCCCTAGTCATCTCTGTATCATGGTGCTTGAAATGGGAGAGAGGCTGATACATCTTATGACATTTGGTTTGGAAGAAAATATCAGAATTTTGTCATACTCTCAAAATCATTCCATCTGTAAGTATCACTAATATCACCTGTTATTGAATGTACTGGCCTCTTAGGGTACAAACAAGAAACAGCTTTACTTTTCTCCCTCCACTGCCTTCAAACATGTTCTGTTGGCTCTCACTTCTTCACCCCTTCAAGGCATCTCAGACAGCTCTCAGAGATTTTCAATCACTTTTAAGGGGGAGGGATAGCATTAGGAGATATACCTAATGTAAATGACGAGTTAATGGGTGCAGCACACCAACATGGCACACGTATACATATGTAACAAACCTGCACGTTGTGCACATGTACCCTAGAACTTTAAGTATAATAATAAAAAAAGACTGTCAAAAAAATTTGAAAAATAAATAAATAATGTTTTAAACTTGACTTTATTTCTTAGAACACTTTTATAGAAAAATTGAGAAGATAGTACAGAGAGTTTCCATAGTCCCAGGTTTCTGAGATTATCAATATCCTACCTTAGTATGGTGCATTAATTACAATTAATGAAGCAATGTTGATACATTATTATTCAACTACTTTTAGGTATTAAACATAGTCCTACTTTAAGGAATTAAAAAGTCCAGGTCCAAATCAAAACTTCAATCTCCCATCTGATTCAGGGCTTCTCTTTGCCCCCACCTCGGAGCTCACCTATAGTTTAAGGACCTGTGGTTGGGAAGGGGGCTTGGTTTTGGTCTCCTCATCACTTCGCCATCATTACTTTGTTTTTCCACCCCATTCCCTTCCACTGGTGGTTTCTCCAGGGTCAGGGCCCAGGAGTGGAGAGATTAGGGGAGAAGCAGTGACGTCTTATGGGCTTACAGGACCAGTACTGTTGTAATTTGATGGCTGGTGACCTCCTGTGGGATGCATGTGTGGTTGAATAGAAACCCACTATGGGACCTTGATGACTACACTCTCTGAAAATGCACCCACAATTTCGGTCCTTGGCAGTTCACCTTCAACCATTCTCTCTTAGGGCCTCCTCCACCAGCAGGAAACCCTCTAGGGCAGAGTTCTTTCAGGAACCCTCTAGGGGATCCATTCGGTCCACAGAAACTCATGCACCCCACTGACTTTCACAGCCCCAGCTGCTCCCTCACTGCCTCCCCTTGGCCATCATCACAGGCAGCCTCAGCTACCTCTCTGCTCACATTTGCCCCAAACTCCTGGGACTCCTCAGAACTCCTCTTCAATGCTCCACGTAGTCCCTGGCACTGGGATCAAGAATTAACAGCTCAGTGGGCACCCATGCTGGGTGGAGGATGCCAGGCTCTGCTTCTTCCCAGCACCCCAACCCCATAATCTCAAGGAGCAGTTCACTCTTAGTGTTTTCTCTCCCACAAAGAGGGCAGGGGAATCCCCACAGCTCCCTTCCCCTACAAATCCCCCCAAAGAATTCCACTTATTGTTCCTTATAGACTTCTGGGGCAGATTGTGTTTTCCAAAGATGACTGCAACAGTATCTTCTGTCCCACATATTATTCTAGACTCTAGAATCTTGCCATTCCTCCCTCAAGAGGTAGAGTCTAATTCCCCTATTCCCTTCCCCTTGACTCTGTGAGGGTTTGTGGTGGGCTTATTATTATTATTTGAGACAGAGTCTCACTCTGTTGCCCAGGCTGGAGTGCAGTGGCATGATCTTGGCTTACTGCAACCTCCGCCTCCTGGGTTCAAGTAATTCTTCCTACCTCAGCCTCCTGAGTAACTGGGATTATAGGCACCCACCACCATGCCCAGCTAATTTTTGTATTTTTAGTAGAGATGGGGTTTCGCCATGTTGGCCAGGCTGGTCTTGAACTCCTGACCTCAGGTGATTCACCCGCCTTGATCTCCCAAAGTGCTGGGATTACAGGTATGAGCCACCACACTCCACCTGTGATGGGCTTATAATCAATAGAACGTGCCAGAGTGATGCAGTGTGGCTTCTGTGGTGAGGCAGGAAAGGCAGTAACATCCTCTTAGCCTGTTAAACACTCAAATTGGGGCCCTGAGCCTCTACTGAAGCCTGGTGGCCCTGGCCCACCTAAACTAGCCAATGTGGAGAGACCACAGGTAGAACCCCCAAGACTAGAGGAAGAGAGATAAATGTCCAGCTGCTCCAGTTTCAGTCATCGACTAACTACTGAGCATGAGACTCCAAGCCAGAACCACCCAGCTGAGTCCTTTCTGGATTCCTGATCCAGAGAAACCAGGAGAGATAATAATATGATGTTTTAGGCCACTAACTTTTGGGATGATGTGTTACAAAGCAGTAATAACTGGAGCACCTCTAGGTTACAGGTGGTAACGTGGGAGAGTGGTGAGAGGGTGAGTCTTAGAACCTTCTGGCTCTCTTTACTAAGTCTTATGTGGGATGGTAGCATCTCTTACAGAATGAGGGGTCAGGTCACTCTTTGTTCTTGGCTTTGCAGCCCTAGCTGGAATTCCTAGACAGTGTTCTTACTGTCGGATGGTGCTCCTTAAGGGTTGATGGACTAGTGCCAGTCTATAACTGCTCATTACTCGTCTGTGATAAGAACAGAAATTGGCATAAGTGTTTATTCCCAAAAGAAATTGGAATAAAATAACTTTTCTAGCAATTTGATAGATCTGTTGGCTCTAATGATAAACATTTGGGATTAGCAATTTGTGTTTTTTTATTTTTGTTTCATTTTTTCTAGCAATTCATTTTTATTCAGTTTTACAGAAGCACTGGTCTGCAATGAGATGGGAGTGAGAAAAATAAAACAAAACACTGATCCTTCATAAAAAATAATTTAAGAAGCACTGGTCTAGGAAACCTGTGTTTCACAGCAGCCACTGGGAATGGAATAAACAAGGACCTATTAGCTATATCCCAGGAGTTGTACTAGGGTCTTTTACCATCATGATCTCATTTAACTCTTATCATGACTTTGCAAGGGAGAAATTATTATTTCCCTTATGTAGGTGAGAAAACTGAGACTCTGAGAGGTTAAATAATTTATTTATAGTCACATAGAAAGTGGCTATAATCAATTTTATTACTCTTGCAACTATTCATCACTATCTCTTTCCCCACCAGATTATAGATTTGCATACTTTATCATGTAACTTGCCTGCCTCTGGTGGGTGGAGTATATGTCCCCACATCTCTGATTTTGGACTTAGCTGTATGATCTACACTGGCCAGTGAAATCTGAGTAGAAGGGCAATGTATCAGTGCTGAACAGATGCTTTAAGAAGCACTATATATTTCCATCACTTCTCTGAACATCCTGCCCTCTGTCATGGGAATGTCATACACCTATTCTTCCAGCCTCACAGAATGGGTCACAGAAAGAGAAGAGAGATGGGGTGGACTCAAGTCCATATGCAGCTGGGAACAGAGTTAAAGAGCTACAGCTGAAATGCAGATGACATGTAACAAGAGTGACTAATCTTTGTTACTCTAGGCCTCTGAGATAGTGGGGTTATTTGTTACACAGCATTGCTTCCAGAGAAGCTGACTGATACAATGGTAGAGCTAGGATTTTATACCAACCAAGTGGCTCTGAGATAAGTGTCCTCTCATCCTGTCACATCTGATTTTCATCAATATTATTTACTGTTTTCATTGTACTTCTTTTAACTCATGTATAAGAAATACCACCTTGAGTCAAATTAATGGACCAGCCAGCCAGGATAGGCTTGTCTTGTTCTTTAAGCAAATGTCCTGAAATCTCCCTTAACTTGACACAATGTCTGAAACATCATTCTGGTGCTTTGTAGCCTTTTCTGTTAAGAAGTCCCTATTAAAGGGGAAAGACACTTGGCAGAGAAACAGTATGAGATTTGTTAAAACTTTTTTCTTTTTCTTTTTCTTTTTTTTCTTGAGACAGGGTCTCACTCTCATGCAGGCTAGAGTGCAGTGGGGCAATCATGGCTCACTGCAGCCTTGACCTCCCAGGCTTAGGTGATCCTCCCACCTCAGCCTTCCTGGTAGCTGGGATTACAGGCACACGCCACCATGCCCAGCTAATTTTTTGTAGAGCCAGGATTTCACCATGTTGCCCAGGCTGGTCTCAAACACCCAAATTCAGACAATCCTCCTGCCTCAGCCTCCCAAAGTGTTGGGATTGTGGGCATTAGCCACTGCACTCTGCCTGAAACTTGTTATAGTTAAGGGAACAATGAGGATAACTTGATGGCTTATGGGTTAGATTCTGCTATTAGGAGGGACTCACAGGAGAGGGCGTCTGAAAGGGAAGCAGAAGTCTGCCAATAACAAGCTTCCCAATGTCACAATTTTACTTAAAACCAGCCTAGTTAGCCCTTGATTCTGTCTCTGCTTTGAGTTTCTATAAATGGATTCATTCATTCATTCATTAATTCAGCAAATATTTCCTGAGATCTTGAGTCATGAGATCTTAGGGACAGACCTACATCTGACCATGCCACTTCCCTGCTTAAAATCCTTCTAGCTTCCCGTTGCCCACAGTACTGCCAAAATCTCCTGGGATCTGTCCTGGGCTTACTCTCCAGCCTCATCTCGCACCACTGCCCCAGGCCCAATTCAAATGCTGGATTGGTTAGAAGTTCAGGCTCTGTATGAGGGTTCAAATTCTAGTTCTTCCACACACTGCCCTTGAGACCATGGACAAGTTACTTAACCTCTCTGTGCCTCAATTTATTCACCTATAAAATGGAATATCAGATACTAAAGATAAAAGTGTTCAGCATCTTCTCCTCAGATTCCAGTCCTACTGAATGAACTACTCAGAATTTCCAGCAGACATTGAGTTGAATCATCCTCTTGCATTTTCACATTGGCCTCCCTCTTTACCTGGGAACTCCTACTTATCTTCTAATGCCTGTTTAATTGACACTTTCTCCAGGAAGCCTTCTTTGGGGGACTCTCTTGCTGCTTCCACAGCCAGCTGGGTTTACCTTCATTGTAGTCTTCATTGTCTATTATTGTCTGACTGTCTTTTAAGTTACCTGCCCCTCCAGGGATTGTCATCTTTGCATATCCAGAAACTATTACACAGTAGCTGCTTCATGGATGCCATTGTTTTAAGCTCGGAAGATAAAATGTTACTTGAACAAAGGTAGATTCAATTACAATTTACAAAATTGGATTATTTGTAACATGGTTTGGCTAACAGAAAGCTGTTTTAGAATCTGACTATAACTGGGTTCTCTTGTTCAAAGTAGTTTTTAAAAAACTTAACAACGTATATATACCTAGTAAAAAAATTTCAACTAAGACATCAGGCCATAAAATGAAAACTAAAATTTCTCTTCTTTATCTTATTCGTCGCTTCCTTGTGTTCCATGAGTTATGTATGTAAAAAAATTTTCTCATCACCTCTTTAACACACACACATTGTGCATACGTAAACACACAGAGGCTTATACTATACATAATATCATGGACCTTGCTTTTTTCCCATATATTTAATCTTACAGGCTTCCATATCAGCATGCTTGGGGTTCTGCCATTCTTTTAAATGACTGCATACTATTTCATTTTATGAATGTTTTATAATTTGCATAATCAGTGAATTAGTCCGTTTTCATGCTGCTGATAAAGACATACTTGAGACTGGGCAATTTACAAAAGAAAGAGGTTTATTGGACTTACAATTCCATGTGGCTGGGGAGGCCTCACAATCATGGTGGAAGGTAAAAGGTACATCTCAAATAGTGGCAGACAAGAGAAGAGGGCTTGTACAGGGAAACTCCCCTTTATAGAACCATCAGATCTCATGAGACTTATTCACTATAATGAGAGCAGCACTGTAAAGACCCGCCCCCATGATTCAATTACCTCCCACCAGGTCCCTGCCACAACACGTGGGAATTTGAGATGAGATTTGGGTGGGGACACAGCTAAATCATATCAATCAGTAACCAATGAATGAATTTTTAGGTTGCTTCCAGGCTTATGCTATTACAATGCTACAATAAAAATATTTGCTCATGAATACATGCAAAAAAAAATCTGTCAGCTAAATTTTTAAAAGTAGAGTTGCTAGATCATGATTATAATCTCTCATACTCATTATTTTTCAATTCTGAAACATTTCAAAAATATTAAAAATAAAGAATTAGGGCAGCAGACAGCTTCTGCAGACTTAAACATCCCTGTCTGACAGCTCTGAAGAGAGTAGTGGTTCTCTCAGCATGGCATTCGAGCTCCAAGAATGGACAGATTGCCTCCTCAAGCAGGTCCCTGACCCCTATGTAGCCTGACTGGGAAACACCTCCCAGTAGGGGCTGACAGACACCTCAAACAGGCAGGTGCCTCTCTGGGACGAAGCTTCCAGAGGAAGGATCAGGCAGCAATATTTGCTGTTCTGCAGCCTCCTCTGGTGATACTCAGGCAAACAGGGTCTGGAGTGGACCTCCAGCAAACTCCAACAGACCTGCAGCTGAGGGATCTGACTGTTAGAAGGAAAACTAACAAACAGAAAGGAATAGCCTCAACGTCAACAAAAAGGACATCCACGCCAAAACCCCATCTGGAGGTCACCAACATCAAAGATCAAAGGTAGATAAAACCACAAAGATGGGGAGAAACCAGAGCAGAAAAGCTGAAAATTCCAAAAAACAGAGCATCTCTTCTCCAGAGGATCACAGCTCCTTGCCAGAAAGGGAACGAAACTGGACAGTGAATGAGTTTGACGAGTTGACAGAAGTAGGCTTCAGAAGGTCAGTAATAACCAACTTCTCTGAGCTAAAGGAGCATGTTCTAACCCATCGCAAGGAAGCTAAAAACCTTGAAAAAAGGTTAGACAAATGGCGAACTAGAATAAACAGTGTAGAGAAGAACTCAAATGACCCGATGGAGCTGAAAACCATGGCATGAGAACTTCGTGACGCATGCACAAGCTTCAATAGCTGATTCAATCAAGTGGAAGAAAGGATGTCAGTGATTGAACATCAAATTAATGAAATAAAATGAGAAGATAAGATTAGAGAAAAAAGAGTGAAAAGAAATGAACAAAGCCTCCAAGAAATATGGGATTATGTGAAAAGACCACAATTTGATTGGTGTACTGGAAAGTGATGCGGAGAATGGAAACAAGTTAGAAAACACTCTTCGGAATATTATCCAGGAAATATTATCCAGGAGAACTTCCCTAATCTAGCAAGGCAGGCCAACATTCAGATTCAGGAAATACAGAGAACACCACAAAGATACTCCTTGAGAAAAGAAACCCCAAGACACATAATTGTCAGATTCACCAAGGTTGAAATCAAGGAAAAAATGTTAAGAGCAGCCAGAGAGAAAGGTCTAGCTACCCACAAAGAGAAGCCCATCAGACTAACAACGGATCTCTCGGCAGAAACCCTACAAGCCAGAAGAGTGTGGGGGCCAATATTCAACATTCTTAAAGAAAAGAATTTTCAATCCAGAATCTCATATCTAGCCAAACTAAGCTTCATAAGTGAAGGAGAAATAAAATCCTTTACAGACAAGCAAATGCTGAGAGACTTCGTCGCCACCAGGCCTGCCTTACAAAAGATCCTGAAGGAAGGACTAAACATGGAAGGGAACAACCAGTACCAGCCACTGCAAAAACATGCCAAATGGTAAAGTCCATTGATGCTATGAAGAAACTATATCAATTAACGGGCAAAATAACCAGCTAGCATCATAGTGACAGAATCAAATTCAAACATAACAATATTAACCTTAAATGTAAATGGGCTAAATGCCCCAATTAAAGGACACAGACTGGCAAATTGGATAAAGAGTCAAAACCCATTGGTGTGCTGTATTCAGGAGACCCATCTCACATGCAAAGACACACATAGGCTCAAAATAAAGGGATAGAGGAAGATCTACCAAGCAAATGGGAAGCAAGAAAAAAAAAAGCAGGGATTACAATCCTAGTTTCTGATAAAACAGATTTGATTTGATTTATTTATTTAATTTTTAATTATTACACTTTAAGTTCTAGGGTACATGTGCACAATGTGCAGGTTTGTTACATATGTATACATGTGCCATGTTGGTGTGCTGCACCCATTAACTCATCATTTACATTAGGTATATCTCCTAATGCTATCCCTCCACCCTCCCCCCACCCCACAACAGGCCCTGGTGTGTGATGTTCCCCTTCCTGTGTCCAAGTGTTCTCACTGTTCAATTCCCACCTATGAGTGAGAACATGTGGTGTCTGGTTTTTTGTCCTTCTGATAGTTTGCTGAGAATGATGGTTTCCAGCTTCATCCATGTCCTTACAAAGGACATGAATTCATCATTTTTTATGGCTGCGTAGTATTCCATGGTGTATATTTGCCACATTTTCTTAATCCAGTCTATCATTGATGGACATTTGGGTTGGTTCCAAGTCTTTGCTATTGTGAATAGTGCCACAATAAACATACATGTGCATGTGTCTTTATAGCAGTATGATTTATAATCCTTTGGGTATATACCCAGTTATGGGATGGCTGGGTCAAATGGTATTTCTAGTTCTAGATCCCTGAGGAATCGCCACACTGACTTCCACAATGGTTGAACTAGTTTACAGTCCCACCAACAGTGTAAAAGTGTTCCTATTTCTCCACATCCTCTCCAGCACCTGTTGTTTCCTGACTTTTGAATGATCGTCATTCTAACTGGCATGACATGGTATCTCATTGTGGTTTTGATTTGCATTTCTCTGATGTCCAGTGATGATGACCACTTTTTCATGTGTCTGTTGGCTGCATAAATGTCTTCTCTTGAGAAGTGTCTGTTCATATCCTTTGCCCACTTTTTGATGGGGTTGTTTGTTTTTTTTCTTGTAAATTTGTTTGAGTTCTTTGTAGATTAGCCCTTTGTCAGATGAGTAGATTGCAAAAATTTTCTCCCATTTTGTAGGTTACCTGTTCACTCTGATGGTAGTTTCTTTTGCTGTGCAGAAGATCTTAATTTAATTAGATCCCATCTATCAATTTTGGCTTTTGTTGCCATTGCTTTTGGTGGATAAAACAGACTTTAAACCAACAAAGATCAAAAGAGACAAAGAAGGCCACTACATAATGGTAAAGGGATCAATTCAAGAAGAAGAGCTAACTATCCTGAATATATATACACCCAATACGGAAGCACCCAGATTCGTAAAGCAAGCCCTTAGAGACCTACAAGGAGACCTAGACTCCCACACAATAATTATGAGAGACTTTAACATCCCATTGTCAATATTAGACAGATCAATGAGACAGAAGGTTAACAAAGATATCCAGGACTTGAACTCAGCTCTGCACCAAGCAGACCCAATAGTCATCTGCAGAACTCTCCACCCCAAATCAACAGAATGTGCATTCTTCTCAGAGGCACATTGCACTTATTCTAAAATCGACCACATAATTGGTAGTAAAACACTCCTCAGCAAATGTAAAAGAACAGAAATCACAACAAACTGTCTCTCAGACCACAGTGCAATCAAATTAGAACTCAGGATTAAGAAACTCACTCAAAACTGCACAACTACATGGAAACTGAACAACCTGCTCCTGAATGACTACTGGGTAAATAATGAAATGAAGGCAGAAATAAAGATGTTCTTTGAAACATCTTTGAGAAGAGAATAAAGACACAAAATACCAGAATCTCTAGGACACATTTAAAGCGTGTGTAGAGGGAAATTTATAGCAGTAAATGCCCACAAGAGAAAGCACGGAAGATCTAAAATCAACACCCTGACATCACAATTAAAAGAACTAGAGAAGCAAGAGCAAACAAATTCAAAAGCTTGCAGAAGGCAAGAAATGACTAAGATCAGAGCAGAACTGAAGGAGATAGAGACACAAAAACCCTTCAAAAAGTAAATGAACCCAGGAGCTGGTTTTTTGAAAAGATCAACAAAATTGATAGACCACTAGTAAGACTAATAAAGAAGAAAAGAGAGGAGAATCAAATAGATGCAATAAAAAATGATAAAGGGGATGTTACCACCGATCCCACAGAAGTACAAACTACCATCAGAGAAGGCTATAAACACCTCTACGCAAATAAGCTAGAAAATTTAGAAGGAATGGATAAATTCCTGGACACATACACCCTCACAAGACTAGACCAGGAAGAAGTTGAATCTCTGAATAGACCAATAACAGGTTCTGAAATTGAGGCAATAATCAATAGCCTACCAACCAAAAAAGTCCAGGACCAGACGGATTCAACAGCCAAATTCTACCAGAGGTATAAAGAGCTGGTACCATTCCTTCTGAAACTATTCCAATTAATAGAAAAAGAGGGAATCCTCCCTAACTCATTTTATGAGCATCACCCTGATACCAAAGCCTGGTAGAGACACAACAAAAAAAGAAAATTTTAGGCCAATATCCCTGATGAACATCGATGTGAAAATCCTCAATAAAATACTGGCAAACCGAATCCAGCAGCTCATCAAAAAGCTTATCTATCACGATCAAAACAGCTTCATCCCTGGGATGCAAGGCTGGTTCAACATATGCAAATCAATAAACGTAATCCAGCATATAAACAGAAACAATGGCAAAAACTACAGGATTATCTCAATAGATGCAGAAAAGGCCTTCAACAAAGTTCAACAGTACTTCGTGCTAAAAACGCTCAATAAACTAGGTACTGATGGAACATATCTCAAAATAAGAGCTATCTATGACAAACCCACAGCCAATATTACACAGAATGGGCAAAAACTGGAAGCATTCCTTTTGAAAACTGGCACAAGACAAGGAGGCCCTCTCTCACCACTCCCATTCAACATAGTGTTGAAGTTCTGGCTAGGGCAATCAGGCAAGAGAAAGAAATAAAGGGTATTCAATTAGGAAAAGAGGAAGTCTAATTGTCTCTGTTTGCAGATAACATGATTGAATATTTAGAAAATCCCAGCTGGACACGGTGGCTCACACCTGTAATCCCAGCACTTTGGGAGGCTGAGGCAGGCAGATCACAAGGTCAGGAGATAGAGACCATCCTGGCTAACACGGTGAAACCCCGTATCTACTAAAAATAAAAAAAAATTTGCCAGGTGTGATGGTGGGCACCTGTAGTCCCAGCTACTCAGGAGGCTGAGGCAGGAGAATGGCATGAACCTGGAAGGTGGAGCTTGCAGTGAGCCAAGATTGTGCCATTGCACTGCAGCCTGGGCAACAGAGTGAGACTCTGTCTCAAAAAAAAAAAAAAAAAAAAAGCCCCATCATCTCAGCCCAAAATCTTCTTAAGCTGATAAGCAACTTCAGCAAAGTCTCAGGATACAAAATCAATGTGCAAAAATCACAAGCATTCCTCTACACCAATAATAGAGAAACAGCCAAATCATGAGCAAACTCCCATTCACAATTACTACAAAGAGAATAAAATACCTAGGAATCCAACTTACAAGGGATGTGAAGGACCTCTTCAAGAAGAACTATGAACCACTACTGAACAAAATAAGAGGACACAAACAAATGGAAGAACATTCCATGCTCATGGATAGGAAGAATCAATATTGTGAAAATGGCCATACTGCCCAAAGTAATTTGTAGATTCAATGGTATCAAGCTACCACTGACTTTCTTCACAGAATTGGAAAAACTGCTTTAAAGTTCATATGGAACCAAAACAGCCTGCATAGCCAAGACAATCCTAAGCCAAAAGAACAAAGCTGGAGGCATCACGCTACCTGACTTCAAACTATACTACAAGGCTATGGTAACCAAAACAGCATGGTACTGGTACCAAAACAGATATATAGACCAATGGAACAGAACAGAGGCCTCAGAAATAACACCACACATCTAAAACCATCTGATTTTTGACAAACCTGACAAAAACAAACAATGGGGAAAGGATTCCCTATTTAATAAATGGTGCTGGGAAAACTGACTAGCAATATGTAGAAAGCTGAAACTGGATCCCTTCCTTACACCTTATACAAAAATTAACTCAAGATGGATTAAAGACTTAAATGTAAGCCCTAACACCATAAAAACCCTAGCAGAAAACTTAGACAATACCATTCCGGAGATAGGCATGGGCAAAGACTTCATGACTAAAACACCAAAAGCAATGGCAACAAAAGCCAAAAAAGACAATGAGAGCTAATTGAACTAAAGAGTTTCTGCACAGCAAAAGAAACTACCATCAGAGTGAACAGGCAACCTACAGAATGGGAGAAAATTTTTGCAATCTACCCATCTGACAAAGGGCTAATATCTAGAATCTACAAAGAACTTAAACAAATTTACAAGAAAAAACAAACAACCCCATCAAAAAGTGGGCAAAGGGTATGAACAGACACTTCTCAAAAAAAGACATTTATGCAGCCAACAGACACACGAAAAAATGCTCATCATCGTTGGTCATCAGAGAAATGCAAATCAAAATCACAATGTGATACCATCTCACACCAGTTAGAATGGTGATCATTAAAAAGTCAGGAAACAACAGATGCTGGAGAGAGTGTGGAGAAATAGGAAAGCTTTTACACTGTTGGTGGGAGTGTAAGTTAGTTCAACCATTGTGGAAGACAGTGTGGCAATTCCACAAGGATCTAGAACTAGAAATACCATTTGACCCAGCAATCCCATTACCAGGCATATACCCAAAGGATTATAAATCATTCTATGATAAAGACACATGCACACATATGTTTACTGTGGCACCATTCACAATAGCAAAGACTTGGAACCAACCCAAATGTCCATCAATGATAGACTGGATTGAGAAAATGAGGCACATATACACCATGGAATACTATGCAGCCATAAAAAAGGATGAGTTCATGTCCTTTGCAGGGACATGGATGAAGCTGGAAACCATCACTCTAAGCAAACTATCACAAGGACAGAAAACCAAATACCGCGTGTTCTCACTCATAGGTGGGAGATGAACAATGAGAACGCATGGACACAGGGTGGGGAACATCACACACCGGGGCCTGTCATGGGGTGGGGGCCTGGGGGATGGATAGCATTAGGAGAAATACCTAATGTAAATGACAAGTTGATGGGTGCAGCAAACCAACATGGCATATGTATACCTGTGTAACAAACCTGCACGTTGTGCACATGTACCCTAGAACCTAAAGTATAATAAAAAAAAGAAGTAACTGCTATCACATATATATTCCCCAAATTACACATATATAATTTTAAAATATCATATATACATATAGTATATATACATATATAATTTTAAAATATTAAAAAAGAACTATCACATATATATTCTCAAAATTATATACATATGTACACACACGCATATAATACATTTTGCCATATTTGCTTCAAATCTCTCTTTTAAAGAAGTACAATATCACAGCAATATGTCAGGTTCATCTTGGTCCTTTTTCTCAGTCTATTGCCAGAAGCATCCATTCCCCTAATGTGTATCATTTCCATACACATTTTCATATATATATTCAAACTTTTTTTTTTTTTTTTTTTTTTTTTGAGACAGAGTCTCGCTCTGTCGCCCGGGCTGGAGTGCAGTGGCGCAATCTCGGCTCACTGCAAGCTCCGCCTCCCAGGTTCACGCCATTCTCCTGCCTCAGCCTCCGAGTAGCTGGGACTACAGGCGCCCGCCACCGCGCCCGGCTAATTTTTTGTATTTTTTAGTAGAGACGGGGTTTCACCGTGGTCTCGATCTCCTGACCTCGTGATCCGCCCGCCTCGGCCTCCCAAAGTGTATATTCAAACTTTTATTACATATATATGTTTCCATTAGCTACATATAGTATGTGTGTTAGGTCTATTTTTTGAAATAAATATTATTAAAATATATTATTTTGCAACTGTTTTCCATTTAATATTTTGTTGTTGAGTTTATCTATGTTGATGTATAAAGATCAGCTACTTTAACTTCTACATTGCATTTCATTGTACTAACAAATCATTATTTAGTGTGCTATTGAAGTTGGGTTATTCTGCTATATAAACAGTGCTGCAATAAATCTCTTTGTACATATCCCTGTGTATGTGTGTGTATATATATAATACATTATATATGTTGTATTAATATGTTTCTAAGATAGAAAACTAGAAGCAGAGTTGCTGTCTCTGTGTATGTGTATATATTATACATATAGTTTTCTACTGTAGAAATACATTGCTATAGCATATGTAGAACCATATACTGTATATATATTTCTTAGATAGAAGACTAGGAGTAGAGTTGATGAGAGAATAATTTGCACATCTGCAGCTTACTAGATAGTGCCAAATTTCTCTCCCTAGTGCTTGTAAAAATTTATATTCTCAACAGCAGTGGACGAACACGTTTTTCCTTAGGTCCTTGCTAATACTTCATGTTATCAGATTTGTAAAAACAAATTGGCAAACTTGGTGTGAGGTGATACCTCACTGTTTCAATTTGATTGTCTCTATGTGTGTTTATTGGCAGTTTCTGTTTTCTCGTCCAGGAGTTGCCTGTTCCTATACTTTGCCCACCTTTCTATTGGAATTTTCTTTTCTTAATGACTTTTTTTGTTGAAATTTTTTTATTTGAAAAATTTCCTGGCATAATTGTTGATTCATATGAAGTTATAAGAAATAACACAGATCATTGTCCAGTTTCCCCCAATGGCAGCATTTTGTTAAATAATGGTGTAAAATCACAACCAGGCTATAGCAACATTGATATAATCCATCTTATTCTGATTTATATATATGTAACATAAATATAATAAGTATGATATAATAAATATTAGATTTCTGCAGTTTAACTGGTACTTTGTGTGTGTGCATGCACGTGCTTTTTGGTAGGTAAACATTCAATTACAGATTCAGTTTCTACAGTTTCTTTAATGGTTATAGATCTCTTCAGGTTCTAAATTTCTTGTTAAGTCTACTTTGATAAGTTATGTGTCTAGGAAATTGACAATTTTGGTTATTGTCATTACCATCTGAGCCCTCCCCTTGTAGTTCCTCTCAGGCTGAGGTTCTGCGATTCCTAAATTACAGAGTCCCTGGGATCCACACATCCTAGCACAGCTCCCCTCATCCATGCTAGTGTGAGTCACCCTTTAGCATCAGAATCAGACAGACCTTATTCCAAATTGCTTCCTCCATTCGGGTCTTTAATTCATTTCAAGTGGATTTGTGTGTGTGGTGTTGGGGACCAGTTTCATTCTTTTGCATATGGATATGTAGTTTCCCCAACACTGTTTACTGAAGATACTATCCTTTCCTCAGTGTATATTCTTGGCACCTTTTCAAATATCAATTGATCACGTAGATGTGGTTTTATTTCTGCGCTCTGAATTCTGTTCCATTTGTCTATGTGTCTGTTTTTATGCCAGTATCATACATGTTGATTGCCATAGTTTTGAAATAAAGTTTGAGATCAGAAAACAACAAACAAAAAAACCCAAAAAAACCCACCAAGTTTATTTCTCACTATGCAACCTTTTTTTTTTTAAAATTATTTTTCCATAAGTTATTGGGGTACAGGTGCTATTGGTTAAATGAGAAAATTCTTTAGTGGAGATTTGTGAGAACCTGGTGCACCCATCACCTGAATAGCATATACTGCACCATATTTGTTGTCTTTTATCCTTCGCCCTCCTCCCATTCTTCCACCCAAGTCCCCAAAGTCCATTGTATCATTTGTGTGCCTTTGTGTCCTCATAGCCTAGCTTCCATATATCAGCACATGCATGTTTATAGCAGCACAATTCACAATAGCAAAATTGTGGAATCAACCCAGCCCATCAATCAATGAGTGGATAAAGAAACTCTGGTATGTAGATACAATGGAATACTACTCAGCCACAAAAAGAATGAATTAACAGAATTTCCAGTGACTCAGATGAGATTAGAGACTATTATTCTAAGTGAAGTAACTCAGGAATGGAAACCTTACTATGCAACCTTGAGAAGGCGATTTAACCCCTCTGGGCAGCAGTTCCCACATCTATAAAATGGGGGTAATAACACTGCCTCATGGAGTTAGATGGAAACGAGGAAGATCTTGGCCCAGCACATGGCAGGAACCCAATCAAAGCAACTCCCTTTCCACTTTGTACCTTAATACCTATATGCAGGTCTTTCTACCATAGGCGGTAGCAGTCTGAAGGTGGAGACTGCGTCTGATCCATTTATGCATCCTTCTGATGCTGGCATGCCACAATCATTCTAAGAGTATTTATTGAATGGAAGAGCTGAACCTAGAGGAACAAGATTCAGCATTTTGGTGGTGCAGAGATGGAAGGCACCTTAGGTGAAATCACATATCCAGGGCATTGGAGCTAGGCAATGCCTGATGGTTAGAAATGCGGGCTTTGACTAAACAGAGATGGGTTTAGGTCCCAACTTTGCTACTTGGTTACTATGCAATTTATCTGAGCCTCAGTTTCTTCATTTGTTAAATGGAGTTAATAATAATGATAATAGCTAACAACTAATGAACGCTTACTATGTGCATAGACTGTGTTTTAAGCATTTAAATGTCTTATATTGATTCATTTTATTCTCATGACTCCAAGAAACAGCAATAGCATCATGCCCACTTTATGGATAAGAAACAGAGAGGCTGGGTGTGGTGGCTCACGCCTGTAATCTCAGCACTTTGGGAGGCCGAGGTGGGTGGATCACCTGAGGTCAGGAGTTTGAGACCAGCCTGGCCAACATGGCAACACCCTGTCTCTACTAAAAATACAAACATTAGCTGGGCGTGGTGGTGGGCCCTTGTAATCTCAGTTACTTGGGAGGCTGAGGCAGGAGAATTACTTGAACCAGGAAGGCGGAGGTTGCAGTGAGCTGAGATTGTGCCACTGCACTCCAGACTAGGTGACAAGAGTGAAACTCAATCTCAAAAAAAAAAAAAAAAAAAAAAAAAAAAAAAAAAAAAAAAAAAAGAGAGAGAGAGATAGGGAGAGATCATATATTTTGTCCAACACTTTATAGCCTGTAGGTTGTGTAGGTAGGATTTTAACCCAGGCAGCATGGCTCCAGTGTGGCTCCTACAGCCTAGATTTGGTGAGGATTAAAGGAGATACTCTGCATAAAGTTCTCAGCAAGGTGTCTCCCACGTAGTGAATGCTCAGCAGGAATGTAGCTATTGTTACTGCTGTTATCCTGGGTTCCACATAGCTCTCCTTGAGCCTTCACCAGGTCCAGCCAGAGTTATTGGAGTGGACTGACAACCCTTCTCTTGGCTTGGCATCCCATGTCTGATGATGAAACGTGCTTAATAATAGAGCTATCCTTGATCTTCTCCCTTGGTGTTGATGCCGTTTCCCCAGGCAGCTGAGGGAGAGTGTGTAAGCCTACACAGCTGCTATTCTTGGCATCAGTGCTGCCTCTTAGGGAAATGACTTTTTTGACACACCTTTTTCTGTTCTCTCCAGAAGCTTGTGTTTCCTTTGAGCAGAAACCCCTGTTCAAATGGCAAAACAGCTCCTTTTTTAAAAGGACAAAGTCATGCAGGAACACAGCCATGACATTTTTCAATTTTGTGAGCTTTTAGCATGTCTGGTGGAAATAGTGGGAGATAAATCTGGAGAGGTCAGCAGGGCCAAGATTCATCTAGCTTCCATCCCTCATCTAATCTTCTATCCATTTAGTGAGACATCTAATTGTCCATCCATCCACCCATCTATCCATCCATACATGCATCCATGCATCCATCCATCCATCCATCCATCCATCCATCCATCCATCCATCTGTTCATTCATCCTTTTCTCCATTTTCCATCCATCCATTCATCCATCTATCCATCCATCCATCCATCCATCTATTCAACCATCCATCCATCTGTTCATCCTTTCCTCCATTTTCCTTCCTTCCTTCCTCCCTTCCATCCATCTGTTCATTCATCCTTTCCTCCATTTTCCTTCCTTCTTTCCTTCCTTCCTTCCTTCCTTCCTTCCTTCCTTCCTTCCTTCCTTCCTCCATCCATCCATGCATCCATCCATCCATCCATTCAAGATATTTTTTGAGCATACACTATATGCCAGACATTGTCACGAATGCTCAGTGTTCATCACATATGCCTGATGAAGGTGATAAGTCTGGGGTACCAGAAGAAAGAGATCCCTGAAGGCTTCCTGAAAGAAGCAGCATTTGATCTGGGCTAGGACAATTGTCGATACAGTGGGGCTATTGGAGCTTATGGCTTAGTAAGTGAGGCAGAATGCATGTAAATGCTGATACATATCAGTGTATAATTACCAATGAGATACGTGCTCTTAAGGAAAGGAGCCTGTCTCTATGAGACTCTGAACTAGAGGGTGGGTGGCAGAGGAGTTGTGGCTGGGGAGGCCTAGAGATCTGTATTTTCAAAAAAGTCCTAGACAATTTTTGTGGTCACACATGTTTACGATCCATGGCTGTAGGTCTATGCTTCCCAGTTAGTAAGTTGTGAATGGCTTGTCAAGGTGCTGAGATTCCATACCCCTCCAGCCTGGGGTTGGCCAATGGGGCCTTCAGGGCTGGCTACTCGTAGAAGTGAGGAGCTCAACTGTTTTCTCCAGTGTGCTGGACAAATGCTGCAATTTTCAATATGAGCAGTGAAGTGATGCACCTGGAAGCATGGCTGTAGCAGCATGAAGCCATCAGGGGTTGTTAAGCAGGGCCATGTCTTGGTCATTTGTGCCTTCTATTAATAGAAAGTTCTGAGGCCACAATGTGCAACAGGTGCTGGTGGAAGAGAGACCAGTAGGAAAGGAGGGCTGTGAGGAGGCCAGGGTATCATCCCTGGGATACATGGGGAGGCCTGAGCTCCATCCATTGTGGCCACGGTAGGGGCTGGAGAGAAGAGGATGAGTCAAGACACATGTGATGTTCTTACTTCTAAGTGGGAGCTAAACTATGGGCATGCAAAGGCATGCAGAATGGTATAATGGACGTTGGGCACTCAGAAGAAGGGAGGATACAAAGGGGGCAAGGGATAAAAAAATCACCTCTTAGGTACAATGTACACTCTTTGGGTGATAGGTACTAAAAGCCCAGATTTCAACATTGTACAATGTGTACATGGAACCAAGAACCACTTGTACCCCTAAAGCTATGGAAAAAAAACCACACGTGGGAGGAAGAATATACACGGTGAGTGGGGAGAGCGAGGGCTGCTGCCCAACTTTCTGGCTGGGCTGATGGGGGCTTCATTTACTGAGATGGGGACACAGGAGAAGCTGGGCTGGGGGTGGGGATAGGAAAAGATTTCAGTTTTGGATGAAATAAGTACTTTCAAATAGTCCAGATTGCATGTCTGTGATGGTCCTTTGATTACAGTCAGGGGCCCCTGAGCGTGGGCCATTCAAATGGACATTATTCCTGAATCAAAACTTTTGCCATCTGCTCGTCCCCAAAATGTGAAAGCGGAGGGAACTTATTTCCTGATGAGACTGGTGAGGAGGAAGAGAAATGCTCTTTAAATGCAAGCAGGACATATGTTCTTCATTCAATATCACATTTGTCTGGAGTGCTCTGCTTATTCCTGGGGGACATGGGGAAGCAGGGAAGAGGAAGGAAGAAATTAGAGGGGGAGGCTGCTCCTGAAGAGGGGAGCAGACTTCGGGGCCTAGGAGAGGTCCTCCTGGCTGCCTCTGCCTCTCCAGATTTAGTTTGTCTTCATAGCCCAAATTGAGTGTTGCTTCTTCCGGGAGCACAATAGCCAAATAGTGATTTAACTTTTCACCAGTGTCTCAAATTGTGGTCTGCCTGCTAAGAAATTGGGTCTGGAGTAGTGGTTCTCAAACTTGGCTGCATGTTGGAATTGCCTAGGGAGATTTAAAAAATAGTGATACCTCATCCACCCCGAAGATTCTCATGTAGTTTGTTCGGGGTGCTGCCTGGGCATCAAGAATTTTCACAGCTCCCCAGATGACACTAATGTCTAGCCAGGTAAAACTTAATAGATGATTAATTCCCTTCCACCCGGATATGAGGATCTGCTTTTCTTTTAAGCATTTTCAGAAGGCAAAAGCAGCAATTCCATCCAAATATCATTCAAATAAAAGGGAGCTTACTGCACCTTACAAGCAGATGCCTGTTGTGGCAGGAATATTAAATGGCCAGCAGAGATGGGTTCCAGGATGAGGAGCTTTTGGCCGCTGTTTGTGTCTCACCTTGCACTAGCCTGCACCTTGCTTTGCTGTGTCATTTTTGAAGGGCAGCTTCCTTCTCTCAGAGCACAGCTAGCAGGGCACTCCGGGGCTGGTGTTCAGATGGAGTCAAGACCTAGATGCATGGGTTCTGAGAAGCAGCACAACATGGTGGTGAATTCAAACTGCCTGGGAAGCATCCTGCTTCTGCTATTCAGCAGCTGTGTGACATTGGGCAAATGATTTAACCTCTCTGTGCCTTAGTCTCACTATCAATAAAATGAGGAAGATAATAGCAACTTTCCCCCAGTAGTGACTGTTATGAGGAAGAAATCACTTATATGAAAGTTGATTAGAACAGCGCTGGGCATAGATGAACTCTTTGCTCTCATCAGTGTGGCTGGAGATGTGAGTACTTACTTCCACCAGTTTCTTCTTCTTCCTCTTCTTCTTTCTCTTCCTATTCCTTTTCCTCTTCCTCTTCCTCTTCTTCCTCCTCCTCCTCCTCTTCTTCTTCTTCTTCCTCTTCCTCTTCCTCTTCCTTTTTTTTTCTTTTTGAGACAGGGTCTCCCTCCGTCACCTAGGCTGGAGTGCAGTGGCATGATCTTGGCTCACCGCAAGCTCCGCCTACCGAGTTCACGCCATTCTCCTGCCTTAGCCTCCCGAGTAGCTGGGACTACAGGCGCCCGCCACCACGCCCAGCTAATTTTGTGTATTTTTTAGTAGAGACGGGGTTTCACCGTGTTAGTTAGGATGGTCTCAGTCTCTTGCCTGACCTCATGATCTGCTTGCCTCAGCCTCCCAAAGTGCTGGGATTACAGGCATGAGCCACCACACCCGGCCAATTTTTGTATTTTTAGTAAAGATGGGGTTTCACCATGTTGGCCAGGCTGATCTTGAACTCCTAACATCAAGTAATCCGCCCACCTCAGCCTCTCAAAGTGTTGGAATTACAGACATGAGCCACCACGTCCAGCACTTCTATCAGCTTCTTTATCTCCGATTTACAGTTTTCTGCAGGACTGAGACCTTAACTCAACATGGCCTCTGGCCATCTGGGCATTGGTCAGTCCAAGGATGGCTTAAATGGCCAGCAGGGATGGGTTCCAGGATAGTCAGACCGGCTGGACCACAGGTAGGTACATTCTGAGACTGGCAACTTCCCAGAATGGATGATGTCAAAGGCAGGAGTGGGAGTGAAGGTTACCCCATTGTAGTGGACTTAGGACTAGGATTTGCAACCTTGGATGCTCATCAGAATCACCTGGGGTGCTTTTAAAACTCAGACCCAGGCCACACCCCAGACCAATGAGAGCAGACTTGCCGTGGGTGGACCCAGCCATTGGTATTTTTTAAGGCATCTGAGATGACTGCAATGTGGATCCATGCCTGAGAACACTTAATTTTGCTAAAACATTCCCTCAATATCTTTTGGGGCATAGAGGTTTGTGAATGAATGCATTTATGTTTTCTTTATTTCCTCCTCAAGAAAACTTCTTAATGGCAGGGTCTTCATCACAGACTCCTAGGAATATTAGAGATCATCAGGCAGCTTTCATTTTATAAATGAGGACTTAGAGGTGAGAAGGACTTTGCCCGGGGTCAAACAGCAAGCTGGGAGCACACAGCATCCCTACTCTCCATTTAGGGCCTCTCTACCCCCATCCACCCCCAGAGGGCAAGCATAGTGCTCTGTAAATACTCACCTAGGAGACAAGATGACAAAGCAGTCCCGCTGATGACAAGGCTTCCCCTGACTCTGCTGCTGTTTTGTTATTGGTTCCACTGCCCTCTGCCTTCTCCCTCTCCAGGGGTGCCCTGGGAGTCAGAGTGGCAGAGTAGAGAAACCTTAGGGCCTAGGTTTCTTAGACAACGAAACTGCAGCCCAGAGAGGGGGATAGACCTTGTCATGGGCACAGAGCGGCTCTGTGGGACAGCCTTGAACACCCACACCCTAGATTCCCACACCAGGGCTCCTCTGTCCCATGCTGCCGCCTTGTCCCTGGCCCCTCTGCTGTCTCTCATTTTCATTTCTGCCACCTCTCTTTGTCCTTGGGCTAGGATCTATTTCAGCTTCTTTGTCCTTGGACTAGGATCTATTTCTGCTTCTTCCAAGCTCAGCTATCAGGGCCAGAGTTCCTGGTACTGAAGGTGGAGCATGGAATGGGCTGTGGGTCCTTTCTGAGACCACTCCCAGGGTCAAGCTAGGACAAACCTGGTCTCAGGCTGGCTGGTGTCTACTTGCAAGGACACTTTATGAATTCAACTCCATACACATCCTCTTGTTAGGCCCTGGGGTTGGACACTGGGACTAGACACTATTAATTGATCTATGACTTACCTTAATCTAGAAAGAAGGTAAAGTATCTCACAGTGATGTGTAACATACGCCAAACATTAATATCAATAAGAAAGAGGATGAGCAAAGAAAAAAAATGTGTGTGTGTGTTGTGGGGAGCTATTGTGGGGGGAACAGAAGGCAGAGCCACCATCATGAGTGGGCCGTGATTTAGCCTCTTTGTTCATTCATTCCTTTATTCATTTAGTTATTGTTACCTGATCACTTAGTAATTAAAGAAGTACATCTTCTTCATTCATTCAACCTTGTCTTTTATTCTGGGGCACTTTTGTTTTATCTCAGTGGGAGCCAAGTCAACGAGATATTTTCTCCATAGCAATTCAGAAGATGTGTGGCTCTGCCTTTCTGCTCAAACTAGGGCCTGGGGAGAGAAGGAGATGGAGGGAGATAGGGCAGGGAATTGCAGGGTCTGACTGCCCAGATAAGTTAAGAATAAATCTACAAAAGAGGAAATGGCTCTGGCATCATCCACGAGAGGACTCTAAGCCCATCCCCTTCCTGTCTCCCATCTACAGGGGGCATTTAAGTATGCGAGCTTCATTTGTTGGAAAAGGACAAAGAAATTCAGCAATCAAAGATCCTAATTAATCCATCCTCGTTGCTGAGGTGTCCTGGAAACCCAGCACCCTGCTGGGAACCTGAACTCCATTCTCAGTTCCATGGCTAGTCAGAGCTGTAGACGGGATGTACACAGTGTCTGCTCCAGGATGCCTTCTCTCCCATCTCACAGATGTCAGGACTGAGATCCAGGGAGGCCCTGGCGAGTGTCTCACAGCTGAAAACAGTGGGAATGCTGAGGCTTGGACCCTGGCCTTTGCATGCTTAACCTCCATGGACTGCAAGCTGGGATGGCCATTCTACCTCCCCTCTCTGTAACCAACCACTGCAGCCTTGCAGTTTGTGAGAGCTCTCTGTTAGCATACCTACCTCAGACTGTCACTTACTGGCTTGTGTGGTCATCTCCCCCATCAGACTCTGAGGCTTAGCATGAAGTGACCTAGTCTGATTCATGTCTGTATTCCCTCACAGGCAGCACAAGAGCTGTCCTTTAGCAGACACCTGGTAAACATTTGACGAATTGAACTGAACACCAAATTCCTAGCACCACCGTGCTTCTAGCACACAGACAAGAAGACTAACGTTAATATCGAAATAGTACCAGTTGACATTTACTAGGGGCTTGCTATGTGGCAGGCATAATTTTAGTTACCCTTTATAACCACTCTGTGAAATAGATTCTCCAGTACTTCTTATTGTACAGATGAGGTCACAGAGGTGGAGTCAGGACTGGATTCAGGTCTGTCTGATGCCCCTGATCTTGGGTACCACACTCTCCGCCTCCAGTGGAGGCTGAAGGAGCCCCGGATCTGGACAACACTTTCAGTTCTGCCAAACAGAAGTTGAACTTCTGCTAGTACTTTGCTTTGAGATGTTGGGTAAATCCTCAGCCTTCTCTGCTTCAGTTTTCACAGGAGAGGGTTCTAGGAGATGAGCTGGAAGATCTCTTCCATGTCAAGCCTTCTATGAGCCCATGAAATGTGTAAATGTGTCCTAGTAGAAGCCTTGAACTAGAGCCTTCTAATCTGTTGTGGAATGGAGTTACATTCCAGGAAAGCAAGTTGGTCTGTTTATGAAAGGTTGTGTGTTTTTGTGTATCTGTGCATGTGCACGTGGTGTGTGTGTGTGTGTGTGTGTGTGTGTGTGTGTTTGTGGATGTATGCATCATGGGTCTGCATGTGGGAGGATGAGTTCCTCACAAATCACAAAGACAAAGTCACAGGAAATAGCTCACCAGACATGCCCTTATCAAATGGATTTTCATTCTCTAGTTTACTAAAAATGGATCCTGATCTCAAATCATGTATATTGGAGCCATGGTGAAGCCAGGAACTCAGAAGAAAATGCATTTTTCTTGCTCTTAGAGCAGAATAACTTACCATCCCCAACTCATCTATATTAAAACCTTTAACTTTCCTTCTTAGTAATAAAAATAGCCCTGTAATCCCCAGGGACCCCAGTTATATGCATCGAGAAACTTATCTTTAATCTAGTCATTGAAATTTCTTTACCCTAATGGGGGTATTAATGGAGGACTTTTTAACATCACATTAAAATATGGAATGTGGAATTCAGAGCTGCCCCTAAACATCTTTCTGGTTTCTCCACTTCCTACTGCCTCCTGCTTTATGCCAAAGTTTATGAGTCTGTAATTTCCTAGAAGTTTATATAGCATGAAAGAAGGAGACATGATAAAATATGCAATTTAATTGCAAAAACCACGTACTAATCTTGCTAATGTGCTAGATTAAGACTGTAATGCAAGAAGCTGCAAGGTGGTTAAACTGATTTAGAGCAAATTGTACCCCTAAGTCTCTTTGTCTGTGCCCATATTTTATGCCACCCAGACCTAACAATTTTCTTTATTTTGGCTATTGATTTATAGTCTAAGAATAATCATGTCATGTCAGACTGTGCATTATTTAGAATAATCTCCTCTGTTGTTACGCTGGATGAGTACCTCTAACACAAACCCTGCTAGTGGCACTGTGCCTGCCAGAGGGCTCAACTCTGCTACTAGACCACAAGCCTCTCATTTCTGAGTCACAGCTCAGCCGCCCAGGCTGGCTCCTGGAGGCAACTACCTCTGGTGATGTCCAGAAAAAGAACTTCAGCTGGAAGTAGCCACTCTGACTTTCATTCCACATCCTCATAGATACAGCGGGAGAGCCAGGGCTCAGAGATCACATGGACTGGCTTTAAGCTTGCTACGCACAGTTCACTCCACATCTCTGAGCCAATGCTTTGTCATGTAAAATGAGGCTGTTCATGCCCATCTCCTGCACATCTCATAGAATTGGGGTGAGGACCCTTGAGTTGACATGCCAAGTTTGGCCCTTCCAATTGTTGGGAATTCCTTCTCCTTTCTTTCAGATTATCAGAGAAGGTGAGGGGCTTCCAAGCCATCTTAATAAGATCATCATTTTTGAGCTGCAAAGCATGTAAAGCCATTTATGGGGAAAGAAGCAAACCAATTCACTTAAAAGTAACTGTTCATCCTTTATGCGCCAAATTCTACCTCACACATATGAGCTTAATAAGGAAAAGTCCTGGAGAGGAAAGAGAAAGCCAACAGTGCAATAAATGTGCATAAGTCATGAGTGTGTGGTGGGCGGGGCAGGGGACACTGGTGTGGAAATTTCACTGCACAGGAAGTACCAAACTGGGACTGTGGCCCCAGATCAGTCACTCACTTGGTTGGGTTGTCTTGAGCAGCTTCCTTTGCCTCTCTGGGTCTCAGTTTTCTCTGATAAAGTCAAGGGTCAAACTGGGTAACATCTAAGGTCTTTCTTCCCCTAGGGATTTCAGGACCCATCTTTGGGGATGGTCACTCTGTGCTGGAGTCAGGTGCAGCTCTATCCTGAAGGTGGCCAACAATGGAGCCCAAAGACAGATAGTCTAGACAGATGGGTGGAGACCAAGCAGGGCCAGAACTAGGAGGAGGAATTAACATCAGACCTGGAAGCCACAGGCAGCCACGTGATTGCCTGGAAATGCACAGAAAACCAAAGACCATGTATCTCATTGTATTTCTTTCTGACACTTTCTTTTCAGCTCCCCTCTTTTTTTCCATCCCTTTGAGACCCCACAGATCACATGATCATATGGTCATTTCATGGTCTTCGACTCTAATGACCCCTTCATAGTATGGACTTCACCATTTCCTTTTGATTTCCTAGTGAGTTAAAAGAATCATGAAATGGAGTCTTTTCTGATCTCCTCAAAAATATTTAATTTAATTTTGCAGATATTTGCAGAGGGTCTACTATGTGCCCTCATCATATTTCATCACATCTTACACCTCTTTCTAAATCTGTCTCTACTTCCCCCACTACATTTTGAGACCTTAGATGGCAGAGATTCTGTCTTTTTGCACCTAAAACCATCTGCCAGGCTCCATACTGTGCCTTCCACATGGTGGGGACCACACAAACCCCTGCACCAAGCAACATGAGAGAGAACTACACCAGAAAGAAGAAATAATAAAATGTTGTCATACAAATTTGAGAACCAATCCCACAACCCACAAACCACTGAGTGTCTTCTAGGTGCCAGGCACTGGGCTGGGTTCTTTGGAGAATGTAGAGATTATAGTGGGAGCTGTGGCATGCCGTGCAGATATCTCTCAGGACCCAGGCTCCCCCAGCTGCTGGAAGTACTGACTGCTGTTGATTCACAGCTGAGTGTGTGGCTTTAATTTTTTTTCTTCTTCGAAAGTTTACACATAGCATCTTGACATGTAAATTCAAAATCACCACTGCCTTACCTGCGATAAACTATGCTGTTATTTCATTCAACCGTCTCTAGTTAAGATACCACCAGCATTTTTTTAGAGCTTAAAGCTCAGTAAGGGACAGAAAAAACTGGCTGTATTACACAGAGCACTGTGGGCTCTAAGGGACAGACACCCAGGTTGGCCTGACATAGGCAGAAAATGGACTTTACTGGAAGGATACTCAGTGCCTCCTGGAATCCAAGAGCAGGAGTGTGGCTGGGTCTCAGGAATGGCTGGTACCAAGACTTCAAGTGCTTCCAGTCCTTTCCATAGGATGTCTTCTTTGCTTATGTTATTTTTCTTTCTCTGCCTCCTAATCCCCATTCCTACCATATCACCTATCTTTGCATCTCACCTCCACACATGCCTTGCCTAAAGCTTCACACCTTATAGGACTAAGCACCAAAGTGGGGCTTCCTGGCTCTCTTTAAGTGCCATGTGCTAAAGCCGACTCACTCAGGTAGTTTTCTCAGTGCAAGCAGTTGTGGCCAAGACATTGGGGGCACATAGGAACTCTTCAGGACATGGATAGATAGAGTGAGGGGAATTCCCCGAAGAAAAGGAGAAAGGGAGTTACTAGGAAAGCAAAACAAAAGGTACCTACCATTCTCCTAACCCTGGTCTTTTCCCTCCAAACCCTGTCACATAGAGTCATTTCTTTCATCAAAACACTATTGGAAGAAAAATGTTGTCAGGGCAGCAACACTTTTAATCACTACCATATTCCCAATGCACAGCACAATGGCTGGTGCTCAGTATGTATTTGACAGATGTTTGTTGAGTGAATAAAGAAAGGAAATGTGACTATAGAATGAATCTCATGAGTGTGGCAGTCAAGGCCTTTGTGATTGGTTCTTCCCTGCTGCCATCTCCATCTCTGTCTCTCTCATATGCACCTTGCTGTAGCCTCACTGGTCTGCTGGCTGAGCTCACTATGATCTACTCATACAGGTCCCATTTTCTTCCAAGTAAAACCCTTCCCAGCATTTGAGGTCTGCCCCTATGCTACCTCCTCTATGACATTTTCCTTGATTCTTCTGGTCAGATTCAGCATTTATGGCATGTGGCATCTTCCTCCATTTGGTACTTCCAGACTCTGGCATCATAGTAGGTATGCAGTAAAAAAATTTTTAACTTGTTATTGGGTTTTATCTTAGAGTCAGCTTGGTACATGTCTGCCTCCTCTTTTAGATCAGAAGGTTCCTGTTTTCCAAAATCATGCCTTTGTAGCACCCTACTGTTTAGTTTGGTGCATTCTTTCCTTCAGCCTCACATTTTGGCTAGTTTGGGCTGTCTCTTATAATAAACACCAATAATTATGTTCTATTCATCACTGTGTTTCCCTGCATTGGAGGAAGGCTGCAGCCTGGCTGTTTCAAGGGGAAAATAATGGGCCTGTCTCAGACTTTGCTGGTCACAAAAATATGCAGTTGCTGGATTCAAAAGAGAGTAGTGGTGATGTGTCAGAAACTAAGTTTCTACTTGGGAAACGAAGTTTCCATTAAGATTCCACTTGGACTGTCCTGCAAAGCCTGGATAAGGTGAACCAATACTCAGATTATTAGTTTTGATGTCAGAATGAAATGTAGTAACAAAATCCAAAGGATTCGAAGCAAAAAAATAATATTGGGCATCAGGCCTTCCAAATGGTTGAAAGAATTGGGATGAGGAAGTCGTGGAGCTACCAATGGTCTATTGATTGAAAGGGCACGCAACCGTAGCTGTGGTCCAGAGGTTAGGAAGTTGCTGCTGATGCCTCACCTTCTCCCCTCATCCATGAATCTGGTGGCTAGACCATGGAATACTGAGCCTAGCTGCAGCGACATCCATGTCTCTACAGCCTTGCTTTCCAGTGGCAATGGAGGTAGGAAGATGGCCTGTGCCTCCCTCTGCCATCTGAATCTCACATGAATGCATCTCATTGGTGGAATCAGATTTGCTTCCAAAACCTTAGCTGCAAGTGCATCTGGGCAGTGTAGTTAGTGTCTCCACCTTGCAGTAGTAGAGGAGGGTACGTAGAAGGAGGATGGATTTCAAGTGCCATTCAATCAAAATCTCCAGTTCCCACCCAGCTGTCACTGCTGCTGCTCCATGTGCTCAGGGCTCTGATGTGAACACAGGTGTTCTGCTGGGTGACTTGAGCTACTGACAGCTGTTGTCTTCTGGGGATTTTTGACACAGTTCCAGTCTAGGAAGTCAAGTTTCAGATTGGGAAAGTCTAATCAGAATTGTTAACAGAGACAATAGTTTCCTTGTTTAGCTCAATGATCCAAAAAGAAAACCAAGATTTAGTTCATGGATGGCTAGATCTAGAAGAAGCAACCCTGTTTGCAGCTGCCCATGCCCCTGCCATTTCTCGGATGAGGAAGCTGAGCCTCCAAAAGGGGCAAAGGTCATCTGAGCAGGGCTGAGACTTAAACCCCTATGCCTGCATTTCTGCATTTTGTCTGGTATAGCCTGGAGACAGAGGCCTGCCTTCTAGTCTTGGTTCCTCTGCCTGCTAGCTGCGCGACCATGAATAAATGACCTAACTTCTCTGTGCCTCAGTTTCCTTTTCTGTGAAATGGATTTACTAATAACAATCTCAAAAGGTCTGGTCAAGAAGGCATGAGATCATAGATTGAAAGTGCTTAGCACGGTGCCTGAAACATAAGTCTTGAACAAATGTTAGCCATTGCTATTTTCTAAGGTTTTTCCAAGAAAGTTTCTAAGAGCTTATTCAGGCACTATCACATTGACCCTAGAAAGGCTGATTTCCATAAAATAATAAAATAAAACAATACAAACTAAAACAAAGCAGCAGTTTGGGGAGGGAGGAGGTTAGCTCCTAGAGGACAAATTGATCTCACCTGTAGCTGCAATGAATGGCTACCTTGATGGGATCCTTTGGGGTGAACCACCAGATGACCTTCCTCTAGCGTTCCTCTGGCTCTGTTACAGATAGACGCTGGAGAATGCGTTACCATTTTGACGATTACTTCTTTGGGCCTCAAATGCATTTTTCCCGAGGTTTAAGATGGAAATACTTAAATAAGCACCCATTAATGCTGGAGCTCCTACTTTTCCATCAGCTCTACTCTGGGCCAGTTCTGTGCCAGAAGTTTCACATATGCTATGTCCAATTTTCACTGCAAGTCCCCTTGGTGGAGACTACCTGGCAGCCAGCTGAGCTCCAGATCTTAAGATAATGAGAGATGGTGGCACTGAGGCAGGCATAGGAACAGCAGGATGGAAGCCTACTAAATGCTAGGCACTGCACCAGGCACCTTGTTTTTGTTATTTCAATGACCTCTCCCAGTGTTCCTGAGAGGTGGAACATTATTCCCATTTTGCAGATGAAGAAACTGAAGCTTAGAGAAACAACATCCCTGGATCCTAAATCTAGTAATTATTGGCTCCAGGATTTGAACTATAGATTTTTCATATCTCCTTCTGTCTTATAGAAAGGAAAATGGTAAGGGTGAAGTGGATGACCCCAAAAATATATTTGCGACTTTGACATTCCATGGAGATAATGAAAAGGAGAAGTATAACAGTCCTGGAGGAGTAATTGGTGTCCAGCTTCTGCTTATCAAAGCTTTGCCAGGAGGCTTGGTCCTCATGATTCCAGGATTCATTTGCTCACTTACACACTCAGCTCTTCACTATCCATCAGCATCAACTGTTGGGGAGTTTGTTAGTTTCCATCTAATGTCCATCCTTTCTTTCTTTGCAACAGAATCTCAATCTTATTTGCAATGACAAAATGCCCAGCTGAAAGATTATATTTCCCAGCCTCCTTTTTAGATGTGTCCAAGTGACTGAGTTCTGCCCAATGAGATCTAAACAGACTGTGTGAAGTTTTCACGAAGGCATCTTCTTAAGGTGCCTTAAGAAGATGATCCAGATGATCGACCTTCTTTGCACCCTCCTTCCTGCACCCCCTGCCCCGGGCAGGACCGCCAGAGTGCCAGCAACCACTCTGGATAGTGAGGGGGATTTGCAAATGGAAGCCACGTTAAATATGATGGGAAAAACAATAGAAGTTTGGATCCCCAATGTCTGCTTCTTTTACTTGAGAGAAGAACGAATGTCCTTCTTGTTGAAACTACCGTTATACTGGGTTTTCAGTGATAAGTAGTCAAATCTGAGCTTAATGGCTATATCTACTGTGTAGAGAGAATGGTTGTAGGCACCGTGGGGGATACAGGATGAATCTGTCATGGAAAGTCTGTGCTCAGAAAGCTCCTTGTCTAGTAGAGGAGATGAAACAAGGATGCAAGACAGGATAAGAGCAGAGAGATGTCAGTGAGTGCTGAGAGAGCTGTGAGTGTCTGGAGGTCGGGGGCAATATTTGACTAGGGATGTCTCCTAGAGAAGGATATTTTGGGTTCTTAACAAGCAATGGGCTAGCAACCTCCATGCAGAAGGAATGACACGGACAGACCCATATGCAGAGCACAGGGCATAATTGTGAAATGGTGAGTTTGTCTGTATTCATGAAGAATGAGTGATTTGACCTGAAAGAAGCTTTGGGGAGTCAGGGAAGGTCAGAGCAGGAGGGCAACTTCATTACCTCATCGTATCTGATCATCGACATCTCCCTCCCACTAGCTCCATCCACCATGCTTTTAGCGAGGCCAGCCTTGGGCTCCTCCCAACTCCAGATCCTGATAAAGAAGAAGAAACTTGATTCCATGTCTTTGCTCTTGTGAATAGTGCTACGATGAACATAGGTATGCATGTGCTTTTAATTTTTTTTTTTTTGAGATGGAGTCTCACTCTGTCACCCAGGCTGGAGTGCAGTGGTGTGATCTGGGCTCACTGCAACCTCTGCCTCCCACGTTCAAGTGATTCTCCTGCCCCAGCCTCCCGAGTAGCTGGGACTACAGGCACTTGTCACCACCCCCAGCTAATTTTTGTATTTTTAGTAGAGACGGGGTTTCACCATGTTGGCCAGGCTCGTCTTGAACTCCTGACCTCAGGTGATCCGCCCATCTTGGCCTCCCAAATTGCTGAGATTACAGGCGAGAGCCACCGCACCCAGCTGTATGTGTTTTTATGGTAGAATGGTTTATATTCCTTTGGGTATATATCCAGTAGTGGGATTGCTGGGTTGACTGATAGTTCTGTTTTTGGTTCTTTGAGGAATCACCACATTGCTTTCCACAATGGTTGAACTAATTTACACTCCCGACAGCAGTGAGTAAGCATTCCCTTTTCTTTACAACCTTGCCAGCATGTTATTTTTTAACTTTTTTTTTTTTTTTTTTTTTTTTTTTTTACAAAAATCTCCTTTAATATGGGAATCTTCAAGCATATACAATATTAGAGAGAATGGCATAATAAAACCCCATGGTCCCATTGTCTGGCTTTAACAATGGTCGACTCCTGAATAATCTTGATTTATCTACACTCTTATTTCCAGAATGTTTCAAAATGTTATATATTGATTGATCCATAATAGCCATTCTGACTGGTGTGGGATGGTATCTCACTGAGGTTTTGATTTGCATTTCTGTAATGATGAGTAATACTGAGTGTGTTTTTATATGTATTTTGGCCACATGTATGTCTTCTTTTGAAAAGTGTCTGCTTATCCTTTGCCCACTTTTTAATGGGGTTGTTTGTGTTTTTGCTTGTACATTTGTTTAAGTTCCTTGTAGATTCTGGATATTAGATCTTTGTCAGATGTATAGTTTGCAAATGCTCATCAACGGTAGACTGGATAAAGAAAATGTGGTACATATACACCGTGGAATACTATGCAGCCATTAAAAAGAATGACATCATGTCCTTTGCAGGAACATGGATGGAGATGGAGGCCTTTATTCTCAGCAAACTAACACAGGAACAGAAAACCAAATACTACATGTTTGCCCTTATAACTGGGAGCTAAATGATGAGAACAGATGAACCGAAAGAGGGGAAAAACACACACTGGGGCCTACTTAAGGGAGGAAGATAGGAGAGGGAGGTTCTGAAAACAAAACAAAACAAAACAAAACAAAACAAAACAAAACAAAACAAAACAAAAACAAACCTGTTGCGTACTATGCTTAATACCCAGGTGACAAAATAATCTGTACACCAAATCCCCATGTCACAAGTTTACCTGTATAACAAACTGGCACATGTACCCCGATCCTAAAATAAAAGTTAAAATATTTTAAAAAATACAAAAAAGAAGGAACTTATTTCACTAGTGGCTCTTGTAAACTTTGTAGTGGCTGGAGCCACATCTTTCACTGTCCATTCCTTTTTTAAAAAATACATTTAAAGTTTAAAAAAAATTGTGGCAAAATACACATAACATAAAATTTACCATCTTAATCATTTTAAGTGTACAGTTCAGTGTCTTTAAGTACATTCACATTGTGCAACCATTACCACCATCCATCTCTAGAACCCTTTTCGTTTTCCCGAACTGAAACTCTGTACACATTAAACAATCATTCTCCATTCCTCCCTCTCCCTACCCATTGGCAACTAGCATCTTACTTTCTGTTTCTATGAGTTTGACTATCTTAGGTACCTTATATAAGTGGAAACATTTAGTGTTTGCCATATTATAACATGCTTATTTCACTTAACATAATGCCCTTAAGATTATTCTTGCATTGTAACATGCACCAGAATTTCCTTCGTTTTCCAAAGGAAGGTTGAAGGTATAAACCACATTTTGCTTATCTGCTCATTCATCGATGGACACTGGGAACTTGGGTTGCTTCTACCTCTTGGTTATTGTGAATAATGCTGTTATGAACGTGGATTTACACGTCTGGGTCTGCGTTTTCAATTCTTTTGGGCATATACCTAGAAGTGCAATTGCTGGATCATATTTTAATTCTATGTTTAATTTTTTGAGGAATGGCTGTACTGTTTTCCATAGTGGCTGCACCATTTTCTATTCTCATCAAAAGTGGGCAAGGGTTCTGATTCGTTATTTTCTATGTGTGTGTGTGTGTGTGTGTGTTTTAATAGTAGCCATCCTAATAGTTATGAGGTGGTTGCTGTTCATTCTGTTAGAAAAAGTGACGTAACCATTGATTGGAAAAACAAAAACAAACCCAATATCTTGAGAGACTGTGGATTCCAATGAGCCTCAGAAGCTCCTGAGAATCATCTGATAACAGCAGCCCACCAAAAAGCAGCAGAAAACCCCAAAGGGCAGCCAAATGAAATGTCTTCACTCCTTTCCTTCCAAAGAGCAAACACTCCCTGAATCTAAAGAAAACATTTCTGCACACACACCAGACTATGGAAGCCAGTGTATGGAAATGCTTCTGCTAGATTCTGAAGGTCTCCTTCCATTTTTGGCCTCTGGAAGAGGAGTTCTATTTTGCCTTCTCAGTGGCATAGTAACAACCACATAATTCAAAAATAAGTTTTCCTGTGCATTTCCTTGTTGAATCTTGCACATTGAGTTTTTTTTATATTCATACATTCTTTCATGATGCTTAAGTGTTTTCTTCGAAATATCTACTGTATTGATTTGTAAATTAGATAGTCTTCTGTAATAAAATACTATTTTTGCAAAAAAAATCTGTTTATATAGTGGCTATTGGGAGGGAACTGGAGGGGCAATGTGGGAGGGAGAGAGCCCTTTTGGGAAGGTGTTGCAATGAGCTGAGGGAAGAGATGTGGCCTGGCTAGGGTGGTGGCAGTGAGGACTCATGGAGAGGGAGGTCAACAGACATTTCAGAGACAATCTGCAGGACGTAATGCACAGTCACTGGTCAGGCCTGAGGCTGAGGAGGCAAGAATGACTCCCATTTTTCTGGCTTCATGCAGAGAGAGGTGGAGAGTCAGGGAATAGAACAGAGGGGATAGTGTTGACTTCCATTTAGCCCTTCAGGGCCCTGCAGGCCACCTGAACTTTCAGTCGTGTTCAGTAAGACAAGAGCCTGGGTTTGGGGGAGTGAGGGGGAAAGGAAAGTTGGGGGATGGATTGTAATGGGTCTTGGAGTTGGGCTTTGGTGTGTGAGCTTGACTCTGGGGGATGGAGAGCCAGAAGGTGCATGGTGAGGTGCAGAGTGAGAAAACACAGCTCTGCACTGGGCCAGGCCACTGGAGGTGGACATGAACATGGAATCCTAGGTCTGAAGGGGCCTTCATCCAGTCATTCCACAGTGCCGATGGGGAAGCTGAGTGACTGCCCAAGGTCCTTCAAAGGATTGGCGGGAGAGTAGGGCCTGGAACCCGGGTACCTTGACTCCTGGGATGGGAAGGGCCGGTGAGCTCTCCATCCCTCAGCCCTTCCTGATGTCCTCAGGGCACTCCCATCTTGTCATCCTCCCACTCTACTTCTGAGCACACCCATTGTGGGCTGAGGCCCCGTGCCTGCTTTAGACTCAGAGTGCCCTGAGTTTGAGTCCTGTTTCCACTCACAAGCTGGAAGGCTTGGGGTGGTGACCTTCGCTCTGAACTTCACTCTCCTTAACTTCCCTTTCCTCACTGATCACATGGGGGCACTGATGCTTCTATCCCAAGGTGGGCTGGTTTAATGACATAAGGCACGTTAGAGGGCTGGCAGAGTGCTTGGCACCTGTCAACACTCAGTAAAGTGTTGAAATTGGGTCATTTCAGAGTCAGCCCTGACATCACCTCCTCCAGGAAGGCTTCTTTGGTCTTCTCCCCCTTAATCACACAAGGTCAGGTAAGATTACCTTCCTCTATGCCCACCAAGGCACTGAACTAGGCCATCCACTCTGTCTGTCTGTCTGAGAACAGGGGCTGGTATTTAGCAGTATAGTTTAGTTCTGGCATCTTAGAGATCTGATTTCAAATCCTATTTCTGCCACTTCTTATTTGTGGCATATGGGACAAATCTCTTAATACCTTTGAGCCTCAGTTTCGTCATCTACAAAAGGGAAATGGTACCAATGATAGCTATCTTTTAAGGTCTTTGTGAGAATTAAATAATACATAAACACAGTCCTTAGAATGATGCTTGACACGTAGTAAGTGCTCAATGAATGTTAGATATTTATGCATTATTATTCATCATCATTGCCATTTTTACTTGTAGGCCTGTTGGACTGGGAGTTAGAAGACCTGGATTCTGTTCTTGGCTTTTTATTCTGCTGATCTTTAGTAAAATTTTGGATGTATCTGGGACTCTTTTGGTTAGGTGGTTAGGTAATAAATGAAATTTTTAGTAAAGAGAAGCCCTAGCTATCCCTTGTCTCTGTTATTCACTGGGGCAGGCACACCCTGGGTGATGCATATGTGTTTGTGGAGTGCCTGTGTTGGGAGTAGACTCTAAGGCGGACTTTGTCTTCCTTCCCATGACCACACAGGCCTCTTTCCTGGGGCTCAAACTCATGGTGGCACCTGTTCCAAGCGGGCTAGGTTCCCATCTCCCTGCTTCCCTTGGGCCCTCCTACAGAGGCCCTGTGTGTTTGCAGACACAGCTGAGGCCCTTGGCCTGGGGTGCACACCCAACTCATTAGGCCTTGTTCTCTGCACACACGCGTATATACATTTTAGAAATGTTTCTCTTAATCATATCTTGAATTAATGCAGGACTCGTTCATTCCCAGCTCTCATTACCCTCTTAATTAACTCGGCACAGATGGAAAAAGTCGGAATTGCTCTAGCCGAGTTGTTCTGCTAGTTTTAAAATGAGATGGCAGATGGGAGGACGTGGTGGAACGGGCCGGCTTGGAGGGAGGAGATGAGTTTCCAAGCTGTCACCAGAGCGTCAACAAACGCTCCATCTGTCAGTGGTAAGGCCTGGCCGAGGCCTCGTGCAAAGAGCTGGTGTTCGGAGGGCCAGCATGGGCCAAAGCTCAGAGGTCCTGGCCACCACAGGTATCCTGGGGATGTGGCCCCCAGCACCGGGAAGAGCTCCAGGATTTCTGGGGTTCTGATGCTGGTGGAGTCCTCTGCCCCAGACCATGAGGGAAACACTCATGTCCCCCATTCCTGTTTCGGAGCCAAGGAAGGGTTTTATTTTCCTTCTTACCTAAAATAGTCTTAAGGAACGAGTTACATCAACTCCACATGGCTGTAAGCGTGAACTTTGTAAAACACACATCACTGCTGCCGGAGACTCGTCATAGGCCCCTGAATCCCTCAAGGCAGGGCTGTCCCTGCCAGCGTCTCTAGCCTCTTCTCACCCTAGCCCTCTGCATGCCCTGCCCTGCCAGCAGCCATGCTGACCTGCTGTGGTCTGTCTTGACCCTGGGCCCTAGCATTTGCTGTTCCTGCGGTTGGAACCCTGTCCCTCCTTCTCATCCTTCAAGACCAGCTGTATGAAATATCCCCTTAGAGTCCTCTCTCTGCTTCTTGTGCTTCTCCCATCTAAGCGTTTTTCAAAATATGCTTTGCTTGTAAATGAATAATAAACAATTCTTCAGTGACAGCTTATGAAAGGATGTTTGGCTTGTTCAAGGATATTTCTCAACCTGCAAAGATCATAGAACCCTGGAATTGAAAGGGATCTTAAGAATCAGCGTTCACAAATCCTCTCTTATGCATCCTGGTGAACTGAACATTTAGCCTTGTCTAGCATACTCCCAGGGACAGGGAACTCACTGTCTCCTAAGATAGATACCCTATTGATAGGCAGGTCTAATTGTTCCACTGTTCTCTTGGCTGGACAGTGATCAGACTTTCGTAATAGGCATGGAAACAAAATCTTCTCCCCTGCCTCACCACAGGGAAGTCCTTCAGGGGCTTGACAACAGCACCCAGGTCTTCCCTGAGCTTGTCACCCTCAAAGACATTATGGAAGGCAGAGTCCATTGACTGGTCTCTGATACTCCTGTGAAATGACAGGGTCTTGGGATAAGTGACCATTTTGTCTTATGTCCCAGAGGTTTGTGGAGTGGTAGACAGATCTTGGACTTTGAAGTCAAATAGACCTGCTCTGCTGTTTACTAGTTGTAAGACATTAAACAAGTGCCTTAACCTCTCTGAACGTTGGCTTGTTCACCTGTGTAATGGCGGCTGAAATAGATGGTTATTAAGGCCTCTTTCAGTTGTGACTCGTGGAGTTCCACATTGCTTGTCTCTGAGCCTCTTGCTTCTATTTCAGGAACTTGTTCCTGTCTCTGACCTTCTGACTCTTGTCCCCTGCCTCCGACCCTCTATCATAGTTCCTGGTTTGTTGCACTAACTCTTTGGCTCCCTTCACCAGGTTTTAAAAAAGAATTCTGTTCTGACCAAATCACTCCCTGCTTCTGTCTTTATGGCTCCCAGCAGTTGCTAGTGTGTGTCAAGGCTCCATAGAGCGGCCCGCAAAGCACCAGTATCAGGCCTTGTCAGTATCTCCAGTTTTATAAACAACAACTCTCCACTTTCTGCTTTTCCTTTGAAATTCTCCAAAAGCACTTTCACTCCACGCCTTGCAGACACTGTTACTTCCACCTGCAAACTCCTATTGATCCTGCAAAACCCTATTCCACTGTCACCTTTAATATCTGAAGCTCTTCCAGACCACTGCTCCCCCTGAGACAAAGTTCATCATTTCTCGGTACTCCTTTGCAAGCATGATCACTGAATGAATCATGGTATGTTTCAATAGTCACTTTCTGTGGCTGTCTTTCCTTTGTAAGAGTTGCAAGGCAGGGAGATACTGATTCTTCTCTGTGTCCCTAGCACTGGGGATGGGGCCTGGCAGGCTGAAGTCCCCACCTTCATGACTTTTGTTACTGAACTTTTGATCCCAGTCTCTTTCTTCACCTTTTCCAAGTGAAAATGACAGCAGTTCTTAATCAGAACTTCTTAATCACACCACATTATCCTTCCGAGATGCTTTTACCTCCAGGAACCCATTGATTCACCACTCTAAATTACTATAATTACCACAAATGATAAAATAGCAGCTTTCCCAGTTTTCTTTACCCTTGCCAATTTGCATATGCTAATGTTCTAACATCTCCCATTGGCCCCCCTCCTGCTGGCTCTTCAGAGACATTTTCTGTAGTTTGTGTTCACTTGTCCCACACCAACTAGGACTAGATCAGGGCAAGGAAGAAAGAAGTTCCCGGAAGTTTCTAATCCACCAAAGCAATGGAATAAATACATTTTCGGTCATTTAAGATACAGTAAATACATGAGGGAAATGTTTGTGCTGCTGTAGGAGAGGACAGGATGGTGCAAAGCAAAGGGCACTGTGGAAACGAGAGGCAGGAGGGACCTGGGTTCAAGGTGCTGCCTCCAGCAGCCCTGGCCTGGCCCACCTCACTTTCTGAACCTCTCATTTCTCTTCTGGAAACTGGAGAGCCTATACACCCTTGAGAATTGGTAATGAGAAAGAAACATGGATTCTTTTTGAAGTTTTAAAAATTATGGTGAGATGGGGTTTCACCATCTTGGCCAGGCTGGTCTTGAACTCCTGACCTCATGATCCACCCTCCTTGGCCTCCCAAATTGCTGGGATTACAGGCATGAGTCCCTGTGCCTGGCCCAGAATTTCCTTCCTTTTTAAGGCCAAATAACATTGTATTATAGGTATATACCACATCTTGCTTATCTATTCATCCATCAATGAACACTTGAGTTGCTAGAAATATGAACGTATATATTAAAATATCTTCTAAAATGTAAAGACCAGCAAAACTTTAGGAGGTGGAGGTGGTTAGGGCAGTGGGCTTTGGTGTTGTGCTTGACTTTTAGACCTGGGTGGGTGTCCTTGAGCTCTGAGCCTCAACGCCTATTGCATGGGGCTGTCATGCGGTCAGCGATCCAAGGCATGTCATTGGCTTAGCACAGAGACTGGGATTTGAGCATTCATTCTTTTAGTCATTCATTCAACACATTTTTACTGAGTGCCTACTATGTTCTAGACACAGCTAAGTACTCAGGATACAACAGTGTGTATCTTTCAGAATGCCTGACAGCAACAAGGCAAGACAAGTCATGATCAAATAAGTAAGAGAATGTATATTATGGTGATGGTGATAAGTTCTTTGGAGAGAAATGGAGCAGATTAAGAAGGGTAGTGAGCACTTGTGGGATGGCTCTATTTGGTACAGGGTGAGCTGGGGAGGTCTCCTGAGGACATGAGAGTTGTGCAAGTGAGCTTGGTGAGGATGAGAGAATAGAAAAGGCAATGACCACAAAGGGAAAGGATGTGTGGAGTGTCCTAAAAACAGGAACATGTCTGGTGTGGCTGGAGAAATTTGAGGCAGAAAGTAGCTGCAGATAAAGACAGAGGGCTAGCTGGGGTTAGTGCTGCAATGTCAGGTGAGGTGGGGCAAGTGAGCGCAGTGGGTAGTGAAGAGTTCTGAGCAGGGAAGTGATAGAGTCTGACTCATACTTTAAAAGCCATCACTCTGCCTGCTGGGTTAAGAATCAGCTACAGTGGGGACAAGGGCGAAAATAGAAGGACCTATGATTATAATAATCTAGGCCAAGGATTGGCAAACATTTTTTTTGTGAAGGAACAGAGAGTAAATATTTTCAGTTTTGAGGGCCATAGGGTCTCTGTTGCAATTACTCAGTTCTGCCCTTGGAATGTAAAAGTAGCCACAGATGACATGTAAACAAATGGATGCGGTTGTGTTCCAATAAAACTTTATTTTCAAAAATAGGTGGTGGGCTGAATTTAGCTGATCCCTGCTCTGAGCAAGGTGATGGTGGGTTGGATCTTCAGTGGGGTTGTGAGAAGTGGTTGAATATGGGATACATTTTGAAGGTAAATATCAACAGGATTTGTGTCCACTTGGAGGTAATGTGTGAGAAAAGACAATCAAGAATGACTTTAAGTTTTATGACCTGAGAAAAAGAAGGTTAGAGTTGCCAATTTCTGAGAAGAGAGACTCTATGGATGGAATAGGGTTTTATTTTATTTTTTTTAAAGCTGTGGAGAGAATTAGAAGTTTGGTTTGAGACCTATTAGGTTTGAGGTGCCCCTAAACATCCAAGATTGGTGTCAGGAGAGAGCTTGAGGCTGGAGGAAGGAATTTTGGAGTTGTCAGCATGTGGATGAGATTTGAAGACATGAGGTTAGACAAGATCACATGGAAAATAAGAATGAGTAGAGAAGAGAAGGCCTCTGAAGGCTGAAATGAGGAGCCACCAGGAAAGGAGACTGAGAAGGAGTGGTCACTGGCGTGGGAGGAAAGCCCAGAGAGCGTGGTGTCCTGGGAGCAAAGAGAAAGACGTGTTTCTTAGAAGGAATGATCAACTCTGCTAAATGTTGCTGTGGTGGGTTGGACAGTGTTTCCCCTAAAATCATGTCTACCAGGAACCTCACAATGTAATCTTTTTTAGAAAAAGAATCTTTTCAGATGTAATTAGTTAAGATAAGGTCATACCAGATTAGGGTGGACCCTAACTCCAACAGCTATTTTTCTTATAAGAAGAAGAGAGGACACGCAGAGACACAAAGGGAAGAAAGCTTTGTGAGGACAGAGACAGGTGGAGAGATTGGGGTGATTCAGCTACAAGCCAACAAATGCCAAGAAAAGCCAGGAGCTACTAGAAGCTGGAAGATGTGAGGAAAGATTCTTCCCCAGAGCCTTCGGAGGGAGCGTGGTCCTGCTGAAACCTGGATTTTGGATTTCTAGCCTCTGGAACTGTTACAAATACATTTCTTTTGTTGAAGTTACCGTCAACAAAGTAATTTGTTACAGTACCCCTAGGAAACTAATATACATTGCTGTTGGGTTAAGGAAGACCAGGACCGATGAAAGATCTCGAATTTGGCAATGTTGTGGGTGGAGAGTATCATGGGTGACCTTGACAAGCATTGTTTTCAGTAAAATGGGTGGGGGTGTGAAGTTTGATTAGAGTGGGTTCAAGAGAAAATGGGAGGAAAGGCATTAGAGACTGAGTATAAACCATTCTTTTATTTTAAAGGAGAAAAAATAGATGGTAGCTAGAGAGGAATGGGAAAAATAAAACATGTCTAGCATTGATGAGAATGATCCAGCAGAGAGGTGAGAAATAACGATGCAGGAGACAGGGAGACTGAGGGTGTCCTTGAGGATGGGATCAGTGGACACGTGGGGAGGCTGGAGCATAGGAAGGTCATCCATGGGAGCAGGAGGGAAAGCAGTGAGTGTGGATGGGTGTGGTTGGCAGATGTGGTGGAGGAACTATGAGACTTCTTTTCTGATTGCTTCTATGGTCTTCATGAAATAGGAATCAAGGATATCATCTGAGACTGAGGCTGGGGAGGAGGCAGTGAAGATATGAGTAGAAAGAATGGGTGAAATGGGCAACTGGGAGAGCAGGGAGTGATTCTTACTGGGAGAATGTCATTGGCTGGCTGGGAGGCCACAGGGCCTGCTTGAGCTTAATGGCTGTGAGTTTAGACTGGGCAGAGTCAGTGGGGTTGTGTGTTTCCCTCTTATCACATTTGGCTGCTGGGTCCAGGTTGAGAGCAGGGGGAGAGCTGGATAAAGCCGGAAAGGGTAATGAAGTAAGAAAGGACTGAGGAAGGTGAGGGTCGTATCCGTTATCTATTGCGGTGTAACAAACCACTGCAACATTTGGTGGCTTAAAATAACTATAATTGTTCATTTTGGTTGTGAATCTTTAATTTTTGGCAGGGCTTTTGTAGGAACAGCTTGTCTCAGCTCAGCTGGGATGGTTTAACTGGAAAATGGAGGATCCACTTTTAAGACAGTCTAGTAGGTTGATAATGGCCCCCAAAGATATAGGATCTTAATCCCTAGAACCTATAAATGCTACCTTATTTGTAAAAGGGGTCTTTGCAGCTGTAATTAAGTTCAGTATATTGAGATCGGGCAGTTATCCTCGATTATCCAGGTGACTCTTAAACACAATCACAAGTGTCCTATAAGAGACAAGCAGAGGGAGATTTGACATACGGAAGAGGTAGAGGCAATGTGACCACAGGGAGGAGATAGGAGTCATGTAGCTACAAGCTGAGGAATGCCTATAGGACCAGAAGCTGGAAGACACAAAGAACAGATTCTCCTCTAGAGCCTCCAAAGGAGTGTGGTCTTGCTGACACTTTGATTTTGGACTTTTAGCCTCCAGAACTGTGGCAGAATAAATTTGTGTTGTTTTAAGGGACTCCCCAGTTTGCTGCAATTTAATACAGCAGCCCTAGGGGACTAATGCAGATGGTGAATCACATGGTTGGCAGGTTGGTTCTGCCTGGCACCTGTGAGCTGGAGCTGAGGGCTGAGGGCTTTCATTCTTCTCCACATGGGCCTCTCCTGGTATGGTGGCGGGGTTCCAAGAAAGAGGCAGAAGCTCTCTTGTCTTTTATGACTTGCCTTGATATCACTCATGCCATAGTCATAGCCCCATCTAGAATCAAAGGGAGGAAGCACAGACTAACCTCTCAATGGGAGGGGTGTCAAAGTCACCTAAGAAGGCAATGTGAGATGCACATGCATAAGAAGTGCATGTGAGATGGGAGATGCTATTGTGGCCAGTTTTTAGAAAATGCAACCTGCCAACAGGGCAATGCAACATGATGATAATGATGGTGGTGGTGGTGGTCATAATGATGGACTGTGACCTCTTAGTTGGGTAAAGAGGGAAGTTGGAACATATGGAATAAAGGGCAGTGAAAATATGGCAGAATCAATGAACCCTAGGACCCAGTGAGGTCGAAGAATCATTGACCTCTGAGTGAACAGAGGTCAGAGTGTGGGATGCTTGAAACTGAGTTATGGAATGAAAACAGTTCTTGTAATGATAAGTTACACAGTGTGACCACAAAGGTGAGTGACTGAGGTGTGGCTTTTGGATGAGAGGAAGTCAAAGAATGATAGACCAGGCTTTTGGGAGGACATCTATATAGATATTGAAACAAAGTCTGTGTTGAAGAGAGTGACAGTGACTCAGGAGGGAGAATCTCTATGGGCCAAGGGTCAGTGACCTCCTGCAAGCCTGAAGATGACCATGAAAAGGAGAGGGTAATGGTTGCTCTAATGTGATGGGATGAGCTTCAAAGGTGGAAGTTTTGGGGAGGGAACAATGTCCCGAGAGCATCAGGGAGGAGTAGGGAGGAGCAGTATGAGCGACAGCAGGAGTGTGGGAGAGAAAACAGGTGCTCTTGAGGGAGCTGAGGGAGCAGAGGGTCCCCAGGGAGAGTCAGATTTCATTTGAAGCCAGAAAGCAAATGTTCACTGAAGAAGTGTAGTTGAGAGTAGAAGGGATTGCAGAGGGCATGGTGGGAGGTTTTGAGGCGTTGGAGAGAGTAGGGATAGAGAGCCCAGTGGGGATAAAAGTCCCCAAAAGGGGCGATCCCTGGAAACCCTTGGCTTCTTGGGGTGACTGATATGAACCATGATGCACGGCATGATGGGATTATATTTCGGGTTCCTAAGGCATACAGTGATGGTGCATCTGGGTCCTGAGGGATCGAGGGAGGAGGGAGAAAGGGTTAAGACCATGCCAGAAATCCCAGAGCTCTGGGGCTCCTGCTTTACTCTGCTCACGGCAGTGGGAGGCCAGGGAGATGCCAATCATCCAGGACGACTAGGAGCTCAACAGACATTAGGTATTGCTACCATTGCCATCATTTTCTAAGTTAAGCTGCTGATTTTGTAGATGGGGAGTGGGCATCATTGCACTTGTCACATTGTGTTGTAATTGTCTGTTTTCCTGGCTTCCCCACAGGATGTGAGCTTCTGGAAAGTAGGGTCTTCGTCTTGTTTTCTTGGGATCTATCCCCAGTACCCAGCACTGTGCACAGCCTAAAATATTTATCAACCAGCATATATTGAAAGGAAAAGGCCCAGAGAGATGTACTGACCAATCCAAGGTCATACAGGAAAAGCAGAGCCTGGACAAATCGTTTGGGTTCCTGATGCTCATTTTTTTTTGCACTCCTGCAGTATCTAAATTCCTCTAATCCTTGTAGTGGTTACTTCCTCCATCTCTCTCCCCATTGCCCATTTATTTTTCAGTGAGATCTGCAGCTGCAGCTGGAGTTGGAAGCCCAGAACCTCCATCAGTGTTCAAAGCCTCTCTCTTTTTGGTCATGTTTAATCTTCAAAAGGCCCTTTTCTCCCACTGGTGATTTTCCCTGGGGTGCCCTTTGCTGGCCCTACTAAAATACGAATTGCAGGCTGGCTAAATAGAGATTTTCAGCTAACAGAAGAAATTACCAACAGGGGAGAAAATAGGGGGAAAAGGCGGGTAGTTCTGGAGCTTCCTTGTCATCTGCATTGGTCTTGGCATTGGGGGCTGCTTAAGTCCATTAGCCTCTGTTAATTTCTCTAGTGCTTTATGACAAAGGGGATGTAATTGGCTGGAAATAGTCCTTAAGTGGGAGTGGCTCACATCTGAAGCTGACAAGCTGAGATAAACCCATTTAGGGAAAGAAGCGCATCTTGTCAACCCATCCCAAAAATTTGAAGAGTGAGAGGAGAGAATCCCATGGTCCAATGCCATCCTTTTGTTCACAGACTCCCTTCTGGGATGCTGTCAGCTGGGGCGTTAGTGCTCCAGTACTGGTGAGTTCCTGCTTTGTGATCAGCTCAGACGCAATGGATTCCATTCCTCCATTTTTCCTCCTGGAAACTTAACCTAGGCAGGCACCAGGAACACAGCTAGAGATGAGCACAAAAAGGGAACATCAATCCTACCATTACAGCGATCCATGGGTGCATGTACGTGTATGTGCATGTGGAGGGTGTGCATGTGTGCATGCATGTTTAGTGAACGGGTGGAGGATGTGGCTATGAGGGAAGAGAGAGAGACAAAGACAAAAGACATAAGAAGCAGGAACACCAGCAAATGGCAGCATGTGGAAGTCCTTCCACTGGCCTCAAGAGAGAACATCCACGATATGGTTTGGATTTTTGTCCCTGCCCAAATCTCATGTTGAATTGTAATCCCCATTGTTGGAGGAGGTACCTGGTGGGAGGTGATTGGATCATGGGGGAGGACTTTCCCCTTGCTGCTCTCATGATAGTGAGTGAGTTCTTATGAGATCTGGTTGCTTAAAAGTGTGTAGCACCTCCCCTCTCTCTCTCTTCGTCCTGCTTCAGCCATGTAAGACATGCCTGCTTCCCCTTTACCTTCTGCTGTGATTGTAAGTTTCCTGAGGTCTCTCCAGCCATGCTTCCTGTACAGCTTGTGGAACTGTGAGCCAATTAAACCTCTTTTTAAAAATAAATTACCCAGTCTCAGGTAGTTCTTTATAGCAATGTGAGAACAGACTAATAGAATCAATTTCTTGGAGCACAAAAAAGCAGGAGGGGGATGAAGTCTCAAAGTCTGTGGAGGGAGTGCTGAGGAAAGAAAGTGATTCTCCCTATTGGGTCTCCAGAGCAGAGGATTGGAACTATGTGGAGTAGACGTCACTAGAAGACAAAAAACAGCACACTCTGGAGAGGCATTTGCTATCATATTGGGAGTCTCCCGTGGGCTGCTGTGGGGCATGAGCTCCAGTGCCCACAAAGTGTGGACCCTCGTGTGAGGACCAGCCAGCACCACATGGCCAGGTGACCTCCAAGGGCCACCTGGGGCAGAGTGGGAAGCAGAGAGAGAAAGTTCAGGGTTCTCCTTTTCCCTCACCTCCCATATACAACCCACGGTCAAGTCTTGTTGGTGCCCGAGCCCAATTATATCCCATCCTGTCTGTGGCTTCCAGCTTAGCTGCTAGCAGCCTAGTCCAAGGCATTCTCTCCTCTCCTCGGACAGCTGCAGTAACCCCTTAACTGGTCTCCTGTCCTCAACTGTTAGTACTCTATGTCTACTGTCTTATAAAATGTAAATTAGATCATGGCGCTCTTTATTTTAAAAAAAATCCTCCAACGGCTGCTTGCTAGGATAAAACCCAACTCTATCCAACTCAAGAGACCATGCACAATCCATGTCTGCTCACCTCTTCTGACCTGCAGTGAGCAAGGGCCACATCTTCTCTGTCTTCCTCAAACGGGTCCTTTTTATCTCAAGGCCACTGCTCCTGTTAGTCCCTCTGCCTGGAATCCTCTTCCCACAGATCCTTGCATCATTAATTTTCTTTATTTTTTAGATCTCAGCTCACCCACCTGTCACTTGCTCACTGGCACTCCCCTCTTAGCCCCCAACTGGAGTTAGTCCCCCTTCCCCACCTCTATGCCATTATCTGGTTTTATTTTCTGTTATTACTTCCTGCTATTTTAAGTAATCTCATGAACATATTAGTTTGCTTGTGGATTTTCTGTCTTCCACCATGAAAATGTAAGTTTTGGGAGAGCAGAGAGTTTGTTCCAGTGCCAGGCATGTAGGAAGCTCCCAAGACATAGTTATGGAATGAATTAATGAATGAATAAATGAATGAATAAGTCAGAAACACCTGGTTTTGACATCCGGATCTAGCACCCACAAGCCGAGTAACTGAAAAGGTTAGTTCACAACCTGGGGCCTTGTGTGTAGAGTGAGGATCATGACAGGTACCCTAAGAGTGCCATGTGGCATCAATGCTGTAATTATGTGAAACTTTCAGCCTAGTACTTGCATCCAGAAGGTGGTTAATTAAACCCAGTTCCAAAGGAAAAAGAAAAGCCAGGTCCCTTTCCTTCCTGGTTTTCCAGGCGTGGATTCCACATGAGGGGGGAGGATCAGGAAGGACCACCCTCTCTCAGGACTACCATTGGGAAGTCTGACCAAGGGGAGGGACAGAGGAGCACCTGTCTTCCATGTACCTACCTGGCCTCCTAGCCCTGATCTTGTCCCCATTTTCCACCTTGCTCACTGAGTCCCAGACTCTAACCATATCCCTATTGCCACTCCTCTCCCAGCACCGTTGTTCCTTCCAATGTCTGCTTCATAATACTCAAGCTTCTAATTTAAGCCTAGTGCTCAAGGCTCTTTAAATACAGGTTTCATTTTATCTGTCCAATTTTATGCCTCTGGGCTTTCAGCTGTCCTTTTACTCTGCTCAGGCTGTTGTCTACCTCATCCCTTGCAGTCTGGTTTCAGCCTTCTTTTAATGCATTGAGTGCTGGATCATTAGAATGCAAGCAATTAATGTGCTGATTACAAAATGATCCATTTATATTCCTGAAAGTGTACTGGCAGCAGTTTTACTAGGATATACTTTCAAAAGTCACTTGAATTGAGCATTTCTTTTCTATTTTGATGCTTCTTTTCTGGTAACATAAATTTTTAGGGCAGGGAAGAGAATCTTGTCTAACTCTCATAACAGAGGGGGAAGTGGGGCCCAGAGAAGTAAAGTGCCTTGCCCAGGTCACACAGCAGGTCAGCAGCAGAGCTGAGACTAGAACTGAAGTCTCTTGCCTCTACACTAAGAATTTTGGCTGCAGGGAGCCAGTGGCTGAGCTCAATTTGGATTCAGCCTGGGAAGGAAGCCCATGGTCCAGTCTGGTTTGGCTGTACCCACAGGCATAGTGTGGATGGCAGCAGCTGGAGGCCATTAGGGGCATGTGAACCTCTCTTTATCACACCCCCTTCTACAAACATTATCCTTGGAGCCTGTCTCAGCTGGGATGGTGCACCCAGGTGTCTGTCCAATGTGCCAACTTGCTTGCCCCAGAGCTTCCTCTGAAGCCTCTCTATTTGAGAAGTTTGAGCTGAGCTTTCCACGAGGAGAAAGGGGACTGGGCTGAGTCCCTGATGGTCCTACCCAGCCTGATGGGTTCTTGGGTTCAGCCAGTCTTCTAGTGGTTCTCAAAGGGAGAAGTGCTACGTCTGTTAGGTATTTTGGTTATAGATGTGAGTGTTTCTGATTGTCTCAATATTTGAGAGAGCTCTTAGTAATTGGTGGGTGGGGGCCAGGGATGTCCATTATACTACCTTGTGCTGGGAAGTTCCATGTCACAAAGAATCAATTTGAACCCTGTGACACTTTCACATGTCTTACCAGACATGTGTGTAAGTGAAAAATCCATTTATATATGCCTAGAACTTTCTCTGTCTCTATCTATCTATCTATCTATCTATCTATCTATCTATCTATCTATCTGTCATCTATCTACTTACCTGTTTGTATGTATGTATGTATGTATCTATCGAATCAGTCTATCTATCTAATCAATCTATCAATGAATATATATAAACAAAGCATTTTCTGCAGTGTTTTAAAATTCATTTAACTTTCCAGGAATGAAACTACTGGGTAGAAAAAGAAAAGACTGTAATTTGTTTTGTTCAAAATTTTATCAAGAATTGTTCACCATTTCAGAAAATCATGCAGAGGTTGGCAAGGCCGCTGTGGAATTGAAGACACCAATACAATACCCCTGTCTCAACCTGCCTTTGTTGTGACAAATATAAGAAGGTACTTATTTAGCCCTTATTTCAAAATGTCAGATAGAGAGGAAAATATATCAACAATATTCAGCTAAATATTGGTTTCTGTCTCTTCAGTCCCAACCTACTCATTAGAAAGAGGTGCAAACATCTGATTACTTAGGGTGTCCTCTTTGTAGTCATGTCTGAACATTTACTTATTGAAATATATATTGTTTTGTTATAAGTTGTCTCCTTTTATTTATCTTTATGGTACATTTTATTGATTTTTAAAAAGTATGTAGGTAGGCTATACTATCCATGGATTTTATTTCATCATACTAAAAGGGATGTTGCAAAATAATTCTACACAAAGGGGGCTTTGAATCTGAGGATAATAAGTCCTGATATCTCCCTTCCAGGGACACACATCTGGTTTGTCAATACCATTTAAATCCCATCTTCTGGATGAAAAATCTCCTGCTTTTTTCTTCTTCTTGGATTCCTGAATAATCTCTAGGTGTGTGATCCTCACCCATTCATTCATTCATTCAACATATATTATGCTCATTCATGTGCCAGACATGTTGCTGGGCACTTTATGTACATTTTCTCATTTAATCCTCATGATACCCTGCAGAGTAGCGGTTATTAGCCCTCTCTAAGGACCAGACACAGGTCCAGGTCCTAATGAGGTCCCAGGCCAGTGGAGGACACAGATAAGTAAATGGGCATTTACAGTTCAGCGTGGTCTGTGAGTTCATGGGGCAAGCATAGGAGCTGCAGCACCCAGAGGATGGGTTGTTTAACCCTGTTCCAGAGGGAGAGATGACTGTTTTCAGGATGGGTTCCTGATGGATCAATATCTGAGCTCTGTCTTGACAAATGGGTAGAGGTCAGGCAGATAGAAGAAGAAAGTAGTTCTTGGTTGAGCCAATGCAGTTGCTAGGGCATGGCGGCAGGAATTACCATGTCAGGCTTGGAGTTCTGCATGCTGTTCACTATGGTTGGAGCCTGGAGTGTGAATGGGCATGGTGAGAAAGGAGGCTTCTGGTAGGGAGGAGCAAGTCTCTGGTGGTGGTGCATGTAATGATCCTCAGTTACAGCCCTGAGCTCTCACTTTGTCCCAAAGGCAATAGGGAGCCATGGAAGGGCATATGCAGTGGAATGATGCGGTCAGTGTTGTGGCTTAGAGTGATCACTGATATTGCAATCTGGAAAATGCTTGGTGGAAACTAAGGAGACTAGGTAAGCGGCCCTTAGCACAATTGAATAATTAATTAATTACTTCAAATATTTATTGAGTGTCTCCCATATTGTAGTCACTGCATGAAATTGGCCATAAACTCAACAAGCCAGAAGTCTGGCCACGTGTTAATTCCTATTAACCCAGTATGAGCCAGAATCAAGACATTAATTAAGTCCCTGGGCTACATGGCCCCATAGACTTCTGTGGCCCCAGACACTGGGTACCCAAGTCATTTATTTACAGTGCTAATCCAATTACCACTTCTCCCCCTAAAGCAGCAAGGAAGCCCTTTGGTTGCAGGCTGGACTTAATTATGGATAATTTACTATTATTCTGGAGCATTTTCTTACCAACTGAATATTAATTGGCTGGAGTTCCACGCAGAAGATGAAGATACTAACTGTCATTTCAAAAATGCTTGTTTGTGTTCATCCCACACAGTGCAATCATCAGTTCTGGCTGCCTTGAGAAACATGTCCTGTATAGAGATCCCCCCCCGAAGCTGAAATTTTTTGACTTTAAAGGCCAGTTAGTCACAAAGTTGACTAACAGAGACCTACAGGTGAGTAGGTGACTGAAGATGTTGGGGGAAAGATGACTAGATGTCTGATCCTTAGGGAGATGAAAAAGGAAGATCATGGAGCTGGAACAAGCTGACCAAGGGATCCTTTCTTGTTAAAGGCTTCAGAGACCTATTTACCCTCATTCACCCACTCAATAAATATTACTGTAGCACGTGCCATATATCACAGAGATCAAAATGACACAGCTCCCTCGTGGAGCTTATAGTTTATTTATTGAGGGATACAGATATTACACAGCAAATTATACAAATGATTATTTAATCAGTTATGACGAATGCCACGAAAGAAAGGAAAGTTCAGGGTGGTGTGAGAGAGAATGAATGGTTTTGGGGCAGGCTCCTTTGAGGAAGTGATGTTTGAGGTGAGACTGGGGAGCACACAGGAGACAGCAAGGTAGGGTAAAGAGTGCAATAGGCAGAGGTAATAGTGGCTGCAAAGGCTCAGAGATGGCCACCCCAAGAAGGCCAGCAAAGGTAAAATGCAGCCAATGAATGGGATAGGAAGCTGAGAGAAAGAGTTCAGGCCAGGGCATCTTTAACCTCCTCTCCGCTGACACAGGCAGGGGAAAAAGAGCAATGGCTTGGGTCTTCTCAAATACTTCAACAAAAAGAAAGAGTCAATTAGACTCTAGGATGGCAAGTAGGTGGTATTTTGATCTAGTAACAGTGGAGTTTGCCCAGTAGTACTCTGTTGAGAAGGATTCAGAGATTCTATTCAGGTTTCGTGATGAAGAGTGGCAAGATTGGTTAGTGAGGTCTACATGGGTAAGGGAAAGTAATTGTTTGCTTACGAGGCCTTTATTTGTTGTCCCAGTTACTAGTGCTATTAGCTAACCACCCTAAAATGTAGTGGACTAAAACAACCAGTTTACTACACTCACAGATTTTGTGAGCCAGGAATTTGGATGGGGGATGGCAGCAGGGATGGTTTGTCTCTGCTTCATGATGTCCAAGGCCTCAGCTGAGAACACATGAAGGCTGGAGGTGACTGATGGCTAGGAACTGAGATCATCTGGGGGCTTCTTCACTCATATGACTGGCACTGGGCTGGGCTCACTCGAAGGCTGGGCTCAGCTGGGATGGTTGATCAGAACATGTGCACTTGCCTCCCCATGTGGCCTGGGCTTCTCTCCTGTCATGGTGGCTGGATTCTGAATGGAAGCACCCTGGCTGATGTCAGGAAAGGGAACATCCCAAAATAACCATCCAAAAGCTTGCATGGCCTTTGCTTACCTAATCTCCACAGTCAGACACTGTCACTTCTGTGGCATTCTGTCAGTTTTAAGCCCAAACTCAAGGAGAGAGAACAAAGAGTCCACCTCTCAATGAAGAGGTCAAACAGGTATCAAAGAATCTGCAAACATGTTTTAAAATGGCCATATTTGCTGACCACTTATATTAATAAGTTTCAGCTGCAATAAGGCTGAATAATAAATAGCTCTGAGATTTCAGAGGCTTACCTCACATGTGCAGTTATATACTCTTGGGTCTGTTGATTGTCTGTGGTTTGACTGATCTAGGTGGGGCTTGTTAACTCACTCTAGACTTCTGGTTGGGTTCAGATCTGCTCCACATGAATTAATTCCAAGATCCAGGCTAAAAAATTAGTAGCTCCCTGCATCATACTCTTTTCTCGGTAGGGCAAGAGGTCAAGCCAAGACATATAAGCATGTCTACTAACTTTCTGCTGGCTCCAACAAGTCACATAGCAAGCCCAACATTAATGTGGTGGTGGGATGTACTGCAGTTGCTTTGTTGGGTGGCACTGCAGAGCCACATGGCAAAGGGTGTGGCTGCAATTCCGTAACAGAGAGAGAGTAAAGAAATGTGAACAGTGATCCAGTCTGTCACATTTTTATAGATGAATTTTAAGAATGTTTGTAGCTTAAATGTGTGAATTATATTCTAAATATGTGAATCAGTTACTCAGACTGAAAGTCCAAGAATACTTTTGACTCTTCTCTTTCTCCACACCAATCACAAATTTCTCTCTGGTCCACAACCTTTTTACCATCTATCTACCCATCTAGCAATTTAACTATCTGTTTGTATTGCTTTGCTTTTCTGCTCTACCTGCCTTAATTTAATGAATGAATCATTACTCTTTTCCAGACTATGAAACTTGACTTTATTTATTCACTCCATAAACAGAAATAAAATGTATTTATTGATTGTCTACTATGTATTAGGCACTGTGCAGGGGGCTGGAGCTGTGAATCAGAAAGAAAAGTTTTCTGCCTTCATAGATCTCATGATCTAGTGGGGGAGAGAAATATTAATGCATAAATAAATAGAAAAGTTATATATTTCAGCAAATGCTTTGAAAGATATGGCATTCTGAGATGCAGAATAACGATGATGGTGTAGGGGAAAGTTTCATTAGATATGGTGGTCAGGGAAGGCCTCTCTGAGTAGGTGTCAAGACCCAATGGAAGAGAGATAGCTAGGGGTGAGATGAATGGGTAGAGGAGGGTGTTGCAGGCAGAGGGAAGAGGATGTGCAAAGGCTCAGAGGCAGGAAAGTGCTCAATGCCATCAAAGAACTGTAAGGATTCTAGTGTGAGGAAGTCACAGGGAAAGAAAGGGAACGTGGCAAACATGTGATCAGCCTATCCACCGATCTGTTTTCCTCCAACTTGCCCCTCACATTCATCTAGGCTGGACTATCTGAAGTCCACTCCTGAAACTTCAGGGGCTTCTACTGCTCTCAGGATCAATCTAAACCATTCATTTCTGTATTTGAGGCTTTGATTATATAATATGCATTTTTTTCTCTGCTATTATGCAGCATTTGCTCTGGTACAACTGGTCTACCCAGCAGTCCCTGGACCCTTATTAAAAACAGGGATTTTCTCCACCCCTTCTTATTCAGTGAACAGGAAGGCTCAGCCATAAGCAGAATTGTGTTTAGGTTTGTAACTCACTCGGTTGGAGGGTTGACAAACTAGAGGACTTGGTGGGAAGGGTGTTGGAGCTTAGTACCCAGGAACCAGGGTAACGTTTAGCTTAAGAAAAAGTAAAATCCACAGCTAAACCTCATGGAATGCTTCTTTTGTGTCAAGCATTTTGCTGAGGTATGAGGCAGATACTACTTTTTTTTTTTTTTTTGAGATGGAGTCTCACTCAGTCACCCAGGCTGGAGTGCAGTGGTGTGATCTTGGCTTACTGCAACCTCCGCCTCCTGCGTTCAGGCAATTCTCCTGCCTCAGCCTCCTGAGTAGCTGGGATTACAGGCATGCACCACCACGCCCGGCTAGCTTTTTTTTTTTTTTTTGTATTTTTAGTAGAGACAGGGTTTCACTGTATTGGCCAGGCTGGCCTTGAACTCCTAACCTTGTGACCGTGCCTGGTCCAGATACTATTTTTATTCTTATTTTTCAGATGCCCAAACACAGCTTGTAGAGTCTAAGTAATTTGCCACATAGAGAAAGTTTTAGAGCTAGGATTCAAACCCAGGAAGCCAGACTCCAGTGAGCTGGCTCTTAGCCACAGTGCTAGCCTATTTTATGATAGACCTGTATTATTCAACGTTAAATAGTTAAAATGCTTATTGCAATCCTCCTGTGTGCTAAGCACAGGGCTACATTAAAATGCCTGATTCATTCACACTTGTTCATGCTTATATCACTTTCCTCTCTCTTTAATTCAAGTATTTAGTGAGCATCTACTATGCTTCTGGAGGTTGGAGCAGATAAGGCTGAAGAGATCTGTCTCATAGATGGGGAAGAGGTAGAACTCACAGGAGAGTTTTCCTACTTCTTGGAGGTAGAGGTCAACTCAGTGATCGGGGGCATTTCCTGAGAGGCCTCTTCTATGGAGAGGACTTCGTTGGTAGGTAGTGAGCTTACCATCTTTGGAAATGTGCTGGTATTGCTCACGAAACTTCTGCCTTAATGGAGTTGGGTAAGCAACTTCTAAGGCTTTTCCAGTAGTAAAGTTTCATTATTCAAAATCAGTGTTTCTCAAAATGGGTTTCCCCAAATGACCTTGAAGTATAATGTGCATATTTAAAATGAAGATTCCAAGGTCCACCTCAGGCTTCTGAATCAGATTCTCTATTGGAGTAGTACAGGAATCTGCATTTTAACAGTTTTTCAGTGACTCTTGTAAATTCTGAGGTTTGGGACTCCCGTGATATCAAGCAAGAGCTAGTGATGGGACAAACACTCTGGATGAGTTTGGAAACAAACCACCAAGTTCTGCCCTTTCTAATAACTCACGGTGTGACCTTGGGAATGTCTTCTCTCGACTTCAGTTTCCCCTTCTATAAAATAGAGGTGTCATTCCAAGATTTCAAGAAAGTGAAAAATTCTTTTGCGAAGGAAAAACCTAACCTCTAACTCCATAAAGCTCGATTTTTTATAGATCATTGTAAAAGTAAAAAACTGCCCAGAGACTCCACACATTTATTTTTATTTTATTATGTAAGAACATTTAACATGAGATCTACTCTCTTAACAGATATTTAAGTGCATAATACAGTATCGTTGACCATAGGCACGATGGTGTACAGCAGGTCTCTAGAACTATCCATCTTACATAACTGAAACTTTATGCCCACTGATTGGCAGCTCCCCATTTCCCCCTCCCCTCATTCCTGGCAACTACTATTCTACTCTCTGCTTCTACGAGTTTGACTATTTTAGATCCCTTGTATAAGTGGAATCATGCAGTATTTGTCCTTCTGTGACCAGCTTATTTCACTTAGCATAATATCCTCCAGGTTTATCCATGTTGTCTCATATTGCAATATTTCCTTTTATAAAAGGCTGAATAATATTCTACTCTATGCATATACCATGTTTTCTTTACCCATTTATCCATCAATGGACATTTAGGTTGTTTTCACATCTTGGCTATTATGAATAATGCTACAATAAACATGGGAGTGTTGATGTCTCACTGAGATCCCAATTTCAATTCTTTTGGGTAAATTTCCAGGAGTGCGATTGCTGGATCATATGGTGTTTCTATTTTTAACTTTTTGAGGAATCTTCATACTGTCTTCCACAGCGGCTGCGTCGTTTTACATTCCCAACAGCAGTGTACAAGGGTTTCAATTTCTCCACATCCTTGTCAGTACCATTTTTTGGGGGATAATAGCCATTCTAACAGGTGCATAGTAATAGGACCCAAAAACTTCAGGCTTTTTTAAAGGAGCTAGATAGGTTTGTTGTTGTTTGTTATTTGCTTATTGTTGTTTTGGTGATATGTATAGGAGATCTAAAAACAGATATAAAATTTGTATTCCTAAAACATACAATAAAGAAAGAGAAGAAAGAATGAAAGGACTTTAGAAAAAAATGTTTAATGTAATTGACAACTTAAAAACGGCCCTTGAAAGAAGACTCTACCTTTCTCCCCATGGTTCCAATGGTGGTAACAGTGATGCTGACAAGTCCTTAGGCAAAATCATCTTGAAACTACCAGATTTTACCTCAAAAGATGCTCACATGGTTTGGAAATGGATGGGGAGGTGGGGAGGGGAGGTAGCTGTCTTATATTAGGCTTCCTGAAGATGGACTCTGAGAAAGAGATGTGCAAGCAGGAAGTATTGGTTCAATTTAGATCTTGGGATGACTCTCACAAGAGAGAAAGGGAAGCCGGACTGGGCAGAGGAAAGACTTGAGCTGCAATGTGTGTGCAGCAGAGACCTCCGCTGATCCTGTAGTAAACCCTGAAGCTGGGATGGTCCTTCAGAGTTGCTCTTAATCAAGGTAAAGTGGCTAGTTCTTTGCACCCTCACATGGAAGTGGCCTGTCCCTGAGGAGGGGGCATGACTGTGCATAAGGCAGCTCCTTTTGGCTAAGGGCAATTCCTGGAGAAGGATGCTTTGTGAGCCACCAGGAGCCAGTGCTCCCAGAGGAAGCTAGGGGAATGAGTGCCTTGGTCCCAGAGGGGCACCTGGGAGGCATACAACAGTGTCCACTATCGCAGTGGAGAGGGTCTTGCCATGGGAAATCATTCTTGGTAAATCTGCCATCCATCTGGGAGGACATTAGCGGAGTATGAGGCTCACAGGGCAAGATCCAAGTCTGTTATCTTTCAGGTTAATTTAGCCCCACAGATTGTAGGATGGGAGTACTCGGGCACCTTTTTTTTTTTTTTTTTTAACATGAATGAATGAATGAAAGAATAGGAAGGTGGAGTCAAGTCATATTGAAGAATTACTCTGAAAGACACAGCTGCCCCATGGGAGGAAAAGAAGTACAAGTGTTTCAGTTTCATTTCTAGTCCACATGTTTTATTTTATTTCATTCATTCATTTACTCATTCATCCATTTAGCATTTATTGAGCAGCTTCTGGATTCTAAGCCTTATACTAGGCACTCTTGATGCTAGATACTAAGGACCTCATAGTCTATCGACTGAAACCAAGTCACAACAAAAATGATTCCTGTGGCAAGATAGGAGCTTCAAAAGAGGGATGTATAAAGAGCAGAGGGGGCACCTAGTAGGAAGAGAATGACTGCCTGGAGAGTGGTATCTTGTAGGAGGTATATTTGAATAGGACTTTGAAGTATGAGTAGGAGTTTGCCAAGCAGGCAGGAAAACCCAGTTCTTTTCCTAGTATTATTGCACTCTTTTCAATCCAGGACAAGAAAGGTTGTTTTATACTTTCATTGCAACCAACAAAGATTGAGTGGAAGGAGATACAGAAAATTTTGAGTAGCTTTGGGATGGTATGACTCAGTTTCTACTAACCTCAGGCTTTCATGGCAGTGACAAGGAAACCTGTGGAGAGGAATGTGCTTTATGTGGAATTGGTTTGGTTTAGCTCAGATGTCTCGTGCTGTACTGTATTGCTCTTCGATAAAATCCAAGCCCAAATCACTGAACACGTAGATTAACATATCACGGTGAGCCCCTTTTCTCCATCCATGCCTTTTCCCTGCGATTTAGCATCTCATTAGCCAAACATTCGTTATCCAGGGAGTTCCAAGGTTTTCAATGTAATGCATTGGCCCTAAAAAAGAAGCCAGCATCATATTTTAAAAGTCACGATTGCAGTTGTTTTTGGTGAATTACCATTTATACATTTTCCATCTGTGAGTATTTTTCTGGAGTACCACCTGTTTTTCCCCCACTTTGGTAGTAGAGAATCCAACAGATCATATCTCAGAATAAATGCATTTTATCTATAGTAGTTTTCCACATTTTCAGCAACTTTTTTTTTTAATCTTACAAAATAATCTCCTCTAAATACAAACCAGCTTTTAGAGCTACAAATAGACATAGAGACTTTAAAATTTTTTCTTTCTTCAGATCTCTCAGGAGAGCCCTGGGAAGTCAATTTAAAGAGAGAAACTCAAAGTGACAGTGAAGATGATGAGAAACCCGAGGTGGGAGACACATCTTGTCCTAAGAGCACTTCAATAAACTGCAGAGGAGACAGACAAGAGAAACTGCAGCATCGTGGGGCTCCTGAGACAGGAGAAATCCTTTCTTAGAATCGTAGGGTCCTGGATTTCGCATTTCCTCTGTGCTCCTTATTTTTGTGAGACCTTATGTAAGTTACTTAACCTCACTGGCACTTTGTTTCCTCATTCGTAATATGGGGATAATGATGCTTACTCCAGAATTGTGATTTGATGAAATGATGCCCAACATATCATAGATGCCCAGTGGAGTTAGTTTCTTTTCTGTTCAGGTTGCTTGCTATGCAGAGTTTCTGGGTGAAAATTTATCTTTCCACTCTCAGCAAGCAGCTCCCATCTGATAACAGCAAAGGCCTCTGGGATTGCCTTTCTGAGAAGTTTTCCAGGGGGGTATCCAGATCCCCAGAATAAACATAGAGCATCTTCTAGGTGGTTCGGTTTTATACCTTGGCAACTAATTTAAAGCATAGTTTTCAAGTTAAAATAAACTCGCATACACTTTAATATAGATGGAGAATTCTATGTGTTTCACTTGAAAATTCAGAATTCAGAACCTCTTTTGGGAGCTGAGGGCAGTGCCTGCAGGCCTCCTGGGGGCACAACTTTCTGCTTTTCTGGCTTCAGGGACTTATCATTCTGGGGAAGGGTTTGGAAGCACTGCTTAGGAGCTGGCAGAAAGACCTTTGGTCATTTTGTCATCATCACATGCCTTCCAGGGGAGAATCAGGGAAGTTGTGTCAAGGAGCTGAAAAGAACTTTTGAAATATGATGGCTTGTTTTGACAGATGGGTACGAGAAAAATGTGCAAAGACTATAGGACAGATGGTTCCTAAGTAAAGCATCCTGGTCATCTATTGGTGAGGACTTGGGGCTCCTAAAGGCAGCATTTTTTTAGTGCTCTATCAATGGGGTGATCATGTCATTTATCATTCGAACTGGGGCATTTGAGAGTGCAGGGGGCAGCTATTAATAATTACACTGGGGCAACAGGCACAAACCAGGACTGTAGAGTGATCAGAGTATAGAGTGGCCCTATGCATAGTATCATTGTTCCTTGATTCTAAGAGCCCATGAATCATATGACACATCATTAACTTAATAACAGCTTTTTGGAAACAAAGAGAAAAAAATTATGTACAGCCATTGTAGGAGGCATGCTGATTTCAGAGGTGTCTGATATCAATGTTTTAGAATTGAGAAAATTCATGTGTTCGTACTTTGTGAAACTGGCAGTTCTCCTCAGCATATTACAGCTCTGAGGAGTGGTGTCAGGAGGAAGGCTCTTTAGCTGGATGTAACCTACCCTTGGCGAAACAGCCTCTCACATCCTCTGGACCCCTAGGTAGGCTGGTTAGGGAGTGTTGCTGTAGGAAGCTGATCCATGCTCCTTCCCCAAGCTCATGCCCACAGGCCTACCCTGCTTCCTTCCCTCTCATCAGCAGCCATCAATGAATGGCAGCCATCAACATCTTCAAGAAGGCCAACTGAAGCTTCATAACTGATTTATTCATTCATTAGTTTATTCACTCCATACCCTGTGCCAGGTACCTCCCTGGACACTGGGGAGATGTTTCTGCTTTCAAGGGTTTTAGAGTCTAGATGAGGAGGTAGCCAGGTAAACAGGAAACCACAGTAGTGGGAGATACACAGATGAGGAGTGTAATTCAGGATGTGGATTGGGTAAAAGGTCTCTCAATTCCCAGGGACAACCCAAGACTGGAGGTGTTGCACTGGATAGGTAGGGTGCAGGGTTTTAAGGAAGGAAGGTCTCCAGTCAGATTCATATGTTAGGAAAAGCACTCTGGCTATCTGCTCTTGGAGGAGGCCAGGCTAGAGGCTGGAAGACCAGTCGGGAGGTTCCAGTTTAAGCCACTCACTAGACCTTGGTCTGAGTGAGGAATGGTGACAACTTGATTAAGTAGCAGTGGTGGAAGGAACAGCCAGGAAAGAGTCCCCTTCAATTCCTGGGTTCCAGGACTTCAACCCTATTGACACACAGCATGAGGCATGCAGTGTCTTTATACAAATAAGAAAAAGGCATCCCTTTCTCCAGATAGTTGCAGCCCTGAGTCAGGGCTCAACAGCTTTGCCAGGAGTCCCTGCTCGGGTCCAGACTGAGGTGCCCCTGGGAGGACACAACCTTCACATAGGACACAGAGCTGCAGTGAGAGAAAATGGACAGAACTTAGTTGTTATTGGGTAGAGGGGTGGGCTGGGAAGAGGGAGCGAGTGGAGGATGATGTCCAGGTTCTGGCGGGGAGGTTATGGGCAGCCCAGGGGAGGAGGAGTGATATGGGAGTGGAGGGAGATGATGAGCTCTACTGGGAACCTTTTGAGGAGGAGGGGCTGCTGGTCAGCGGGAGAGATGCCCATCAGCTAGTGGCTCTGTGGATATGGGACTCAGGAGAGAGCCCAGGCTAGAGAACTGATTTGGGAACCTTGGATTTGTGGGTCAGAACTGAAGCCATGGGACGGATGAGACTATCCAGGGAGGAGACTATCCAGAGTGAGAGAGAAGAGGAGAAGAGCATCTTCTTCAACATGGCACCCACAGGAGGGACCAGAGACATGGAGTCCAGGCTTGGGCACACTGGCTGGAGGTACCTGTGGGCCCTCCAATGGCAAGAGCCAAGAGGTTTAGGGCTAAAGAGAAGCCAGGAAGGAGTTATGGATTTGGAGGTCTTCATATCTCAGCTACCGCCTTTGGGAAGGGAAAGAATTTTGAATTGGCCAAGGAGGACTGGAGTTTTGGCCATTTACTCACAGTATGACCTTGAGAATTTGTCCCCTTGACTTCCAGTTTATTCCTCTGAAATAAAGGTGATTTGACTAGAGGTAAGATTCTAATGGTGTGTGTGTTTTAAGATGTGTTTGATGAATTGATCTTACAACACAGATTATGTTTATTCATTCATTTGTTCATTCTTTCATTTATTCATCAAATATTTATTTGGCACCTGTTCCAGGCACTAGGGGCAGAGCAGGGAATAAAACAAGAAACAACCTGCTTTCTAGGAACAGAGAGTTTAGTACAGAGATAAGTAAACATAAGAGGATAAAGAAGTACTTGTGCAAGGTCATTCCAAATGCATATAAGTTCTCTAAAACAGTGAACCACGATGCTGTGATAGAGAAGGACGAGACATGGGGGTAGACTCTATTAAACACAGTGGTCTAGGAAGAACCCTGTGAAGATGGACATTTGAGCCAAGACCTGAATGACAGGGACTGAGATATGCAAAGATCTGGACAGAGTGTCCTGGGAAAAGAAGAGTAAATGGAAAGGCCTTGGGGCCTGGCACAGGGTGGTCAAGGCCAGTGTGGCCAGAGCTCAACTAGGGAGAAGAAGATGGGCTACAGCCAAGGTCCAGTAGGTGGGCTGGGGGGCCTACCAGACCACGGGGAGAAGTTTAGATTTCATTTCAGACATCCTGGGGAAAACATTGGAGCATTTGAACAGAGCGGTCACAGGTCTGATTTGTATTAAAAGTGACAACTCACGTTGGCTGCTGTGTGCATGGTGGATGGCATCTGCTTAGAGTGGTAGCAGGGAGCCCAGCAAGGAGGCCCAAGCAGGGATGGCAGTGGTGACCCCTGACTCGCCTAGCATTCAAAAGATTCCTGGTGAACTCCAATAGTTCATGTTGCCAGTGTCTATCTCTGAAAGCCTGGGTCAGGGTGGTTTGCCCAGCGTGGCAAAGCAGAAAATGAGACAGACAATATCAATCACCCAGAGGAAAATTTCAGGATACTGGACAAGAGGATTAAGGAAAAGGATAATCCTGAAAAAAACCTGCCTCCTGGTTATCTCAGTGCTTCAGTGATGCAAACAACGCTGGCCTGGCAAGGAAGTATCGGAGATGCAAAAGGCAGCGAGAACTCTTTCTAGCCCCAACCCTTCTGCTTTAGGGGAACATGTTCATAGTGCCATTTAGAAGCACAGAAGGTTTTTGTTTCTTGGACCCTTCTGAAAATATTTCTTGGATTGTAGGGACAAGAGTCACCCTTCCTAACTGTCCTCCCTGCCCCGTTCTCTCCCCACCTTCACTTACACTTACACATGTTCCTTGGGCCTAGGAAGGTGGATAACGGGCAGGAAACATCTGCTCCTTCTTCCCGTTCTCTGCCTTCTTCACCATCTCTAGGCCATTATGTTCCCTAAATGGGAAAAGAACAGAAAATTGTCTTATGAATGTCTTGGTTTTTGAGCAAGCAGAGGAGAAAGTGCTAATATGGTAGGTCAGAACCCGACATTCGTAAGACAATATCTTCCTATTGTCTAGTTCAATGGACTCCCTTACAGTGGGTCCCACTGCAATTAGGGTAGAAACTCAGATCCTTAAATGACCTTTAAGGCCTTGCGGGACGTGGTTCCCAACTCCCTGTCTAGGTTCAATACCCACTGCTCTCTCCTGCTCTTGCTATAGTCTGGCCACCTGCTATTATTCCAGTCTTTCACGTGTGCTACACTCTTTCCAGCCCCAGGGCCTTTGCACACGATGCTCCTTCTTCCTGGAAGGCCCTTCTCCTCACTTCTGACATGACTGGCTCTTTTCCCTTTGAGTGTCAGCTCTGCACCCATGCTCTGGGTGGCCTTCCCTAACCAGCCCAACTGAAATAGGTCTTCCCCTTGTCATCTGCCATCTCAGTTTTTTGTGGTTCTTTTTTTTTTTTAATTTCAATAGTTTTTGGTTACAGTTGGTTTTTGGTTACATGGATGAATTCTTTAGTGGTGATTGCTGAGATTTTAGTGCACCTGTCACCCAAGCAATGTACACTGTACCCAATAGTAGTCTTTTATGCCTCACCCCCTCCCACCTTCCCTGCCAAGTCCCCAGAGTCCATTATATAATTCTTATGCCTTTGCATCCTCATAGCTTAGCTCCCACTTATAAATGAGAACATACAATATTTGGTTTTCCATTCCTGAGTTACTTCACTTAGAATAATGGCCTCCAGCTCCATCTAAGTTGCTGCAAAAGACATTATTCCATTCCTTTTTATGGCTGAGTAGTATTTCATGGTGTATATATATGCACTGCATTTTCTTTATTCACTCGCTGGTTGACGGGCACTTAGATTGGTTCCATATCTTTGCAATTGCAAATTGGACTACTATAAATATGTGTGTGCATGTGTCTTTTTCATATAATGACTTCTTTTCCTTTGGGTAGATACCCAGTAGTGGGATTGCTGGATCAAGTAGTAGTTCTAGTTTTAGTTCTTAAGGAATCTCCATGCTGTTTTCCATAGTGGTTGTACTAATTTACATTCCCACAAGCAGTGAAAAAGTGTTCCCTTTTCAATTCTGTGGTTCTTTTCATAAGCCTGACACAATCTGCCAGCATAGTAGCCTGCTTCTTTCTGTCAAGTGTCTTCCTTTCGAGAAGGTGAGCAATATGAGGACAAAAATGACTTCTGCCTTGTTCACTGCTATAGCCTGAGTGCCCAGAAGCAGTGCCTGGGATATATTAGGAGCTCAGTACATATTTGTGGAATGAATCTATGATTACTAAATTAATCAGAGGGTCAGGGGAGATCTCTGCACTCACCTCCATCTCTAAGAGGCTTTGTGTTTAGAAATCCTTTGTCACTGAAGCAGTGGTGACCCACCCCAGAACCATGACACATAAAAATGTAAATCATTCCATCTGGATGAAGAGGCCTCTATACCAGACACAGAGAGGCTGACCTGGAAGACAGGGAGTCTGCACATCTTCCTCCCAGGGCCCACTCAGGAAATTGGATGTCATGCCCTTCTTCCTAGCACACACACCCCATCCCAAACACAACATCAGAGCATGCTGACCCCCGTGCCAGCTGGAATCTCAGGAGCAGCCCTAAATCACACAGCCATCCTGAGGCGGGAGCATAACCCGGGCCCGAGTCATAGATCACCAGGCACGTGGCGGACATCGTATATCACCTAACTCCATAAAGCCTCCGCATGGCACCTGGGGAAGCTCGCTTGAAGCGCTTCGCTGAACAACGGCTCGGGGAATAATTGTCCTCATATGTAACTTTCCCTGTGCTTAAGAGGGCTGTCTTTTTTCTTTTTCATTCTCTCTCTCTTTTTCTTTCTCATTCTATTTTTTTCTTTCTATCCTTCCCTGACCCCTCCTTCTCTTCTTTTCTCTTCTTTCATTTTCTAGGACAGAGCAGTGCTACTGTTGTCTTTGTCTAGAAAAATGTGATGTGCTAAAGGTAGGTAAACTGAGGCAAGAGACGGAGGACACACAGGGGGTCACAGAGCACAAGGATGGCAAACCCAGAAGAAAACCCCACTGGGAAGTGAACCTGCAGGGAAATTTAGCAAGGCTGCTGTAATGTGCTGGGTTCTCCAGGAGTGGAGGTGTGGTGGGTCGTTGGTGGGGTACAGGAGTGTGGTCTTGGGACCTGGTTCAAATCCTAGCTTCCTCCTTTACTTCACGATATGTAGTAAGGAACTTCACAGTATCTAGAAATGAGGGTAGAACCCGGAGATAGTCATGTATGCTTCCAAATGCCTGTCCCACTATTCTTGTGAACTGAGCACCCTCCTCCTGCCTAGCTTTTCTCTTCTCTGAGTAGTGAGATAAGAATAGTAGGTCTCCCACGACGCTGTGGTGAAGAGTGGAGGAAACAACAAGCGAGGAGGTGCCTGGCACACTGTAAAGTGCCCTACGAACAGATGATGGCCACGGGCACGCTTGTGAATCTCTGTGAATGATGCAGTAGCACTGCTCACAGGGAGCAAGGTCCAGAGCGTCGTTCCCTGGAGCCGCCTCCTCAGGAGGAGATTCTGGTGCCTTGTTCTGCTTCACCCCAAGCTTTTGCACATGTCTGTATTTCCTCTAACCCACCCCAGCATAACATCAGAGGGAGGTGGCCCTGATGTCCAGGTCATCTCTTACTTCCAGCCACCTCTGTTTTCCTCTACCTGACAGTCCATTGCACCCAAACTATCCACATTGAAACTGTAGTCAATCACTTCTTCCGAACCCGGTCCTCCTGCGAGATGCCCCATCTCAGTGTTCAGCATCATCCCCCTATCCCCAGACCAGACACTTGGCATCATCTGTGACTCTTCCCTGTCCTCCACTCCACATATACTGTCTGTCACCAAGTTGTGCATCTTTACCTCCTAAATATCTCCCAGCCCCACTCCCTGCAACCCACAACCATTTTCTCTGCCCATGCTGAGGCCTCATCTTCTCTTTCCTGGACTTTGCTACATTTTTCTGATGGGTTCCTTGCCTCTGGGCTGACTTCTGCAATCCATCCTGCCTGCATTCAGACTCAAATTCCTGAAGCATAGCTCTGGCCATGGGATGCCCCCGATCAAATCCTTCTGTGGCCTCCTCTTACCTTTAGAATGACATTCGACACACGAGACCTTGTACTACCTGGTGCCACCCTCTCTTACTCCTCCTTCTGTCATCCTACACTGAAGTCAAATGACTGTAGGTTGTTCCCACGCATACCTGCTGCCTCTCTGCATCTGAACCTCTGCCAACTCTGTTCCCTCTTTCTGGAATGTCTTCATATGCATGTCTGTATGAGCAGATTCCCTTCTGAGATCAAATCCCAAGTGGCCTCCTCTGGTCTCTCAATCAGGAACTTTGTTTCCTACAATGTCAAGCAGGGACACTTCGTCTCTAGAGCATCCTCTGCCTATTAGGCTAAGAGAAGTCTTTGCTGCTTCTCTCACATCATTTCTCACATCCTGTTTTCTCTCCTGACTCAGCCAATGAATGAATCCCCCCATTAATCTCAGGATTGGAAGGAGCCCCAGAGGTCAACTATTTTGACCTACGCCTGTGTGGTTGAAAACTTCTGAAGGGCCTCTGAAATAATCTGTTTCTGAATAAATCATATATATTATCAGGGGAGGGGAAAGAAAGATTATACATCCTTGGCCATTTGCTGTTTGCATGTCGCCATGAGAGCTTGGGAAAGGAGGCCCCGTGTGGCTCTGTGAATGGACAGAAAAAAAAAAGGCTTTTGTTTTCTTTGGCCACTGGTTGACCCAGGAGATGGCAGAGGCATAGAATGGTTATGTGTGACATCTCTTCCATATTTAGCAGGGCCATTGGAGCAGCTGGACTGGTGGCAGACTGGCTCATGTGTCAGGGACAGCATGGGCTCTGGAATCCCACAGATCTGTGTATCTGTATGACCAGAACATGTCATTCAAACTTTCCAAGACTCAACTCTTGTACTCACGAAACACTGTTGAAGTCTAAAGTCCCCTGAGGACTTCTGAGAATTCCCTGGGTCAGGGTGGGGGTGGGGTGGGGTGGGGAATTCTAATCCCATGGTCACCCAGGCTACTGGCTCTGGCTCTGTCCTGCATTGGTTTTGTACCATGATTTTTCAGATGGGAAAGTCCTCAACTTCCCCAACGTCCTCCTGACACAAAACACTTGGATCTCAGTTTGTGAAGATCTGGGAGGGAGCTGGAGGAGGTGTTTCTATCACAGGGATCCAAAGACTTTAAAGTGGACTCCAGGCATCCCCATCCTTAAAATACTGGTTATCTGCTCTCTACCTATTGGTTCCTTCAGCTCTTTTACCCCTCTCAGACTCACCCCCTATTGCTGGGTTCTTGTATTTATTCCTCAGGGCTTCCATAACAGAGTGGCACAAATCGGATGTCTTAAGACAACAGAAATTTATTTTCTCACAGTTCTGGAGGCTGGAAATACAAAATCAAGATGTCGGCAGGGCAACACTCCCTCCAAGACTTCGAGAAGGAGATCCTTGCCTCTTTGAGCTTCTAATGGCGCCAGGCTTCCCTGTCTTGTGGTTGCACAACTCCAATCTCAATCTCGTCTTCCTGTGTTGTCTTCCCTCTGTGTCTATGTGTCTCTGTCTTCATATGGCATTCTCCTCCCTGTGCTTCCATTTTCTCTTCTTATAAGGTCACCAGTCACATTGGATGAGGACCCAGCATAACTAATTATGACAGCTTAATTACATCTGCAAATAACTTATTTTCAAAAAAGGTCATATTCACAGGTATCTGGGGTTAGGACTTCAATAGATCTCTTTGTGGGGACACAATTCAACCCACAAGAGTCTTCTTTTCTCTTATTTCACCTCTGTACCTCCTCACCTTGCTCCTCTTGGAAAGCACCCCAAAAGCTCCACTTCCTTCTCTATTATGCAGAGCCCTTTATCCTTCCTGGTGACCTATAGACAATGTCTATTCTCAACTTATCTAAAGTGACCAAAATGACTGTGGCTTTCAACTTAGCAGGGTCCATCCTCCCTAGAAGCTAGACCACGGCTCCTTTCTTTTTCTTTCTTACTATATGTCGTGTACAAATGGGATCCATATTGTTATATATCTTGCTTTCTAAAATACTTCTTAATAAATCATGAACATCTTTCCATGTCAACAAATATATTCCTGCAACAGGCTTTTTAAAGGCCACTTATAACTTCATCATGCATGCGTCTTCCATAGTTTAGGTTAACCAATCACCAATTGTCAGACACATATGCCACATCTACTTTTGCACAGCTGATTGCATTACTATGATGAATACCCTCACACACATCTGCAAATCTGAGTTTTGGAATTTGGTGGTTTCCCTGGTGGGCTGCTGTCCATGTGCACATTCTCTGGGTGAACAGGAGGCACAAGCTTTGCCAAGTCAGCAAAATAATTGCAGCCAGAGCTAAAGATGGGGGCAAGTTCCTGACGCAGCACCTTGTGCTGTCCATTAATAGGGCCGAATGATGCTCTTCGATGCCTTAAATCTGCAGGCCTGTCTAATTCTAGAAGGAAACGGATGGCGCCCATCCTGGAGTCAGTGTTTGGAAACATACAACCAAAAGGGAAGCTTTATTAACACTGGAAATGTACTGTCAGCTCAGGTTTCCTTTTCAACACCCGTCTTGTTCATCTCACAGCTCAATGAACTGTTAACGTCACATATATCTTTTGTTCCAGCCGCGAATCCAGTTACTCCAGGCTTCTGCTAACTGCAGACGGATGAGATTTAGTTTTCCCAGGGAGCAGGGGAGAGAGAGAGAGGGAGAGATTAAATCTGTATAGATGGCCCTGGCAGAGCCGAGGTGGGGTGGGGGTGGTGCATATTGGTCTTTTGACCCGAGTGGCAGGGGACGCTTCCATCTTCTTGTGGCGTGATTGTAAACTTCCACTTTCCTTTGTTGATGAAGGCCTCTATTCAGTTCATTCTTTGGCAAAGAGTGTTGAGTTGACTATGGCTGCTGCTTGTGTACCTACAGAGAAGCTGAGAGCCAGCAGGATTCAAGAAAGGGGCAACTTTCCATTCAGGACCAGAGGAGGATCTGTCTTTTAGCCCCAATTTCCATTGTAGCTAAGTCCACCCCAGATGACATGGTGAGGTTATGACCAATGGCAAATTTAAAGACAAAAACTAGGATGCGTTCTCTTACTTGCCTGAATGGGGCTGACATCCTCCTTGACTTGATCTTGAAGGCTTACAAGCTGATGTCAGTCCTTGCCTCTAATCCTTGTTCTTAAGCTCCCTGATTCCCTGTCAGAACTTTTTCTTGCCTATCCTCACCTGGTGGTGTAATGTGTTTGGAAGGGGGAGAAATGTGTTAGGGCTTCATGATAAATTTCAAGTTCAGAAGAGCCCTCTCAGTTTTGGTTGCCTTTCCAAATCAGTCACTATCCCTACGCTACTTCATGGACCTGTGGCAATGAGGCTGGAACTCCTGCAGTCAGATCAGGCCCTGAAAGCAACAGGGCTTTAGAATCAGATGTATGGGCTCCAATTCCACCTATGGTTTATTAGTGCTGTCATTTTGGGTGAGCCAAGATCCTTCCTTCCCTGCAAAATAGGGCCTATGAGAAATCTAACTTCTTTTCACCTGTATGGACTTTTGCCACTTTCAAGGAAAACGTGAATGAAATAGCACTTTGGGAAACTGCCAGGTGCTTGACAACTGAGACTCACTGATTTCCGGGCAACAACTGAGAGTGGTGATTTGGAGTTGGGTGGATGTGGGTTTGAGCCCCGTTTTCACCGCTCTGAGCTGAATTTACTCATTATAATATTTATAATAGCTAAGACTCATTGAGAGTTTACTCTGTGCTATGCAAAGTCTGAAATGTTTTATGTGGGCTAATGCATCAATTTGCAATATAACCCTCGTTGGGTAGGCACCCTTTATATTCTCATTTTCAAGGAGAGAAAACTGAGGCACAGAAAGACAATGTGCTGAAGATCATCCAGCTAGTAGTCGTCATAGCTGGGGTTTGACAAAGCAGTCAGAATTCTACCTCCCTCATTGGGTTTTTGTGAGAATCAATGTCTTCCAGATTTCTCAACTAAAAAGTCTCCATTTTTACCTTTGTCATTGGCATTATGTGGTGAAATATTCCAAGATTATGCCAATATCCCACTACTTATAAAACCTCCATCCACCAACCTTAGCATCCATCGACAATTCCTGCCTAAATAACCTCTACAATGATGGTTGCCAAATGGTGATTTTCTGTTTTCATCATTCCTTGCACATTTACTAGTTGACTTTCTATGTAAAGAAGAATTTTTTCTTCTCCTTCATTTGCTAATTAACTAATATCAGTGCAGAATTCATAAAGTCCTATGTTCTTCAGTGGGATATAATATATTACTGTCATTATTTACTTTGAAAATTGTCCCAGATTTTCCTAGTGGAAGCACCTTCAACCTGGCTCTCATGTGCTCTTGAGCATGTCTTTGCTTTCTAGCCCAAGATGTTCCAGATTTATCTTGTACTTTACTACCCTGCCCTGGTCCTGGGATCAGCCATTTCTTCAAACGTTTGTGGTTTCTGTTAGTGGAGGGTGGTATTTAGAAACCAAGAGGTGGGGGGCCCAGATGCTCATTTCTACTGGAGCATCATTATTTTTAGACCATCTCAATGGACAGAGCTAGGAAACATATGTATGTATAATATGCATACATATACATCTCTATGTATCTTTATGTCTCTATCTAAATCATAAGTTCATAGTGATACTTCCAATTACAATTTGACACCTCAGTGTTCATTCTAGTCTTCTCCTTTCCTGTATTTTTAAATCCCTTCTCTGGCAGTGAATAACCCGGTTCTTATTATTCTCAACATATTTACTTGCTTGCTAATAGCCTTGTATTTAACCAACCTCTCAATCAGATCATACTGACTGCTTCTAGGACCAGCAGGATCTACTGTCTGCCAACTCCCACTGCCTGTTGGACACCAGGCATGCTTCTGCCTCTACTCCTCTCAGGAAGAGAATTTAAGGGAGGAGCTCTTGATGGGAAAGGAAGGTCTTCCATTTGGGCCATTGAAGGAGATAAAGGGCCATGGTGACATCCTTGTATATCCAGGTGCATTTATTGACCTTTTACTCAGTGCCACTCATGGTGCCAGATGTTTGGGAACACACACGGAAATTAACACTGACCTGAGCTTCAAAAACCTCACTGTTTCATAAGGGAAGCAGACATGTGGGCTGATAATGCTAATCATAGTGTTAAAGATGCCATGTAGAGTCCCAGCCATGTGAGTGATTCTTCTGGGGAAATAGCGAAGGCCTAACGGGGAAGGGACCTCATTGGGTGAATATGAGTAATCCAGGTGACTAAGAAGGCAGGAGTGAACAGGAGCAGGGAATGCTAGGCAGAAGGAACAGCAAGTCAATGGTGCACAAGCATAAAACTGTACACTGGTAGTGTGGCCACTCACATCACCCCCTGGCAGTCAGGAAGTTGACTCTTTTTTTGTTTTAACTTTTATTTTAAGTTCAGGGGTACCTGTGCAGGTTTGTTATATAGGTAAACCTGTATCATGCAGGTTTGTCGTACAGATTATTTCATCACCCAGGTATTAAGTCTAGTACCCATTAGTTATTTTTCCTGATCCTCTCCCTTCTCCCACCCGTCACCCTCCAGTAGGTCGTCGTGTCTGTTGTTTCTCTCTGTGTTCATGTGTTCTCATCATTTAATTCCCACTAATAAGTGAAAATATGTGGTATTTGGTTTTCTGTTCCTGCGTTAGTTTGCTAAGGATAATGGCCTCCAGTCACATGCATGTTCATTGCAGCACTGTTCACAACAGCAAAGACATGGAATCAACCTAAATGCCCATCAATGGTAGCCTAGATAAAGAAAATGTGGTTCATATACATCATAGAATATGATGCAGCCAAAAAAAGCATGAGATCATGTCCTTCACAAGAAGTTGACCCTTGAAGGTCAGATGATTGATTACTTATGGTCAGGGATAGTCAGAGACATGTGTGTTTACTTGGAAGACTAATAATTTAACATCCTATCAAAGTTACAGTTTTTAAATATTAATTTAGTATTCATTTGGGAGGGACAGGAAAATGGTGGTTGCAATTCATAAAAAATATGTACCTCTTCATTGAATTAAAAAATAAAATACTTGTTACCAGATCTTCCAGGTCATACAGCTCTTTGGGAGGTAGCCTAAACAATCTGGTGGCTGGTGCAGGGCCAGTGGTATGGTGTGCAGTTGCACTGTGCTCTTTGTACAGATTTAGGTGGGTGACTGCAGGACTTTCTGTGACAAGGGAGTAGAATCAGATGACTTTTTCATTATGTAAGGAGTTTCAGGTAAGAACCTGAGTTATCTTTCTCAGATAGGCACCACATTTCAGGTGGGTTTCAGCGGGACTTTATTTAGCACCTCTTATCAACTGGTGTCCCGAGCACCTGTCCAGTTGACCATTGCTTATTCTAGTTTTCTCATGGTTCCAGAGTGAATCAGAGGCACAGCGAATTCTTCTAGTTGATGGTGATATTCTTTCACTCTTGTGCTTTTTTATTTTACCTAAAACTCATCACTTCTATTCCTATCCAAATATTTACTCCATCAAATATCAGTTGGTCTGCCCAGCTTGGACCAAGAACAGAATAGAAGAAAACAAACAAACAAATGAACAAACAAAAAAACAAAAGAAAACGTTTCTTTTAAGGTGGGCTCCCTCCAAAAGCTCTTGAGATCCCATCTGCCACCACTGAGACTGGAGGCAGCAATTATGAATTTGTCATGATTCTCTCATACCTGGGCCAAGTGCTCCTCTGTGCAGACCACGGAAGAGAAAGTTGGAGAAGCAAGCTGGTGTTGTAAACAAGCTCTCCAGGGCAATGTTTTCTCGTGAAAGGAAATTGTTTACAAGCTCCATGGGAGCATCATTTACATAAAACAATCACTACGTTCATTACCCAAGCATTCTCATTTATTCATTAAAACAGGTACCTGCAGGACTTGGCAAACCTATGTTCACTGGGTTCTGTGGATTCCTGTTCCTCCAAGGGGACAATATTCACTCTTTCAGCATTTTCAACATGGTGATAGTAACAGGTACCATTTACTGAGAGCTTACTTGGTCAAGACTTTTGGATGCATTTTATATAGTTTAATCTTCACAACAACCTAGCGATGTAGGTATTATCATCCCATTTGATGTATGAAGAAAATGAGGCTCACGGGTTTACAGTGGCTTGCTCAAGACTTCCTAGCAGGTAAGCAGCAGGGCTGGGCTGGCTGCTTCTCTGGGGACAATTGGATGGAATGGAGCTTTTGCCAGCCAGAAAGAGGGCATAGACTAAAGAGCAGGCAGGAAACATGCGTACTTATTTGGCTTATTTCTTTGTGCAGTTCCACTTTTTGCAGAGGGTTAAGGAGCTCCAAAATGTTTGCTGAAAGAGAGATTTTACAGTTAGTTAGTGAAAAATAACCCACGACTGAGAGTCAGTTTAGGTGTAACCTTGACCCGAGTGAGGACATCTGGGTCCAGCCCTGCCATATTAGTTTGAATCCCATAGCTTCTCTGGGCCTCTGGTTCTTTGCCTATAAAATGAGGGGGGAAAATAACTAGTTTAAGGAATTCATGGGTCTTGAAGGGATCCATTGATAGGGTTCTTGGATGAGGAATCCATGAATTCCTTGAAATTAAATGCAAAATGATGTGTATGTGTCCATTTCAGATTCTCAAAATGATTTGTGGCCTAATAATTATGCTAACAATGACAATAATGAAGACCACTTATTAAGTGCTTCTTAAATGATGAATCTCATGTTCTTTACATTATCTCTTAAAACTCTATGAGCTAAGTATTGTTATTATTTTTATTTTAAACACAGTTAGAACTGAAGCTCAGGGAGGCTGAGTAGCTTAGTTAAGACCATGGGTGGCAGAACACAGGGTAAGACCCCAGGGAGCCCTTGCTCTGTTTTTTTTTTTTTTTTGAGATGGAGTCTCACTCTGTTGCCCAGGCTAGAGTGCAGTAGTGCGATCTCGGCTCACTGTAAGCTCCACCTCCTGGGTTCATGCCATTCTCCTGTCTCAGCCTCCACAATAGCTGGGACTACAGGTGTCCGCCACCATGCCCAGCTAATTTTTTATATTTTTAGTGGAGATGGGGTTTCACCGTGTTAGCCGGGATGGTCTCGATCTCCTGACCTTGTGATCCACCAGCCTCAGCCTCCCAAAGTGCTGGGATTACAGGCATGAGCCACTGCACCTGGCCACCCTTGCTCTTAACTACGACAATATGTAATACCCTTCTTATTCCAAGTTGTTTCCTCAGGCCTCAAATATGTAAGGAATGACTGAATGGAATGAGAGCCTCATGCAAATTGTGGTTTGGAAGAGGGGATTATTAGGGGTTGTTGATTAGTACATCCCGTAAGCCTCTCCCTGGAAGGAAAGTCCACTGTTTTGTTGGACTACTCAGCCATTCATTCAACAAACACTGAACTCCCACGAGGGGTGGACCTTGTGCCAGGTGCTGTGGGGATGGAGCTTTCCAGAGCTCATGGCCTGGCTAGAGAGTCCTAAGTGACAGCCAATGGCAGGATGTGATCAGTACCAAGGCTGGGATCCAGGGAAGGCAGGAAAGGTCTCGCCAAATAGGCAAACTAATTTGGGTTTTGAAGAGCTTTTATGAGTCTGGGACAATCCCAGTGTCCATGCCAAGAGAATAATGACAACAAACTAATGTTTATTGAGCCTTTACTATCTTCAGGAATTCTTTGAAGCACTTGCAAGCCTGATTTCATTCAACTCTCGTGCCAATTCTTTGACTGGGTACTGTTGTTCCATTTTACAGTTGAAGAAACCAAGGCTCAAAGAGATGGAATAACTTGACAAAGTTCATGCAACAAGTAGTGGCAAAGACAGGATTTAAACTCTATCTCTCTGACCCCCAAATATAGGCATGTCCTCACTGAACACACTGCCTCTATCATTCTTGCAGGAGAAGATTGATAAGAGCCTAGAGAGTGGCAGCCTTTGGAGAGAGAAATATTCCCATGTTTGGCATGCCCTGCACAATACAATGTATTCTCTCCATTTAGAAGATGCAGAACCGAGGCCCAGAGAGGCCATGGACCCTGCACAAAGCTTTGTAGGTAATCAGCTCTGAGACTTTCCTGCTGAACCACAAAACAATTCTTCTTAAGCTCTATGCCCCAACTCTAGGCTAAAGAATGCCTACAATCATCTTTACCCACCCCAATGGGTTATTTCAGTTCAGGGCCATCACACAGCTCAGGCTGCATTTGAATCTATGCTCTTCTTCTTATTAGCTGTGTGACTTTAGGCAGATCATGTAGCCTCTTTGAGCATCTCTTTTCTCAACTGTAAAATGGGAGATAATAGACAATACCAACTTCAGAGCGTGAGGATAAAAACGAGACAAGGCACAGCGCCTGGCTAAGAGTAACTGCTTCATCATTGCTCACTTTCATTGTCATTGCAAATAAGAAGGTATGGCATTCAATAAATTATAAAGTCGCTGTACTGATGAAGGAGGGAGGAGGGGTATTAGAATAAAGACCTTTCGACCTCGCCTGAGCCTGTGATTCTCAGATTCGGTTATTATACTTCTATGTGACATTTTTCACACGCCTTCTCTGGGAAGCTAAACCAGGCACCTAATTAGCAAAGGCCATTTAGTTCCAAGGGGCTGGGTTGTGCAGTTGTTGGGTGACAGCCTGGTGGGGGACTGTGGGGTTGTGGGAGGGGGTGCTGAGGGCCTAGTTTCTGGTCTTTCTCTTTGCAGCCAGCCTTCCTCCACTTGCTTCCTCCACCACTCTCTCCCCATCCCACCCGCTTAAGCTCTGGAGCTGCAACCTGTTTGTTCCCAAAATGGGAAGAAATGCAAGTCACAGGCCTGTCCCATCACGTTTACCCAAATTAATCTAAGAAAACAAAGATGAGGCCACACACACACACAGGGTTAGTTGTGAGGAAGCTGAGACCCAGGTATTTATGTGAGGCCTGGGGTTGCGAGATGCAGAGCTGGAAGGCAAGCCCTGGTTTTTGTCCCCAAAGGAGTTCTCTTTCTCCCACACATACTGCCTCTCTTCTTTTTGTCTCAGTCTCTTGAGACTGAATATACAAGTGGACAAAGACCATCTATGACAACAAAGTTTTCACCCATAACTTTTGCAGCAAATGGCCCCAAATCGTCAGGACATGGCCAATGACTGCCAGCTTCCCTTTGTCCCTGCTTCTCTCTGTGAACAAAAGTTCTCTGAAAAGGAACTCAGAGGAAAGAGACTTTACTCCAGTGAATGGTTTGCAAACCTAGGAGACACAGCCTCCAGCAGCCTCCCACGTGATGTAAAATGAAGGTGCATTCTGTTCCAGAGAACAAAGGGAAGCTTCCAGTTTTAGAGCAAAAGGTCCTGCCTAGGTTCCCAATCAGGTCCATTCATGCAAATGAAGGATTGAAACTCACTTAGTTTTGATTGGCTGATACAGCTGAGCCCTGATTGGCCAAGGCAGGTGAGCTCTGACTGGTTGGTTCAGGTGGGTGCTGAAAGTCCCAGAGTTAAGAGTTCGTGACCAGCCTGGCCAACGTGATGAAACCCCATCTCTACCCAAAACACACAAATTAGTTGAGCCTGGTGGCGGGCACCTGTAAACCCAGCTATTCAGGAGGCCGAGGCATGGGAATTGCTTGAACCTGGGAGAGGGAGGTTGCAGTGAGCTGAGGTTGTGCCACTGCACTCCAGCATGGGCAACAGAGTGAGACTCTTTCTCAAAAAAAAAAAAAAAATAAAAAAGAAAGTCCCAGAGTTAAAAAGGTACAGGTTTTGAGGGGAGCTCAGAGTATGTGCATGACCTTTGGTCAGCACATGGCTGCTTGGCTCTATTTTAAATTTAGTCCCAGTTAGCCACTTGGTATCCATCTTGAAGGACTGGCTCTTTTGGGTTCACATTTGTTCACATATCTCACCAGCCTGAGAAAGCCAAATAGATATGCTCCCTGGGCCAATTGCATAAGATGCCTACTTCTAGTCAGCCTGCCTCTGACTTTCTCATTCCAACAATCTCCAATCCAACTACACCTGAAGCCTCCTTCCTTTTCCCCACTAAAATCTTTCCCATTTCCCTGCCTGCTTTTGAGTCTGAGCCAAATGCCAGTGATGGTGGCTGACACCCTTGCTATGGAAGCTCTGAATAAATAGCCTCTATTTGTTCTCATGTAGGTGATCTTTATTTATTTCCACACTCTCCAGCCCTGCAAATCCACTCTCTAGCCCAGGACAGCCTTCCTTTGGATATGAACTATTGCATGAGCCCCTGGGGAGTCTCATTGCCCCATTCTATTCACCACCCATTCATTGCTTCATGAGTCTTCCTCAAATTTTATGACTGTCACTCACTCAAATTAAATTAAAACCTACCAGTGACTCTTCATAGCTCAGGAAGCAAAGTATTGCTCCCATTTTGCTGGAGCAGGATGTGGTTGATGTGGTCATTTCAAGGTGGATGGCTAGGTTCAAATCCTTGCTCTGTTACTTACTAAAAGGAAAACTGTAAGTGTGTGCTCAAATGGCTCTGGGTCTCGGTTTTCTCATCTGTAACATGGGCAGAATGACAGTGCTTCGCTTATGAGACTGCTTTGAGTTGTGAGAATTAACGAGTTCATTTCTTAAACCAACAGATATTTACTAAATGCCTACCATGTGCCAGGTATAAGGATACAGCAGTGAGCAAAACAAAATCCCTACCCTCAGGGAGACTGCATTCTGCTTTGGGCAGATAGAACATGCCACCCTTCCCCCTACACACACGATGTGTCAGGTGATTAGTGGGAATAAAAATGATACAGCCACTTTGGAAAACATTTTGGCCTGCTTCTTTTTTTTTCTGAGACGGAGTCTTGCTCTGTTGCCCAGGCTGGAGTGCAATGGTGCAATCTCTGCTCACTGCAAGCTCCGCCTCCTGGGTTCACGCCATTCTCCTGCCTCAGCCTCCTGAGTAGTTGGGACTACAGGCGCCCACCACCACGCCTGGCTAATTTTTTTGTGTTTTTAGTAGAGATGGGGTTTCACTGTGTTAGCCAGGATGGTCTGGATCTCCTGACCTCGTGATCTGCCCGCCTCGACCTCCCAAAGTGCTGGGATTACAGGCATGAGCCACTGTGCCCGGCCGGCCTGCTTCTTATAAAATTAATGTATCTTTACCATAGGACCTATCATCTCATTCCTATGTATTTGTTCAAGAGAAAATAAAAGCATTTGTTCACACAAAAATCTGAACAAAATTGTTCATTTATAATCACCCCAAACTGGAAAAAATGCAAATGTCCTCTACTGGGGAATGGATATACAAACCGTTATACATCCCTGGAATGGAATACTATTTAGCACTAAAAAGGAGCAGACTACTGCAATATGTAACAGCACAGTATGCCAAATGAAAGGATCCAGACTCAAAGAGCTACACGCTGTGTGATTCCATTCATACGACAACCTCAAAAAGCAAAGCTAAAGGAACAGAAGACAGATCAGTGGTTGCCAGGCCCTGGGGGGTCAAGGGAGAAGTTGACTACAAAGGGAATTTTTTGAGTTAATGGAAACTCTTCTTGATTGTAGTGGTGGTTACGTGACTCTGCATTTGTCAAAACTCATAGAACTTACAACAAAATAGATGAGTTTTACTTTATGTAGGTTGTACCTCAAAAAATATATTAGTGCTAAGGATATTATATATAAGTGTTAGAAGAAAAGTAAAGCAGGATAAAGCAGGCTGGAAAATGACAGAGAAGGGCATGCCAAAAAGGATTCAGGGAAGACATTGGGGGCAGAGACACAAGTACTGTGTGGACATTTGGGATGAGACCTCTAGGAAGCAGGAACAATGCTCAGAGTTCCTAAGCTTGGGGAAAACTGTCAGGGGGCTGGGGCAAATGGTCAAGAGGCTGGAGTAGAGGTGGGTGTGGGGCTTAAGAAAAGAGGCTGGGTCTTTTTAGTAGAATGATTTATAATCCTTTGGGTATATACCCAGTGATGGGATTGCTGGGCCAAATGGTATTTCTGGTTCTAGATCCTTGAGGAATCGCCACACTGTCTTCCACAATAGTTGAACTAATTTACACTCCCACCAACAGTGTAAAAGTGTTCCTATTTCTCCACATCCTCTCCAGCATCTGTTGTTTCCTGACTTTTTAATGATCACCACCCTAACTGGCATGAGATAGTATCTCATTGTAGTTTTGATTTGCATTTCTCTAATGACCAGTGATGATGAATGCAGCACTGTTCACAACAGCAAAGACTTGGAACCAATCAAAATGCCCATCAGTGATAGACTGGATAAAGAAAATGTGGCACATATACACCATGGAATACTATGCATCCATAAAAAAGGATGAGTTCATGCCCTTTGCAGGGACATGGATGAAGCTGGAAACTATCATTCTCAGCAAACTAACACAAGAACAGAAAACCAAACACTGCATGTTCTCACTCATAAGTGGGAGTTGAACAATGAGAACACATGGACACAGGGAGGGGAATATCACACACCAGGGCCTGTTGTGAGTGGGAGGCTAGGGGAGGGATAGCATTAGGAGAAACACCTAATATAGATGATGAGTTGATGGGTGCAGCAAACCACCATGGCACATGTATACCTATGTAACAAACCTGCACATTCTGCGCAAGTATCCTGGAACTTAAAGTATAATAATAATAATAATAATAATAATAATAATAATAAAAGACCTGTCACAATGAAAAAAAAAAAAGAAATGAGGCTGGGGAGAGGGAAGACATGGAAGATCATGCAGGCACTTATAGACCCTGGAAAAAGTCTGAGTTTTATTCTAAATGTCCATGAAGCCACTGGAGGGTTTTGAGCAGGGACAGGCAGGATCTGATTCCCATTGTACGTGGAGTTACCTGGTTGCTCTGAGCAGAATAATAGACTGGGAAATGGGGATGGGGTGTGCTTGGAAGGATTGTACAGGAAGTAAGCACAGGATTGGTCAGCTTGCATCTTGCACACTATGTGCTCAGTAAACTTCAGTCATATTATTCTTAATTCCTTTTGCCTGCCAACGTGAGGAGTCTCCCTTCAGCCAACTGAAGACAGCAATTGGCTGTCTTCAAAATATACCATGTGAACATCTTCCTTCTCTGCCTTTGTTCACCTGTAACCCTGCCTGGGATGCCTTCCCTCCTGCCCTCCATCTCAGGACTTTGGAGAGAAGAGCTAAACCTCTCAGAGCCTGGGAACGGAGCAGTACAACTGGCTTCCCTGGGCTTTTGTGAGGGGAAAATGAGATGCATGTGGTCATCTCATACTGAGAAAGACTCGAGTCATTTAAACATGGTAAGTCCCTGATTATGACACGGCCCTGAGGCTGCTGAGGACTTTCCTTGCACTCTAGGCAGAGGGGGCTGGCACATATGCCCTTTAAGAGTTTTCAGGGGGTTAAAGGAGCTGCCTTACTTGAAAGTGCTTTGATAGCTCTTCAGTGCTTTTATATAGAAATGAAGGCTATTAAGGATTATCTGTCTTTTACTTGGCCTTTCATGGACTCAGTTTCCATTTCTATCAAGTGGCCTCCTGTTGTGTGACTTATCTGGGCCATCCTATATAAATATGTACCCCACAAACCCCACCTTTATCTTTCTTCTTTTTTTTTGCCTGAGAAAACCTGTTTTATTTTATTTATTATTATTATTATACTTTAAGTTTTACGGTACATGTGCACAATGTGCAGGTTTGTTACATATGTATCCATGTGCCATGTTGGTGTGCTGCACCTATTAACTCCTCATTTAACATTACATATATCTCCTAATGCTGTCCCTCCCCCCTCCCCCCACCTCACAACAGTCCCTGGAGTGTGATGTTCCCCTTCCTGTGTCCATGTGTTCTCATTGTTCAATTCCTACCTATGAGTGAGAACATGCGGTGTTTGGTTTTTTGTCCTTGCGATAGTTTACTGAGAATGATGGTTTCCAGTTTCATCCATGTCCCTACAAAGGACATGAACTCATCATTTTTTATGGCTGCATAGTATTCCATGGTGTATATGTGCCACATTTTCTTAATCTAGTCTATCGTGGTTGGACATTTGGGTTGGTTCCAAGTCTTTGCTATTGTGAATAGTGCCGCAATAAACATATGTGTGCATGTGTCTTTATAGCAGCATGATTTATAGTCCTTTGGGTATATACCCAGTAATGGGATGGCTGGGTCAAATGGTATTTCTAGTTCTAGATCCCTGAGGAATCGCCACACTGACTTCCACAGTGGTTGAACTAGTTTATAGTCCCACCAACAGTGTAAAAGTGTTCCTATTTCTCCACATCCTCTCCAGCACCTGTTGTTTCCTGACTTTTGAATGATGGCCATTCTAACTGGTGTGGGATGGTATCTCATTGTGGTTTTGATTTGCATTTCTCTGATGGCCAGTGATGATGAGCATGTTTGCATGTGTTTTTTGGCTGCATAAATGTCTTCTTTTGAGAAGCGTCTGTTCATGTCCTTCGCCCACTTTTTGATGGGATTGTTTGTTTTTTTCTTGTAAATTTGTTTGAGTTCATTGTACATTGTGGATATTAGCCCTTTGTCAGATGAGTAGGTTGCAAAAATTTTCTCCCATTTTGTAGGTTGCCTGTTCACTCTGATGGTAGTGTCTTTTGCTGTGCAGAAGCTCTTTAGTTTAATTAGATCCCATTTGTCAATTTTGGCTGTTGTTGCCATTGCTTTTGGTGTTTTAGACATGAAGTCCTTGCCCATGCCTATGTCCTGAATGGTATTGCCTAGGTTTTCTTCTAGGATTTTTATGGTTTTAGGTCTAACATTTAAGTCTTTAATCCGTCTTGAATCAATTTTTGTATAAGGAGTAAGGAAGGGATCCAGCTTAAGCTTTCTACATATGGCTAGCCAGTTTTCCCAGCACCATTTATTAAATAGGGAATCCTTTTCCCATTGCTTGTCTTTGTCAGGTTTGTCAAAGATCAGGTAGTTGTAGATATGTGGCATCATTTCTGAGGGCTCTGTTCTGTTCCATTGATCTATGTCTCTGTTGTGGTACCAGTACCATGCTGTTTTGGTTACTGTAGCCTTGTAGTATAGTTTGAAGTCAGGTGGCGTGATGCCTCCAGCTTTGTTCTTTTGGCGTAGGATTGACTTGGCGATGTGGGCTCTTTTTTGGTTCCATATGAACTTTAAAGTAGTTTTTTCCAATTCTGTGAAGAAAGTCATTGGTAGCTTGATGGGGATGGCATTGAATCTATAAATTACTTTGGGCAGTATGGCCGTTTTCATGATATTGATTCTTCCAACCCATGAGCATGGAATGTTCTTCCATTTGTTTGTATCCTCTTTTATTTCATTGAGCAGTGGTTTGTAGTTCTCTTTGAAGAGGTCCTTCACATCCCTTGTAAGTTGGATTCCTAGGTATTTTATTCTCTTTGAAGCAATTGTGAATGGGAGTTCACTCATGATCTGGCTCTCTGTTTGTCTGTTATTGGTATACAAGAATGCTTGTGATTTTTGTACATTGATTTTGTATCCTGAGACTTTGCTGAAGTTGCTTATAAGCTTAAGGAGATTTTGGGCTGAGACAATGGGGTTTTCTAAATATACAATCATGTCATCTGCAAACAGGGACAATTTGACTTCCTCTTTTCCTAACTGAATACCCTTTATTTATTTCTCCTGCCTGATTGCCCTGTCCAGAACCTCCAACACTATGTTGAATAGGAGTGGCGAGAGAGGGCATCCCTGTCTTGTGCCAGTTTTCAAAGGGAAAGCCAAAAAAAAAATCCAGTTTTTGCCCATTCAGTATGATATTGGCTGTGGGTTTGTCGTAGATAGCTCTTATTATTTTGAGATACATCCCATCAATACCTAATTTATTGAGAGTTTTTAGCGTGAAGTGTTGTTGAATTTTGTCAAAGGCCTTTTCTGCATCTATTGAGATAATCATGTGGTTTTTGTGTTTGGTTCTGTTTATATGCTGGATTACATTTATTGATTTGTGTGTGTTGAACCAGCCTTGCATCCCAGGGATGAAGCCCACTTGATCATGGTGGATAAGCTTTTTGATGTGCTGCTGGATTCGGTTTGCCAGTATTTTATTGAGGACTTTTGCATCAATGTTCATCAAGGATATTGGTCTGAAATTCTCTTTTTTTGTTGTGTCTCTGCCAGGCTTTGGTATCAGGATGATGCTGGCCTCATAAAATGTGTTAGGGAGGATTCCCTCTTTTTCTATTGATTGGAATAGTTTCAGAAGGAATGGTACCAGCTCCTCCTTGTACCTCTGGTAGAATTCGGCTGTGAATCCATCAGGTCCTGGACTCTTTTTGGTTGGTAAGCTATTGATTATTGCCACAATTTCAGAGTCTGTTATTGGTCTATTCAGAGATTCAATTTCTTCCTGGTTTAGTCTTGGGAGGGTGTATTTGTTGAGGAATTTATCCATTTCTTCTAGATTTTCTAGTTTATTTTCGTAGAGGTGTTTGTAGTATTCTCTGATGGTAGATTGTATTTCTGTGGGATCAGTGGTTGATATCCCCTTTATCATTTTTTATTGCATCTATTTGATTCTTCTCTCTTTTCTTCTTTATTAGTCTTGCTAGCGGTCTATCAATTTTGTTGATCTTTTCAAAAAACCAGCTCCTGGATTCATTAATTTTTTGAAGGGTTTTTTGTGCCTCTATTTCCTTCAGTTTTGCTCTGATTTTAGTTATTTCTTGCCTTCTGCTAGCTTTTGAATGTGTTTGCTCTTGCTTTTCTAGTTCTTTTAATTGTGATGTTAGGGTGTCAATTTTGGATCTTTCCTGCTTTCTCTTGTGGGCATTTAGTGCTATAAATTTCCCTCTACACACTGCTTTGAATGTGTCCCAGAGATTCTGGTATGTTGTGTCTTTGTTCTCGTTGGTTTCAAAGAACATCTTTATTTCTGCCTTCATTTCATTATGTACCAAGTAGTCATTCAGGAGCAGGTTGTTCAGTTTCCATGTAGTTGAGCAGTTTTGAGTAAGTTTCTTAATCCTGAGTTCTAGTTTGATTGCACTGTGGTCTGAGAGACCATTTGTTATAATTTCTGTTTTTTACATTCACTGAGGAGGGCTTTACTTCCAACTATGTGGTCAATTTTGGAATGGGTGTGGTGCGGTGCTGTAAAGAATGTATACTCTGTTGATTTGGGGTGGAGAGTTCTGTAGATGTCTATTAGATCTGCTTGGTGCAGAGCTGAGTTCAATTCCTGGATATCCTTCTTAGCTTTCTGTCTCATTGATCTGTCTAATGTTGACAGTGGGGTGTTAAAATCTCCCATTATTATTGTGTGGGAGTTTAAGTCTCTTTGTAGGTCACTCAGGACTTGCTTTATGAATCTGGGTGCTCCTGTGTTGGGTGCATATATATTTAGGATAGTTAGCTCTTCTTGTTGAATTGATCCCTTTACCATTATGTAATGGCCTTCTTTGTCTCTTTTGATCTTTGTTGGTTTAAAGTCTACATTATCAGAGACTAGGATTGCAACCCCTGCCTTTTTTTGTTTTCCATTTGCTTGGTAGATCTTCCTCCATCCCTTTATTTTGAGTCTATGTGTGTCTCTGCACGTGAGATGGGTTTCCTGAATACAGCACACTGATGGGTTTTGACTCCTTATCCAATTTGCCAGTCTGTGTCTTTTAATTGGAGCCTTTAGCCCATTTACATTTAAAGTTAATATTGTTATGTGTGAATTTGATCCTGTCATTATGATGTTAGCTGATTATTTTGCTCTTTAGTTGACGCAGTTTATTCCTAGCCTCGATGGTCTTTACAATTTGGCATGTTTTTGCAGTGGCTGGTACCGGTTGTTCCTTTCCATGTTTAGTTCTTCCTTCAGGAACTCTTTTAGGGCAGGCCTGGTGGTGACAAAATCTCTCAGCATTTGCTTGTCTGTAAAGGATTTTATTTCTCCTTCACTTATGAAGCTTAGTTTGGCTGGATATGAAATTCTGGGTTGAAAATTCTTTTCTTTAAGAATGTTGAATATCGGCCCCCACTCTCTTCTGGCTTGTAGACTTTCTGCTGAGAGATCAGCTGTTAGTCTGATGGGCTTCCCTTTGTGGTAACCCGAGCTTTCTCTCTGGCTGCCCTTAACATTTTTTCCTTCATTTCAACTTTGGTGAATCTGACAATTATGTGTCTTAGAGTTGCTCTTCTCGAGGAGTATCTTTGTGGCATTCTCTGTATTTCCTGAATCTGAATGTTGGCCTGCCTTGCTAGATTGGGGAAGTTCTCCTGTATAATATCTTGCAGAGTGTTTTCCAACCTGGTTCCATTCTCCCCGTCACTTTCAGGTACACCAATCAGACGTAGGTTTGGTCTTTTCACATAGCCCCATATTTCTTGGAGGCTTTGTTCATTTCTTTTTATTCTTTTTTCTCTAAACTTCCCTTCTCACTTCATTTCATTCATTTCATCTTCCATCACTGATACCCTTTCTTCCAGCTGATCGCAACGGCTACTGAGGCTTCTGCATTCTTCATGTAGGTCTTGAAACTTGGCTTTCAGCTCCATCAGCTCCTTCAAGCACTTCTCTGCATTGGTTATTTTAGTTATACTTTCGTCTAATTTTTTTTTCAAAGTTTTTATCTTCTTTGCCATTAGTTTGAATTTCCTCCTGTAGCTCGGAGTAGTTTGATCGTCTGAAGCCTTCTTCTCTCAACTCATCAGAGTCATTCTCTGTCCAGCTTTGTTCCATTGCTGGTGAGGAACTGCATTCCTTTGGAGGAGGAGAGGCACTCTGCTTTTCAGAGTTTCCAGTTTTTCTGCTCTGTTTTCTCCCCATCTTTGTAGTTTTTTCTACTTTTGGTCTTTGATGATGGTGATGTACAGATGGGTTTTTGGTGTGGGTGTCCTTTCTGTTTGTTAGTTTTCCTTCTACCAGACAGGACCCTCAGCTGCAGGTCTGTTGAAGTTTGCTAGAGGTCCACTCCAGACCCTGTTTGGCTGGGTGTCAGCAGCGGTGGCTGCAGAAGAGCAGATTTTTGTGAACTGCAAATTCAGCTGTCTGATAGTTCCTCTGGAAGTTTTGTCTCAGAGGAGTACCCGGCCGAGTGAGGTGTCATTCTGTCTCTACTGGGGGGTGCCTCCCAGTTAGGCTGCTTGGTGGTCAGGGGCCCACTTTAGGAGGCAGTCTGCCCGTTCTCAGATCTCCAGCCGTGTGCTGGGAGAACCACTACTCTCTTCAAAGCTGTCGGTCAGACAGGGACATTTAAGTCTGCAGAGGTTACTGCTGACTTTTTGTTTGTCTGTGCCGTGCCCCCAGAGGTGGAGCCTACAGAGGCAGGCAGGCCTCCTTGAGCAGTGGTGGGCTCCACCCAGTTCGAGCTTCCTGGCTGCTTTGTTCACCTAAGCAAGCCTGGGCAATGGTGGGCTCCCCTCCCCCAGCCTGGCTGCCACCTTGCAGTTTGATCTCAGACTGCTGTGCTATCAATCAGCAAGACTCCGTGGGCGTAGGACCCTCTGAGCCAGGTGCGGGACACAATCTCTTGGTGTGCCATTTTCCAAGCCCTTTGGAAAAGCACAGTATTAGGGTGGGAGTGACCTGATTTTACAGGTGCTGTCTGTCACCTTTTTCTTTGACTGGGACAGGGAACTCCCTGACCCCTTGCGCTTCCTGAGTGAGGCAATGCCTCGCCCTGCTTCGGCTTGCGCACAGTGCGCTGCACTGACTGTCCTGCGCCCACTGTTTGGCAGTCCCTAGTGAGATGAACCCGGTACCTCAGATGGAAATGCGGAAATCACCCGTCTTCTGCATTGCTCACGCTGGGAGCTGTAGACCGGAGCTGTTCCTATTTGGCCATCTTGGCTCCACCCCCCTTTTATCTTTCTTCTTGGCACTGATCACTATATATGTTACTTATCCTGCCTGTTGTCTGTCTCCCTCACTGTAATGTAAGCAGGGACTTTTCCTAATTCTATTCGGTGTGGTATCCTTGGCACCAAAACACTGCCTGGCCCACAGTTGTTGCTTAATCAATATGTTTAATAAACGAATGAGTAAATCCTATGGATCACCCTATCTCCAACAACTAGCTCAGAAGCTGACCAAGCGAAGGTGGTTCCACATGTTTGCTGAACCAAGGAGTGAATGAATATGCATGCATAAAAGCACAGACCCACAAGATGCAGAAACCAAAAACAAAACCCAGTTTCACCTGAGGGAGAGTCCTCGGTCTTTCAGTGTCTGTGACTACTTGGTTTTTATTAAAATTTGCATTAGCAAACAGAAACCCATCCTTTGTTCTTTAACCTCCATTGTCATTTGTTGGCACCTGTGCCCACAGCCACAGGCATCCCAGTTCCTGCAGGAAGGGTAGGTTTGGAGATGCCCATGAATTGTCCATGAATCCTGCCCATCCACTTCCATAAGATTTGCATCCACTTCAACCCAGGTCCCTGCCTTGCCCACTTGCTCTATGATAATCCTTTTTAAGCAAGGATGGGCCCCGGCCGCAGCTCCACTCCATCTACGTGTGGTCACTAGGCGCATTTCCAGACTGTTTCATATGGATTAGGCCGAGGCACGGAGTCCTCGCATGCTTCTCGGTGCATTTCGGAACCTTGTGAAATTACATTATAGATTCATTTTGTAAACTGGACACTGAGCGTAGCCATTGTCAAGCAGACCCACAATCAAATGGCCCCCATCAGGAGGCCGGCTGAGGCCCAGGCTGGCAGCATGCAAACCTTGCAGTAAACTGGTCACACGTTTGTTTATTTAATCTCTCCAGCTTCTAAGGGCCAATTTGCTAGTGAAAATAACCTTTTCACACACTTTAGCAGGGAGATAATGGGAAGAGGGAAGTGGCTGGCAGATGCAATGCAGAAAGCGTCCCCTTTCAAGTCTAAATGGAGGTAAGGCGGGCAGAGGTTGGGGGCAGTGCAGGGCCAGCTGCTCACTAGCTGTGTGGCCTTGAGCAAGGAACTAAGCCCCTTTGAGCCTCAGTTTCCTCATTGTCAGAAAAGGGTTGATACTATCTGTATCATGTTGTTATAAGAATTAAATGATGCATGTTGTGGATGAGCACAAGGCCTGACTCCTAGGAGGTACTTAGCAAATATGACATTCTATCCTTCTCTGTGGAATATGGTTTCAATGAACTTCACTCCTTCACTCATTCATTCATCGCTCTGAGTCCACGAATAATTGAAAACACAGCATGCACCTACACTCATACCTCCCCACCCCAAGTGGCAGTTGTATACCTGAAAGACGTTGACCTTCACAATTAGTGTCCTGGGTTTGAGCCCCAGTTCTACTACCCCCTGGTTCTAGGACCTACAGGAAGAAGCCTTTATGAGCTTCTTCATTTGAGCTCTCAGCTTCTACATTTGTCAAATAAGGATTTCACATCTTATGTGATTATTATTGGGATCAGATGGAATAGAGACTGTGAAGGTGCCATAGAAATGACAGGTGTGATACTTGGGTTAATCGTTAGCATAACGGTAGTAGTGCACACTTAAAAGACACTCTTCTAAGCATCTAACATGTATTTAACTTACTTTTTCTTTTTAACAACCTAAAAGGTAGGTATTATTATTATGCTTATATTGCATGTAAGTCAACTGGGACACAGAGAGGTTAAATAACTAGCCTCAGGTCATCCAGGTGGTAAGAGGCAGAGTCAGAAATAGCAGCCAGGCAGTCTAGCTCGAGTTGTCTTGTGACCACTATTCTGTGCTGCCCAACATTAAAACAGTCGTGATAATAATAAAGCCATTCCTTACTTAGTGCCTACATTGGGGCGGATGTTGTTTCAGAATATCTACCCATGTTTTCTCAAGTCCACACAGATCTGTCGGTGCTGGCTTCTCATTCGTTCTTTTAAAAAATTAATTATTTTAATTGACAAAAATTGCACGTATTTATTATGTACAACATATTGATTTGAAATATGTGTACACCATGGAATGGCTAACTTGAGCTAATTAACGTAAGCATTACCTTACATACTTATTTTTTTGTGGTGAGAACATTCAAAATCTACTCTCTTAACAATTTCCAAGAATACAATAAATTGCTATTAATTGTAGTCACCCTGTATATAATGGATCTCTGAAACTTATTCCTCCTGTCTAGCTGAAAGTTTGCATCCTTTAAATAATATCTCCCTAAGCCCCTGGTAACCACCATTCTACTCTCTCCTTCTATGAGTTCGACTGTTTTAGATTCCATTCATGTGAGATCGGGCAGTATGTGTTTTTCTGTGCCTGGCTTACATCACTTAACCTAGACGTTGCTTGATGGCAACAATAGAAGCCCACTCTGATCCACTTAGAAATAAAAATTTCTTGGGAGGGTATGTGAGAGCTCACAAAATTGATATGAAGTTTGGAGAAACCAGAGGCAAGAACCAAGGGAAGCAAATTCAGCCAAGATCTGGCCACCTCCAGCCCTGAGCTGCCCGCAAGCATGCTTACTATGCCTCGGGCCTCTCGACTCTGCTGAAGTCGTTACGGGTGATCTCTGATCCTGTGTCTTGCAGGTCCTGGGCAGAAAGTGGCGTCCTGCTCAGGTCCCGTGCTGGGCTCTCAGCTCTGTGTGACTTTGGGGTTGGATAGAGAGGAGATTGGCACCTTTGGTTTCCAGAATGGGAAGAGGGCTTCGTTTCTTTCTTAACTTGGAATTGACCCAGTAGGGAGGGATTTGGATATTCTGCAGCCTCAAATAGCAGACGGCAGAAAGTCTTATCCCATTTAACAGACATGGAGGTGAAATGCTTTGCTCCAAGTCTTGGAGTTGACACAAGAGCTCAGCACTTCCAGGCTGACCGCCCCTGCTCCTAACAGGACCCAAGCTGCCTTTCTGAGGACACAGGGGGATGTGACATAATTCCCCCGATGTGTCTTTCTTAATTTTCAAAATCCAAGGATTTCTAAAAAATATTTATACCCCTTGATCCAGTTTTTCTACTTCATGTTTCTCGTGGTGTGGAAATAAACAAAGACTATGATATGGATTTACACAGAAGGATGTTCAAGGCAACTTTGTTTCTTATATAGTGATACTGGAAATAAACATTCAATATCATGGAATCTGATATCAAAATACATTAAGTGAGATGTCTATATGATGAAATATTATGTATTCATTAAAGCTGATAGTTTCAAAATGTTTCCAATGACTTGAGAAAAGTAATAAGTAAAATTAAAACAGAACAAAATAGAACTGAATAGAGAATATAATCTAAGTTTTTGGGGAAAAATTCTCCCATATGCATAGAAAAAAGACTGAAAAGAAATGTTTAACTTTTTGTACTAATTATTTTTGGTTGGAGGGGTTATGATTAGTTTATCTTTGTTTCTATCTGGATTTTTTTATAATGAACTTTTTTGTTTCTGTTATAAACAGAAAAAAGGTTGAGAAAAACAAAGTTAGAACATACAAAATGATACGGCTTCATGGTGAAAATAATACTGGTATACTCCACTGGTGTAGCAGGAGTTGGTGCAATCTTTTTGGGGATAAAAACAAAATAATAGATAAATGTTCTAAAGAGGTTTATGCCCTTTGACTCCAAAGACTTATTTCAGGGAATTTCACTAGTGAATTACACTAGAGACCAAGGGCTGTGTGTAATGAAGATGCTCATTATAATGTTATCTATAACAACAAACACTGTATAAAAGCTAAATGCCCAATGATTGGTGAACAGTTCCATAAATTATGGTGCATCAACATGAAGGAGTATTATGGCACCATTAAAATGATAATTATGAAGACTGTAGCAATGCAGAATACATTTCTGATAGGATGCAAAGTGCAAAATGCAGAGTATCAAGTCTGCAGCAATATAACATGCACCCAAACCTAGAATAAATACTCAATACATGGGAAGCCAAACAATTATTGAGGTTGAGTGAACGGGATTCAGGGAGATTATTATTATTTAATTTTGTCAAAACTTGATTTAAATATTGTTGATGCTTCCTCTTCTTGCTGGAGCTTGTATTTTCCTAAACAAAGCTCTTTTGATACTGGTTTAAAGCAGGCCGGTGGAGGGATGGGGTTGGCGGGGCTTTGTAAGATTCAAATACTTGAGTAGCTGAAGAGTCTGGGTATGGTGTGGATGGGGCTTTGCAACCCTTTGTATGCCTGGGGTTTCAGGTTCACTTCTGGAAGATGGAGGGATGAAGAAGAGGCTAAGTTGCTGAGAGTCTCCCAGCTCTGATATTTTTCAAATCTATGTTTATTCAGCCTTCAGTGTCAGATACATTGTTATACATTTTGCCGATAACCACTCTTTGGGGTTGGTCCTATCACTGACATCATTTTGAGGACATCGAATGTCAGATTCAGAGCAATGAAATGGCTCATACAAGGCTAATAGCCAGCAAGTGGCAGATAAAAGGTCCAATTATTTCATCCCATCTCACATTTTATTTTCTTGGCCCAGCATCACTTTGGCCTGTGAGGCCCATTGTAGCCCTTTCCTCATTCACTCCTTCCTCCTTTCCATCTCTAGAGATCTGAGACCCAGTTGACTTGTTACAATTGCCTTTTGACTTCACAGAGCCTTCAGGTTCACCAGTCAGCAGGAGAATACATACTCATTGTCTGGAGATGGAGACAGAAAAAGTATAGGAGATTTGCTTTTACATGTGGGGTTTAAAAGCGGATTAGGAAATCATGGTTATGACCTTATCATTATTACTATTTTTTGAGACAGGGTCTCACTCTGTTGCCCAGGCTGGAGTCCAGTGGCATGATCTCAGCTCACTACAACCTCTGCTTCCTAGGTTCAAGTGGTCCTCCTGCTTCAGCCTCCCACGTAGCTGGGACCACAGGTGCACACTACTACCTCTGACTAATTTTTGTATTTTTGGTAGAGACGGGGTTTTTCCAGGTTGCTCAGGCTGGTCTCAAACTCCTGGGCTCAAGTGATTCACTTGCCTTGGCCTCCTAAAGTTCTGGGAGTACAGGCATGAGCCACCGCACCCAGCTTGACCTTATTTTTTATTATGTGTATTTTTTCCCTTAAAAGTGGGATGGTCTGGGAAATAAATTGATTAAACAAGGTATAGGCAGTTATGGCTAATCTAAAAATTTCCATTTTTGTTAGTACAAAGAGTGGTAACTGCTAACATCATTTGTATCTATTAATGAATTAAACCACCACGTATTTCCTGAGGATCTATTTGGTGCTAGAGATGAGAAAGATGAGGTCTATAATTCGAGGAGCTTAACAAAAAGTGCCTTAGAGTATATTCAGGTTGGGTGGGAGGTAAGGAAGATCTGATGTGGAGAAATCAAACACAGGATGCATTTCCCAACATACCTAAATTGTCCAGGTGGTTCATAAAGTGAAATAATAATTTTCAAAAATTAAAAAGAAGAAAGTAAGGCAGAATGGGAATGTAGGGATTACACAGTTTGGTGCAGAAGCACACTCACCATGGCAATTAGGGTGCCTTGGATGATTTTCCAGTAGGTTATGAACTTTTGTGAGTTATCACCTGCTTTGAGAAGAGGCAGTTCATTTGGGGCAGGAAGAACTGTGGATTCAGGGGCAGGCTAGACCTGGTCTAGTCCCAGTGCTGCTACCTATTGTGTGACTTTGGGCAGGTCATGGAAGCCTAGGCCCTTGGTGGGTAATCGGTTCAACCCCCATCCCATTCTGAGCCTGGAAATGCCTTTACCCCATTCAATGAAAAGGACAGTGAAATGACAGCTAAGACAATAGCCACCCCTCTTTGAAGACCTACTATGTGTCCTTCCAAGCAGCCTAAGTTCGAGTACTTCAATAATACTATGAGTTAAATGCTATTACCGAAGGTCTCAGGATTTTACTGCAGCACTCAAGAATGTGAGACTCAAAAGGAGAGAAAGAGAAAGAATGAGAACAAGCGCTGTTTATCCTGGGGAATGTTCTGGGTCCACCTAAAAGTTCTACAGCACAGATGAAAAGGACGGAAAGGGCCAGGGAAAGCAAGATTTCTGGGCTTCTCCTCATACAAAGATAGGGCCCTGGGCCAGATTACCAGCAGAAGGGAGAACTGTGTCCACGTGCAAGGCCTTTAGTGCACAGTTGCTCTCCCTGCTAGCAAGCATGGCTCAGTCCAAATCCTGGAGTTGGATTACTCTATTTATAACTCTTTTAGAGGAAGGTGTATGTAGGGGAGAATAGTGTTGGTTGTGATCAGCAACAAGAAGGAATTGTTCTGAGGTCTCCCTTAGAGATTTTACTCTTGATAAAATTGGGATGATAATATCTCCTCTAACTGTTGCAGTGAGACACAAGTGAACAGAAAGGGTCTCCATAAACCAGAAAGCACTGTGTCCATGAATGGGATGGTTAGTAGTCTTCTGACCATGTCTATGTTTTACAAGGTGTGCCCCAAGCAAATTTTCTGATGGAGGGGAATCACTTCCAGATCTCCTTTGCTTCCCTCCCGTTTGTCAGGGAGACAGGAGAAGCACTGCTAACTTTTGCTAGTCTTGAAACATACCAGGTGCACTCCCAGACCAAGGGCTGTGCATTCGCGAGTCTCTCTGCCTGGAATGCCTTTTCTCCAGATGTATTCTCCATGTCCTGCTCCTTCATTTCATTTATGTCCCTGTTCAAACATCATTTCTCCAAAGAGGCCACTCCTGATGGGATGCAGAAGGTGCTACAGGGGCCCCGCCCAGATCCCAAAGTGCTGTGAGTGTTGGCTGCTAGTGGGCACAGCTGCTTTCTTTCTCCAGAAGACTGACCTTGGGTGATGAAAGTCTTCTCACCTAGCAGATTATGCCCCTCAGTCCCCCTTATCCCTCACTTGGCCAAAGCTTGACTTAAGCATATCCGTATCTTTAATCCCATCTCAGCTCCTCGTCCAGCTTTATTCTGCCTCCTTCCCCTCCAAGTTTGACCGTATGCACCTGAGTCCCAGTCTCAGGCTCTGCTTCTAGGGAAATCAGCTAAGACCAACTCCAGTTAGAACCACCTGTGGTCACTCTTGAGCCCTGTCATCCTGCTTCATTTCTGCTTCATGGCCCAAATTCTGCCAGACATTGCATCCTGCATTCATTTGTTTGTTTTCTGTCTCCTGTGCAATGCAAGCCGCCTGAGAACAGGTCTGTGTCATTCATACCTGCTGCTTTGTCCCTAGGTCCTACTGCAGGGCTGGGATCACAGCACCGTGATCCTTTTTGTGGAATAAAGGGCTCTCTGCATGGAAGGACAAGACCTCAGAATGTTCCACAGTTGTCAGGCTAAAAGGATCCAGAAATGAGCTCTTCCGATTCTCAACTCTAAAAGAATTTTACTCACTGTCAAGATAAGGTCAACTAGAGTGAGATTTCATACAACTTTACTTTGGATTTCTTTGTGTGTGTGTGTGTGTGTGTGTGTACTTAAAATGTGAAGGAAAAAGGCAAAACATTTGAGACATGTGACATTAATAATTCTGAGACATGAGGTATTCTGGAAAGTGTTCTGGTCTCACAACTTTTGAGAATAATTTGTTTATTTATTTGGCTAAGATTTCCTGAGTGATCACTCTGTGCTGGACTTGGTGCCGGGTCCTAGCGACCATTCAAGATATGGTCTCTGCTTTAGGAAGCTCCCAGAGACCTGGGTTGTAATATTGGGTTCATCCCTAGTCAGCTGCATGACCTCAGACAAGGTCTGCACTTCTCTGGGCTTGGTTTTCCCATTTTTAAAGCAAGGGCACTGGGCTGGGTGATCTCTAAAGCTCTCTGCCAGCTCCATGTCTCAAAGACTGAGTCTTCCTTTCAGACAGGCTGTCTGATTTTCATGGCCATCAATATTTCTCTAATCATCACCTTCCCTTATTTTCCCTGGGGACTGGAATTAAAGCTAACTGCTTTTACCAGATATACTTTCAACATTGTCACAGTCAATGCAATTGGATCAAACCTGGACAGAGAAGGTGGGGGCTCCCCAACCATATTCAGCTTAGTCTGAGTCCAGACAGTGGTCCTGATGATGTCCCATTACCTGCCGTGGCTCCTCAGACTCAATTCCCCTCTGCCACAAATGCCTGAAACCAGCGCCGTCTGGATCCTGCCTCATACCCCCAGCACATGCTAATGAATGCATCGATTTTCCTATTCTCTACCACAACAGTTATTTCAGAGATAAATGCCTCCTGTTTGTGGTTATTAAATCTGCTTCATGTTGGACAGCTGGGGGTGGGTGGGTGGGTGGGAAGACTGGTCTGGGTAGAGCTAAGTTGGGGACAATCTGGGACAGATTCCAGCTCAACATCTGACAGGCTGCAGGACCTTGGACCAGCTGCTGCTCTCCCAGCCTCAGTTTCCTCATCTTTAAGATGACTGTTGTGCTGGGTCTGAGGTTTAAAACAAAATTGTTTGAAGCCACAGAATGCTTTGATTACAGAAAACCTTGTGTATATGACAATGTGTAAACCATAGAAAGGAGTGGCTTCATCTGGAATGGGGTTGGGGTGGGAGGCTCCCCATCCAACCTCCTCCTTGTTCTCTACCCAGACCTCTGAGACACCTTCAGCAACACCGCAGCTCTGGGGAGCATAGTTTGAAAACTGCCAGGCTAGATGGACTCAACTAGAATTTTAGAGTTCTCAACAACAGATGAGGAGATGGGGCATGGGGAAGTGGCAAAAGGAAAAGACGGATCAAGTTGGCCTGACGGATGGACTCAGCTGCACCTGAGGAAGTGGCTGATCTGATTGCTCTTCACTGAGCACTAATTTCCTAATGCCTGAGTTTCACTGCCTTTTGTCCAGAATCCTCTCCAGCTAAATCACATGTAGAGGCAACTTGGCACCCGTGGGTGGTTAAATGCACACACTCTCTGCTTTCAATCCCAGCTCAGATATTTTCTAGCTGTGTGATCTTGGACAAGTCTCCTCATTTTTCTGAGACTCAGTTTTCCCATCTCTAAAATGGGCAAAATAACACTCAGTTATTGCTTCCCATATGCGTCATGTAGCTCCCTGATTCAATGCAATCACATGCATTTTAATCCTTAGAAACAATGACAATATAATGCTAATCATTTATTGATCACTTACTACATATCAGTTCCCATGCCTTTTAATACCTATGTCTATTCTTCACAACCATCCAGCAAAAGAGGGGCCATGGTAATTATCTTCTAGGTGGGGTTTGGAGAGGAGAATCTAAAAAGAGCTCCAAGATTTGAACTCAGGTTTGTTTAACTTCAAAGATTATTAGGTTCTTGATTCTATACTAAGCATCTGAAACTCTTTTAACCACCCTTCTCTGCTGTGGTTGGGAAGCACTGAATCAAATCATGTTTGTCAGAATCTTTCTGAAAAACAGGTCCAGATCCTTGGCCTGGAAAAGAACTTGGAGAGTTGTTATATCTACTTTCTTCCTCTCAGTAGGCTGTGCATTCACATTACTTTGAAATTCCTGCAAGATGCAGAAGGCTGATCGTGACCTTGTCTTAGCAGGCTGTCACTGGTTCCAGTGGTCCCAATTAATCCAATTACTTGCAGTCATTGAACAACTGAACCACTTATCTGTAACAGTTACTATATTGCTTGTTGGGTACAAGGGAGTCAATGAGACACAATCTTTGCCCTCAAGGAGGTCACAATTTAATGAAAGAAACACACAAGCATTAGAAAACAATCTTACGGAGTGGAAACTATTATGAAAGAACAGTTCTGGGAGCACAGAAAAGCCTACAAGGCTTCCTATTGTGGGTGGGCCTGAGCCTTAGACTGAAGGATGAATGAGTGATAGTCAAAGCCAGCAGAGAAAAAGAGTTGGCAATGGGGACCTGGAAAAGCAGAGAAACATTATGTGCAAATGTATAAGGGTAAGGAAGGGCATGGGGCATTTGGAGGAATAGCAGTAGTTCAAATGACTGGAGGAGGAACAAGGGGGCAGGTTAATGAAATGGCAGTGGAGAGGCCTTGGTGTTCTGAAACCAGGGAGTCAAGCAGCTGGAACTTGGAGCCACTGAAAAGTCTATAACAGAATTCTGGAAGGATTATTAAAAGAGCTCCATGGAGGCTGTGCTGGAGCGAGAGCCCAGGGAGGAGGCTGGGGAGGTGACCCTGGAGAGAGATGATGGAGTTTGGATCAGAGTGGCGGCAGTGAGGTTGGAGTAAGGGAGGTGCATTGAATACACTGGGGGGCTTGAGACTGCAGGATATCGTGGTTGTTGGCTGTGGAGTCCAGTATGATTTTGAAATCGTGCCCCAAAGAGTTAAAGAAACCAGTAACTAACAGAAATTCTTGAGTGTACAGGATGACAGATAAGAAAAGAAACAACTTGCTGAAATGTTGAAACTCCCTCAGCTTGTAAAGTAACAACGCTGGCTGAAGTCTGTTAGACCCAATGTGGTCAACTAGAGTCTGCACAGAACCAGCTTGCCGACGTCACAGCCCGAGTTTCTACCGCACGTTTCATACTAACTCCTCCTCAAATTGGCGCTTGCGATCCATGAGGGAGCATGAAAAGAGAACTGTGCATGCCCAAGGACTTTCGAGACCTCCCCTTTTCTTCCACCAATCACCTACTAACCTAAGAATCCAACGTCTAAACCTTTTCTAATAAAATTATTGCCTTGAAGCCAACACAGGGAGACAGATTTGACTTGAACTTCTGTCTCTTCATTGTCTTGCAATAAAAATCTTTTCTTTTCTCAAGAAACCCCAGTGTTACAGCATTGGCTCCTACCACTTCAGCCAGCAAGCCCCTTCCGCTCGGTAACAATTTCAGGATTTTTCTGATCTGTGCAATGGGGTGGGTAGTGATACCCTTCCCCAGGCTGGGAATCCTGGAGGAGCAGGGCTGTGTGGCTGAGGATGAGCTCCGTAGGGGACGTGCTGGGTGTAAAGGGCCAGTAGTGGGGGGAAGAGGGGGGCATTCAGGTGGAGACATCCAGGAAGCTCTTGGCTACATGGGCCTGAACCTCTAAGTTAGGAGAGGAGATTTGCATCACTAGCTCACATACTGAGACAGATTGAGGTGATTTGGAGGTATATGCAGAGAGAGAAAAGGCGACTGACAAGGAAACCCAAACCCATCAGGGTGAATCAAGCCATAAAAAGGTAAGAAGGCTCTTTGGAAGACAGAAGCCTTTTCCTGGGGCATGTAAGGTGTTTTACAATTCTGCAGCCTCTTTACAGAGCAACATTGGAAGATACCTCCATCTCAGGGCACAAACATCATGTTCTCACAATATTGTTTGAGGGCTGTTACTAAATCCATATCACATCCAATTTTTCCATTTTACAGAGGATAAAAAAATAAAGAAAATAACTGTTCAGTTTGGTTACTATTTCTTTCTAACTATATTCCCTTAATGAGGCATTTGCCTGCAACACGGTCTGTTATGTATTCCGTGTTTTATAAAAGATCTCTTGGGGAAAATAACCCAGGAAACACAATTTTTCGGCACCATCTCCTTTTATTAAGAATAATGAAAAGGAAACAAGAATCATTCTCCCAGTCAAACACACTTCTGCTGCGTCTTATTGGTGTTTTTATGACAACTGCCAGGTAGTACAGACGGCCATGAAGTTGCTTTCACACAGATATGCATCCGTTTTACGGCCATTCTAATGCACCGGTTGCATGTATATCAAGACAGGTGGGTCTATGTATATAAATCTATTGTACACATATATTTATATATTGCCTATATCTGAGTAAGTGTTTGGGATGGTGCAAGCCCTTAAAATTATACACACAAAATAGGCTCTTTGCCCAGAAAAGCAATCATCCTTCAAAATGGGCAGAAGAGCAAATAGAGAAATTAACTCAGGAGGGGAAATGCAAAACAAAAGTGATTCTGTTAATTGGAAACCCTGCTCAGGTTTTTGGACATAGCTGGGGGGTTCTTCACACCCTCTCTCTGGGTGTGTTTGGCCATGCTCGTGGCTGGACTGCTGCCCACACACAGGCAGCTCCTGCCCATGGCTCCAGCCTAGACCTCCCATCAACACTTCAGATGTGTAGATCCTACTGCCAACTGGACATCTTCCCTTGCGTGTTCCACAAACACTTAAACTCTGAGGGTATAAATCTGAGTCCTATTCTCCCTGCCTCCTTTTCCTCAGTTAATAGCCCCACAAGTCATTCCATGGCCCCAGGCAAGGATCACTCTCGACTCCTCCCTCTCCTTTAACGAAGTCTGCAGATATTTACTGAGCCACTACTAGGTGCCAAGCACTAGTCTAGACTCTGTGTATATGAAGGTGACCTAAAACATGCTCTCTGCTCTCAAGGAGCTCATAGTTCCATGAGGAGGCAGAATCCCTTAGTAGTTAAGAACCTAAGGAAACAAATTCAGAAAGATCCAAGGTCAAATCCCAGCCTTGACGTGGATTTGCTGCCTGATCCTGGGCTCCTAAGCTTCAATTTCTTCCATTGTAAAATGAGAGCAATAATAACAGATTCTACCTCATAGGGGTGTTGTTGTAAGATTTAAATGCAATACTTCATGTAAACCACTTACCACAAAGCCTGAGCACAGAGTAGAAGCTTGACAAATGTAAATCCTTTTTAGGTATCGGCTGGACGATAAGACAGAGATTGCCTGTTTCCTCCCATGTCTATCTTCCCCTTCTTCCTGAGTGGTGTTTTAGTGGGCTACATGGCTGCCCAAAATGAAGGCACATTTTCTAACCTCCTTTGTGATTTGGTGTGGTCAGTGTGGCTCAGCTATAGCTAGTGAGACTTCTAGAAAGCCTGCTTAAGAAGGGGATGCCTTCTTCACCCATTTCTCCAAACTGCTGTCTGGAATGTGGATGTGATGGCTGGAGTCACAGCAGCTCTGTCAAAACATGCTTTAGTCAGGGTAGATGTTGCAGGTTGGGTCCCCCAGGAGGCAGACACTGAGACGGAGTTAGTGTGCAAGAGGTTTATCAGGGAGTACCACTGGGATCTGCACCTGAGGCAGGAAGAGAGAGGAAGCAGGATTGGGCAAAGAGAGGGCCCAGTTGTGACACAGTAGTGATGGGGGTAGGCCTCTATACCCTTCTACTTCTCTGCTTCAATAGTGGGATGTGGGCTGCTCTAGGAGGGTCATGACTCCAGAGGTAGCTCTGTAGCAGAGGCAGTCTTTGAAGGGAGAGTTGGGGGTTATGTGCTAGCAGCAATTGGGGCAATAAACCTTTTTTGAGGGAGAACCTGGGAGGTGCCACTTCATGTCCATCTCAGTAAGTCACTGCTATAAATGGGAAACACACTAAAGTTTATTATTCACTCACGTGACAGCCCATCACATGGATTCCTGGTCTGGTGGTGACTCAGGGACACAGGCTCCTTCCATCCTGGGACTCTGCCCTCTTCTAGATCCTCAGAATCCTCTTGGTTCAACAGGCAGAGAGGAAAAGAGACGGCAGGACTGTTTGGGAGGTTTTGTGGGCCAGGCCTGGCAGGGAGGTTCTGTCCACATTTCATTGGCCAGATCTTGGCCAGTGGGAAATGTCATTTAGATGCACATTCATGAAGACAATAGATGAGATTTGGGGAATGCTGGAGCAGTCTTTTTCAGAGACTATGAAGATGAAGGCTAAACTCTGGGAAAGGCAGAGTGGTGGCTTGGCGGGAGCCTGGGTCTAGGGGTTGGGGCACCAACATGCCCACCTTGGGCAACTTGCCTTTGGGCTTGGCTTATGTAGGACAGGTATAAATGTCTACCTTTTCTAAGCCTCTGTTACGCTGTTTACAACCTAATCCCAACTAAACTGAGGGGTAGCAAAGTGAACAATACTGGGTGATGGGTGCTAAGATAGAGTAAACACAAAAGAGGGGCAGTTGCTTTCTCCTCAGGGCTCATGGAAGGCTTCTTGGAGCTGGTGATACCTGAACTGAGATTTGAAGAATGAGTGGAAGTTGACCAGTTGCCAGAGGTGATGGTGGGAGGATGCGGTTCTAGTCACTGACCCAGAGCCAGGGCACAGATGGTGTTTTGCATGAGTCTGAAGACTAAAAAATAGGTGCTTTTGTGACAAACCCCCATAGGACAAAGAGGTTCATGAAACAGGGAGGATACTCCTTTTGTTCAGAGACTGGTGCAAAAGAGAAATAAATAAATGAATGTGTGAAAATTTCTCGACCAACCCCGAAGCAATTTGATGATCCATTGTTCCCTTGGGGTCCTATAATCTTCCCTTACATAATTCTATTATAGTACATATGATGCTGTGCTCTAATTACTATTTGATGTATCTGACACTCCACTTGACTTCAAGGTCAAGGACTTTATTTTTATTCATTCTTATGCCCATACCACCTAATGCAGCCTGGCACATGGAGTCCTAAACAGATGTTTGCCAAATGAGTGAACAACACATAAGTCCATTTTGTTGCAAAGAGCAAGGAAGCCATTCTGTAGTTGAACTGAAATCCATTTCCTTTTACCTCTGACCAGCCCAACTTCGATTCTCAGACATTTATTTGGTGCCTGTGATATTCAAGGCTTTGTGTTAAATTGCAGAAGGTGGGCTATAAAGACAAAGAAGCCCCCCTCCTCCACCCTCTGGAGCTTACCAGACTCTATCATAATATCCCACCAGGGAAGAAAGAAGAGTTCTTATTCAGCAGCTCCCACTGGCTCTGTGTGTGAGTCCCTGAACCTGCCTGGCTCCTCACATACAGGTTGCTACACCAGGGGAGGTCCAGCCCAGGCAGAGGAAAGCACACTCGCAAGTTGCTGGGACAGCCTGCTTCTTCTAAGCTTTTGAAGTAGGGCTTTCAGAATCTGCCCTTCACCAATGTGCAAGAGCTCTGACCCAGATGACTACTCCTCATTCATTCATTCGTTCATTTCATAAAGCAAGCACGGGGCCAGGCACTGGGTGGGCATCAGGGCTTTAGAGATCAGTAAGGTGTAGCAGATATTCTACCCACTGTGGCTCTCACTACTCCCATCCACAACTGCTTTCTACTGCCAGCACCTGTGAAGTTCTACCTGAGGGTTTTCTCTGGCTATTATGTGTCATGGGCTGGCAATGCTGGGAATCAACCAGTGGCAGGTGGGAGATGGTGAATATGTATTTCAGCTGCCTAATGCATCATGTGGAGCCACTCTGGTGCATGCCTGACAATATCTCCCGAAGTCCCCAGGGCTTTGAGCTCTGGTGGCCCACAGTGGAAACCTGCCCATCAGTGCACCCTTCCTATCTTTCTGTCTCTGTATTATTTCCCCATCCTCCCATGGGTACTTCCTGGGATTTCCTCCTACATCAACTACATGCACTCAAATTCTAGTCTCAAGGTTTTCTTCTGAGGGGAGCCCAACCAACATAGGACACTAGCTATCTGTCCTTATAAAGCTGATCCTCTATCAAGAAAGTTTGATACTTAGTTATATGACAGGGGAGTAGATGCTGTAATACGGAAGATACAGGAGCCAGAGGAGCTCACAGTATGGGCCCAAGGAAAGTCTTTTGCAGGAAGCGACTTGAAGCTGAATTTGTAAATTTTCTCAATTTTTTGCTTTGGATATTGATATGGTTTGGTTGTGTTCCCACCCAAATCTCATCTTGAATTGTGGTTCTAATAGTCCCATGGGAGGGAACCAGTGGGAGGTAATTGAATCATGGGGGAGGTTACTTCCATGCTGTTCTCACAATAGTGAGTGAGTTCTCACGAGACCTGATGGTTTTATAAGGGGCTTTTTCTCCTTCACCCAACACTCATTCTCTCTCCTGCCACCCTGTGAAGTGGTGTCTTCCGCCATGATTGTAAGTTTCCTGAGGTCTCCACAGCTATGTGGAACTGTGAGTCAATTAAACCTCTTTTCTTTATAAAGCACCCAATCTCAGGTATTTCTTCATTAAGAGAAAGTGTGAGAACAGTGTGAGAACAAACTAATACAAATATCTTCTATCTACTATACATTGTTATGCAACAATAGGTCTGAATAGCCTCCTACCCCTGATGTTGTGTAGCACACTGTGTTAGGATTCCTTCTGAATTCCTTTGGAAGGAAAGGGGGATTCATGAGAAGCATCTGTAGGCACCAGCCAGGAAGGTGATTTATATTGGCCATTTCATCTAATTCTCAGGTCAGTCCTGGGAGGCTGGAGCCATGATTCACATTTTAGAGATAAGGAAACAGACTCACATAGGTGCTTCTTGCCCAAGAGCACACATCACGCTTTGGAGATGACCTTGAGGGGTGAAAATTATCACTCTGTTATTACTGATGAGGCAACTACCGTGGCTCAGCCAGCAGGAGTGATGGCCTCAGAGGCACATTGTGTTGGAGCTGGAATCAGAAACCACCACTGCCTGACTCTGGTCCTCCACTCTCTCCTCCCTCTCAGGCTGCCTGTGAGCCAGGTGGGATGCCCCTGGAGACCACCATGGGGAGTGCCCACCAAGCACAGCCCTCCACAGGGCTAGGGAGGCTCCAGGGAAAGGATGGTGCTACAGTCTAGTGTCATGTTTAAGAAACAGCTCTGGACTTGTACTACCTGTAAGCAAATCTTGGTTCCATAAATTAGAGTGATATGATTTGGGCAAGGCATTTACCTTCTCTGAGCCTCAATTTTCTCATCCATAAGATGGGGATAATCATAGTAACTACCTCACGGAGTTGCTGTGAGAAATAAGTAAAAGGAAATTGCTCCAGATAGTGGCAAAACAATATACAATCCATAAAGCACTATAGACTCAACTTGCTTAATGTTTGGTAGGAATGGACACTGAGTTGAGATACTTAGAAACAAGATTCCATTTTGTCCTCAAGAGTCAGTAAATTTTGGTTACTGTAGCCTTGTAGTATTGTTTGAAGTCAGGTAGTGTGATGCCTCCAACTTTGTTCTTTTTGCTTAGGATTGTCTGGGCTATAGGGGGTCTTCTTTGATTCCATATGAAATTTAAAATAGTTTCTTCTAATTCTGTGAAGAGTGTCAATGGTAGCTTGATGGGGATAGCATTGAATCTGTAAATTACTTTGGGCAGTATGGCTATTTTCAGGATATTGATTCTTCCTATCCATGAGGATGGAATGATTTTCCATTTGTTTTCTGTCCTCTCTTATTTCCTTGAGCAGTGGTTTGTAGTTCTCCTTGAAGAGGTCCTTCACATCCCTTGTCAGCTGTATTCCTAGGTATTTTATTCTCTTTGTAGTGATTGTGAATGGGAGTTCATTCATGATTTGGCTCTCTGCTTGTCTATTGTTTGTGTAAAGGAATGCTTGTGATTTTTGCACGTTGATTTTGTATCCTGTGACTTTGCTGAGGCTGCTTATCAGTTCAAGTTGTTTTTGGGCTGAGATGATGGTGTTTTCTAAATATAAAATCATGTCATCTGCAAGCAGAGACAACTTGGCTTCCTCTCTTCCTACTTGAATACCCTTTATTCCTTTCTCTTGCCTGATTTCCTTGGCCAGAACTTCCAATACTGTGTTAAATAGTGGTGAGAGAGGGCATCTTGTCTTGTACCAGTTTTCAAAGGGAATGCTTCCAGCTTTTGCCCATTCAATATGATATTGGCTATGGGCTTGTCATGAATAGCTCTTATTATTTTGAGATATGTTCCATCAATACCTAGTTTATTGAGAGTTTTTAACATGAAGGGATGTTGAATTTTAACAAAGGCCTTTTCTGTACTTATCGAGATAATCTTGTGGTTTTTGTCTTTGGTTCTGTTTAGGTGATGGATTACATTTATTGATTTGCATATGTTGAACCAGCCTTGCATCCCAGGGATGAAGCTGACTTGATCGTGATAGATAAGTTTTTTGATGTGCTGCTGGATTCAGTTTGTCCGTATTTTATTGAGGATTTTTGCATCAATGTTCATCAGGGATATTGGCCTGAAGTTTTCTTTTTTTGTTGTGTCTCTTCCCAGTTTAGGTATCAAAATGATTCTGGCTTCATAAAATGAGTTAGGGAGGAGTCCCTCCTTTTCAATTGTTTGGAATAGTTTCAGAAGGAATGGTACCAGCTCCTCTTTGTAATTCTGGTAGAATTCAGCTGTGAATCCATCTGGTCCTGGGCGTTTTTGGTTGGTAGGCTATTAATTACTACCTCATTTCAGAGTTTGTTATTGGTCTATTCAGGGATTTGACTTCTTCCTGGTTTAGTCTTGGTAGGGTGTATGCATCCACGAATTTATCCATTTCTTCTAGATTTTCTAGTTTATTTGTGTATAGGTATTTACAATACTCTCTAATGGTAGTTTGTATTTCTGTGGAGTCAGTGGTGATATCACTTTATCACTTTTTATTGTGTCTATTTGATTCTTCTGTCTTCTTCTTCTTTATTAGTCTAGCTAGCGGTCTATCTATTTTGTTAATTTTTCAAAAAAACAGCTCCTAGATTTGTTGATTATTCAGAGGGTTTTTCATGTCTGTGTCTCCTTCAGTTCTTCTCTGATCTTAGTTATTTCTTGTCTTCTGCTAACTTTTGGATTAGTTTGCTCTTGCCTTTCTAGCTCTTTTAATTGTGACGTTAGGATGTCGCTTTGAGATCTTTCTAGATTTCTGCTGTGGACATTTAGTGCTATAAATTTCCCTCTTAACACTGCTTTAGCTGTATCCCAGAGATTCTGGTACTTTGTCTCTTTGTTCTCACTGGTTTCAAAGAACTTCTTCATTTCTGCCTTAATTTCATTATTTACCCAGGAGTCATTCAGGAGCAGGATGTTCAATTTCCATGACATTGTGTGGTTTTGAGTGAGTTTCTTAATCCTGAGTTCTAATTTGATTGCTCTGTGGTCTGAGAGACTGCTTGTTATGATTTCAGTTCTTTTGCATTTACTGAGGAGTGTTTTGCTTCCAATTATGTGGTCAATTTTAGAATAAGTGCCTTGTGGCACTGAAAAGAATGTATATTCTGTTGATTTGGGGAACAGAGTTCTGTAGATGTCTACTAGGTCCACTTGATCCAGAGCTGAGTTCAAGTCCTGAATATTCTTGTTAATTTTCTGTCTTGTTAATCTGTCTAATACTGACAGTGGGGTATTAAAGTTTCCCAGTATTATTGTGTGGGAATCTAAGTCTCTTTGTAGGCCTTTAGAAACCTGTTTTATGAATCTGGGTGCTCCTGTATTGGGTGCATATATATTTAGAATAGTTAGCTCTTTTTGCGGAATTGTTCCTTTACCATTATGTAATGCCCTTCTTTGTCTTATTTGATCTTTGTTGGTTTAAAGTCTGTTTTGTCAGAGACTAGGATTGTAACCCCTGATTTCTTTTTTCTTTCTTCCCATTTGCTTGGTAAATTTTCCTCCATCCCTTTATTTTGAGCCTGTGTGTGTCTTTGCATGTAAGATGGGTCTCCTGAATACAGCACACCAATGGGTATTCAATTTGCCAGTCTGTGCCTTTTAATTGGGGCATTTAGCCCATTTACATTTAAGGTTAGTATTGTTATGTGTCAATTTGATCCTGTCATCATGATGCTACTTGGTTATTCTGCATACTAGTTGGTGCAGTTTCTTCACTGTGTCATTGGTCTTTGTATTTTGATGTGTTTTTGCAGTGGCTGGTGCCAGTTTTTCCTTTCCATATTTAGTACTGGTACCAAAACAGACACATAGACCAAAGGAGCAGAACAGAGACCTCAGAAATAACACCATACATCTACAACCATCTGATCTTTGACAAACCTGGCAAAAACAAGCAATGGGGAAAGAATCTCCTATTCAGTAAATGGTGCTGGGAAAACTGGCTAGCCATATGCCGAAAACTGAAACTGGATCCCTTCCTTACACCTTATACAAAAATTAACTCAAGATGGATTGAAGATTAAATGTAAAACCCCAAACCATAAAACCCTAGAAGAAAACCTAAATAATACCATTCATGACATGGGCATGGGCAAAGACTTTGTGACAAAAATGCCAAAAGCAATTGCAACAAAAGCCAAAATTGACACATGGGATCTAATTAAACTAAAGAGCTTCTGCACAGCAAAAGAAACTATCATCAGAGTGAACGGGCAACCTACAGAACGGGATAAAATTTTTGCAATCTACCCATCTGTCTAATATCCAGAATTTACAAGGAACTTAAACATATTTATAAGAAAAAAACAACCCCATTAAAAAGTGAGCAAAGGATGTGAACAGACACTTCTCAAAATAAGACATTTACACAGTCAACAACCATAAAAAAAAGTAAACATTACTGATGATTAGAGAAATGCAAATCAAAACCACAGTGAGATACCATCTCATGCCAGTCAGAATGGAGATTATTAAAAAGTCAGGAAACAATAGATGATGGCGAGGCTGTGGAGAAATAGGAACACTTTTACACTGTTGGTGGGAATGTAAACTAGTTCAACCATTGTGGAAGACAGTATGGTGATTCCTCAAGGATCTAGAACCAGAAATACCATTTGACCCAGGGATCCCATTACTGGGTATATACCCAAAGGAATATAAATCATTCCATTTTAAAGACACATGCACACGTATGTTTATTACAGTACTATTTACAATAGCAAAGACATGGAACCAACCCAAATGCCCATCAATGATACATTGGATAAAGAAAATGTGGTACATATATACCATGGAATACTATGCAGCCATAAAAAGGAATGAGATAATGTCCTTTGCAGCAACATGGATGAAGCTGGAAGCCATCATTGTCAGCAAACTAACACAGGAACAGAAAACCAAACACTGTGTGTTCTCACTCAAAAGTGGGAGTTGAACATCGAGAACACATGGACACAGAGAGGGGAGCAACACACACCAGGGCCTGTTGTGTGGTGGAGGGTGAGGGGAGGGAACTTAGAGGATGGGTCAATAGGCACAGCAAACTATCATTGCACACACATACCTATGTAACAAACCTGCACGTTCTCCACATGTATCCCTTTTTTTAAGAAGAAATAATTTTTAAAAAGTCAGTGAAGTTGGCATTATTGCCTTCTGTTTTAGAGGAGAAGAATGGGGTGCAAGGAGGTTCAGTAACTTGCTTATAGTCACACAGCTGGTGGCAGAGCTGAGCAGTCTGACTCAAGCTAGTGCTCCTGACCACTGCATAGTGACCCTTCCTCTTGGTCTAGCAGGGTCTGTGGCTGCCACTTGGAACCTGATCCAATGATTCCCAGGCTTGTCCTTCACTTTGTATGTCAGCACTGGCTCCTGGTATTGAGGCCTCTGAGGGCAGCTGGGCCGTTTTCCTAAGTAGTGTCTGTGGCAGCTCACTTCCTTTGCTGTCAACATGGGATGCTGGCAGGAATGACCAGAGCTGGATTCATGCTGTCTCCATCCAAAGTCCCAGATTGCACAATCTGCTCTCATCTCCGTTCTGCAGGGACCTCACAAGCCCTCCAAAAGGTGCCCATGAGAGAACTCACACTACCCACATCCCAGACTCATCTTCCCATCTCAATAGTACTTAGCAATGTACCCATCTTTTAAATTTTGGGCCCTGCTGTAATATTAAGGCAGTAATTTATACACCCGGCTCCCGAGCTCCTGGCTGTTTCAAAGGCATTGATCACCCTGGAGCACTCATACATGATTCGGGCTTACTCCTCCAACTCCTCTGCCAGCTATTGATTCCAATGACATTATTTATCAATTATGAAAGGTTTATTCCTCACTCGCTCCTGCACAAAAGAATCTGCGCATTTATTTTACAGCATGATTTATTGACACATCACCACGCATTACATGGAAAATTGAATTTTTGGAGGCTGGAGAACCTTAGGAAATTTCACAGGTTCAATTAGACAGGAGAACATCAAAGAGTTTAATGATACAATTTTTCATCCATTTGCTGCAGCACTGGGAAAGGAGGGGCCCAAGGGCCAGGTCAGCTCAGAGCCCCAAACTATTCTTTAGTTCAGGTGTGCACTTAAGGATGAAGTCCTCATTGGCTGAAACCCTCCCTCAGACACTTTTAAGCCCGGGCTCAGGGCTTTTATTTATGACTCCCAAGGTCAGGATATTTCTTTAAGCTGGGTTCACCTTTTGTCCCCAGAGCAATAAACCTTTCCTTGGGCTGTTGGGGAGACTTGGACAGACCTTTTCTTGAACCATGATGGAAGGAAGGACCATCTGCGTTGGTGAATGAGCCTAAGAGAGAAATGGTGGTGTGATGTTTAGAGACCATTTTGCATCATCTCTCCATCCATCAGACCCAAGCTCAATCATGAGTTCCCAGAGGAAGGCTTCCCACTCTCCCAGGTGGATCAGACCCCCAATCTATACTCTCCCAATACTTTTCACAGCTTGTATGTATGTTGCTGTGATGATTTGACTAATGCCACCTCTACCTTGGACTGGGACTCTCCGAGGGTAGTGTGCAGGAACTTGGCAACGTTCCCATTCCCATCTGCTGCTGAGAACTTTGTTTCCCAGAATCTTTTTGTCTGTAGGGTTCCAGGTTAGAGTCAGCTGATGAGAGGAACCTGTAGATGCTTTAGATGGCGAAGCAGAAGCAATTATTCTCATGATGGTCCTGTTATGGGAGCTCCTCTCCTGGAGTTCTCACTTTGGGATCTCACTTTGGCCCCTAAATATAGTGGCTTCTTAGACTTCCCTGTGAGCTCTGGCTCCTCTAGCTGTTCCAGCATTTGGGGCTGAAATCTTATGGTACTATTACTCTGATCCTCCAGCCCTTTTCCTTCTACCCCTCTATTTTCCCAGCTCCTTGCACATGTGTGTAAGTGCTAATCCGCATATTCAACCTTTTATTCCTGTTGAACTCTTGTCAAGTCTGTTTTCCTGACAGGATTTCAGACTGACACAGTAATGGAAATGTCTTTTCCTTTTCTTGCATTCCTCATGGCCAAGTGCATAATGGAGTGTATAATCAAATATGTTGCCTTTAATTGATACCTTCTTCTGGCTGGTTAACTCCTACATGTCCTTTAAAACTCACCTCCTCCAAGAAGCCCTCCTTCATTCCATGTGTGGGTCAAAGGCACCTCCTCTGGGATCCTGTAATCAGAGCACATATGGTGCTAGATGACAAGCATGTGTTCACTTGCCTATCTGCTGCAGTAGATGATGAGTTCCTTAAGGCTAAGAATGAATCTTAGTGGTCCCTGTTTTGTTACTTTGAGAGGCCTGACCCTCAAAGTAGAGGTTTATGGATGGAATTAATTATTCATTTACCCGTCCTTCACTGTTGGGTATAAGAACAATATGTATGGGCTACTGCACCACCCCTTCACATCAAACCTCTTAGTTGATCCACACGATAAATCCACAGACTGGGCAGGTGGTGGCTTCCGTGGGAGGACAATGACACAGCACGAGGGTTGCCCATCTGGAGGAGACACTCAGGATTGGAAGGGAGCCATCCTTTCCCCATTCAGGGTGCGCTCCACAAACCTAAGCTAGACAAGCTTTGGAACAAGCATTAGGCAAATAAAAAGAGGAACAATAATAAATTATATATTTGGAGCTAATATAGTGATAATCAGGCAAATTGGATATTAAAGAAGCAAATGGCATCTACAATTGTAAAAAGCTCAAATTTAACATTAAAAGTGGTGCTTGAAATGTTTGAAAATGACAGATCATTTGGATCACTAGAGCCACCATTTATTTAATCAACTCTCCATTTTCTAAAATGGGCTAGAGATTAATTTATATCTCTTTGTAACTGTGATAAAGACACACGTCACTTGCTATGGATACACTTTAAGTAACAGATTCATTCCCATAAGGCTAGCCTTGAAGCAAATTTCTCTAAAGTGAATTAGATTTTCTCATTGATTTACAGGATTAAATTAAAGATGTGTCCTCATGGGAAAAGTTGACCAATAAATGGAATTAAATTTTTTTTTTTAATGCAAGGATGGGGTAGGGGAGCACTTGCAGAATATTATGGGTGCGGTGGTCCATTACTAGCACCATTCCTGCCGGGAGCTATTGTTCTCTCCCCACCATTGACTTGCTTTGTGGCATCATTTTTTGCAACATATAAGGCACTTTCTCTTCCAAACTTTATAAATGGGCGGGAGTCAGGCAGAAAGGGTGGCCAATATTTACTGAGTCCTTATTCTAAGCTGGTTGCTAAAGGAGAAACTTTTAAATTCTCACAACTACCTTCTGAAGGAAGTATTTTTATCCTTACTTTAAGGACAGAGAACTTGAGGCTCAGAGACACTAAACCACTTGCCCAAGGTCCTGGTGCTGAGTCTGTCTGATTCCAAGGCCTACGCTTAGTGAGCTTCATTATCAGGATGGAAAGCAATGGTAAAAATAATCCAAAGCCTCAGATAAAGAAAAGATTGACTTTCTGTTTCTCTTTTGGATGAGATCGTGTTCCTATACTCAAATATAGAAATGTCAATTGCCTATGAATTCTCTCAAAATAAAACAAGGATGTTGCTTTCTGGGTGCTTGGTCCTGCTGGCGTGGTGGCTGCCTGCTTTGTACCTCCCCGTTTCCGCCTCTAAGTTGGTGATAAGTGCTTCGGTCTTTGTGACTCATACCAAACACTGGCTCATGTCTCTGGGGAAGCAAGGGGACACGGGTTGGGCGGGGGGAAGCAGAAGTGCTGCGATTTCATCCAGGTTCTGTCTCTCTCATTAGCTGCGTGATCTTGGCTAAGTCCCTTTTCCTCACAGAGCCTCAGTTTCCCATCTGTTTTTTTTTATTTTTTATTTATTTATTTATTTTTTTTAGACAGAGTCTCGTTCTGTTGCCCAGGCTGGAGTGCAGTGGTATGATTTTGGCTCACTGCAACCTCCACCTCCTGGGTTCAAGCAATTCTTGTGCCTCAGCCCCCTGAGTGGCTGGGATTACAGGTGTGCGCCACCATGTCTGGCTAATTTTTGTATTTTTTGTAGAGATGGGGTTTCACCATGTTGGCCAGGCTGGTCTTGAACTCCTGACTTCAAGTGATCTGCCTGCCTCAGTCTCCCAAAGTGCTGGGATTATAGGCATGAGCTACCCACCGCACCCGGCCGTCAGTTTCCCATCTGTTAAATAAAGTGGCTACACTGGAGATGCTCTTTGAGGCCACTTCTCCCTCAGATCTGATTCTCTTGGCTTCTTTGATTTCTTTCTGACTGCTCTCAGTGTTCACATGAAACCAAGAATTGACCATAAGTATGGAAAAAAATTGATTGGCCATCTTGTGTATTTAATAACTGGCATTTAAACTGAGAGATATTTCAGGTTAAAGAATGCTATTTGCAAACATAAAAAGTATCATAAAAGTCAAATATATGCAACCCATACACACACCAGCATCAAATCAAGTACACAAACAGAAGTTGAGTTGCATCATTATAAACTCCTGATAGAGAACAAAGCTGCAGCAGTTTTTGAAGGCAGTTTTCATATAAAAATTGATTTTCTTCAAGCCTCTCCTATGATTAAAATGAGAGAGGATGATGGCTTTTGTGAAGTAGGTTCTTTAGAAACATGAGTTTTGATGTTTAAGCTCATATTAAAATTTCTGAATCTAATGCATCAATGACAAATGTGAATTGGTCTAGAAGACCCCAGAGATAGAGGCAGAGCCTTAAATTTCATATTGTATAAAATTAGTTGATAAAATCAATTTCTGTGTTTCAATCAAGCTTCATGACCTTATCAGGTGGGTAATGTAGTTCCCATTCTACAGATGAGGTGAGGCTCCCAAAGGAAAAGGGTCTTCTCTAGGATTAAAAAGCTAGTAAATTGGCAAACCTGAGACTTGACTCAAGGGCTTCTGACTCCAAATTCAATATTCTTTCAAATGAAACAATTATTTGTCTGACAATGTTTTTTTTTTTTATTTTCTATTTCCATAGGTTTTTGGGAAACAGGTGGTATTTGGTTACATGAGTATGTTCTTTAGTGGTGATTTGTGAGATTTTGGTGCACTCATCACCAGAGCAGTATACGCTGAACCCAATGTGTAGTCTTTTATCCCTCACCGCCTTCCCACCATTTCCCCTCAAGTCCCCAGAGTCCATTATATCATTCTTTTGCCTTTGCATCCTCATAGTTTAGCTGTCATTTATGAGTGAGAACATACAACATTTGGTTTCCATTTCTGAATTACTTCACTTAGCATAATAGTCTCCAATCCTAACCAGATTGCTGTGAATGCCATTAATTCATTCCCTTTTTATGGCTGAGTAGTATTCCATCATATGTGTATACCACAGTTTCTTTATCCATTCATTGATTGATGTGCATTTGGGCTTATTTGTCTAGCAAAGTTTTATTGAATGCCTAGTACATGCTAGGTATTTATCTTAGATTCCAGATGATAGACACAGGTGCCGCTTTTGGTAAGTTCACACAAGTATTTTCAACAACTAAGTCCATTCTTGCTATCCAATATGCTCCACTGTCCTCAAATTTCTTGTAAGCCACTATCGGGAGTTGGGGCTTCATGTTAGAAAATGAGTGGCCATGTCTATGGTTCTGCTTTGGGAAGACCACTCTGGGCAGTGTGGAGGGGGAGCTTGGGAAAGGAGAGGAACATACAGAGGCCAGGAAGCTGGAGGGATGCTGTCTCAATAATCCAGGTGGGATATCAATTAAGGTGGAGAAGAGGGAGAGGACTCATGACTATTCCCAAATTCAACTGAATGAGACTTGCCGATGCATTTGATGGGAGGAGAGGGAAAATTTGAGGTGACTATCAGCTGTAGGGTGTTTGAATAGGCTCAGTAAATAGCAACTTCCTCCTGCCCAAGTTTTTAACCAATTGGAAAATAAAGCAAGGGGTAAGCAACATAGAAACAAAAATAGCACTTTTATTACAACTATAATAGAGGCAGGAGAATGTGGCTTACATCTCAGCCACGGGTGCTTCCTGATACTGAACCTTAGAATCTGGAAGACCTCTTTATCTTGCAGCATGGATGGGACAGTTTGTCCCTGGAGGCCGCTTGCTTCCAAGAGAAAGGAGAGAGGAGTCTGTACTCATACACTTTGTGCCCCAGGGCAGGAGGGAGTTACGGGTGGAGAGATGCTGGGCTTCCTTCTCATAGCAGCAAACATCGGGAGTGGGAAAAGTTTGGGTTTCTGATTTGTGCCATTTATTTAGGTGGCAAACGCAGAATACAGGGAGATTTGGGGAGAAGTTGATGAGCTTGGTTTTGTGTTTGTGAGGATCTCGTGTATCACCCAGTGGAGATGGCTGGCAGGTGGCTAGCTGGCTCTGTACAGTCCAAAGCTCAGGAGAGATTGATATAGAAACTGTCAACAGATAATAGCGGCTGGAATCATGGTAATAAATGAGGGTAGCCAGGGTGAGGGATGACTTTCTTGAAAAAGAAGAGAAGGCAGAGGGCAGAATGTGAATGAGAAGAAAAAAAACAGCCTTCGAAAGAGACTGAGAAAATGTAGATAATAGATAAAAGAAAAATAGGAGGGCATGGGATCAACAAAGGCAAAGAAAAAGAATGTTTTTGGAAGGGGAAAGAACAGAGCAGGAGCCTTCGATCCTAAATAACTTGCATTTGACATGTATTTCTGTCATTTTTTTGCTATGCGATATCGAGTTAGGTACTTAATAAATGGTAGCTATGAAGATAATGGTGACAACCATGATGATGAAGATTGAAGAAAGTGGTTGCAAGTGTTGCAAGAGACAGGAAGATCAAGCCGGACAAGGTCCAAAAAAGTAGAAGAGAATAGTTTACTCCTGTAAAATCTATTTTGAGGAGCAAGATGAACACTCATGAAACAATTAGATTTTCTCCCCATGATTTCACCTTACACTTTCCTAACACACTTGTTCTAATAAGAAGGTTAAAAAAAAAACACCCAAAACTAATATTACAGACATGGAGGCGGATGCATATGCAAGGAAGTTATTAAAACTGCCTTGATTTTAATAAATTTACCACCAGGTAGCAATCTCTCAATGTCGCCTCATTCCAATTTGCATGTGTAACTGGCATCTCGTTAAAACATCATTAAGAAACTGAAAACCAGGAAGACATAAACAGACACAGAGAAGAAACAGGGGCTTGAGGGGAGAGGCTGTGGGTAGCAGAAGAGAGGACTTCTTGCAGGAAACGAAACAAGAAACCTAACTTGGTTCTCCAAACCCAACCTGATTAGCAAGTGATGGGAATCAGAGTTTACATAGATACTGTTTGCAAATCGGCAATTACAAGACTCGTGTGAAATCTTTATTTTCTTGGAATGATTGAAAATTGCAATACAGGATGCTGTCACTTTTCCTTAGCTGGATCATCACTTACATGTTTGGGAGAGCTTCTTCCAAGAATGCACAGAAGCTGTGGATACACAAGGTGTGTCCTTGGAAGAAGCTCTCCTGAACATGTAAGTATTGGTCAGGACAAGCCCCATGGTGACTCGGCTCTTGGATTTTGCATCCTCTTCTGTGGCCAGATAAACTTTTATTTATTTATTTTTGTATTGGTGTGTGTTTAACTGTGCTTTTTACTATTATAAAAGTAATATGTAGCCTCTGCTGAAAAACTAAACAAACAAATAAACAAAAAATTATATGAAAAGACATTGGGCCAAACTAATCTTAACAGGTGATATGGTTTAATGAAAAGAGCTCAAGCTTTGGAGATAGGCAGGGGTGGGTCTGACTCCGGGTTCTGCTGTTTAACTATTGTGCACCACGGGACTGAGTTTCCTTGTATGTAAAACGGGGAATGTGGTTTTGGGCGGATGAAATGAGAGAGTGTTAATGAAGTGCTGGCATATAGTATTTTGTACTTTGAAGCATTCAATATATGGTTGTTACTATTTTAAATGATCTTCCTTTTCTTCCTTCTAGAAAACTATTTTAAACGATTTTCCTTTTCTTCCTTCTAGAAATCACTCCACCTCCTTAAAATTCTTTACTGGCTTTACGAACACTGACAAACACTGGCAAACAAGGCCTTCCATTATCTGGCCCTAAATTATCTGTTTAGTACTTTTCTATATAAGTATCATAAAGACAGAAATTGTTGTGTGTGTACATTTTACTGGTCTGTGTAGGTTAATGATTGAAACAACCCAGACATTTCAGGGGCTTAGCACGGAATTAAAGCTTGTTTCTTTTTCATGCCACAGTATAGCATGGGATGGGGGTTGCTCTGCTCCATACAGTCATCCAGGCACCCAGGCTCCTCCCACTTTGTAGCTCTGCTCTTCTCTAGGTCCATGGACTTCTCACCATTTACCCACAGAAATAGATAGTGGCAAAGACGCAGACACTCTTTACTGCCTGGGCCAGATGGTGCCACACTTATCACTCCTGTCACATTCTATTAATGAAAAATAGGCCCATGGCCCCATCAAGATGCGAGGGCAAGCTGAGAAATATAGTTTGTCTGTGAGCTCTGAAAATGGTGAGAATTTGGAGATGGTGGGGGGTAGTTCTCCCAGTCTCTGCTCCATGTGTGGCTGCAACATATAGAGGTCCAATCAAACAATCTGGAAAAGACTGTAATTGGCTTGTCTTGAGTCATGCATGTAGCTTCCTGCATAAGAGTTTCCAGGTACTCAGAATGACACTTCCCAACCTCAGCCGCATGACTCAAGTGAGAGAGGATCTGTTTCTTGGAAGAAGGAGGAAAACCATGCTGAGCAGACCAACGTGTCCAACACCCAGCTGGGTGGCCTGAGGGATGGACATGTGTGATGGAGAGGACACAATCCTCACTCTCAACATGCCTGCACCTACCAAACCATTAGGGAATAATTCTGGCTGGGGTTGAATCAAATGCTAGATGATAGGGATTATATCAATAATGCAAACTTAATTCAAAGAAAAAAGAAATGGGAGTGCAAATGGAGCAGCCACAGTGTGGCAGAAAAAGGATTATTTGTTTAGGTAGGAGACCATCCCTGTGTGACTTTGGGCAAGATGACCAGCTGGGAAACTTTGGTCTCTTTCATTGTTAAAGTAAGGGATAATCCCCACACTGCATGGCTGAAGGCATAAGAGAGGTAATATACAGTCATGTGCTGCATAATGACATTTCAGTCAAGGATGGACCACATATACAGTGGTGGTCTCATAAGATTATAATACCACACTTCTACTGTATCTTTTCTATGTTTAGATATGTTTAGTTACATGAATATTCATCATTGCATTACAGTTGCTAACAGTATTCAGTACAGTACCATATCATACAGGTTTTTTATTTTTTTATTTTTTTAATTTTTTTTTAATTTTTTTAATTTTTTTATTTTTTTATTTTATTTTTTTTTATTTATTTTTTATTTTTTATTTTTTTTTATTATACTTTAGGGTTTTAGGGTACATGTGCACAATGTGCAGTTTTGTTACATATGTATCCATGTGCCATGTTGATTTCCTGCACCCATTAACTCGTCATTTAGCATTAGGTGTATCTCCTAATGCTGTCCCTCCCCCCTCCCCCCACCCCACAACAGTCCCTGGAGTGTGATGTTCCCCTTCCTGTGTCCATGAGTTCTCATTGTTCAATTCCCACCTATGAGTGAGAACATGCAGTGTTTGGTTTTTTGTCCTTGCGATAGTTTACTGAGAATGATGTTTTCCAGTTTCATCCATGTCCCTACAAAGGACACGAACTCATCATTTTTTATGGCTGCATAGTATTCCATGGTGTATATGTGCCACATTTTCTTAATCCAGTCTATCGTTGTTGGACATTTGGGTTGGTTCCAAGTCTTTGCTATTGTGAATAGTGCCACAATAAACATACGTGTGCATGTGTCTTTATAGCAGCATGATTTATAGTCCTTTGGGTATATACCCAGTAATGGGATGGCTGGGTCAAATGGTATTTCTAGTTCTAGATCCCTGAGGAATCGCCACACTGACTTCCACAATGGTTGAACTAGTTTACAGTCCCACCAACAGTGCAAAAGTGTTCCTATTTCTCCACATCCTCTCCAGCACCTGTTGTTTCCTGATTTTTTAATGATGGCCATTCTAACTGGTGTGAGATGGTATCTCACTGTGGTTTTGATTTGCATTTCTCTGATGGCCAGTGATGAGGAGCATTTCTTCATGTGTTTTTTGGCTGCATAAATGTCTTCTTTTGAGAAGTGTCTGTTCATGTCCTCTGCCCACTTTTTGATGGGGTTGTTTGTTTTTTTCTTGTAAATTTGTTTGAGTTCATTGTAGATTCTGGATATTAGCCCTTTGTCAGATGAGTAGGTTGCAAAAATTTTCTCCCATTGTGTAGGTTGCCTGTTCACTCTGATGATAGTTTCTTTTGCTGTGCAGAAGCTCTTTAGTTTAATGAGATCCCATTTGTCGATTTTGGCTTTTGTTGCCATTGCTTTTGGTGTTTTAGACATGAAGTCCTTGCCCACGCCTATGACCTGAATGGTATTGCCTAGGTTTTCTTGTAGGATTTTAGTGGTTTTAGGTCTAACATATAAGTGTTTAATCCATCTTGAATTAATTTTTGTATAAGGTGTAAGGAAGGGATCCAGTTGCAGCTTTCTACATATGGCTAGCCAGTTTTCCCAGCACCATTTATTAAATAGGGAATCCTTTCCCCATTTCTTGTTTTTGTCAGGTTTGTCAAAGATCAGATAGTTGTAGCTATGCGGCATCATTTCTGAGGGCTCTGTTCTGTTCCATTGATCTATGTCTCTGTTGTGGTACCAGTACCATGCTGTTTTGGTTACTGTAGCCTTGTAGTATAGTTTAAAGTCAGGTAGCGTGATGCCTCCAGCTTTGTTCTTTTGGCTTAGGATTGACTTGGCGATGCGGGCTCTTTTTTGGTTCCATATGAACTTTAAAGTAGTTTTTTCCAATTCTGTGAAGAAAGTCATTGGTAGCTTGATGGGGATGGCATTGCATCTATAAATTACCTTGGGCAGTATGGCCATTTTCACGATATTGATTCTTCCAACCCATGAGCATGGAATGTTCTTCCATTTGTTTGTATCCTCTTTTATTTCATTGAGCAGTGGTTTGTAGTTCTCCTTGAAGAGGTCCTTCACATCCCTTGTAAGTTGGATTCCTAGGTATTTTATTCTCTTTGAAGCAATTGTGAATGGGAGTTCACTCATGATGTGGCTCTCTGTTTGTCTGTTATTGGTGTACAAGAATGCTTGTGATTTTTGTACATTAATTTTGTATCCTGAGACTTTGCTGAAGTTGCTAATCAGCTTACAGAGATTTTGGGCTGAGACAATGGGGTTTTCTAGATATACAATCATGTCATCTGCAAACAGGGACAATTTGACTTCCTCTTTTCCTAATTGAATACCCTTTATTTCCTTCTCCTGCCTGATTGCTCTGGCCAGAACTTCCAGCACTATGTTGAATAGGAGCGGTGAGAGAGGGCATCCCTGTCTTGTGCCAGTTTTCAGAGGGAATGCTTCCAGTTTTTGCCCATTCAGTATGATATTGGCTGTGGGTTTGTCGTAGATAGCTCTTATTATTTTGAGATACGTCCCATCAATACCTAATTTATTGAGAGTTTTTAGCATGAAGGGTTGTTGAATTTTGTCAAAGGCCTTTTCTGCATCTATTGAGATAATCATGTGGTTTTTGTCTTTGGTTCTGTTTATATGCTGGATTACATTTATTGATTTGCGTATGTTGAACCAGCCTTGCATCCCAGGGATGAAGCCCACTTGATCATGGTGGATAAGCTTTTTGATGTGCTGCTGGATTCGGTTTGCCAGTATTTTATTGAGGATTTTTGCATCAATGTTCATCAAGGATATTGGTCTGAAATTCTCTTTTTTGGTTAAGTCTCTGCCAGGTTTTGGTATCAGGACGATGCTGGCCTCGTAAAATGTGTTAGGGAGGATTCCCTCTTTTTCTATCGATTGGAATAGTTTCAGAAGGAATGGTACCAGTTCCTCCTTGTACCTCTGGTAGAATTCAGCTGTGAATCCATCAGGTCCTGGACTCTTTTTGGTTGGTAAGCTATTGATTATTGCCACAATTTCAGAACCTGTTATTGGTCTATTCAGAGATTCAACTTCTTCCTGGTTTAGTCTTGGGAGGGTGTATTTGTCGAGGAATTTATCCATTTCTTCTAGATTTTCTAGTTTATTTGCATAGAGGTGTTTGTAGTATTCTCTGATGGTAGATTGTATTTCTGTGGGATCGGTGGTGATATCCCCTTTTTCGTTTTTTATTGCATCTATTTGATTCTTCTCTCTTTTCTTCTTTATTAGTCTTGCTAGCGGTCCATCAATTTTGTTGATCTTTTCAAAAAACCAACTCCTGGATTCATTAATTTTTTGAAGGGTTTTTTGTGTCTCTATTTCCTTCAGTTCTGCTCTGATTTTAGTTATTTCTAGCCTTCTGCTAGCTTTTGAATGTGTTTGCTCTTGCTTTTCTAGTTCTTTTAATTGTGATGTTAGGGTGTCAATTTTGAATCTTTCCTGCTTTCTCTTGTGGGCATTTAGTGCTATAAATTTTCCTCTACACACTGCTTTGAACGTGTCCCAGAGATTCTGGTATGTTGTGTCTTTGTTCTCGTTGGTTTCAAAGAACATCTTTATTTCTGCCTTCATTTCATTATGTACCCAATAGTCATTCAGGAGCAGGTTGTTCAGTTTCCATGTAGTTGAGCGGTTTTGACTGAGTTTCTTAATCCTGAGTTCTAGTTTGATTGCACTGTGGTCTGAGAGACAGTTTGTTATAATCTCTGTTCTTTTACATTTGCTGAGAAGAGCTTTACTTCCAACTATGTGGTCAATTTTGGAATAGGTGCGGTGTGGTGCTGAAAAAAATGTATATTCTGTTGATTTGGGGTGGAGAGTTCTGTAGATGTCTATTAGGTCCACTTTATGTAGAGCTGAGTTCAATTCCTGGATATCCGTGTTAACTTTCTGTCTCGTTGATCTGTCTAACGCTGACAGTGGGGGGTTAAAATCTCCCATTATTATTGTGTGGGAGTTTAAGTCCCTTTGTAGGTCACTGAGGACTTGCTTTATGAATCTGGGTGCTCCTGTGTTGGGTGCATATATATTTAGGATAGTTAGCTCTTCTTGTTGAATTGATCCCTTTACCATTATGTAATGGCCTTCTTTGTCTCTTTTGATCTTTGTTGGTTTAAAGTCTATTTTATCAGAGACTAGGATTGCAACCCCTGCCTTTTTTTGTTTTCCAGTTGCTTGATAGATCTTCCTCCATCCCTTTATTTTGAGTCTATGTGTGTCTCTGCACGTGAGATGGGTTTCCTGAATACAGCACACTGATGGGTCCTGACTCCTTATCCAGTTTGCCTCTCTGTGTCTTTTGATTGGAGCATTTAGCCCATTTACATTTAACGTGAATATTGTTATGTGTGAATCTGATCCTGTCATTATGATGTTAGTTGGTTATTTTGCTCGTTAGTTGCTATAGTTTCTTCCTAGCCTCGATGGTCTTTACAATTTGGCATGTTTTTGCAGGGGCTGGTACCGGTTGTTCCTTTCCATGTTTAGTGCTTCCTTCAGGAGCTCTTTTAGGACAGGCCTGGTGGTGACAAAATCACTCAGCGTTTGCTTGTCTGTAAAGTATTTTATTTCTCCTTCACTTATGAAGCTTAGTTTGGCCGGATAGGAAATTCTGGGCTGAAAATTCTTTTCTTTAAGAATGTTGAATATCGGCCCCCACTCTCTTCTGGCTTGTAGAGTTTCTGCTGAGAGATCAGCTGTTAGTCTGATGGGCTTCCCTTTGTGGGTAACCCGACCTTTCTCTCTGGCTGCCCTTAACATTTTTTCCTTCATTTCAACTTTGGTGAATCTGACAATTATGTGTCTTGGAGTTGCCCTTCTCGAGGAGAATCTTTGTGGCGTTCTCTGTATTTCCTGAATCTGAATGCTGGCCTGCCTTGCTAGATTGGGGAAGTTCTCCTGGATAATATCTTGCAGAGTGTTTTCCAACTTGGTTCCATTCTCCCCATCATTTTCAGGTACACCAATCAGACGTAGGTTTGGTCTTTTCACATAGTCCCAAATTTCTTGGAGGCTTTGTTCATTTCTTTTTATTCTTTTTTCTCTAAACTTCCCTTCTCTCTTCATTTCATTCATTTCATCTTCTATCAGCGATACCCTTTCTTCCAGTTGATCGCATCTGCTACTGAGGCTTCTGCATTCTTCGCGTAGTTCTCGAAACTTGGCTTTCAGCTCCATCATCTCCTTTAAGCCCTTCTCTCCATTGGTTATTCTAGCTATCCATTCTTCTAATTTTTTTTCAAAGTTTTTAACTTCTTTGCTATTGTTTTGAATTTCCTCTCGTAGCTCAGAGTAGTTTGATCATCTGAAGCCTTCTTCTCTCAACTCATCAAAGTCATCCTCCATCCAGCTTTGTTCCGTTGCTGGTGAGGAACTGCGTTCCTTTGGAGGAGGAGAGGTGCTCTGTTTTTTAGAGTTTCCAGTTTTTTTGGTCTGTTTTTTCCCCATCTTTGTGGTTTTGTCTACTTTTTGTCTTCGATGATGGTGATGTACAGATGGGTTTTTGGTGTGGATGTCCTTTCTGTTTGTTAATTTTCCTTCTACCAAACAAGACCCTCAGCTGCAGGTCTGTTGGAGTTTACTAGAGGTCCACTCCAGACCCTGTTTGGCTGGGTGTCAGCAGCGGTGGCTGCAGAACAGTGGATTTTCGTGAGACCACAAATTCAGCTGTCTGATAGTTCCTCTGAAAGTTTTGTCTCAGAGGAGTACCCGGTTGAATGAGGTGTCAGTCTGTTCCTACTGGGGGGGTGCCTCCCAGTTAGGCTGCTCAGGGGTGAGGGACCCACTTTAGGAGGCAGTCTGTCAGTTCTCAGATCTCCAGCTGCGTGCTGGGAGAACCACTAGTCTCTTCAAAGCTGTCAGTCAGACAGGGACATTTAAGGCTGTGGAGGTTCTCGCTGAGTTTTTGGTTGTCTGTGCCCTGCCCCCAGAGGTGGAGCCTACAGAGGCAGGCAGGCCTCCTTGAGCTGTGGTGGGCTCCACCCAGTTCGAGCTTCCTGGCTGCTTTGTTTACCTAAGCAAGCCTGGGCAATGGCGGGCGCCCCTCCCCCAGCCTCGTTGCCGCCTTGCAGTGTGATCTCAGACTGCTGTGCTAGCAATCAGCAAGACTCTGTGGGCATAGGACCCTCCGAGCCAGGTGCGGGACACAATCTCCTAGTGTGCCGTTTTCCAGGCCCGTTGGAAAAGCGCAGTATTAGGACGGGACTGACCCGATATTCCAGGTGCCGTCTGTTTCCCCTTTCTTTGACTAGGAAAGGGAACTCCCTGACCCCTTGCACTTCCCGAGTGAGGCAATGCCTCGCCCTGCTTCGGCTCACGCACAGTGCGCTTCACCGACTGTCCTGAACCCACTGTTAGGCACTCCCTAGTGAGACGAAACCGGTACCTCAAGCAGAAATGCAGAAATCACCCGTCTTCTGTGTCGCTGGGGCTGGGAGCTGGAGACCGGAGCTGTTCCTATTCGGCCATCTTGGCTCCACCTTTTTTTTTCTCATACAGGTTTTTAACCTGCAGCAATAGGCTGTACCTGACACATTTGTCAGGACGCATCCCTGTCCTTAAGTGATACATGACTTTACATGAAAAATTCAGAAGAAAAACGTTTAATTTGATAATCACTAGTACTCAACAAAGACTTCATGGAGACATAGAATTTCTGGAGTTTGGGTGGGTCAAAAGTACAGGGTGGGTATGCAGAGAAGAGGGGTGCTGAGGGCATCCCCAGCCGGGGTAACAGTGGAGCAGTGGTCTGGGAGTGGTACTAAGCCTGTCATGTTGGGACAGTGGGAGAGATTCCTTGCATGGACTTCAGCCTACAGAGCTAAATTTTCCCCTCCTTTGGCTCCCCAAGTCCTTCTCATGATAAGAATTTGGAACCCAGGCCAGGTGGTTCTACCTGTGGGTAACAATTCTCCATCTTTCTATGGGCAGCTGGCCAGAGCAGTTTCTGAGGGCGACTTATAAACCAGGGACAGGGCTGCTGCCTGCCTGGAGATTCAGTGTAAAAATTTGACTTAATGAGTCCCTGTTTTTCTGGCTTTACACACACACACACACACACACACACACACATGCACGTACACTGCAGATTGCACAGACCCAGGTTAATGACCTTCATATAAAAGGCTCCTAACTCCTCCTGGTGCTGGGGGCAGCATCTCCTGAACTCGGACCCTTGATGTGTGAAAGCTAATTGGGGCCAAATGGCTCTACAATATGTACCCAGCTGATGGGGGAAGAAGGCTGCCTTCAGAGTCTTGTCCCAGAACCTCTTGCAGATGTCTGTTCCGTTCACATTGTTGCCCTGGAAGTGTGTATAACAACATTTCCATTTCACCAAGGATCATAGCACATAGTGAGGCCCAGAGCCCTGAGACGGCTTGTTTGAAATCATGCAGATATATTTGTGGATTCTTGTAGAGTGCCTTCTACACACCAGACACACACTATGTTTTGCCTCTGACCCTCACAAAGGGGCTGCAAGATAGAAGTTTTTATTCCCATTTTACTTATGAAGTAAACGAGGCTCAGAGAGAAAGAGATTTCCACAAGGTCACACAGTAAGTAAAAAAGACAAAGCTGGGATTCGAGATGAGATCTTCCCATTATAACCAGCAAACACCAGGGATAGTGGTGTTTAGCAGCAAATGTTCATTGCACACTTGTTCTGAGCCAGGCTTTATGCTGAGTGCCTTTATATACAAGACCTCATTTAATTCTTGCAACTATCCCAGGAGATTGGAACGACTGTTACTGTGGCCATTTCACAGTTGTGGAAACTGAGGCCTGGTCACTTGAGTTAAGTAACTTGCCCAAGGTTCTTCAGAGGAAAGTTGGGGTGTCAGGCTTTGAACTCAGACTTTCTGACTCCGAGTTCCTCTTGCACAACCACTGCATTAAACTGCCTTGTTAAGGGTAATCCTTACATCTCTTTAATTTTATGTGTACTCTTATGTGTCCTAGAGATAGGTATAGGAGGATAAAGGACTACTATTAGTTTAGTGCAAAAGTAGTTGCGGTTTTTGCCATTAAAAGTAATGGCAAAAACCGCAACTACTTTTGCAGCAGCCTTTTAGTGAGCACCTACTCTTTTCAATGCTTTATGTAAGTTACTTCAGTAACCCTCACGATGACTCTACATGGTGGGAACTCCTGCTATGTCTGTTCCTCAGATAAGAAAACCAAGGCTCAGAGATGCAGGGTGACTTGGCCAAGGTCACAGGGTGTGACCAAAGAGATCTTTGGTCCCAATAACCAAGAAGCCTGGAATCTCCTTGAAATGGCTGGGGATAAACATTTATCCATTTATTGGTTTAGGTCAGTATGTGGCAAGAACCTGAAGTGTTCCATGCTGCAACAAATTAGGACCATGGATGAAAAGGATTAAGGAGCACCCAGCTAGCTGGTAAAGCAGTGTTTCTCTTTGTCTGTTGAAGGTGTTTCCAGAAGACATGAGCATCTGTAATCTCTTGGTAGACTCAGTAAAGAAAATCTGCCCTTGGCTGGGCATGGCGGCTCACGTCTGTAATCCCAGCACTTTGGGAGGTCAAGGCAGGGATCATTTGAGCTCAGGAGTTCGAGAACAGCCTGGCCAAATGATGAAACCCCTTCTCTACTAAAATACAAAAATTAGCAAGGGGTGGTGGTGGGCACCTGTAATCCCAGCTACTCAGGAGGCTGAGACAGGAAAATCACTTGAACCTGGGAGTCAGAAGTTGCAATGAGCTGAGATTATGCCACTGCACTCCAGCCTGGGTGACATAGCAAGAGTCTGTTTAAAAAAAAAAAGAAAAAAAAAACTGCCCTGACCAGTGTGAGTGGGTATCATCCAGTCCGTTGATGGCCAGGATAGAACCAAAAGGTGCAGGAGGGGAGAATTCACTTTCTCTTGAGCTGGGACATCCACATTCTCCTGCCCTCAGACATAGAGACTTCAGGTTCTCAGGCCTTCAGACCCAGACCGATTTATACCACCAGCTTCCTTCAGTCTCCCGCTTGCAGACTGGCATATTGTGGGACTTCTTGGCCTCCACAATTGCATAAGCAAATCCCCATAATAAATTCCCTCTTATTTATCTATCTATATGTATCGTATTGGTTCTGTTGCTCTGGAGAACCCTGACTAACACACAGGGCAAGGGTTCAAAATCAGATATATCTGCTGTCAAGGGCGTTTTCTCTAGTGTACATTACTGCCCTGTGTTTTCCATCCATGTTCCTAATTTGTTTCAGCATAGGACTCTTCAGGTTCTTACTGCATATTGACTGAACCAACAAATGGATAAATGCTTCTACCCTACCACCTCAAGGAGATTCCAGGCTTCTTGGTTATAGGAACTAGATGTTTCTTTGCTTGCATTCCCCTAGGCTAAGAGCCCCATGAGATCAAACGGGGAGAGATTTCTGTTTAAATCTTGCCATTCGTTGAACACACAGCCTGTGTCAGGTATTGGCTTAAGCACTCTAAATACTTTAATCCACCCACGACTTCAAGGTAGGCATTGTTATTCCTGGGCTCAGAGGAGATGGGTGGCTTGCTCAGGGTCACCCAGCTCGTGAGGGGAAGTGCTGTGATTAGAACCCAGACCTCCCGCTACTAGGTCCTGGCCAGTTCCATTGCATCATTGCCTTTGGCGTGGTGGAGGTTTATAAAAAGAAAGAGCTGGTACCAGAGTAAAAGCATGTCGACTGCCCTACAAGTTAGAAAAAAAATGTATAGGTAACTTTATTTGACTCCAAACACTTTACTCTCTTTCCTTTTTTTTCCCCCCTCTTTAATGTATTTGGAATTAGAGATAAGCTTGAAAGATGCCAGAAGGGCCTGCTAAAAGCCTGCAAAAATGACAAGGAAGATTACACAGCTGGAAAAAACTGTTTCAACATTTCTTGTGACATAAAAAAGCAAAGCCTGAAATAACAAAAAACCTACACGTAAGAGACGAGAACATCTGTGGAAAACCAGTGGGTGAAAATCACAGGAATCCCGGCTTTAAATCCATATAAAGAAGACCTTCAGCAGCCAGAGTCATCCAACAGCAAGACAGGCTTCTGGAGAGAGAGTGAGGTCCCAGTTCCTAGAAGTATACAAGGGCTGCTTACAGGTGCTGAAGGGGCAGGGTAGGAGGTGACTCAAACATCTAAGGACTTGACTAGGTCACCCCATGAAATTAATCCCAACTTCACCCTATTGTCTAGACTAGAGGCTTACCCTGACCATTTCTACTGATTGGGCATATATATATATATATATATATATTTTTTTTTTTTTTTTTTTCGAGATGGAGTCTCACTCTGTCACCCAGGCTGGAGTGCGGTGGCGCGATCTCGGCTCACTGCAAGCTCTGCCTCCCGGCTTCACGCCGTTCTCCTGCCTCAGCCTCCTGAGTAGCTGGGACTACAGGCGCCTGCCACCATGCCTGGCTAATTTTTTGTATTGTTTTTTTGTAGTAGAGACGGGGTTTCACCATGTTAGCCAGGATGGTCTTGATCTCCTGGTCTCGTGATCTGCCCGTCTTGGCCTCCTAAAGTGCTGGGATTACAGGCGTGAGCCACCACGCCCGGCCTGACTGGGCATATTTTAAGTGCCAAGCACTGTGCTAAGCAATTTTCTGATTCAATTCAAGTATCAGAGGGCCATGCTTTACTTCTTAAGAGCTAGATAAGATCAATTTGGATTCTTCATGATTTATAGAAAGTCCAAAACTCTCCTCATGGTTTCTGTATTTCCGGGGCAGTGTGTGTATTTGTATATATATGCGTGTGTGTGTGTGTGTGTGTGTGTGTGTGTTTCATGGAGAGGGGGTTCACTCAAGGGCATCTCTAGCTCTGAGTTTCTGTTTCCACTGAGTCAATTCACTTTCTGGAAGGACTTTCTTTCTGCACTTGTTCCTGTTTCAAGATTTGGAACTCAGTCTCATTACTTGATTTCCACAAAGAATCACTGGTGGGCCTGTAATGGACTGTTCAAAAGGTTTGCAGCCACAGAGATGACTTAGGTTTACTGTCACACTGGTCTTTAAGGTAAAAAAGAGAGAGATGGTTGAAGCTGTGGTGATGAAAGCAGCAAAGGATATCAGCCACCCCAGTTCTTAAAGGAGCTTTTACACTGCCCCACTCTTGGGCATTCTGTACTGGCCATCCCACCTTACATAGAGTCTGGTCATCTCCTCAGCTCTCTGGCTTCTTTCTTCCCTTCTCTCTTTCCTCCCTTCCCTGTCAAACAACCAGCCAATGCACCATCCAATCCACAGACTAACCAGTCACCCAGCCAGCCAACAAATCAACCAACTACCCAGCCAGCCAGTCATAAGCCTATCATTATTTATTTATTTACCTATTTTTAGTTGCCAAGGTTGGATTTGAACTCCTGGGCTCAAGTGCTCCTCCTGCCTCAGCCTCCCGAGTAGCTGGGACTGGAGAATTTTGCTACCATGCCTGGCTCTTGACATCATTTAAAAAGAAAAAGTCACCACATGACATGCCATATCAAACTTGAAAAAAAAAAAAAAAGGGAAGGAAGGAGAGAAGGAAGGAAACAAAAGAGAATGAGCAGCCTCTTCTTTACTAATGCAGAGCAATTCTCTACTCCCTTGGCCCTGAACTCCAGACCTGCCTTCTGGTTTCCTTCCACCCAAATAGTTTATCAAGGTGTTTTCCAAAACTCACACCCACATTTACTTTGAACTTTCTGCCTCGATTCCAGGCACTGTCTGGCACTTCAGGTTTGCAATCTGCAAAATCTTCTTTAATCCTTGTAATGACCCTGTGACATACGGAAAACTATTATCCTCATCTTCCATGTGAGGAAACTGAAGCTGGGAGGGAAGAAGTCACACCTCCAAGGTACACGGCTGGTGAGGGGCAGAGCCAGGAGTGGGATTGGGGCAGGTTGTCCCACACTCATAAATCTGAAAGATCAGAGCCGCCTTCTTACCTCCTGAAATCTGGTGCTATTATTAACACAACGTCTTATTTTTTGACTCCACCAAGCAAACATTATCTCATTTTCTCCTTAGAGCAGCCTTGGAGGTAGGTATATTCATCCCTACTTCATAGTTCCAGAAAACCAATGTTTAGCAAGGTGGCTTGCCCAGGGTCCCAACCCCTCTGAGGTAGTGTAACCAGGGAGTTGAATCCATGGCTCCCTGCAATTGTAAAATTGTGCGCATAACCTCACTATGCATGCCTCCTGGATACAGACATTAATGAAATACAGAGATACAGAGAAGTGGGCATCTAGCAATATTCACAATGATCAATTCTGTAACAGGACTTCTTGGAGTATAAGTATCACAGAGGAGGCATGGCCAGCTCTGCCGCCCAGGGGAGGCCCCACAGAGGAAGTGACGTGGAGCAAGGTTCAGAATGGTGATTAGTAGCTTACTACACAAACATACCTGTGAGCAGGGAAGGGCATTTCAGGCAGAGTGGACCTCCTAGGGAATGACAGCCTCACACAGTAATTGTGCCTTTGTGGGGAGCTATAAGCAGGTTGGAAAGACTGGCTTCTCTGTAAGAAAGGGAAGTGGTACAAACTGAGGTCAAAGAGGGCAGCAGGGACCAGCTCTGGAAAGGCCTTGAATGCCAGGCCAAGGGGTTAGACTTGACCCTCAGGGTCGATGGAGAGCCATGGGAGACTTCTAAGCAGGGGAAGGATGTGGTCGCTTTAAGCAGAGTGCCACACACACGCAGGCCTTCCCTTTCTCAACCACATTCATCTTCTTTTCAGGAACGGGTACTGAGGTTTTAATGAACTCATTACTCATTCCACTGTCAGGTGAGTCCAGTTGCAGTGGGAGGGCGGGCAGAGGGCTCTTCCTGCTGAGGCCATGCTGCTGCGATCTCATCAGCAGCCGCCTAGCCCTGTCCCTGGCAGAAGCTCACCCAACCTGTTCCGCCACGACCCTCCCCTCCCACCCCCTCCCAATCCCATGCTCTGCTGCCTCCTGAACTTGCCAACATCCATTTCAATGGGCTTGATTGGAATCATGTCTCCTTGGAACTTACTACCATCTGTCTCCCTACACCATTGCCTCAGTGGGTGCCTTTGCATCTCTATTTCATGGCTGGGCGGGGGAAGCTTCTGTTTGTACCCTGGACAAGCAGTCTGTTTCTCTGTCTATCTGTCCTCTTTGCACCTCTACCTTCAGCCTGGGCCTACCCATCCAGTATCTCCTCCTTCCCCTTCCCTTCTCCTTTCCATGCCGGACTTTTGGGCTGACTTGCTCTTTCTTTCCTTACCTTGAACTTGTCTGAATGTCTGTCTGCTTTTCTGTCTCTTCACACACTAGTCCCTCTGATTGTTCACCTCTTTCACTCTCTACCTCTCTGCCTTTTCCAGGCATTCTCTGGAAACAGACTGCTCCAAGTCTATTCAATAGAAGGGTATATGGTTTTGCAAATTCCCAACCATGTGGATTAGACTCAAGTAATCTGTGGAAGGGACTTCAAGTGAGAAAGGAACTTCTCTTTCCCACTTATCACTATGAAGGCAGAGATGAGGCCACTAGGGATGTAAGCATGGGGCACTCCATTGTTCCAGATACCAGGCACCTCCTTTTCTTCCTCTCATCCTAAACCACATGGCCCTTACCCAGGCAGGAGCCACAAGCCAATCTGATGTTCCAAGTTAGACTGTAAGCAGCTAGAGGGCAAGGAAAACCCTCTGTGTCATGGGATCATGGACTTCCAAGGGTGAAAAGACCCCTTGAGATTCAACTGTTACCAATTTTCTTTTTCCCATATGAGAAGTTTGAGGCTGAGAAAAAGGCATGAGTTTAACGACTGGCTTAAGGTCATTCATGAAGGGTCAGCCTAGATCCCAGGCCTGGTGACCTGCAGATGAGGGTTCTTAAGCCCAAAGAAGCACATGGCATGTGAAGTTCCTGTGCAGGGCTTCAGGGCACAGGGTAGGTAATGGTCTTCTGGTTTGCATGTAGCCCGACTTTACACCTCTATGGTAACACAAATGGACCATAGCAACTCTCTCCCTTTAGTATTTATGGCATAATGTTTACCAGAATTTATCTTTTTCTTCCTTAGTGCAGGGTTGTTTCTAGGGAACGGCTAGCCAATCAAAAACTACATTTCCCAGCACCCCTTGCATCTACGGGGGAATATGTAATTAGTTCTTGCCATTGGATTGTGAGTGGAAGCAATGTGTGTCATGTCTAGGTGAAAGTGTTTAAGAAGAGGTTGTGCCTGATCCACACACTCAATTTCCTTTTTCATGAGCCAGATGCAGAGGACTCCAAGGCCCTAAGGGATGGCAGAGCCACAAGACAGAAGGAGCCTTGGTCACTAAATCATACAGAGAGCCACCTGCCAACCAGAAGCACCCACATTGACCTGTTACCTGGGCAAGAAGGGATTTATTTGTTATAGCAGCTGGCATCTCCCTAAAAAAGTACAGTGTTGGCCATAGGTTATATACTTATAGGGACTACCAAATCTGCTTCCTAAGGTATAGTCATTCTCATTCACCTATCTTTGGTGAAGAGGCTCTGTCTTGGAATCTTCTAAATTGCCAAATTTCAGAAAACAAGTAAAGGGTAGAGGTGAGACTGACCCATCACTGCCTGATCATGGCTCACACAACTCTCTGGGCTCTCCTGGCTGCCTTGAGTTCTCATCTATCCCTCCAACTTTCCCTTTCTCATTATTTTGCCCCACCAGTAGTCTTTTTAAAAATTTATTTTTTATTATTTATTTAATAATAATTTTTTTTATTTTTAAAATTGCTGTGTTAGGCTGTTTGTGTTGCTATAAAGGAATACCTGAGGCTGGGAAATTTATAAAGAAAAGAGGTTTAATTGGCTTATGGTTCTGTAGGCTGTATGGGAAACATGGTGCTGGCATTTGCTTTTGATGAGGGCCTTAGGAAGCTCACAATCATGGCAGAAGATGAAAGGGGAGTAGGAAGTCACATGGCAAGAGAGGTATTGAGTGAGAGAGCAAGAGAGAGAGAGAGAGAAAGAGGAGGCGTCACACACTTTTAAACAACCAGATCTTGTGTGAACTCAGAGCGAGAGCTCACTCATCACCAAAGGGATGACCCAAGCCATTCATGAGGGATCCACTCCCATGATCCAAACACCTCCCACTTAGGCCCCACCTCCAACACTGGGGATTACATTTCAACCTGACATTTTCAGGGGACAGATATCCAAACCCTATCAATTGGCAAATAAAAATTGTATATATTTATGTCACATAACATGTCGTTTTGAAATAGGTGTATGTTGTGGAATGATTAAACTAAGTGAACCTTTGGTCTTTTATTCTGTTCTTCAAACACATTAGGTGTACTCCTGACTTAGAGCTTCTATACCTGCTATGGTCTCTTGGATTGCTCCAACCCTAGATCTTCTAAGGCTGTCTTTTTTCTTGTTAACCAAATTCTATTTCAGACACCCTCTCTTCATTGAAGTCTTCTCTGACCACCCGGTCAAATGCAGTTGACTCCAACTCGCCATCAACGATCGTCCAACCTCTATTACAGCTGCATGGTTTACATTTTTAATGGCCTTTGCCACTACTTCAAATTATCTTGACCATCTACCTGCTCACTCATTTATCGTCACCACATACCTCCCTTTAGTCTCTGCTTCATTTAAGGAAACAGATGCTCAGGAGGGTAGTGTAACTCACCAGAAGTCACATCACCACTAAATAGTCATCCCAAAATTTGAACAGGTCTGACAGATTCTGCAAACGATAGTTTCTTCTTTACTACGCTGTTCTCTAGACACAGCAATAACTAGAGGGATGCACTTGTTTTATCAGGACATAACTTGAATCATGAAACCCAAGGCAGGGTGATATAGGGGAAAGAGCATGAATTATTGGGTTGGCAAGCCTAGGTTCATGGCCTGACATAGACATTTTCCAGTATTAAACATCTCTGCATTTTTTTCTCTCAAAACAGAATTAACATTCTTACTTCAAAGAGGTAACATACATTACCTTCAAAGAGGTGATTTGAGGACTGAAGGGGATAATGTACGGAGCAGGTAACCTAAGGCCTGCACACAGTGAGTCCTCAGGCATGCACTTCTTTTCTAACAAAGATATCAACATTTTTCCTGAGCATTCTACCTTCATCAGTAGAAAGACAAAATTGTAAATTTGAGTAAAACCACAAAAGATTCTAAAAAGTGGCTGATTCATTCCTAATTTCTTTCCCAGGCTTTTTTGGGAAGTTAAAATCCAAGTCAGACTCCTAGACCTCATCCCAGTTACTGTGCTGAAAGCAAACAGACTTTAGGATTAAAAATTTTCCCTCATTTTCCCCCCTACAAAGCACAAATGTCATGGACAAGGGGCAAACTCATTATAGCTAGGTTTCTATCTGCCTAGTCCAGGTGCATGTGCTAAAATATGAGGCCAGTTCCAATGGCCAACATTCAGGACCATGTGCACTGTGACTAATGTATGTAAAACACACACAGAGCTCCTCTTTCCCAGCATCTGGACCCCAAAGCAAAAGTTAGCTACAGAGAAATTTCCGACAGTCTCTCCAAAGTCTTCATTGCTTTTCAAGTTTGGAGGCAGTGAATCTGGCTTAAAGCAAAAAACCCCTTAGTTGGGTTGGGACTGGGATTATATATATATATATATATATATGGATGTTACTGTCCTGATGGTGTTCACTGGCCCCGGCTATAAAGTTCACATTTTCTGTATCAGTCAGGACAGCCTAGATTGTATACTGATAACAAATAACTCCGATTTCTTAGGGGCTTAAAATGGCAAGGGTTTATTTGTTGTTCATGCTACAGGTCTAGTGCAGCTTGCCAGGTGATCCATGCTTACTATAACCACTCAGGGTCCTAGGCCAATGGAAGAGCCACCATTGCAAACTTTGCCAGTTGTTGGGCCTGGAGGAGAAGAAGGATCTCACACTGATAGTTAACTGTTCAGCCAAGAAGTGACATCTGGCCCTTACACGTCCAACACATCTGCCAGAGCTGGCCACATGGCTCCATCAACCACAAGGGGAGCAGAACTTGCAAACCTACTATGTGTCCAGAAGTGGGGGAACCAGAAATACTGGGGATCACATTTCAACCTGACATTTTCAGAGGACAGATATCCAAACCCTATCAATTGACAGATAAAAATTGTATATATTTATGTCACATAGCATCTTACTCCTGTGCCTCATGCTTCCTGGACGGGTTACGAAGTCAAGGTGATTCAAGTGTCATCATGAACAAAAAAAAATTCTCATTCCCTTAGCTCCATGGCTATGATCCCCGCTTGAGCTCAGGCTTCACAACAGTTAGGCTTGTCCACTAACTATTGCATCCACCCCAATCTTGTCTCTTTGCCACTCTTCACCTTGTATTTCATCCTTGGCTTCTCAGTCAGAGTGATCACCCATACCTCCCAATCCACCAGGTCATTCTCTTCCAGATAACAAATCTTGGGGCCCTCTGACACCATCTTTCCTGCAACCCAGCCTAGATTTATAGAGAGAGGAAGATAAAAAATATTCTTGTTTGCTTCTAGGAAAAGTCCGTTTAGGATCCTTCTGAAGCTGTGATTCTAGGGCTGTATTATTATTCTCATCCATGAAGCTGCAGACACATACCTCCTGCAGGGGGTCCAACTCAGACACTTAATTAGCAAAGAAAATTAAACCCCAAGGAACTGGGTTCCACAGTTGCTGGACGACTTCTTGTGTGACCTGCTGCTCAGCCGGGAGGAGGGACGTGAGGTGTCTGGGCCTCAGTGTTGGAGCATGCTGGACCCTTCACAACCCACTGGCCTTACCTTGCCTGGCTGCCTTGTCCCCAGGGATGTCTCCCAGGCCCTCCTGCGTATTCCACCCACTTTCCCTCGGGGGATGTTATTATTCTTTCCCAACAGATGAACATCAAAAGGCAAAATCCCCAATTCAGTCCATCCAAATAAATGATAACCCTCCCTCCTATGAACACAGGCCTGCCCCACTGACAAAGCATGTTCACTGACAGTGGCTCACTGCATTTTTTCAGCAACACCGTGAGGTGGATTTAATCACCATCCACATTGGTAGGTGTAGAAATGGAGGCTCAGGGTGGCCAAGTCGCCAGTCAGTGAGCTGCACAGTGGGAACTGGAATCCAGGCCTTTGGGTTCTCCCAGGGTAACTTTCTGCTCCACTGGTTGGAGCAGAGACTCTGGATTGCACCTACTGCAGAACTAAATGTTGAGAAAGCCACACTCAGACTCAGTTTCCCCTAGCCTTCCTGGCTTGGCCTGGAGCTGTGGCCAGACTCAGAACCACAGGCCAGGAGATAATCAGGTTGTTCCCTGTCTGCTCCCATCAGCAACAATGGGCCAATTAAGACAATTACTGCCGGTTTATATAACAGGAAATAGGGATCACTGTGCTCAACTCGTTGAAAATCTCCTATAAAAGTGCTAATAATGCATTAGTGTATTAATCCCCTTAATCCTGTCGAATTACCACAGAAGCGCTCTGCAGAGCTGACAGTGGCTCTCCCTGTCCCTGCGGTGGGCACCGCTGTCTGTGAGGCTCCGGGCTGTCCTCTCCAGCCACCCTTTCCCCCCTCAACACTCCTCAGGAAGCTCTCAGGAGCTGCAAGGACAGGATGGCAACTGAGGACTTTTGGCAGGAGATAAATATTGATTCTTTTAAAGACAGATGATGATGCATTAAGCAAAGATTCTTTTTTGATTCTTTCTCAGCAAGGAGAGACTCAGCTCTGGGCAGCCGACTCTATCGCTTGCTGTGTGGTCTTGGGCTAATTTTCTAGGTTCTCTGAGTCTCCAATTCCTCATTTGTAAGACGTGGTAATAATAGCTCATTGCAGAGTTGTTGAAAGATTCTAAAGCTGCAGGCAAATACCTGACATATGAAGGCGTTCCAGAAATCTGTCCTTTTTCCAGCTGCAAAATGGGAATAAGAATTCCCACCATGAGGGTTAAATGAAATTGCATGCCTCAATTTCCTGACAGACAGTCGGGCTAATGGATACAGTAGTTCTTTCCCTTCTCATCCTTGTTTGTTGTTTTTGTTTGATTAAAATGCTGCCCGACTTTCAAGAGAGCTTAGGAACAAAGACTGTGGTGCTGAATGAGTTGTTCCGATATTTCATTTATTCTAAAGCAGGTCATGTATTTTCTGAGTCTCACTCTTCAAGGTGGAGAGAATTTCATCCCCAGGTCAGCCTACATGGAGTCATCCTATTCTTCCTTACAGGCATGTTAGAATGATTGGGGAGGAGGGTGCTGGGATGGGTCCTGGACACCTAAAAGTGGGGAATAGGCTTCAGTCTCTGACTGCCTCTAAGGTACTGGAGTAGTTTTGGTGTTGGGATCCTGTGGTCAGCCTGTTCTTGCTCTCTGGTGGTCCTTGAAGCTCCCAGAAAGCCCTTCAGGGCCCTGCAGGTGCCTCTGAGTGGATGGTGGGCGATGCCACAGAGACCCCCTACTACCTTTGAGGCCTCAGTCCTAGTGGCCACCTCCACAGGCATCCCACAGTTTCCCATGTTGGAGGCCATGTGGGTATCTGTGGGCAGGGCTCTGCCATTCTTTGGAGTTGGAATTTGGAAGGGAAGAATCCATACCCCCATCCCTGTTGCCCATTCAGTTTTGGGGAGCTCCTCTCTCTCTCAGAGTCAGCTACTTTTGTTTCCTCCATTTCCAGCAAGTGTTGGGGTTGATGAGGGAGAAGAACTGAGGGTTATTACCTTCCAAGTGATTTTGCTTTCATGCTCTAAAATATAGACACTCTTAAAAATATCCTCTGGCAATGGCATTCAGACACAGAAAGCTAGGGTTTAACTATTTATTGGGATGGGGACAAGGAGAAAAGGTCCTTCTCTCTCTCCCTTTCTTTCTCTCTCTTTTTCTTTTTTCTTTCTTTCTTTCTTTCTTTCTTTCTTTCTTTCTTTCTTTCTTTCTTTCTTTCTTCTTTCTTTTTTCTTCTTTCTTTCTTTCTTTCTCCCTTCCTTCCTTCTTCCTTCCTTCTGTAGTGTGAGAGTTTTAAAGTATGTCCACAAATTTGTTGATACTACTCCCTCCAACAGGTGAAGCCTAAGTCTCCTCCCCTTGAATGTGAGCTGAACTTAATGACTTGATTATAATGAAGAAAATGTGACAGAAGCAGTGGTGTGTGATGGTGCAGATCATGAAAAGTATTTGACTTTCTCCTTGCTCTCTCTGAAGCACTCACTCTGTGGGGGAGGCCAGCTTTCGTGTCATGAGGACACTCAAGTAGTCCTCTGGAGAGGCTCTCATGGTGAGGAACTAAGGCCTTCTACCAATAACCATGCAGTGTGCCATCTTGGAAGCAGATTAGCACCAGTCCAACCTTCAGATGACTGCAGCCCAGACCAACATCTTGACTGCAACTTCAAGAGAGACCCCAAGCCATAACCACTCAGCTAAGCCATTTGCAATTCCTGATTCTTAAAACCCGTACAAGATAATAAAATTGTTGTTTTAACCCACTAAGTTTTGAGAATAACATACTATGTAGCAGTAGGTAATTAACATAATTAACAGTAAAACCAAAACACAAATCGGTATTTCAATAAGTAACCCTGAAGGGCCTCCTGGGAGCCTCAAGGACCACCAGACAGCAAGACCCACTGACCACAGCATCAATAAGCATCAATGTGTATGTGTGTGAGCCTGCAAAAATGGTAGGCTGTGTTCACTTATTTAGTACCTATTTATTAAAGACCCATAGCCAGGCATAGGGTAGGTGAAGATGGGCGAATTACAGACCCAGTGTCTAGGAGGCTCAGTTTAGAGGGAATAGGCAGAACAATATAGAACATTGATGGACTAGAGAACCCAGATGGCTATGGCAGCCAAGGAAAAGGGGCCCATGAGCCAACCTAGCTTTGTGTTGAGGGAAGTTGTCTTCGTGGTGATGACAGCTATTCTGAGACTCCAAGGATGAGTAGGAACCAGCTGGGTGAAGATGAAGCATGGGGAAGAGTGCACCAGGCAGAGAGAACTGCTCATGCAAAGGCCCTGTGTGAGTGGGAGTTCATTGCCTTACAGAGTATAAATTGGTTAAGGTGTAGTCAAAGCTTAGGAGCGTGGGAGTGTGTGTGTGTGTGTGTATGCACACACATGCATGTGTGTTTACACGCTTGCATATGTGTATGGAGGGGAGAAAGGGAGGCATAGAGGACTGTGACAAGAGATAAAGCAGGTGGAAGAAGAGAAATACAAATTCAAATCTTTGTCTACCATGTCATAGGTGTGTGATTTTGGACAGGTCACATCACCTCACTGAGCTTTATAGCTCCTTCTTTCTAAAATGAGAATCCATTCAATAATACATTTAACAAAGGTCTTACTACATCCAGGTTCTGGGCTAAGTCTAGGAGTACAATGATGTTGACCAGAACAGCAAATCTTGCTCCCCAGGAGCATAGAGCTGAGGGTGGTCCAAGCGTGTGTCATGTCCTTGATCTGTGCCAGCTCTTTGGCCAGCATTCTTCTGGGGCTATGTCTTCTTCCTCTTCTTATCTCCAAGGCCTGGCACAGACTATTGAGGGTATTGTTAATATGGCTGAGCATTACCTAATGGCTACACTTTGAGTTCGGAAGGACTCTTGTCCAAGATAATAGACCTGGGACTTGAACCCAGCAACCAGGCTTGGGTCTGGTTCCAAGTCTTAGGCTGTGACATCAGACTTCTTGGCTTTTAATCTCTCCTTCAGCATTTGCCAGTCACATGACTTTAGGCCATTTGAGTGTTTATCTCTGTGAGCCTCGGTTTCTTTATATAAAAAATGGGAATATTATAATAAAATCTCTGTTAGTGGGTTTCTGCAAGAATTAAGTACCATAACAAGTTCTTAGACAGTTGGTAACTGTTTAATAGTTGGAAGCAACCTTTGTGACTATTTGTTAGCAGGAGAACTTGGTGGATATAGCATTCTGGTTACATGCTGGGACTCTGAAGCCTGGTTGCTCGATTCAAGTCCCAATTCTGTTACTTAACAGCTCTATTATCTTGGGCAAGAGTTTAATTTCTTGCTGCCTCTCCCTTTCTTCTTATGCAAAGTGGGAATAATAGGGGAACCTACCTTAAAAGTTTGCTGTACTTGTTAAAGAAACTAGTATATGTGGAGTGCTCAGAATAATGCCTGGCACCCAGCAAGGGCTACATAAGTGTAAGCTATTATTTTTTATGATGCTACCTTATTCTTTGCAGTTTGCAAGAGGGTGTTAGGCAGGCATCAGCAGGAGAAATCAGCCATGTTGTTGAGGGAGCAGAATGGAGGCTGTTTATCAACCTCAGAGGATAGCAGCACAAAGAAAGAGACCCTTGGGTAGAGTGATCTAACCCGTAGAGTGATCGAAGCTATGCCCTACCCAACCCACTCTAAAGCCACTCCTCCTGTCGTCCAGGAGACCCAGAATGCACTGCGGCACAGAACCAATCCCACTCCCCCTGCCTGCAGCACTGTCCCCTCTGCCCAGCAACAGGGACTCAGGGATGTGTGTACTGGCTTAGCAGGACTTGGGGGTTAGCCAGGGAGGGCGGAAGGCAGACACTCTCTCTCCTGCCCCCTGCCATCAGTGGGCTTGAGGACTCAGACAAGCCCTCAGCTTAATTGGCAAATGGATTCTCCAAGGGTAATTTCGTTGATGTGCGCCGTGGGAGGGTCTGCAGGCCTTAATGACCAGCTCTGCCTGCTAAATGTGTTTACCAAAAAAATAAGGTTATTGATTCCACAGATATTTTGTTTGGCCCTCACCATCAGCCTATTAACGCGAGTTTTATGTAACAGGACAAATAGATCAGTGTCAAGTCTTTTGAAAATCCCCTGTGAATGCTGTAATAATGCTTTAATGTATTAATCCCCTTAATCCTGTCAAACTTCCAAAAGAATTTCAGGACGTGCCGACAGAATATCTCGCTCCCAGCCCAGGCAGCCGCAGCTCCATGCGGCGGCTACTGCTTTTAACCTTTTGTGGATGGGCCGAGGAGAGGCGGCTGTGTTCGTAATGGCTACAGGGTTATGAGCTGATGTTTGAGGGTGTGGGAATAGATGGAAGAGGCACTGATGCCGGCTCAGGAAAAGGAAAGACAGCCTAAAGAAAGTGGCAGCCCCCAGGGCCTTACAGCACTGAGCTGGCTATGATAGACTTGGGAGGCAATGGCGCCTGTCATGCACTGATCTCTTCATTCCTCCCTTTCATCAGTCTCTGTTTCTGTCTCGCCATCGCTCTTTTTCTCTGCTGGGCACTGAGCTAAGCACTTTACCTGTGTTGTTTCATTTAATCTCCACAACAGCCCCGTGAGGTAGACACTGCTATTCTCTGCACGTTATACAAGTGACTGGTTTGTCTGGATTGCTAGCAGGTGGCAGAGATGGGGCTCAAAGCTTGGTCTGACCCGGAAGTCCAAGCTGCCTTCTTTCTCCTAGACTGGGGCTCAGCAAACTTTTTCTGTCAAGGGCCAAGGAGTAAATAGTTTTGGCTCCTTGTGTCATACAGTCTCTGTTGTAAGCATTCAGCTCTGTCACTCAGCATGAAAACAGCCACGCACGCACAATACAAAAGCACATGGGTGTGGCCGTGTTCCAATAAAACTTTATTTATCAAAACAAGGGATGGGTTGAGTTTGGCCTGCAGGCTGTAGCCTCCCACTTCTGTAATAGCAGATAATGGGGTCCAGTGGGATTCCTGTAATGGTTTTTTTGGATGGTGAGTCTGAGAGCTTGAGGGGATAAACTTCCAGGGTGGCATCCGCAGGGAGGTGCTGGACATCTGCCTCACTGCAGGGGCCTTCATCTTACGACGCTGGAGAGATCAGCTGAAACCCAAACGATGGCTGGACTGAAGGCCTGCTCTCTCTTGGGCTCTGGGTTGAGGGAGCTAGGACCTGGTTTGGGGTAGCTGGGGTGCAGGCTGCCATGTGGTCCTGGTAAAGTCCTTTCTCCTCTCTGGGCCTCAGTTCCCTCATCAATGCCATGAGACAGTGGACTCTGCTGCTCTTCAGAGTCCCTCCAGGTCTGAAAGCCTGCATCTGAGCAGCTGGCCCCCAACCTTAGGTATTCGCAATACGAGGGAGCACTGCTTGACCTCATGCACTGAGAAGTCTCTGAAGGCTGGACCGGACTTTGTTTCTCCAGAATGCTTTATATCAACAACTAAAATAAGAACCATCAACAGCAACTGAACACTCCCCACTTCAGTTCCCCCAGTTGCCCAGGCTGGGAAGCTGTGCTCAGTCCTTGATATCATCCCGCTGTTCATACTCAGGCACCAGTCCGTAGAATCTATCCTGAATCCTTCCCCACTGCCAGAGCCAGATGGAGGGAGGGGGACGCTCCAGCCCATACTTGGAGATGGCAGAAACCTCCTGAGTCCAGACTCCATCAGCACTCTGCTAGATCACTCCACATGGAGACCAGCCTGCCTCCTCAAGTCAGATCCTATCACCCTCCTTTTAAAATACTTCAGAGGTGCTCAGGATAAAGTCCTAATTTCTGCTAATGGTCCCCCAGGTTTCTCTTGTCTTCTGGCCCCTTTCCTTGCGATGCCACATTTTTCCCACTCAAGTGTGCATTCCATTCACCCACACCGAGTCTCCTCAGTTCCTTTACTGTCCTCAGGGAGAGATCACATCTGTGTGGCAGGAACCTCCCCTCCTTTTTTGCCTGGTTGACTCCTGATCATGCTATATGTCCTTTTCCCAAGGAGCCTTTCCTCATCCTGCACTTGGGGGAGGTACCGCTGCTCTCTGAGCTCGTGGCCCCACCATGAGAAGGAGGAGACCTTATCAGCTGGCTTTGTAGTCATCTCTCTGAGCTTGTGGGTCTCCCGAGCCAGACTGTGAGCTCCCCCCGGTCAAGGGCAGATACTAGCATATCTCCCCACCAACCAGTAACAGGTGGAGGATATAGTAAGTGCTCAATGAATATTGGCAGAATGCTGGATAAAGGTGGGTACTACGCCAGTACATAACATGCAGCATCTCCCATACTCACCCTGGACTCTGAGAGGTCTCTTTTGGATAGAAGGTGAGATTGGATTTCACATTGCATCATCAACTCAAGGTCACACAGCCTAAAAGGGGGACAAGAGACAGAATCTGACTCTGGGTCGGTCTGCCTCTATGCCCATGTTCTTCCCACCTTTTCTATATATACTGCTGCTTTTCAACAGTTTGCCAGTTGGTACTACTATCCCCATCTTATTACTGGATATTTGGCTGGGCGTGGTGGCTCATGCCTGTAATCCCAGCACTTTGGGAGGCTGAGTCGAGCAGATCACTTGAGGCCAGGAGTTTGAGACCAGCCTGGCCAACATGGTGAGACCCTGTCTCTACTAAAAAAATACAAACAAATTAGCCGGGCATGGTGGCAGGTGCCTGTAATCCCACCTACTCAGGAGGCTGAGGCAGGAGAATAACTTGAACCTGGGAGGCAGAGGTTGCAGTGAGCTGAGATTGTGCCACTGCAGTGCAGCCTGGGTGGCAGAGAGATTCCATCTCAAAAAATAAAGCTGATCACTGGATATTTTACGGCTAGGAACCAAGGCTCAGAGAAGTGGCATGACTTGAAAGCCGAAAGCCACACAACTAGAAAGTTGCAGAGCCAGGAATTGAACTACACCCTCTGCCTTTCCTTTTTCTGCTAAACCACGTTGTCAGCCACAGTTCCTAGGGCCAGGCTCTGCTCTGAGCAGGCACCCGGATGGTCTCATTGACATCCTGATTTCCAAAGTGCATTTCCAGCCTGGGGTAGTGCCATCTCCCCCCACTGCTGCCCCTGAGAGGAGGAGGCATTAGGGTTAGAAGAAAAAAAATGCATCTTTAGGATATATCGTGAGTGATAGAGTTCTTCAGGCGATGCCACCAATTTCCCATGGGAAAAAGCCAGTTTCCCTATGATGGTTTTTTTCCCTCCTCTCTCATGAAGCTCAGGACACAAAGGCAAACTGCACAGGGAGGCCAGGGGTCAAACAACCCAGGCAGGACTTGTCTCCCAAACAAATGCAGGCTCTAACCTCTCAGCCACCGCAGATGCCAAAGGTGACCTTACTGACTCTGCTTTCTCTTCATTATGAAGGCGTCAGGTTAAAAACCAGCCACAGGCCTGCTAGGTATGAAATTTTCCTGGGAGGCAGTCAGGTTATGGATTCAGTGCTAAAAAGCAGGCTGAACCCCTTTATTAGTTTGCTAAAGCTGCTGTAACTAGGTTGGTACCACAACTCAGCCACAAACTGAGTGGCTTAAATAACAGAACTGTATTGCCTCACAGTTCTGCAGGCTGGAAGTCTGAGATCGAGATGTTATCAGGGTTGTTTTCTACTGAAGGCTGTGAGGAAGAATCTTTTCTTTGCCTGTCCCCTAGCTTCTGGTGGTTTGCTGGCAATCTTTGCCATTTCTTGGCTTGTAGAAGCATCACCCTGATCCCTCTCTTCATCTTCACATGGCATTCTCTGTCTGTGTATGTGTGTGTGTGTGCATGGGTGTCCAAATTTCTCCTTTTATAAGGACATCAGTCATATTAGATTTGGGGCCCACCCTGCTCCAGTACGACCTCGTCTTAGCTAACTACATCTGCAATGACTCTATTTCTGTATAAGGTCACATTTTGAAGTACTGAGAGTTAGGGCTTCAACATATAAATTTTGGGGGTACAGAGTTCAACTCATAACAACCACAGACATATATCTTTCCTGGATTACTGCAAATGCCCCTTAATAGGCTGTGTCTTACCATGCTTAAATCCATCCTTCTATAGCTCCCAACTTTTTTTTAAAACACAGATTTAATAAATCCCTCTTTCTTTTCATCCTTTCTTCCATTATTCCTTTTCTTTTTCCTTTTATCATGGACCAGGCATTGACTGGACAGAAAGTCTGAAAGGAAACAAGATACATACATCTCATTGGATCTCACAGTGTCAGCAGCACCAGCATGAAACACACAATGACAGCAGTCCATGATCAGACATGAGCATTGGAGCTAATTCAGGGGAAGATCTAGAAAGGGCTTCCTGAATAAATGATGCTTCTTTGAGTCTGTGAGACGACGAGGAATTATCCAGGTGAGGAGACAGGGGAAAAGTATTCCAACCAGAGGGAACAGCATATGCAAAGACCTAGAGAGAAAACGGCACCATTGGTTTATAGAAAGTAGCTCAGTGAGGTTCCCTGTTGCTTATAGGATAAAAATGGAACTCCTGAGTATGACAGTCAAGGCCCTACAAGTTCTGCTCCAGGTTCACCTCTGGCCACTTCCTGACATCCCACCATACCACAGTCACACTGGATTCTGTGAAGTTCCTGCATTGTGTCACCTTCTCTCCTGCATCAATGAAGCATGACCTGGTTTATTTTATGACGTGTCCATCCCAGGACACAAAAATGAAGAGAATTCATCAATTCCTGATCTCAAGTTGCTCCTAGCTTAGTTGAGAAATGCATCATTTCCAGCCTCCAAATGGTATAGTAGATACCTGGCATAAGGTAGATGCTCCATAATTTTTGCTGAGTGAGAAATGAATGATTATGATGAAACAAAGAGCTGGGGAAGACTGGAAGGTGGAATCGCCAGCCAATAATTCTGCATGAGGAGTTGGAGCATTCCAGGCAATGGGAATAGTGCGAACTAAAGCCAGAAAGTATAAGGGCACAAGGCATACTCGGGGAACTTTGGGAAATTAGTGTGGCTGGCGTGCTGGCCATGTGTATGTATAGGGGGTAGGCAGGGGTTGGAGGAGCAGATGGAAGGACACGGGAACAAAGGGACCATAGGGCCTAGTAAGGGCTAATGAATGCCAGGCTGAAGCATTCACATTTTTGCTGTCGATAAGGAGCCATTGAAATAGTTTGATGTGGTTGGACCTCATGTTCCAGGAAGACTGGCCTGTGGACATGCAGTGGTCACAGAGATCAAATTGAGTGGAAATGTGCCATAGAGTTACAACAGTGGTCCAGGCCCAGGAGATGGTAGTGGAGACGCAGTCCTCAGATGGTGGTGAAAAATAATGTGACTGATGTCAGTGCACACAGAGGAGGATTCAGGTGCTTCAGAGGTTTCCAGCCTGAGCCTGGTGGACTGGGTGAGCCATTAGTTGAGAAAAGGAACAGAGACCTCATAAGGGCATAATAGTGGTTAGCATTACAGAGCATTATCTGTGCGTCAGGCTCTGTGCTCAATGCCCCATGTGCATTACTATATTCAGTCTTCACAATTTTCTCCTACACTAGGGGATCCACAGAGAAGTGGATCTTACTGAGCCTATTGTGCAGATGGATAACTGAGGCCCAGAGGGGTTAAGCAATGTGCCTGTGTTACTGCGGTTAGTGGATGGTAGATCCTAGATGGGATTCCAGGCCCCAATTCAAAGTCCTCCTCAGGGAGCTGGGCCACCCTGGGGCCATCCAGGGCCTGAAGGCTGTTGTGTGTGTGTGGAGCATATAATACCCTTCAGATTCAGGTCTCAAATGGGAGTCAATGATTAGAGTCAAGAGAGTTGAAGTCGGTGAAAAGAATGAGGACCTCTTATCAGATGCTAGGAGAGCCTCACCCTGGGTCAGGTGAGAACAGAAAACAGGCTTTCAACTACAGCTGCAATGAGGCCAAGTGCAGCTCTATAAGAAGATAAAAGCCAGAGGCATGGGTCCATGAGTGCTCAGCATCATCAGAGAAAACTGAGGCCCAGGCAGGTTAAGGGTTCTGCTTAGCATCACGCAGCTAGAACATGGCAAAAGGTAGCTCCAAATTCAGGGCTGTTTGACCTGTAAGCCTGTTCTCTGGAGCCCCATGTTCTCTTAGCACATCTCTGATGACTGAAGAATTTCTTAAAGGAGCCACACTAGGCCCTTTAGTATAGGGGAAAATCTCTAGGCAGACCCTGGCAGTCCGGGACGGAGGGCTCCTCTGTTACAAGCACAGGTGCCCCAGCTCCAGCACCTTCAAGCTCCAGGTGCACTTTCTTACTCTGATCCCTGCTCCTTCTTGGGTCCCAGTCCAGCCTCCATGCTGTGTCCCAGGCTCCCCACTCCAACCCTGGCCAACTACCCCTGCACACGTGCTACAGGCTGCTGCCCTGGCATCCACTTACACACACACACACATTTCTTTTAATCTTTCTGCCTAGATCAATTTCTCCATTCCCCTGATCATTTTTTCTTGTTCACTTTTGAGCTCCCTCCAATTTGTCTGCTTTGGCTTGGTAATGAGGTGCCCCTGAAACAAAATGCAATATTCTGCATGTGACTTTGTCGGGGTCGTATAGATTTTCTTGCTAACTATCTCTTCAGACTCTGGGTGACACAGTGCAACAACTCTATTAGTGATTGGACTCTTATAAAGATGCTGTTACAAGTCACAAAATGATAGAGTGTACAGCCACATACACATTAGAAGCTGTTCTGGTCCATATCTAGCTCCTCTGCCTTGTACTTTCCACCTCAGTTACTTGGAGCTTTTTTACTCCATGCTTTTACTTGTGATGTTCCCTTGGCCAGAGATGTCCTTCTCTTACCTCTCCTTTCCACCAATGCACGTAGACAATGCTTACGCCACGTCTAAGACTGAGCTCAGTGTTGTCACCTCCTCTGTGAAGCCTGCCCTGGTTGCTCAGGCAGAATGCAGATGCTCATCCCCTGTGCTCTTGGTATGTGTTGGTACATAACTCTGGTGTCAGATTGAACACTCTAAACTCTCATAGTATAGTTGTCTGCTTCTCCAGGGAGGCTGCCAGTAACTTGGAGAGCAAGGCCCACGTGGTTTTCTTCAGGATTATTGATTCTTCAACAACATGGAAAGGTAAAGCAGTTGTTAGACTGTGTAGTGGAATTTTCCCATGGAATATAGTTTTTCAATCATGTGTGTATACATACATGCATGCATTTGTTTGTCCTGTTCTCAAAGACTCTGAGTGCTGTCTACGTGCTAGACTCTATGCTTGGTGCTGGGGACACAGTGGCTAGCAAAACAGACATGATCTCTGCCCTGGGGCTCCAGTCTAATGCGTAGACAGATGTTAATTAAATAAATGTACTAATGTACAGTTGCAAACCATGGAAAGGCAAAATATAATAATCTACAAAAAGGAATTCTGATCTGGCCTGGGTCTTTCAATAAAGTTTTCCTTGAGGAAGTCTCCTTCGAGTGAAACATGAAGGGTGAGTAGATGTTAAGTGGTTGAAGATGGTAGGGAGCCTGGGAAAGAGCATTTCAGTGAGTGGGAACAACATGTGTTAAGGCCCTGTATCAAAGTACATAGTGTATTAAAAGACCTGAAAGCATTTCAGTTTACCTGGAGCTCAGAGTGGTGAGAACCAGACTGAAGAGGTGTGCACAGAGGAGTCCTGCAGTGCAGCAAAAAGATTGTTTTTCTTTTAATCGCAGTGGATAAATAATGAAGGGGTTTAAGCGGGACAGTAGTAAAGATGATCATATGGGCATTCTGCGAAGCCAGTCTGGTTGGAGCATGGACAACATGTTGGGGAAGCAGGTGTGGATCTCAGGAGGTCAGTTTAGAGGCTTTGGAAAATGCCAGATGGTGCTAACTTAGACTTGGGTGGTGACAGTGAACATGTTGAGAAATGGATGGATCAAAGGAGGTAAAATCGACAGGTCTTGTGATGGACTGCATGTTGTGGAGTGAGGGAGAGGTTTCAAGATACCTCATAGATCTCTGGCTTATAGCATTGGCAGAAGGTGGCAGTATGGCATAGTAGTTATGTGTACAGGCTCTGAGACAACCCTTACCACTTACTAGATGGATGATCTTGGGCAAGGCACTTATTCCATTTATGAAAAAAATGGAGCCATCTCTAATACCTGCCCCATAGGTATGTGACATGGATTAAATGAGTTGGCATAGGTTGATAGTTGGAGCGCTGTCTGGAATATAATTAACAGTCATTATTATTTTTATAGTGATATCCCTCAATGGATAAAAACATCAAAATGGACCAATATTTCTTAATAAGATGGCGTACTGGATTTGAACTTGTTGATTACGTTGTGTCATTAAGATATCCCAATGGAAACCTGGAGTAGGCACCTGGAGATATAGGTCTGCTTCTTGGAGGAGAAGGCTGAAACTGGAGCTTTAACTTAGAAGTCATCATTTTCTTTCCTTGGAGTACAAGAAGGAACAGTTACACTACCCACGTTTATGGTTCAGGATTGGCATGCTTTTGGCTTAGAATATCTGTTGAATGAGGCAACCTTGTGCTGGTCAGCATATTATGGCCAAAGTGATGTTTGGATTTCTACTAATAATCAAACTGTCTTTCCCCAAGTAAGAGGAACAAGTCAATAGTAGATGGTCCTATCTTTGGGTATAAGAGCCTTGGGACATTTTCTGGAAGAAGCTTGTCTTGTTCTGATGGACAGAGCTGTGGGAAAGGTGGTGGTGCGAGCACCATAAGGGGGCTGAGCCTCAGAGTGTAGGGTTTCATGATACACAGTCTTCTTTATGAGTAGAGACTCAACTCAGCTCTGCATTTTTCCACACAAGAACAAGCCAAGCAACCCAAATGGGGCCAGCAGACATATGGGGCCAGAGACAAGTAATGGTTCAGGAGAGCAAATGAGCATCATAAAAAGAGCTCCCTGTCTCACAAGGTTACCCAATCCAATTTCAAAGCACTGCAGTCGTTAGAAATGTCTTTCCTTGTTGAACAGAACATGTCATCTTATAACTTTGATCCTCTTGGTTAAACCCTTTGGAGCCACACAATCTTGGTCTGCTCTTTCCCAAGAAAACCCTTCAGTGATTTGAAGTCAGTGACTAGGTTTTCGGCAACATTTTTTTCCTTGATTTTACCAGGATGTGACTATGGGATCTTGAGCTGCCTTGGCCACTCTCACTTGCATGAATTACAGTTTTTCAGTCTGCTACAAAAAGTGGATTGCAGAATGAACCCAACACTCCAGTTGTAAGGATTTGAGTGGGGAAAGAGAGAGTGATGGATAGAAAGAGATATATAGAGAGACAGAGATGGATTAAGAATAAAGATAAGGAATAAAATTATGGACAAAGATATCAATAGATGGATGGTAGAGATGGTTTCAGAGTGTGATCGATGCATCTGAAAATTGACACCAGGCAAGGGTCTTTGCAAAGAAATAAATGGATTCTTTACATTTTATTTTTATTGTAATTCTTACTGGGTGGTTTGTCCTGTAGAAAGGTGAAATCTTCTCCAACCAAAATATCTGCTTTGCTACATGCCAATCAGAGATAGCAAATGTATTTTCTCTATGCTGTTCTTCTGTATTTCTCTGCTCATGGCTGATATCACTAATCCATTATGATACCCTTCTCGGCCTACCCTGGGTGTAGACTCTGAATCTTTCCTAATGTAAAACTCCAGATAGTCATGGCCAATGGATCTATAGTAGAGTGTGTCTTGTTATTTATTGCTATGGCAATAGTGCTGCATAATAAACAGCTATGAAACCTCAGTCATATATAAGATATTATTGCTTGTGTGCCAGGATGGTTGGAGCTTGGCTGGTCTTGGTTGGACTTGGTTGGTACTGGCTGGACTCTCTCATGCATCTGTGGCTGACTGGGGGCTCTGCTCTAGCTGGGCTGGGCTGAGTCATCTTAGCTGTCGCAGTTCTTTTTTTTTTTTGAGATGGAATCTTGCTCTGTCACCCAGGCTGGAGTGCAGTGGCACGATCTCGGCTCACTGCAAGCTCCCGCCTCCCAGGTTCATGCCGTTCTCCTGCCTCAGCCTCCCGCGTAGCTGGAAATACAGGTGACCGCCACCACACCCAGCTAATTTTTTGTATTTTTTAGCAGAGATGAGGTTTCACCATGTTAGCCAGGATGGTCTCGATCTCCTGACCTCGTGATCCACCTGCCTCGGCCTCCCAAAGTGCTGGGATTACAGGCGTGAGCCACCATGACCAGCCTTCTGCTTGCAGGATTTCTCATCCACCTGTGGGACCAGTGGGCTTGTCTGAGTATGTTCTCATGGGAGTGGCAGAAGCCCAAGAATGAGCAAAAACATACAAGGCTTCTCGTGGCCTAAGCTTGTACCTGGCCCACTGTTACATCAACTGCTTTCTAATAAACTCATACAACTGGGCCCAAATTGAAGAGGTGGAAAGTAGACTCTACCTCTTCAGCGAGAGGAGTTTCAAAGATGCATATCAGAGTGTGTGGATATAGAGGGGGTGAAAAATTGGGACTCTTAACACAGTCTGTTGTGATGTGTAAGATGAATCTAAACTGCTGTGTGCTATGTGCTAACTACATGGCATATTTATCTGTATTAATATATACTACTGTATCTGCTCTAGAATGGCAGTCTGCACATCATGCTTTCAAGGTGGGCAAGGGTCAAAGTCAAAATACAAATTCCCTCTGCTTAGCTCCTGATAAGTCAGCTCAATTCAACAGTGGTCAATAAGATTTCATTCCATAAAGATGGGTGAGGCCTAACACACAAGTATCCTCATGGGAGCAGGCGGGCACTATGGAGTTAACCATGACTCACTGCCACCACCACCACCACCACCATCATCATCACCATCCTTATACTTGCTGCAATTTATTGAGAACTTACTCTATGCCAGGTGCTTCACATCCAGTGTATCTCATTCTACAGGATACTCCAGCAAGGCAGGTTTATGTGCATTATTTTGTAAATAAGGACACAAGGGTTCAAGGAAGTGCCATGATATACCCAGGACATTTAATGAAGGGCCCTAACTGTAACAGGCTTGACTGGGTCCCCAAAGAAAGCTCTTCTGATGACCTTCAGCAGATGCTGTCTATGCTTGGCTAACTCACTTCTCAGGTCCAGAAGGGCTCCTTGAACTACCCTCTGTTATTCTATGCCTGCCCTAGGTGCTCTACTTCCTTCTCCCCTTGCTTGGGCTTCTCTGGCTTCTCAACTTTCTTTGGGAGAATAGCTTGTCTGTTCTCCCAAATCCCTACTCTCTAATTCTCTCTCACTGCTGATCAGTGGAGAGGAACCAAAACAATTTCCATTAGGAAATGACATGAGTTATGGTGATCAGGGACACTGGTCAGTATTCTTCACTCCTTTTAAGAGGTTTCCTTGAAGGAGCTTGGACCAAACAACTTTAGAAGAAGAGCTGACATCCTGGTAGTGGACTATGGTGAGATGGGACGGGGGTAGCTTGCTCCTCATGGGGGTTACATGCTGAGGTGGGAAAAAGGGCAAGGCAGTGCTGTTTAGGTTCCAGTGCACTACAGAGTTTATGGAGCAACTCTTTGGATTTTTATTTGTTTTTAATGAAGCACGGTCCTTCTCTCACCTTAGAATTTAAACATGTACCCAGGGGCTGGTCTGGGCAGACAGACTACAGCCATCAGGGTATATGTGCAATCACTCTTCCTTAGGGAAAACTAAGGGTTTGTTTAGTTGATGATCCTCCTCCTTCTTCCTCTAGGATGAGTCCTTTCCCAGGAGTTTCTCTAGTTTCCAGCCTTACATGTTGACCTCTCTTCGATCCTCAAACTCATTTAATTAAGTATACACATCATCCATTCTGGTCTGATAAAGGGCAAATATCAGAGTCAGACGGGCCCTGAGGGGTCATTTAGTGTCTGCACAGATGAGGAAACTGAGGCTAAAGTATGAATAGTAATTGTTCTCATCTCTTCTCTGATGTGGATGCTGAGGAATCACCAACCACAGTTGAAGGCTGATGGGTTCACAATATGGGAGCCAAGAGAAGAGGCTGGGAAAGTTGAAACCAGAGTCTGGCTCAGCCTACCCAGAAAGGGGAAGGATGTATTAGAATTGGCTGCTATGAGATCTGATATGGTTTGGCTGTGTCCCCACACAAATCTCATCTTGAATTGTAGCTCCCACAATTCCTACGTGTCATAGGAGGGACCTGGTGAGAGATCATTGAATAATGGGGGCAGTTTCCTCCATACTCTTCTCATGGTAATGAATAAGTCCCATGAGATCTGATGATTTTATAAGGGGTTTCCCCTTTCATTTGGCTCTGTCATTCCCTCTTTGCTGTCACCATGTAAGAAGTGCCTTTCACCTTCTGCCATGATTGTGAGGCCTCTACAGCCATGTGGAACTGTGAATCAATTAAACCTCTTTTTCTTTATAAATTACCCAGTCCCAGGTATGTCTTTATCAGCAGTGTAAAAATGGACTAATATAAAATCAATCCTTAGGTCTCAGAGGCTTAATGCAAAATGCAAAAAGTTTATTTCTTGTTTCCAAAAAGCCCAATGTGGCCTGTGTTAGTCATGTGGGCTCTCCTGGGCTTGCTCCTTCAAGCCAAATGGATGCCAAAGTGGGTGGATTGCTGTAGCCCAGGAGTTCAAGAACAACCTGGGCAACATAGTGAAACCTTCCCTCTACAAAACATACAAAAGTTAGCTCGATGTGGTGGCATATGCCTGTAGTCCCAGTACTTGGGAGGCTGAGATGGGAGAATCACCTGAACCTGGGAGGTTGAGGCTGCATTGAGCCATGATCACTCCAGTCTGGGTGACAGAGTGAGACCCTGTCTCAAAAAAAAAAAAAAAAAAGTAAAGATTCAAGCTTCTTCCAGCTGAGTCTTGGAGTCCTTTATCAGATTATTTGCCTCCAGACCACTGACATTGAGGAGAAACAAAGGAGAGGATTGCTTGGCAGATTTTAGAGCTAGGCCTGGAAGAAGTAAGCAACAATTCTG